>NC_047534.1:36038596-36657346 GCF_012275295.1 Melopsittacus undulatus
GACATTGCTTGATGATGTCCTTTGAGTAACTAATGCAGACACCATGTCATGATTTTTCCATTAAAAAGGGAGAGCATAAATGGGAGCTGCTGCACATTGTTATGTAGCTTAACTATGATTACCATGTTGACAATCTAATGACCAGTTGCATTATAAAATATAACATGCTTGTGTCTTATTTCCCTCATTCCTTATGTCCTCTCTCTCTCTCTGGGCCATTTTTTATGCTCAGTCTCGTGTCACCAATTGCAAATATTTAGTACTGGTTTTAAGAAGCTCCTCTGTGATAAACTCATTGGAAATTAATTGTGAATGCTTTCCACACAAGACCTGCAGTGAGTTCACTGAAAGTCATTCTACCCAAGTCCCACTGAGTTGCAAATCCCACAAAAAAAATGTTGGGATTACTCAAAATGGTAGCTGATATCATCATTCCAATTCTTTCAGATCAGTTCTATGTGCTTTTAGTCAACATTTAAATTAATTACTGTATTTCCATTGGTCACAGTGGTTAATAGTGAGCATTGGAGGTCATGTTGTGACTTTCCCCTGCAGTTTTTCCTTCCTTGCTCTGAGATTATTGTTGATATTTAGGTGTAGAAACTGAAGGGAGTGATTATACGAGATAAGCACTACAAACATACAAAGGATGAGATTCCTTCCTAGTTGTGTAAAGACCCAGCAACTCTCTTGCATCTCACATGTGTTCTCCAAATCAGGCTTCAGTGAGACTGAAATGGGGAAAAAAATTATCACTCCTCTCTAAAGCAATTAATTTAATTCTTGTATAAAGGAGGAGAAAAATCTGTTTATAAAACTTGATTATGCTACACTGCCAGGTAAGTATGTTGCTATTAGGCATCAATTTTTTATATACAGTAAAGACCAGTGAATGATAGTTACAGTGATGCTTATGGAGAAAATTATTTCAGTATTTGTTTTTTAGACTGTGGTAAAATGCAAAACATTTTTCACTGCTAACATTTCCCAACTAGTGACAAAAAATATTTCTTCATTTTGAAAGTTATTTAATCCTTCTAGGAACAATCAAGATTTCTCTGTAATTCTGTGTGGGGTTGCTTGACTAATGCTTTGGTAGCAATGAGAGAAAGAAGAATTTGTTTGGGATTGCTGTTACAGGTGTTAGTGGAGCTGATAGGTATCTGCACTTTTCCTAGCACAGAAGGTCTGAACAGCAGGGTATATGGTCCTTTGCTATCTTTTTGTAGTGGAATTTCCAAACATATTTAGATCTCTGCTAAAGGAAGCAAAAAAGACAAGCAGCAAATTGCACTGATACTAACTGGTTAGAAAGAAGAACCCGTTGCTGAGATTCTGTTGAAAGAGTGGAATTTGTTTTCATTCTTTCAGCTAAAATATGCCATCAGACAGCTAAACTGTACTTCGTGCTTATTCAGTGACACAGCTGTCTGTCTGTTTACAGTGCATTAATTTTATTTTGATCTTTCTAGGTACTAAAACCATGTAATGCTTAATCCTTTCTCTACTCTTTATTTCTTTGTTGGTATACAGTCCCCCTGAAGAACTCGGTGCTTCACCACTACCTGGCCCTGAAAACCTGTCTTTCCCAGTGGACAGACCTGTCCTAGAGTCACACAAGTTCATATCTGAAAACAGAACTGTAGTGCAGAAGAGTGAGAATAACATCAAGACACCAGAGCGAGGCAAGACAGAAACTCAGGTGAGCAAAACATGTACCTAAAATAGCGCTAAAGCTGTGAAGAAGACCTACCAAGGAAACTACCTGCCTTCTGATTATCAGCGAAAAAGAAATGTAATGGGCAGCTTCACCCTTCTGTTAATTTCTCATTTATGGAAAAAAATGTGGAGTCTGAAAACTTAGTGAAGCTTCAGTTTGATACCTTCCCCAGATTAGTGACAAACTGTTTGACTTCAGTGACCTTGAGAAGTATTTTTAAGAATATTGCTCTGTTAGTTTTTATTTTTTCCCAAGTGGTCTTAATTAAAGACAACACTAAAGACAAGCTAAGGCTGAGGCCTCTCTCTATTCTGACAGAAAAAAATGCCATCCTGTCTTCAAACTGCAGGCAAATTTCAAGGAAGGACATCTTAATTCTTATTAGACTCAGGCCATTTTTGTCACCATGGCAATAGCTAGAGGACAGAATGGGCCCTTCTTCAAGATAAACCCAGAGTAGTGTTCACTCCAACTAAAATAACTCATGCATAAAAGCTCTCCACTAATCCATTTCCAGGTTCCCTGCATAAAAAGAATGCTAGAGGAGAGGGTATGACAGTGTAGGTAAAAATAAGTGCAGAGCAGTGTTTTGTTTCTATATTTATATGAGAGGTTGGTAGCTCTGCATGTACTCAGAATATAGGGAACACTGGGTTGTGTTCAAATCACTTTGTGTTATCCATTCGTCTTCTTCCCAGAAGCCAGGGGTGCAGTAGCCAAGAACTAGCGTGTGCATGTCAGGTCATTCAGGCTACCACTCCTGTGATGCGTTTTGGAAGACCTCTCTTTTAGGACTCTGCTGCCCAGCTTAAGCTATAGTGGCAGGCAGCACAAATCTGCAGGAGAAGCAGTAGACAGACATTGCTTAAGCGTGTAATTTTGATGGCTGGCGTTTGTTGGTTTAGAAGACATTAAGGTGGGGCTTGCATCCCTGCACTGGGATTCTGTCATGTCCATTGCTCTCTTGTTCATTTCTCTCTGGGCTGAGAATTCTTTTAGAGCAGTTTTATACTGATTTCCAGCATCTTGTAGTGCAGATTATTTCAATGTTGCTTAAAAAGATGCAGACCATAAGTCAAATTATAGCTTTTAATAGAATCCAAAACCTTGGAGGTGCTGGGGCTCCAGCTCTTAGTCTTAAAATTTCCTAGAAGCCTTGATTTCAGCCCACCTTATACCATGCCTCTAAAGCAGCTTACCTCTAATGCAGCCTTTGTCTCCCTGACTTCTGGGCTACTATCCCCTGCATGGTCCAGAGACTGCTGCTTCCATCCAAAGACCAAGAGTTTCTCTCTTCTACATCAAGTCTCTCCCTCCATCTCCTTGTCCCAGAGCAGTTGTGGAACTTGTGGTGGAACACAGAATCATAGAATCACAGAATGGTTTGGGTTGGAAGGGACCTTAAAGATCATATACTTCCTGCCATGGGCAGGGACACTTCCCACTACACCACGTTGCTCAAAGCCCCATCCAACCTGACCTTGAACACTGTCAGGGGTGGGGCAACCAAAGCTACTCTGTCCAACCAAAGCTACTCTGTCCAGCCAGTTCAGGTTTTCACTACCCAAATCAGAATATTCCATTTAGCAGAAATTCCAGGGAAAGAGGGGTTTGTTTTAATGTAAAACAAAGCAAGTCCTCATACACTTAGAATTCATCACAGGACAATAAATTTGCTTTATAGAGTAAATTTTGCAGTCAGTTCTAATATCCATTAGAAAATCTTTAATGCATCATATGACTGCAATCAGTTAAATAAAAGAAGTTAGCTAATAAATCTGCAAGACACACCAAATTCCAAATTTGCCATGCCCTCTCGTAGCAAAATTTGCATAGAAAATGAAATGTTATTGTTCATAAAGTTATGAACAGATACTTTTCTTTACAGGCAATAGCCTCAGCTGAAACAGATGTGTTAAAAATGCACGAATCCATTAGAAATATTCATAATGAGAGCAGGTAGGTAACTGCAGTAGTATGATGACTGAATCTACTCCATTTCCTACAGTATGTTCAATTCTCTCTGTTTCTGTTCTGTTTCATTCTCATGAGTCAACGTACAATTATTGCTCCAAATTCACACAAGGGCACCCCAAGACTAGATCAGAACAATTGTATTTTCATTGTAAGTCTGTGTCTTTACACCACTCTATTCTCTCATGAGAAGACAAAGAGATATGACAAAGACCTTCAGCTTCCATTTAGATTAGCAGTAGTTGAGAGGATATCTGGGAAGCCTGCTGCTGAAACACTGCATCACCCTCCGACCCAGAGCTTATCATGTAACTGGGTGAATGAATCACATTACTCATGGGAAGCAGGTTGTTCTGTTTTCTGGACCAACTTCCAGTATTAGTCACCATATTACAGTAAAGACCCATTAAATGCTGTTCTAAGGGACCACTGTAATACTAATTTTGATTTTAAAAGGTTTGACTTGCATAATTCCAGTGAAATTGATGTGGCTCTTGTCTGTGGCCAGCACATACCCAAAAGGAAGTGAATCAGGTGAGCTTCTGGATGTAACTAAGCAAGTGAGATAACTTTTTCAGCTGTGTGTTGTGAAGTAGTTGGTATAGTACTACAGTGTCAACAAGCTTTTCTGTCAGTCTCCACCTTAGCTGTGAGGAAAACAAAATTGTATTTCTACCCTGACTTCTTAGAGAAATCCCAACTTTAGAACAGAGATTTGGGTGCTATTTTTGTCAGACTGTGCTCCAAGTAGGTAATTTCTAAATCTTCTGTGGTGTGTGTGGGAGGGTGGCGCTTCTCACTGCAAACATCACAGGATCTTTTCAAGGACAAGTGGACTATGCAGGAACTATTCCTATCATCAAACAAGCTGCACAGGAGGAACACAGGCAAAGGGAGAGAGGTTGCTTTTATTCCTTTGCTGCCCAGGTGGAAATGATGGGAATCTTCCAGGTTGCGGAGTTGCCGTAAGTGGTTTGCTTTTAGGCAGAGGGAACGCTATAATGTCTCTCTTGTTATGAGAAAAGTAAAACCCCAAGATGCAAGGCCCAGTCCTGGCCATAGTTGCACTCAGTTCACAGCTTTCTCAGCTAAAACACTCCCGTTGTTGCTAATTCCATGGCTACAGCCCAATTCCTGTAATACTAGCCTCTAACCCCAACGCTGACAAAATTTCCTGAACTGACAAATAGGAGAAAGCTTGTGCTACAATGTTTGCTCTTTTCCCTGACTGCATATGTTTGTGTGCATGATCTAGCAAAATTCCCACACTCCTGTGTCCCTTGGCAGGTACATGAAGAAGCAGTTCAACAAGTGGAAGGGCAAAATGCAACTTCTTCACAGCTGTCAGGAAGACAAAAGCTGCAAAATAGAGGCAAAGCTCCAAAGCCTGAGAGCAAGCCATGAAAACCTACAAATGAAGTTTCAGCAAATGAAGCAAGAAGTAAAGGTATAGTGATAAATAGAGCAAAAATATTCATAGCCATGGGCAATTACTCCTTCTGCTACAAACCAGCACTCTTGATACTATTTTGTGCACCTTCCACTTGTCTGCTTAGGGTCTTGCCTTCAGAGGAAGCAATTAAGCTCTTTGAAGCAGGGATTTACGTGTCACTCTGTATATATTTAGCATCAAGCACAGATACCAATGTCTGGGATATTTAAATACTATGGCAGTTAAAATAATGAGAGGATATTCCAATATAGTAAGAAGATGAGTGAGAAAATGGTTTCCAACAGAAATGTTAGATACTTCATTGCAATCTTTCCTTTAGAGAAGAGTTATGTGTTGGCACTAAATAAATAAAATACTTTTTACTCAAACAGAAAATATTTTATTTCCTTTAAATTGTGTTGACTCTTGTTTATTTAAGATCTCTCTAAAGTTCTAAAAAGGTCCTTATTTCACACGGAATGCATACACGTTTGTCACCTGCAGCGTGTTTGTAGCATTTTCTTTAATGCTACTTTTCACGTGTTTTTCAAGGATGGCCAAATACAGAGAAAAGCCAGACACATCTGCAGTGTACACTTGGCCAGTTTATAGCACTTGCACATGGAGTCCAGTATGACCTGGCATGTCATACCATTCCATGTGCATGCTGTGACAGTGACCTGTTCACAGCTTGCAGGACTGGCTCCACGCATGCAGTTAAGTGTTCAATACATGCACAGTCAGCTCAGTGATCCCAGTTACACCAGACTCAGTGTTCATGCAGTGGATGGCATTTGCCATCACAGTTCTGTCCAGAAAATTCAAGTACAATGGTGGCACTGACAACCAACCTAGTTTCGGAATTCTGAATGTTAACAGTTGTGAGGTGTTTGATATGTGTTAAATGTACACATATATTTTTCACTTAGTGCAATTCTTCTAGAAGAATTTTCCTGCAATTTTACTCTTGAAATGTTATTATTCTCACTTTTCAATGGCATTAAAGCATATAATGTCTTCAAATTGAAACTGTGGAAAAAAATGGCCACATTGATTTGCCCAAACAAATTTTATTTTATTGCAGGATAATATTTTATTCATGAAAATAATTGGTTTAGTTTACCAGACCCAAAACTATTCTCTTACCTATTTTAGTACTGTCAGCAAATCAAAATGCCAATGATTTTGACAACGTCAGTTCTGTGTATTGTCTGTTGTAGACAATGTTCCGGTCATCAGAGCATCCTTTTATACGGTGTCAATATATGATGCCAAGAAGTCCTCACGTCCTGCTGGAATTGAATCCTGCCCAAATAAGGCCTAATTCCAGGACATGTGCAGACTGGAAATCTTTGAATCCCTCCAACTCTGCAAATAGAATGCAGCTTTTACAGACACCTGAAGTTCCCACTGCAGTGGACTTCTTCTCAGAAGACCCATTGGAGTCAGCATCCCTGCAGAGCAACAGACCTCAGGATAAAAAAGCAAAAGAGAATCAAACACATATGCCTGAATTGACAAAAAACTCCTTCAGGGGCATCATGAGGAATACAGTTCTTACTCCTATTGCAGTGAAAATACCACCTGATGAGAAAGAAGCCAGTGAGGAAGTGGAACTGCAGCAGCTAGTGATGAAACTAAAGGATTCAGTGTCTCTCCAAGCCCAACCAGGTATAAGTTCTCCCAGGTATCTTGACATTGTCTTCACACCTTCATCCAGTTTATAATATAGTTCATAATCAATTAATCCTCAGAGAAGACCCAGAGTCTTGCCTTTGCCATTGTAGAAATATGCCAGCTGTATAGCGTCAGGTAGAACATATTCCTGTAAGGTGAAATATAGCTCCTTATATTGGACTAATTTGAAACAGGATGAGCCAAAGAGCATGAGAGGAAATCAGTCTTGGCAGTCAGTTAAGGAGCAAACTTACAGTTGAGGGCACTGGAGGTCTTCTCTGTTGCCCCTTCTGACACTGTAACTATGAATCTAGCCCCTGGCAGACTTCCAGCAGTACAAAATCCTTTTGTAGTATCAATTGTCTTGCTTAGAGCTTTGTTCAATGGTCAAGATGTCTCACTTTTGATAATGACGATGTAAAAAAAAACAATGATGGCAAAAACTGCTATTTCTAAAAAATTAGAAATTTACAGAGTTTTTTAGGGCTCTGACAGCACCTAAATGGTCTGAAAGGGTTAAAATCTGTTCTGCTTTTCAGCTCAACAGTCTGCTTTGCAGCAGGAATTCTTCTCTACAGCTGAACGTGTTAGCAGATCCTTTTCTGACCTCATCAACCAAGTGACTTCACCAGCTTGTAAATGATGGAAACTACCACTTGCCCTTACAGCTCCACTGAACTATTGAAGGTAATTGATGCCCTATCAGACTTTTAAAAGTGTCTCAGATGTTTTGCTGTAATAACCCAGCATAACAGACTCCTGCATTTACTGACTTCACCAGAGACCATAGTGTTAGAGAACAATATTCCTAACACTATTGGTGGTTTCTGTTGGTGGCTTCCAGCTCCTGTGCAGTAGATGTTAGCCCAGCTGATAAAAATCAGCATGTTTTCATTAACGTTACACAGGCCTTAACAACTGTCCTGCCCTGTCCTCTCTTCTTGGTGCTGTATAATCCATAATGGCTTGTCTTTCAGGAACATCTATTTTAATATATATGAGCTCACTTCAGTTAACTGGTTTCAGTGATGTATTTGCGATCACATAATTGTTTCTTAGATGAAAGGAAGAAATGAGTTCTTAATTGTCAGACTTCCCAATATTTGATATTTACATATTTTTCCAGACTACTGAATTAAATGAAAATATGCTTTGAACACTTAAAGGAATTTAATTGGTTTAGAAGAGCCTTTTCATTACTGATTAACTTACATACATGGGACAACATTGGAATAGAATTCTTAGTTTTCCACACAGATTTTCCTGGTCTTATATTTTTCAGAATTAATTATAATCACCAAGACAAACGGTCAGACTGACTCATTAAAATGGCTAGAAATCTTGTTTCTGTTGGTAGCACCTCAGCCACCTTCTTGAAAGGCCTTACACTGTGGTAGTGATAGTAATGAACATTCTTGGTTCTTTCTGCTAGTTTTGTTCACGGGAGGCCTTAATTACATGTAGTGCAAACACCCAAGAATTACAGCAACAAATAATGGGGTATGCAACTAGAAGCTGACAAGTAACCTGTCTCTAGCAAAGGAAGCGTGACGTGGCTCAAAAGTAAAGAAACTAATTGAGGGGGAGGACCCCACAAAACATATAGGGATGAGGTCCCTAAAAAGTGGATACTTGTATTATCACAAACAGAATATAGTGTGAGATAGAGGCTTAGTAGCCTTTGTAATATATCAGTGTCAAGAGATACATACAACAAAGAACTTAATTTCTGATAATGGGAAAATGTCCATCAGCTTCTGTTGAGACTTTAAGTTTCCTTCAAGCGTGAGTGCATGTGGATTAGAATCAGCTGTAAACAGTGACAGCTAACAAATACTAGTTTGGTCCGATGCAACACAGACTAGGTCTGGAGCACAAATTCTTACAAACAGATATTCCTGATCCACCATGAATTCTTACTTCATGGCAGCACATAAGGACTCAAGGAAGTGTTTTTCCCTGCTAATAAGCAGCTGTGTAGCTACCAGGTCCTTATAAGATGAAAGGGACAAAATCCCAAGGCTGTTGCTACTCAGTTCAGCTGGCAACAGAGCAACTTCAGACATGTTCATTCCATCATTCTTCTGACACACGCAGACTGAGAAACAATAAGCCAGGAGCTGTATCTGCAAAAGCAATCCCAGCACACCCCAAGATCTGCTAATGAAGTTTAAAGGGAAAAGTGGTAGGAAGTGATATCCTGTCTTTAGACACAGAGACATTTTGAATTATTCCTGTACATCAAATCTGCTTGTATCTCACATTTACAGCACCTTTTTTTTTTCTTAACACAGCCACCGTAGAAGGTCTCAATTTATAATGAGTAAATCAGTAGCAGACATCAGCATCTTCTGATTGTGTTTTAATTCCAAATTGTTGACACCTGGATAAAAGCAAGCAAGACCTAAACTATAAAATAGAATTATGGTCCAAGACCTTCGGAGAGAAGAAATTCCCTAAGTGTTCCTTCAGGAACTTTATCACTTACAGGTTTACATGTCATTAGTTGCATCCCATTTTTATTTCAGGACAATTAATAACACAGATTATCTCCTTTATGTCAGCAATTTTCAAATGTTCAATGGAGAACCTATGTGTGACCTATGCTAGAGATTCATCTGTTTTCTCAGTCTTTCCTCTATGTACTAATCCTTTCCTGCCCATTTCCCCAAAGGATGCTACAGCCTGTTAATTAAGAAGCCTGCTGAAATAGAGAAGTGTTGCAAATTTGTTTAAACTAAACATCAGTTGGGCCCATAGTGGCATTTCAGCATTTCTGTTGTTATCTGAATGGAAGAGGAAAGCTGCCAGCAGCCCTTTCCTGGGGGATCCTGTTGTTACAGGAAGGATGTATCTAAAGTGGAAGCACTGATCTCTTACAAAGGACCTTTTGGAAGAGCATCTAGGATAAACAGTATCTGTTCAGCTAATCTGTCTGGTTTCAGTTTTTCTAGAGCTTGAGAGCACATGGGAACAGGTAACATCTGGTCTACTACAATACCAGTTCTATTTGGCTGAGGCATCCAGCCCTTAATTTCCTTGTTAGTTGCTGGTCTTAATAGCTGTAGGGACTGTGGGTCAAGACTGTGTCTCTTATGTTAATACAAAGTTGTGCACAGTGGGGCTTTTAGATATATTTATATAATTTAGATAATTAACAACAGTAGTATAGGAGTGAGGATATCTGCTGTAACACTGCTCCTGCATCCCTCTCACATGGTAACAGAGCACTCTTGTAGGTGATGGCTGTAGCCAGAGGGAGCTGGGGGGATGTTGCAGAGTGTACTAAACTTTGCATTCCTGTGTTCATCCTGCTTTAGTGTTCCCTCCTCTCTTGAACATTTAAATGGTTTGTTACATGGTTAACTAAGTACAAAGTCTGTGCAACTGAAGATGATAACCCTCTTATAGTTTTCTGCTGCTTCCATAAGATCAGGATTTAATCTAATGGAACTGTTTAAGCTTTATTTTATTCAGGCCCAGTAACTGTTTTAAGATTTCATTTACACATTGTGCTACTTGAACGTATTTCTGCAAGTTGATGAACACTCAGCAAATCACTTTTTCTTTGGGCATTTGGGAAAAAAAACCTAAAAAACAAGAACACCAAATAAAACCAAAACAAACCAAATATTGCCACATGCTCAAGGAAAGCAACTTTGCATTAACAACTGAATGTAGCTGCCTGGGAATGCTTAATTTTGTAGCTGCATTCAGCCAGCCAGGCTATGGAAATATTTAATTTCATCAAAGCATCAAATGTTACCTGCCCAAAGCCATGTTGCACCAGTTTAATATCAGACTGCCTATTAGAGTTCTCAGTAACAGTCACGGAGGAAACTGATTTGTCTACAAGGAAGCTGCAAATTAAAAAAGATGCAAATTCAAGTTATGCATGAGAATTATTTTAATTAAACACTTTAAGTGATGTTTTGAGTAACTAAAATGTAGGGAAAATACTGTAAGAAACAGCATGTTAAAGCACACAGAGAAGTTGCTGGTAAAACCTGTTAACACTTTTACTAGAAAACCAAAAACATCTTTTTAAGGTGTTTTTAATATAAAAATATGTACTACTTTTCTTTAGTAGGATGATGTCTTTCAGCAGTGGCTGCTTTGTACAAGCTTACAGCTATGCATACAATAAAACATCACCATCTTGACTCTAATCCTGTCTTGGAGCCAGTGGAGGTTTTTTGCAACTTCCTGCTCTGCTTGTCTATATTTTATTGAAGGATCAGTTATTTCCTGTTTTGGCACCCAAAGGACAATACTTTGGATAGGTCACATGCATTACAAAAAGCCTGATATACACACAGATTAAAGTAGGCAACTGCTTATAAATCATGCAGTTTATTAAGGAGTCTGAATTCATAAGCAATTAAAAAACCCCACAAGTCCAGGTTAATCAGAAATACAGTGCTCATAGTTACAGGTCTTCTTCCAGCATACAAATTTACACCAATGAGGATTAAAATGAAAAAAAAAAACAAATAAAGAGAAGTAGCTTAAACATATGCACAAATCAAGATTTTCAACTAAATGTGTCATTTCCTCTTTTTCCCTAGCTCTCCAGTGATTCTTCCAAGTAATGTAGGTATGCTCTTATGCATATGGATACTTATATAATCTTCAAACAAGTCTTTCTTCTTCAGAACTGGTGACCTCTGAATATGAGGAAATATCCCTGAAAAATTACATGAAAATGCATATAAGTAATCAGCTTCCAGACAGTAAAGAGCAACTCAATACTCAGTTTCCTACATCCATGTTTGTTCCGTCTTTAGCTGCTGGTCCCTGTTTTATCAACATTGCCCCCAGAGTCCTTGTTTTGGTGATAGCCATGTCCCTCCATTTGCAAGTTGCTTTTTAGTGATAAGTTACTTTGATCTTTTGCCCCAGCATAGACCTTTTCCTTCAGTGTTCCTATAAAATTCTTCCATTTGTAATTAGCAGAATCTAAGCACTTGGGCCTGGTCATAGTCTTAATGACTGACTAGCTTGTCATTAACCTCCCTGTGCAGTGTATGAGATCTCTCACATTGCTTAGTAGCACATATGTTTTTTCTTTGAGAAACTATGGGGCATTTTCCTTGCAAAGATCTCCAAAAGGCCACAGTTGGCTTTATTTCTTTTATGCACATTTGTCTTCTTAAAGACTGTTTAACACAGTATCTGTTTATTTACCAGACCTCAAATGCATAATACAGCAGCCTTTGCCCCACTACCCTCCCTTGCACCTGATCTGAGGTGCTGATCTGAGCCTCATTACCTGCACCTGTAAGGGAGGTGTGCAGAGCTGCAGCCACTCTGAGTAGCAAGGTAGGAGGGGCAGAAAAGAGGTAGAGAGAGGTTTGTGTTTCTGTTCTTCAGGTGTTTATGCAGGAGATGTGCTACTGGGCTTCTGGAAATGAGTCTTCTTTTTCAGGAAAATCTGTTGTGAATACAAAAGCTATATTCTTCTTGTGATTTTTAAGCATTGTTTTGGTTCATTAAGAGTTTCTGATAACTGTAATGTATCTAAGGAGTGTTGTAGTATGCTGGAAATGTTTTTACAAAATGTGCTTTTTCATAGCATTCAGGTTTTGTTGGGGGAAAGGGATGAGCTACAAAATGTCTTGGCAAGGTAACTGTAAAGGACTCTCCCTGCTTGTCTCAGTTTAAAGCTGACTAACACTTCTTTGTGAGATATCTGGGGAAGTTGAAATCCTGCTGGTTAAGTAAGATTTTATCCGGATGGAGGTGGTTTGTCAGATAAGTCACATAGGACTGTTCTGATTTTGTTATATTTTTAATAAATTGTATAGAGTTTGAAGGGTATCTTGAGACCTGTTACTAACTACAGTCAGAAGCCTGGTAAGACTAGAAAACAGTGTTTGAACCACATTGTCTAGATCTGAGCTACTTTTATCGCTGTCTTGGTGTACACTCAAAATTGTTTTTCCTAGGAGGGCAAAGTATTTCGTTCAGTACTACTGCAAAACTTTTGCCAAGGCCTTCAGGAGTTTTTTTGCTTGGAGCACTTCTGGTTGCTGTGTTATTGTTGGTTTTTGCTTGTTTGTTTACTTGCTTGCTTGCTTGGTTTGGTTTTCCTTTTTCTTAGAAAAAGATCGGTTCCTGATACTCAGTTTTCACAATGTCCTCATGGGGTTTACCCTTCAGTTTTGAAACTTCACATTAAAATAGTAACATTTTAACAACAATGCTACTGTGTCAAGAGCAGATCTCTCTTTTGCTTTTCCAATTCCATGATATGTTTAAGGACTGCTTGCTCCTGTGTTATGATCCTGTTTGCAATTAAACAAAACAAACAGCCCCCAGAACCCAAATAAATTAAAAAAAAAAAAAACAAGCAAAAAAAACCCACGAAATAAATACTTAATAGGAGTAAGATTTAAAACTTCAGTATGGAGCAATAAAGATGTTATCAACAGTTGCAAAAGTAATGGTATAAAGCAAAAGAAATCTGGCTTTGTTGTTTGACTTTTAAAACAAGCCTACTGAGAGCTCTTTGTACCCACACATGTAGATGTGAAGTACAGAAGGTTGTTCAAATGCTGTTAGTGCTGCTCTTTGGGCTAAGAAAACAGGCTTGTATATCTCTTTACACATAAGAAGCAGTGGTTCTATTCCTCATAATTTCTAGGATGCAATTTCTATCTGCAATTATGAACAACTGATTTCTGTTTTCACTGATGAAACAAGGCATTAAGGTCAAGAGTTACCAACATTAAACCAGCTGGCTTTCTTCAGAAACTGGGAGACTTGCATAAGAGGTTAGATAGCTCCTCCAAAAAATAAAAATTAGGTGGTCACTGCTATAAGCTGCCTGCTACTCACTGGTGTTAATTGTACAGAGAAACCAGATAAACTGCTTACAGCTCACAAAACAAAGAGGTAAATAAATGGAGAAGGGGAGGAGTCCTTGTTCGTCTTATAGTGTGAATACCTAGTAGTGCTTAAAATCTGTTTAGGAGTAAGAAGTCAGTATCAATCACAAACCCCTTAATTTGTTTCTTCAAAATACATCAGACTGTTACTCTTATACTCAACTGGAGCCAAAGCTCTTTGTTTAGGAAAATCACAGTGTGATATAGACATGAAGAGCCAGATGTAAACAAAAGGCTAAAGATTAATTTAGTGATATTCAAAGCTGCAATCCTGAAAACAAAAATTCATCTGGTGCTATAGCCTGGTGAACATCTCCCTTTTTGATAATACTACTGCCTCATGTTTCTAAAGCAGCATGTTGTTAGCATCCAAAAGTGCATCAGTCTTGTCAGGAGTGCTGCCACTGTCAGTGCAGGCAGCTGTCAGTGCTGCCTTTGTGATGTCTAAGGGGCTCTGTGCTGTCTGCTACCAATGTACCTCTCAACTCAGTCAAGATTGTAGAGCTATGTGATAGCTCAGATTCTTTGCAGAGCAGGATAGGATCCACTCTTCACTTTTAAAATGCAGAGAGTGGTGGTCTGACTCAGAGTTTAGAAATTGTCCCTATGTGTGTGAGGAATTCTTAAATTCTAAGGGTATTGATTCAAACACGACTATCTTCTGGCTTAATGGCTAAAATGCTCTCTGTAGGTAATGGGGATGAAGGACACCTTGATTCTGTCTATCAAATCCTCTTTCATTACACAAAATGTTTTAAGGTCTGTGGGCAAGAGTTGGATTATCCAGTGGTATAGTGTCCCTGAGGCAGAAGAATTCTGAGTTCAAGTCCCTTTTTTAGAGAGACTGTAATTGGTAGCTGCCCAGAGGGGTTCTTCATTCTTCCATGGACATTCCCTCCAGACATACTGATAACTAACGCACTGATCTAGGAAGTGGAGGTAAGGGTCTGAATCCATTCAAGTGAAATGGCTGTTCTGCCTTGTCTGTGTAGGCCCAATTCATTACACTGTTGGTGATGGCAGCAGCATTTCTACCCTTCCATCAACTTATAGCACCTGCCCCTTCTGAAAGTGGACATTCTCAAGGGAAGGATTCGTCTTTTGGTAGCAGAATCAGAACTGAAGCCTTGGAATGGACTGAGATTTAGGGAAAGCTATGCTGCATCTTCCTACTGGGAATGGGGAGGCTAATTGACATGATACCTGTTGCAGAATCTGCTGTGAGGTGCCAGCTCTCACCTTACTGCTCTAGGTTTTGCTCTGGGGCTGGGAACCTGGAGGTTAGGAGTTGCATCTTTTAGTGTCGTAGATAGTGTTCTTCCTCCTGAAGCTGTAGCTGTGTCTGAAAGACTACACATGTCTGAGTCTTAGGTCTGTGTGATGGGCAAAGTTGTCAGTATGGAAATACCTACTGGGTGACTATTAGTTGGCAAGTAAACAGCCTTGCTTTTCTGCTGAAAGACTGCCACTCTCCCTAGCAGCAGCAGTGTAACACATTCTTGGGGTGATGCACCTCTTGGAATGAGGGATTTGGAACTAGCTCGTCCATGGCACAACAGTGGTAAAAATGCTGGTGTGTGGGGATATATTTGTATGTTCAGTTGCCAAGGTGTTTTGTTTGAATCCTCCTATGTTTCACTTTCTGCTGTCTTTCCTTCCCCACCAAACTGAATCTTGAAAGCTGTCATTAGAGTACAGGTTATCTGGAGGTCAAATTTTTACTGAGATCACTTTAAACACAAAAATGGCTCTGTACTATTACTGTTGTACTATTACTATTGTACTGTTACTGAAAGGCTGTGCAGCTTGTTCTCTATTTCTGTACTATTACCACAGAACACAATAAGCCTGTATCTCTCTTCTTTCCTGCTAGACTGGTTATTGCCCATGAGACGTGTATTAAAGGAGTATTAACCTTGGTTTCTCACTGTGAATTGAGAACGCAGACTAGCAATCTTCTGTTCAGCTTCTGCTAGCTGCCTTCTCCCTAGGCCATGGGTTCTGGAGAGCACACAGTCCACATAGATATCCCAGAAGAGCTGAGCCAGGTCCCAGAACAAAGCCCCATGTTTCAAGTTCTCTGATGATTTCAGGAAGATCATGAAGTCCCAAAAGCCACTGACAGAGTCAGAAATACGAGGCTTCCTCATCTCCAGTAGGACAGCTGAGGAGGATTCCCAACACTGGGGGTCTGCTTTCCCAAGAGCTAGTGGATCAATTTGGCTATGGCAGAGGAAGGGTGTTATGTAGAACGCTCCCATGATTAGCAGAGAGTAGGTAAGTCTCATGTTGTAGTGGATTCTTTTTCTGTTCCCAAGGTCCATAGTACACTGAAATGTAATAAAACCAAAAAGATGAAAAAATCCTCACTGTTAGATGCAGGAACAAAGCCCTGGTACCTTACATTATATAAGAAGGCACTTCGGATGTTGGCAATTATTTCTCTTTGAAGATCTGTATATGCTTTTTTGCATGTATGAATATAAATATTAAGTAGAGTTGCATTACTCTGTGCCGCAGAAGCATGTGTTAAAATTTGTTAAGCATCCTTAAATCCGTCTGATGAGCTCTTTTATGTGGCAGTTCTTCATGTAGAAACTTTTTGTCCTGTCTTGATTTACAGGTCCCTAGCCTTTTTCAGCCAAAAAAACATTCCTTCTTGAAAAGAATTTAAGCCTTTAGGCAGTCTTGCATTACTCAAGACTTTATAAGGCCTTTAAAATAGTCTGCAGATTCGCATGCTTCTAGTATTTCTGATATAATTCTGATATGCATTTCTAATGTGTAATAGATTTGGTGGTGGGTTTTAGTGTAGCTCAAGGCATGTGGAGATCCTCCTGTTTTTGGAAATCTACAACATCAGAGATCAGCTTTTAGGACAAAAAAATCTGTTTAATGTGTGTGTTGATCTCCTGAGTGTTCATGCTTTTATGTGTTTGGTTTGATTGTTGGAGGATGTTCCCAGGGGAGAAGGTACCTCTCCTCATGAGCTCAAGTTGATAATTAACTGTCTTTTTGTGTAGAAAGCTTCTTCCATGAGTGGTCATCAAAAGCACAAGAAATGTTTCTCTGCTCTATGAAGAAAAATATTGAAGGCAGAGGAAGTGTGTAGATGGATTGTGTGAGAAAAGTGGCCAAGCCCCTGCCAGTGTGCAAGCCCGGGGAGGGCTAAGCTGCTTGTGGAACATATTTTGTGGTAGATCTGAAGTAGTCTTCAGAAATGTCAGTCCTGGCAGCAATATTCTTACCTAGCCCGTATCTGGCTACCTTGTCAGGTTCTGGGAACATTTGGGAGGTATTCAGACTTTACTCTCCAACTGCTCGCAGTCACTTTTTAATCTGAGTTGGGATCTCATGAGGAGAATGGGCTTGACAGCCTTGGATCTGAACCTTGAATCTGATGAATAAAAAAGGGGTGGCACACTCTTCACACACTGCTCTGCTTACTAGGATGTCACCTATGACAGTGGTGGTGGTAGTGATGAGGTTGCCCTCATGCTGCTCCCAAGATCTCCAAAAGCATTGCTGTCCTGTACCAGAGTGCACAATGCAGGTTTTGATTGCTTTCTCTGAAGCAAAATTGAAGACACCCCATTAGTCAATGCTTCATTCTTACTTTTTTGTTCATTGGAGCCTTTCCACTGTGCAGCATACACCTGGGCATATATTCTATGCAATTTGTGTGTACTTATCTGTTTACTGAGGCATTTTCAAGGAACATAGAATCATAGAATAGTTTTGGTAGGAAGCAACCTTCAAAGGTTATCTAGTCCAACCACCCTACAATGAGCAGGGACGTCTTCAACTAGATTAGGTTGCACAGAAATATATCCAGCCTGGTCTTGAACATGCATTCAAGAAAACACAATCTTAAAGTCTAAATAAGTTATCATTTGGTGTGAAATTGCTTATAAAGAGACAGGAAATCCACCTAGCCATAATTAACTTTGTTTATCAACCTTCTAGTTTTCAAAGCAATTTAGCAGTCTCAGATATGACCATGGGGAGGAAACATCTCCCCCTCCCCCTCCCAAAAAAAGAAAATCACCAACAGATAGTTCAAAGGAGTGATACTAAAATTGGCTTTTAAGTGTGTCACTTGATTAAGGGCCATCTATTTTGCACTGGTTACCAACTGAATAGGTTGCTTTGCTTTCTCTGCCACCCCCACCTCCCATTCCCCACCCCAGCCCCTTTGGAAACTTTCTAAGTTACAAAAATGGGTACAACTTGTCAGAGATGTGAGCAAAGGGACTGCCCTGGGCAGGGATCCCACAGGGTGTTAATACAATGGTGGATGCCATTTCAGGTGTGTTGTCAATGGCATTGGTCAGGGCCAGTACCCAAGACTATTAGTTCTTATGGTCTGGTCTAACCCTGCAGCATTTTACTCTTAGTGTTTTATAAAGTTCAGATTCCATTTTTTTAGATGGCTGAGAGCTGAGGGGGTGTTCAGGGAATGCCAGTTTTCATTGATCTCTTACCTGAGCTTGTGGTGAATGCATCCAGCAGTTCCCCATCCCTCCCCCTTCCAGTTTTTAGGTCTTTCTGTTCAGAAATAGAAGTATGTGTGTGTGCTATTCGCACTTGGCTCTGACTTTTCCTTTTTTTTTCTTTTGTTTTCCCTCTTCTGGCAGTTTACCCCTCCTTTCCACTCCCCATCACAAATAGTGGCTTACAATTGTCATACTCATTAAAAAGTTCATTAGCTCCTTAGCTGTCACTGTTTTACGTGGTTGTGGCTATCGGCTGTGACTAGTCACCCCTCGGGGAAGCCGAGCCCGGTCCCGCGGAGCAGGAGCGAGTGCCCGTCTCGGCGGCGAGCGCTGCTTGTGGAGCGCCCGCGGGCAGCTCCGCCGGTCCGGACCTCTGTCGGGCTCCCCGTCCGACCCCGCTCCCGTCCCGTCCGCTCCGGCACCCCCGGCCCCGCAGCCCTTACCTCGGCGGTCCGGTGTGCTGGGCGGGCAGGGCAGGGCTCGGCTCTCCTCGCCCGCCGCCGCCGCGCTCCTTAAGAACCCGGAGAGGGCAGCCCCACTTAGTTTTTATGTCAGGGCTCGGAGATAAGTCCCCACCCCCCGGGCCGCGGCTCCCGGGTACCCGGCGCCCCCTCCTTCCCCTTGCGGAGCTGACCCTATGCAAGTGTGCTCCGCTCCTCTGCCCCCCCGACAGCTCCCCACGGACTCCGGCTCCCCTGGGGGCAAGCCTGGTGTGGGCTCCGACAGAGGAGAAGCTGTGCGCCGGGGCGGTGCAGGAGTAACAGACCTGGGCACTTGGCAAAGTGCAGCCCTCCCCGTGCCCCCTTTCCTAGCAGTGCTGAATCAGGGGGAACGGATAAAAGCAAGCCCCTACCATAGAGCTCAGGTTGTCTGGACCCGGCTCAGCCCCCAGGCATCTTGTTTACTGTTCTTGGTTGCTGGAGGTCCCTCACCACAGAGCAGGAGTCTGTGTGGCACAACTAGGGCTGTCTGCTGGTTAGGGTTCAGCCTATACAATAGCAGGTCCAGCTTTTCAGGGACCTGAAGCAGAGATCCAGAGAAGAGGAGAGTCCCATAAGAAAGCCAGTAGAAGCAGTAACTGCAGCAATAACTCAGCTCCACAGCTTTAGGTAAAGGAGAGCTATCTTGGGGGGCTGCACACCATCCCTCAGGAAAACAAAGAAAATAAGGTGGTCCAATATTGTTGTGCTTTTTCTCTGTGAGATTCTCAGTTGTTCCCCCTTCTCTGCTGCCACCTCCTTCGAACAGCTGCAAAACCTTTGTACATGTTAGGGAAACAGGCCACGCTAGCAGAGAAGTAGAAGGAAGCCACTGCTGAAAGGGTCATCTGTTGTAGTGCAGAGAAAAGAGCTTGAGCTCAACTCTGCATCAAACATACAACTCAGAGCCAGGGCTCTGGCAACAAGCTACTAACCAGTGCTGTCTTTTTTAACACTAGATATGTGAAGCAGTGGGGAGGGTGACCATTTTTTTTCATAACTGTGTGTGGTCTGTAGGGAAAACTGTGTAGGTCTGCAGCCAGTGCAGCTGCACCAGTTCATACCAGTCTTCTTTCAAGACTTTCACTGACAGCTCCATGGTATCTTTGCACTTTGAACAACCATCCTTTCTCCATGAAGTGCCTGTACTTCAGCAGCACCAGGCTTATATTTGTTGAAGTCAGGCCACCCTGGTTTATATCAGCTGGAAAGCTGGCTTGAAACCCTGATTTTTGTTAGTGATATATGTCCTTATAATTTTACATCTTTCTGTGCATCCAGTCCATGTAAATAGAGATGTATGTTCCTTTCCTAACCCATGATCTTACGATAAGTCTATGACAATAAACACTGTTGTTTCTTCTCCTGATGCTTTATTTCCTTTTCTCCATGAGCAATCCATGGGAAAATATATTCTGTGTAAGTAATGTTCCTTTTGAACAGAAGTTAAAGGAAATTTCAGGGGTGAGAGAACATCTGATTGGAATCAATGTAGATAACTGTGTTGTAGGACTGCCAAATTTGCATGTGTTCCTGTTATTCCTGAAGAAGTGTGGGGCTGGTAAGGAGGTAATACTAAGCAGCAACTGCTGAAACAGACTTTGTGAGGAATTGAAATGTCATGCGTTGCAAGGAGCTCTTGTGACTTGGTAATGGGAAGCTTTGTGCCATGTTGGTTCCAAAGTTTCTCCTCTGCTATCAAATACAGGCTATTCCAGTAGACTGCCTTCTCCCTGGTTCTAGTGATCTTTAAGCATTTTTGTTCAAGTTTGCTTTGTAGAAGCTGAATCTAGACCCCTGAGAATCTCCTTGGCATGTCAGTAGCAGGTGCACTTCTCCTAGCCTCTGTGTTTGGTGTTGAACTTGGTGAGGGAAAGAAGGAAGTGTTCCTGTAAGGTGTGGGTGTTGTCATGTAACCAACCTAAAGGAAGCTCCTGGGTAGAGCTCTGAGGCTGCTTGTGTTCATGGTTGGCCTGGGTGCAGGAAGCCGGATCAAAGCAGGGGGGTTTTTTGCTGATGTTGCTAGATCTTTAGAGTGTCGCTCTAAGGATTCTCCCCCATAAGGGCAGACCAAAAGGCTGCAACTTGGAAAAGGCAAAATATTTCTTGTGAGTTGATACATTACTGCCAACCTGGAACCTCTCTGGACTCTTTGTTAAGAAATAAGTTAGCTTGAGTCCCCTTCTGAGGAGCATTTTATCTGGTTTTGGATCAAGAGCATCATAGGTTTCATTCCACTCAGAATCTTTCTGATAGACTCAAGGGTGCTGAACCAGGATTCTCGGAGAAATGAGAGTCACTGCTCAAGGGAAATACTGCTGTAGATAAAGTACTCGGCTCCACAAATACTTCCTGAGCCTACTACACTCTGTTCCCTCTGAACCAGAGCACTCATATTCTGTTTCTGGGAAAGAGGTTTTTGATAATTGGATTCATCACCTCAACCTCTGAGAAGAAACATAGAAGGATTGGCCATCTCATTCAGTTGCGTGTACTCTCCCTCAGTAAAGCTTTCTGTGCCCTTTTTAGGCTATCAATGATCTTTCTTTCATTGCACTGCATGATGTGAACATTGGCTGTCAGGGGAGTTCATCTTCAGCGAGTCTCCATATCTTATGAATGAATTTAATTCAGATGGGCAGTAGGTCATATTCAGAGTCACTTGGAAAAGGATGTCTTTATCAAAAGAAGTTGATTCTTTAACTTGTAGATAGGAGAGAGATTTCAGATCATGTAATGCTACAGAAATGACATTATTTCTACTCAAAAATGTAAAAGTAAGATACAAGCTAGTGTTAAAATGCTCAGGCTGTAGGAGTAGGGATGCAGAGAGAAAAGTAGGAGGCAATCTCACTGGCAGTTGCCTTTTGAATAAAGGCATAAACAACTACGTGCAGAGTTATTTTCTTATTGCCTTTGCTCCCTGCAAATCCTCTGATGTGGTTTAACATTAGCGGTTAATAAGCAATGGCTTATGGTTGCTTGAGCTATGTAAGTGTCGTGGTTTAAACCAAGTCCCCCAACTCCCGGAGAGTTAGGAAGGAGAATCCAAGGAATGTAGCCTCCACGGATTGAGATAAGAACGGTTTAATAGCTAAGGCATAACACAATAATAATGATACAGCCAATAACAAGCGAAAAGAATACAACACCCCACCAGCCACCGACCCATAACTCACTCCACCCTGCCCGGCCGAGCACCGTGTGCTCCCTCCTCCATTTTTCTCCAGAGCTCCACCCCTCTCTCTCCCAGTTACCTCCTGGGCATCACGTGCTATGGTATGGAATACCTCATTGGCTAGCCTGGGTCAGGTGTCCTGTCTCTCCTTCCTCCCGGCCTCCCCTCCTCCACCTGGCAGAGCACGTGCTCAGAAAAAACCTTGAACAAAAACACCCTCAGAACATACTTGCTATCAGCAACTGTTCCCAGCCCATAACTCAAAACACAGCACTGCACCAGCTACAAGAAGGAGAAAAATGACTGCTACTGCTGAACCCAGGACAGTAAGCATTAGTAAATTTAAAACAAAAACTGAATTCAGCACTCAGTCTGAGAGAGCACAATGTGTAATGGTGCCTGTGGCTTGCCTATCACTGCCATAAGCAGTCACACCTGGATCCAGCATTAAGCTCTGTGAAGTGAGCTGCATGATGAGACACCTGGTTAAGCCTTAACCTAAAAACAAATGCTTTTAAGGCTATTCTTAGCTGAAAGTTTGTGTTTTACTAAATTGGTTTCCAAATTCTCAGCTATGTGTGAATCCTGGCTAAGAGATGGCAAAGGCAAAACATGAGATTCTCAGAGGGAAGGGAGCCCTTTTAGGTTTTAAATTCATGGTATGTGGCAGAGACTTTAATCCTTTTTTTTTCCTCCACAAAGGCAAAGTGGGGAATCAAACTCCTGTACTTGCATTTATCTTTTCAAATTCTTTAAGCAGGAGATTAAATTGCTTAAACTTGGCTCTGACAAATATACCTAAGAGCTTCTTGGAAACAAAATATTCATACTTCATCCAAAGTCTGTGGGTATTTTTTTATTAATTTTTAAAATGATATTGAGAGGGCTTTGAGTTAGGACTCGGTGCTGTAAACCATCACTGATGATATGAAGCATCTCCATGGAACTAGCAGACAAGACATGGGACAGGCAGGAGATAGGTATATTTCTGAGCCAGGAGCTGGTATCCTATGGACACCCTGAGATGTCTCTGGCCCATGCCTGAGAAGTGGGCTCAAGAGCGTGATGAGTTAGGCAAGCTTTGTGCTGCTCTGCTTCTGCTCTTTTTCCCTACCAGGACATACTTCTGTGTCCTGTTGGGTTTCATGGAGCTTGAGAAGTGTTGGTGAAAACAGCCCTCTGGAGGTCTTCTGCTTGAAGCACAAGTCTGAATACTAGATCAAATCGGCTGTGTCTGGAATTCTAGTAGAATTTTTTTCCTACTATCTAGTTTGAGTTTCTTAATTTGGGCTTATAGGCACCTATATGGCTCTTACAAGAAGAATTTGGCTCATTTATCTTCACAGTTGTTTGAAAGGGAGTTACAGATTGTTTTCAGATCCTATCTTTGCGGTCTCTTTACCAGCTTCAGCATCTTGCCTAAAAGTATGGTAGTGCCTCTGACTTGTCATCTTCTTTGGCTAAAACTTAGTCAGGTATAAGTTGCAATATTCTGGTATTTCTTTCCTTCATCTAGCTATTCTCCTTGCCTATAACTTTAAAAGGCTTTTTTTTTATTGCTGTTAGGTCCTACAGTTAAACCTGCCTAGAATGTAAAGTCTAATCTCTCGATTAATTTGTAGGTGACTTGATCTTTGTGATGCTTAAGTTTATAACACAGCTTGAGTTAGGAGCAAATGTGTCTGTTATTTGTCTGAAATACATAGAATCGTAGAATAGTTAGGATTGGAAAGGACCTTAAGATCATCCAGTTCCAACCCCCCTGCCATGTGCAGAAGCACCTCACACTAAATCATGTCACCCAAGGCTCTGTCCAACCTGGCCTGGAACACTGCCAGGGATGGAGCATTCACAGCCTCCCTGGGCAACCCATTCCAGTGCCTCACCACCCTAACAGTAAAGAATTTCTTCTTTATATCCAATCTAAACTTCCTCTGTTTAAGTTTTAACCTATTATCCCTTGTTCTATCACTACAGTCCCTAATGAATAGTCCCTCCCCAGCATCCCTGTAGGCCCCCTTCAGAGACTGGAAGGCTGCTATGAGGTCTCCATGCAGCCTTCTCCAGGCTAAACAGCCCCAACTTTCTCAGCCTGTCTTCATATTGGAGGTGCCCCAGTCCCCTGATCATCCTCGTGGCCCTTCTCTAGACTTGTTCAAACAGTTCCATGTTCTTTTTATGTTGAGGACACCAGAACTGCACACAATACTCCAAGTGAGGTCTCACAAGAGCACCATTGGGTTTTGCCAGTTGCTACTAACCGGTAATTGATGTGTACTCAGAGAAATGTGTGTAGAGATCTTCACTGTGGTCTGGTGCTGCAGTTAGTATTTCTTATAAGAAAACCAGGCCAAAACACATCTAATTTTTTTTTCCTCAGGATTTCTAGTTATGAAATTCTTGATGGTAAATCTGATGTTAGGTGCTTCCTTGTGTGCCATGGCATGACAGCCATGCACTGTCTTTTGTTTGGTTTGCCACTTGCCATCAAAGTCGTCATATTCCTGTTCCGGTTTTCCTACTGTGTGGCAGATCTCTAGATCTTGGCACTCAGAGGTTTAATTCTTACTGCTGGATCTGCTTGCCTGTTTCAGCAGTGTATAGGGACCTTCCTTATTAAGATCTTTCAAATCACTGGTGTATATTTTGCCTTTGTGTAAATGGGTCAAGTATGTGTTCTTTTATCTCCACAGGCTTCTGTTTCTGCTAGAATTTGCGAGAAACTGCAGTTCTGTGTTAGAAGAGATCTGTCTTTAATGAAAAGTTTTCCAGTCTCTTCTTGCTTACTAGCTGTTGTATGTGAGTAATTCTGTTACTGGGGCATATTTGAAGTGTTTTCTCAAGAGTAAGTTTAGGCACCATTAGGCAGGTGTTCGAAGTGGCTTCATCATTGACACTGATGTAATTTGTGAAAGAATTAATGTTTCTTGTGACAAATGTTTTTAACAGAAGCTTTGAAATGACATTTGGAGCAGGTATTTTTACACGTGCAAACTAAGTAATGTTGGCTAGAAAATGAATATATGTATTTTGAAAATGTAATCTGGTGACATGTGACACTGTGGTGTGTATGTTTGCACTATATGCACTATACGTGCAAATGATGTCTGCAAAGAATGTGACTGTGAACCTTCCATATTTCTATCCAGACTGACACATTCCAAGGAAATAATAAAGTCTCCCAAACTGATTAATACAGCACACAAAAAGTTAACTCTGTGTCCTGTGGGCAGATTGTCTGACTTTAACCATTTGGTGCAGTTTTTGGAGAGATCTTGATTAATTTTGATGGCATGTAGGAAATTCCTAACCAGACAACTATTAGGTTTTTGAATGAAGGGATTTATTGCCATTTGTGTGCTGCACTGATAACTCTGTGCTCAAGAACATTCATCAGTTCTTCCTGACATCCCCTATACCCCACTCCTTGCTTGAGCACTAGAAGGCAATAAAGAAACCCTTCTCACCTTCAGGCACTCCTGGCAGAAGTGAGAGTCCTCCTGGGTATGTCAGGGTTACAAGAGCAGTGCAGTGAAACATGCTTTCATAAAACTGCCATTAACACCTAAGAAAGCAAGCCTATTACAGGATCAATTTATACCAGTGTCTTATAGCCAAATCTTATGGGGAAGGAAAACACTTTCACAGTGTGCTCTTCATTGAAGGTGAGTAGGGTTGTAATGTGGTCTCCTACTTTTGCTCTAAGGGTGTGTTTCTTGCAGCCCTTGAGAGAAAAGGGTGTTTGAGCATGCTTGCCTCAGGGCAGCTCCTATGCTACACCAGTGAGCCAGCCAGGGAAGTGTGCCAGCCACTGCTGAACTCCCCCCAGGGCAGCCAGGGCCTCACACTGAGAGCCTGCACCTTCAGAGCTGAGGCTCTTTGGGGAAACTAGTCTGCAAGAAGAAACTGGAGGGGGTAAAGCAAATCTAGGGCCAAAGAAATGTGCCACAATAGGCTCTGCAGAGTAATGAGGATATTCTGTTTCCTGTGAAAGGGATGGCCCTATTGGATCTTCAGCTTTCATTACTTAGCTGATGATTCTCAGGTAGTCCAGCAAACAATCTGCTTTAGGTTCTGCTACAAGTTTTGGCCTAGGGTTCCTTGGCATTCATGAAGCACTTGCACCCTGCTAAGGCAGAGGTGTGATGCCTTTATACATGCACTAGTACAACTGCAGTTATCAGAGGGAAATGGTTATTTCCATGCAAGATCTGACAAGAAATGTCAGTATGTTGTCATGCAGAACTTACTGCCAGGGAAATTTGCCTTCTTGAATGATTTTTCTAAGTGTAGTACAAGCTCTGCTATTTAGCATAGACTAGACAAACCCTGTAAATTTTCAGTAAGGTGTGATAAAGCAGATAGAGCATTATTATTATTCTTTTTAATTATTATTATTTTTAATTTAATTTGTATTTTTTAATAGCTTAGACCTCTCTGCCTTTGAAACTGCTATTTTTCTTTCACAAATGTACCCTTTGGAACCTGTTCACAAAGGAGATGATAAAAAGGTGACGCTAGAGTGAAAATTCTGTGTAGTAGGTTTGTCTTTGAATTGGAGCTTCTGAGGAGACCAATTTAAGAAGGTCCTTTCTCTCCTATTCTATTCTTAGGCATGCCTAAAGAGCAGCACATTTCATGAAGATCTATAATATTTTTAAATGCCTGTGTGTAGGGTTGTCTTAAATGTACAAACCAACCAGCTCTGCCTAAACTAGAGCTCTCTGGGCTAGGTGCTAAAAGTCGCCTTGGATTCAGTAGGGCAGTTTCTGTCCTACACATCTTATGGTTGAAGTGAAAATTCCCCAGCCAAACCAGAGGAAGGAAAAGTGAAGCAAAATAAAACAAGACCTGAATCTTCTCCCTACCTGCCCATCCCTCTGATCCAACAGCATGCATTCAGGAGGCTGCTAGGGAAGGGAATTGTTCCTTTCTTCCTGTGAATGAGGCAGTTTTAAGCCCTGAGTTCAGGGCCTCCTCAGTAAACAAAGGAGAACTTAAAAATCTGTAATTTCCTGAAGCTTTTCAGTGGATGGTGGAGGGCACGATAATAGTTCCAGTTTTCTTGGAACTGCTTTCTCATAGCACAGAAATGCAATTCTAGCATGCATTGTCTGTAAACTATGTTATTTTTAACAATCTCTGTAAGAGTAACTTCATAATGCAAGTCTTGCAATAGCAGTGCAGAGTTCAGTTGTGCCTGAAAGGACACAGGGGAGAAATGACAGACTCCAAAGCCAAAAGGCTTGCTTATGTACTTTGCATCCATCCCATTTCATTGTTGAGCTCCCCTTACTTAGAACACGGTATGTTGACAGCAGAATAGGTCTGGGGAGGAAAGGGATGAACAGAATATGTCAATAAATACATAAATATATGAATGGAGTATGGAGGCTTAGACTACAGTCCTTGTATTTTAAAAGTAACTTGAGCTTTCTTTTTGGAAGCATTTATGGAGACTGCTTAACATAACCATCAGCACTGCTACAGCAAGTTCTGTACGGTCATTCTCTAGTTCTGTAGTTATTGGTATGTTTTGGAGCAAACTAGACTGCTATAAATTGTGTTTGGGGAAGAGGCCCTTGTAGGGAGGAGAAACATTTCTCTTTACAGAAGCTGAAGAGATGAGTGGAAGCACACCTTGTGTGACTGCACTAAGGCTAACGTCCAGGCTTTGGCAGAAGCACTAAGTGCTATAGCCAGTTGGAGCTTTAAGTGTCTGTAGTGCTACTGCCATGCAGCACAGCCCACTGACACTTTCCACTGACCAGTGGAAAGCAGGGTGGGTATTGTGGCACCACGATCAGGGCTATTCCTTTGGCTTGACAGCAAAAGGTGCCATTCAGCACAGTTCCTGGCACGGTTGCACAAGGGTCCATAGTACATTGCCCATGGTGAGTCAAAGCTGCAGGGTCACAGCAAAATCAGTTGCTGTTGCTTGTGCCATTTTCTGCTGTGACCCCCTGGGTGAGGGGACATCCAATGTAGCCAGTCTGTAGGTCTGACACTAGCTGGAAGGGGAAGAGGGGGCTGTTTCTCTCTCAAGTAAGAAAACGTCTCTGCTGTTACCAGTCCTGTGAGCTATTTTGCTGTGTGGCAGCTCCACAAGCATCCAGGTCCTCTGTTGCCTGGGTTAAACAACTAAGGGTAGATCTGTTCAGTCTTCTGGACTACTTACTGAATGCTCCCTTCTGAGAACAGCAAAGCTTTCACGTACTGGTAGAGTGCTTCCCTGTTCTATGAATCCATGGCATCCTAACTAGCACATGAAGAGTACCCTCTGAAGAGCAAATACAAAGTAGATATTTAAATCCTCAACCTTTACAGTCCGAAGACCCTATCTATGGAAAACTGTCCTGAATTAATAAGGTCAGTGTTTTTTCTGTTCTAAGGCAAATTGTCAAATTTATATCTAGGACCTAATGTGTGAGGGCAACATGCATAAGGGTATTGATTGTTGTTTCCATATAACCATGGATATGCACAAAATACTTTCAAAGGAGTCAAATGGGGAAACTTGGAGCTGTCAGTTGTTGGTCCAGTGCCTCTTGCAATTGATGTGGAAGCAAGTTTAGCACAGCTGCCATGAAGTTACGAGTTTTTAATTTCTCTTACATTAAAGCTTATGTAAATAGCACTAGGTTTGAGGTATCTAGATGCTTTTCATTCTTGAGAAGAAATTGGTCATCTCCTTAGCTGCAGATGGGAAACCAGTCAAAAGTACCATTTGCTTGTGTCGTGACTTAGCTGGACACTGTCCAGGTTAGACTGCAGCAAAGCAGCATGTATTCATGTGTGGGTACACTTTCTTCCTACAGAAGAGGTAAAATGGATGTAATAGAAGCACAGTGTGCTACCAGTCTGTAATCTGCCCATGCCTTGGTCATCTGTTAAAAGCAGAGATTTAATAGCATTCAAGCAACAGACAGAGCACATGAAAACCTATGGCTTAACAGTCCCAAAAGTGAGTTTAAATTGGCTTGATGGCTGAGGAAATCTTAGTGTATGACATTTGAATAGTTAGGGGATTTTTTTTAAGTGGTGCAGTGTTGTGCTTATGAAGTCTGAGAACTGGACTTGGACTAGGAGATGTGTTCCTGTTTCTGTCTCTCCATGGTGAAGTATCCATAATGGTGTGTATCCTAAAGAGGCGCAGTTCCTGGGTCAGTACTTCAGACTCAATTCAGCCTTTATGGGGTACTGAGGTGTTGGCTGGGTCAATGCAGAGAGCAGCAGCTTCCCTGCCCGCTGTCCCATGGGTGCTTGGCACAGCTACTTCCACTTCAGAGCAGGTAAAAACCACTGTTAGTTCCTTCATGCACTGAGTTACTGGCTTTGGTGGGGAAATTCTTGTACTGGTTCAGAAAGTGCCCCCTGAAGCATGACCTGTTACATCTAGCGGCATAGTGGTATATACTAGTGGTAAAGCTGAGAGTGTTCTGAGGCTTATGACAAAGCCAAGCTCTTTAAAGAGAAAATGTTAACAAGAGCAAATAGGCTGATACTTGATTGCTCCACTTCTACAAATTGGAGTGTGCTGCATGATGCTGCCTTCAGCAGATTGTGTTTGTTCGGGAGTAATACCTGTTAAGTGGATGTTTGTGCTGGTTGGACACGGAGTCCTTGTGCTTTCCTAGGAGCCATGTGCCCTCTTGTGTTACATGCTGCCACTGAAGAACTTGTTCAACAAACCTACAAAGATGTGAAGATGTGGTAATGTGCTCATGGAGCTCAGAACAATGCATCTCTGAGCAGAATTACAGTATGTGCAGCTTTAAGATAATGTTTTCCCAGTAGTAGTGGTTTCAGTGTCATTACTACTAAAATTCCTAGGTGTTTTTTCCTTCAAGCTTTCTGAGGGCACGTAAATAGTCTCTACGCTATTTTTAATGGCTTATTCATGTTAAATTCAGTCTTCAGCCCCTGTGCGTAGGGATCTGTAGTAAGCACATTCAGAAGAAAAGGTTTTATTGGGTTTGTACATCAGGGCTTGCTGTTGTGTTGTGTTGCTTTTGTTCTTAGCAGTAGGTGCCTCAGCAAGTTCACTCTTCAGTGCTTGGTGTTGTGGAAGTTCTAAAAAGCAACTGAGTTTCTTGTACAATCCAGAGCAGTGATGCATCTACTTCTATGTTGCTTTCGTATTCATATAATACTGCAAGAGGATTAACTCCTGTTCTAGGAAGGACTGTCTACTCTAATTCTAGCCAAACTGTTGCATGCTCATGCCAAGTTTACAGATAAACCTTCTTATACTCAAATGTCAGGAAATAAAAGTGGGCGGTGGCAGATCTATTAATGACAGCGTTCCCTCACTCTAAAGCTCTAAATGAGACATGTGCTTTCATACATAACCTTGGGAGACAGCAAGACAAAAGTGTGGTTTTGTTTCTGTGTCTGGAGCAAGCAGAAAACCATCAGCAGTTATTTGGTAGCTGTGTCATGCAGGCATTTGGCTTTCCCAGGCCAGCTTCGCTAGAGTTCAGAAAACCAGAGAGGGAACGTGCGCTTCATTCAGCACCCCACAAAACACCGTCTGCATTCTTGTGTGATTATGAAGCTCTCGAAATGCTTTTAAATAATTAAATAACTTCAGAAATCTTTGCAGTTCCATAATACAGATTTCTGAACTGCAGCAAGCTTCCCTCAGCTCATGGCTGTGCATGACCCTCATTCAACCCAGTGAAGCTGGCCCCATGCCCTCATCCCATGTGCCTGGGTGCTGCAGTGCAGGTCCCATGCACACCAGGAATCTTGAGTGCAGTGTCCCCTCATGGATGCCGCTGCAAGGCAGGACACAGTTTAGAGGTGTTTGATAAAAGAAAGCCCCAGTCAATCTCCCCCACTAGCAAGGTGGTGGTGTCTTGAGCACAGAAAGTAAAGTAAATGGAGAGAACAAATAAAGAAAAAATGATTGAAAAATTAAAAACTACTCCATTCCACGTTCATGACATTTTTAATACTCATCTTGCTAAGATGCAGAACAAGGACTATTGAATTTTCATTCATTAGCAGCCAACAAGATATGAATGAGTATTAACTTGAAACAAAAACTTGATCTATAACATCAAGTTGTGCACTTAAAAAAATAATTACAAATCATTTTCAAAAGGAAGAGTAACAGTGGAAGCAATAATGAATACAAAACATGACTGAGTAGGCTTAAAACATAACTTCAAGTATTCTATGGCATTTCCTCAGACATTTGTCTTAGATTTGTTTGTGCAATACCCATCTTTGCATAGTAAAGAAAAATTGGTTAAACTCCAGCCATAAGTAATCTGTTTCTTTTAACATGCACCTATACGGCTGTTAGTTGCCAGGCAGACTTCTCTTTTAGGAGGATCAGGTCAAATCAATGCAATCATGCAGCAAACTGGAACGAGCAATAGTTACTGCAGTTTCTTGTCCAGGTCAATAGATAAATAATGGAGCAAACAGGTAGTGGATGAAGTAGAGGCACTGCTGACCAGCTCTTCTTTTGATGATGCTTTGTGATGAACAAATGAATACTACATGGACTTCCAAAAGCACAGCAAAGGCAGGATGTACAAAATCAACGTCTACCAAACCCAATGTTTTACCTCTCTGCCACCACAGAAAGCACTCAGGCCTGCGTCTGCTCCAAGCAGCGCTGCCACCTGCCTCATGTACTGCAGGGCAGAAGGTGAATGTGTGTTTTCACATACAGTGGGTGAGTGGAGCATAAAGTCAGTCAGGAACTCCTAATCTTTATGAAACTGCTGGTGTAAATCAAAAAGTTACTCCAGCACTGAATGTATGTACATAGTAGCTGGGGACCACTGTGGTCTGATTTAGAACATCACATCACACACTAACAATGCTGTTTGTGAAGCGCTTCTCAAAGGTTATTACACAGGTAGGTTATGTATAGCCACTTGACTTTACTTCTGATTTTTCGTAACTCTAGTGTTTCTGTTGTAGGTTACTCTTGCTTTGGAAGCAGAACCCTGATGAACTTTGGGGTTATGTTCCCAAGCAAAGTACTTTTTGAGGACAATAATACAGCTGCAGGTATTTTTGGTTTGCCATGAAAGTACTGTCACTAGCTTCCTCCTGCATAAAGCCAGGCAGGGATTTTTCATACTAAGATTTATAACACATATCATTGGTGACTACCTGTGTGCAGCACCTTTAACTCATAATGTAGAAAGTGTTAATGTGATTATGTTAAAGCTGTTTAAACCCATTTAATAATATCTGTCAACCAAAACAATATATTTGTCCTGGGTGCTTAAACCATAACAATATTGTAGTTCTCTCTGAAACTGTTGAACATTATCATAATAAGAAATAAATAGAAATGAGATTTTTAAGTCACAGGAAATCTGCAGCATTTTCTTACTGTTTTGACTCTTAAAGCTAACTCAGGAAATAGATTTCCACTAAACAAAGATGGAGTAAGCAGTTGTAACTGGACTTCTGTTGTTACTAACATCCAACACATAACTCTTAAATTTGATTATCAGATGCAGCAATGAAACTTTCATCAGGTCACTTCTTACACAAACTGAATTACCTAAGTTTTAAGTCAAGGTGAAGAGGGTAAGCCAGACTGCACAGCTCTGCACTTGGAGGGAGGCCTAAACAAGACACTTTCATACCTTTCTCAAGCTGGGCAGGCCCAGGGCAACAAGCAGGTGCCCACACTTCTCTGCAAAGCTCTTATCTTTGTACACACAATGTACCTATAAGTCATTACAGTGCATGACCCCCTGAGATAGCGTGGGATTCTGCATGCTCTGTGATGGTAACTGCCATCAGTAGCCAAGGTTCAAAGTACTAATTCTACATTATGCTTTGAGAAGTGAGATGCATCAAAGAGTTACAGGGAGTGGGTCAGAAACATCAGTCACCTTTGCAAGCCCATGTGGGTGGGTGTGCAGAAGGCAAGAGAGGAAGAGCTCCGTCCAAGCTTTTAACTTTTTGTGAGTATTTTAAGGCTTATTTAAGTTTTTATTTCACAGGATTTAGGAAAAAAGTAGCTGTAGTTAAAAATAATAACAATTAAAAAAGCTTGGCACTTCTGTGATTAGTTTGAAAGGGTGTCACTTATCTTACATTATCTTATGGAAAAATCTGTGTAACAGCAAAAAAAAAAGTAATCCAGACTTATAGTCAATACATAGATATGTATTTATACATTTTAATTGTTTTTGGTTTCAAGCATACAAACTTCAGATCACATCTGTTTGGTGTCAGAACTCCCTGCATCTGCATGCTATTATCTGCCTTTTTTGAGCAAGCCCAGAACATCAGCTGTACAACATGCTACCAAAAAAAAGGGGAGCAAAAAAACCCAAAACCAAACCCAACATCAAAAATAGATTTACATAAAGAATAGAACTTTTTATATGGAAATCCTTTTCTCATATATATATTTATATATAATCTGTGAAAATGATACATCAAAATCTTATTTCCATATTTACACTTTTTCCTTCTTGGAAGAATTACATCCACCACTCGGTGGCTTCCATACCCAACAGACTTCTGGCTCAGGAGACCACACCAAGGTAGAGAGCGAGCTCCCAGAGCAGGGAATACTGGAGTCCAGTGGTGAAATGCAATGTGCAGTTGGAAAAGCTATCAGAGCCTGGTACTGGCTTCCCAGTGGTTTGCATTTATTGGGCTGCAGATTCTGCTTGGGGTCAGATTGCGACTTGGTTGTCTGTATGTCAGCCATGCAGGTTACCCTTTCAGAACTAGCTCCTCATGCCACTGGAGTTTGGTAAGAAAAAGGAAGTCATGCGAACTCAAGTGAAGTTAGAGTGCCAGCAGGCTGGGGAAAACATGTGCTGCTATTTCATTATTTTTGGAACAGTTCACTTATTGCACTTGGTCTGTGTGTCTCCTCCTTTGAGAAAAGAAAAACCCTACCTGATTCTGAAACAGTTTGCTTGTAACGCTTGTCAGTTAATGTTAACAGGAGAAAGGTGAACAGAGGAAGTATTCTGAACTTATCTCCAAAAAGGAGAGTCTTCTACTGCCCCAAAGCTTAATATCCCAACGCTGTGTTTATAGTTAGTTTCTCATGTTCTTCCTTACTGAGTTAGTTTGTGTGCAGCTACAGCAAAGACATCATACCCAAAATCCAGTAGTGCAAGAGGCAGCTCTTTGAAACACATTTCTTCAGATAGGGCCTTGTTGACTTGGATCGAACCTTCGTTTTTTGACATTTCTTCCAGGTTGCACCAAAAGGAGATGAAAAGAGAAAAATGCAAGACATTAGTTAGATACAACAGAACCAAAGCCTATTGCCAAGGTCATAGTAAAGTAAAAAGCTCACACTGACACAGTTCAACAAGTAACTTTGCCAAAGGGTTAACAAGGAATTTGGTTGCATACTTTCAGTAGCATAGTACTGGTTTCCTTAGACAGCTGAAAGACCTTGCAGAACTCATTTCTGTAGCACTTCAAGTGGTGCTCTCATTTTGTAGAAACTTTCAGCCCCCAGTAAATGAAGAAAGCATGCACATACCTAAAGGGAATGAGTCGGATGTGCCAGTACTGGAAATGCATAAACACAAAGACTAGTTCCTAGGGCAAGTGCCCAGCTCTGGCTGTACCAGAATTTAGTTTGGGTTCCAGTGTGATGAAGTAGTCAGTGCCCCTGTGAGCCCTTACCCCACTATTGACCATAACTGTTGTGAGTTAGTAAGATGCAAAATATAGCAAAGACATTGCATTCGAAGGAGACTGGACAGTTCTGTAAATTGCGTGATTAGAATTTAATGTTAACAGTGCGTAGCAAGCTGGTCAGTGATATCCAGTCTCCTGCGATACTGATATCCTACGTCAAACAGCAAGACATTAGGAAGCAACAACAAGAGTTGGGTGCAACCTCCCCAGTATCTGGCTTTATGTGGGGCATCAAGCAAGGGGCTCATGCATTTAGTTTTAACGTTGGGCATAGGCACCACTACCGCCACCAAACCAACATGCAAAAATATGGAACAGGAGTTCATATATTCTCTAAAGCTACATACCAACCCCAGGACTTTCTCTTTGCTGCAGCCCTGCTAAGTACTACCATTGCTACAATGTTTATAAATACGTGAGGTTTGTCTCATGGTGTAAGAGACTAATGAATGCATGCAAAGGCAACTCCTTGGTAAGACCTCCAGAGAGTGGTTGTTCTTGGGCATCCTTTATTTTGCTTTTCTCTTGGGTACGAATGCTTATATTTTTGCAAGGTGAATGCTTAAGCATTGATAGTTTCTGAAAGATCCCTGCATTCATAATTTCCCCTCTAGAAGCACTGTATTAATGCTTCTCTTGAATTAGGCTGACATTATTTCAGTGTCTCAATCCCTCCTCTTCTGTACTGCAGGTAAATTTCAGATGAGCAAATTCGTTTTTCAGGCCAACTTGCAGAATTGCATCATAGGAAGTGTGAACAGAATATAACCTGATTAAATGTGAGTTAAAATGGCTTTGCATCTGCTTGTCCTGCCAGTTTAAATAGGGCAAGCTGATTCCTTCACCCCATCCCTCCCCTTCTTAAAATACTGTCTAGCATACTTGAATTCAAACACTACTACTCAGTCAGTCCCCTTAAACCATCAATGTATGTGAAAAGTCCAGATGATGTAACTTGTCCTCCTACAGCAGAGAAAGTACTATATTCCAGTTCACTTGAGGAGGACAAGTTGCTAAAATGCATACTGAACTACATTCTGTTACCTGAGCTGATTTTACTTAAAATGGACCTTCTAAGTCTTAGGACAAGGTGCAGAGGACAGACGCTATTCCAGCTTCCCAGAACAATTCCTGTAGCAAAACTCCTATCTCCACCACTGTAGTGGTCCAGTAAGCACCTGCACTGTGAGCCAACAGGCAAGTCTGCTGTGCCCTTGCCATGCCTTTTGTGATCTGCCCAAACTGTGTATTTACTCATTTCCTAGTTTTATCCAGCAGAAATACACACTTCAAGGAATAAGATACTAACCAAACCACTGCCTTTCTTCACTTAGGATATCAGGACAGTGTTGTATGACAGAGAAACATATAAAGAACTGAAAGAACACTTAACATAGGAACCTGAAATAGTCTCTGAAATATGGACCATCAGGTATAGTGTCAGTAAGGGAACACAAAGCATTAACAGTCACTAGCCATAGCTCTCTGCTGTGACCACAGCGCTTCACAGAGGTAGGCAGTCAAGTGCTACCCTGCAGGAACTGGAATGCTATTTCTGATTCCCTGACCTGCTTTAACAGCTTCATGCCAAATCACCAACTTTATAAATACAGATGCAGACAGCAGTCTTACTTAAACTGCTAAATAGAACAAGTCTCTCTCTTCCCCAAGAAAATAACAAAAAGAAAAAAGCAAAGAGGCCAAGTGAGTATCAGGTCCTGGATATCTGCATTTCTTTATAGCTATGTATTACAGCAGTACAGGGTTCCTTTCAGTGTGTGTCAGTAAAACAGGAAGGTGGGGTGCAGAAGAGTTCTCTATGGAAGGACACATAGGAGAATGATGCTGTTTCCTGTTCTTTGTTTACATGGAATATCTGAGAACATTAACTTCTTTGCATTTAATGTTTCAATGTCTCTTTAAATAATGAGGGTCAGCCTTTCAGTCTGTAATCCAACTGGAAAAAGCGTCTCTAACAAAAAGCAAAGTTAAGATGATTCTGAATCAAAAAAGCAGAGTGTGCTACAGCACATCACTGCCTCTCTAGTATGGCCATATTTGCAAATATGAAGTATTTCAGACAAGAAAGACTGGTTTCAGAAGAGGCTGAGTGTATGCATGAAATACCTTGCTGCAGTCCTCTGCCTTGAATATCTTTTTTTCCTTAGCTAATTAGGAATGTGGTTATACAGTACATTACTTTAAATATGTGCCTTTGTGGGATCACAGATACAAAGCTTTAACTGGGTATTTTAACCACTTCAAATAGCAAATGTTTTCTTAGGCATTACCTAAGTGACGTTTTGCCACAAAACTGATTCAAATTAACAATGTAAGGGACTAAAATTAGCATCTTCAAGTAAGGCATTGACCTGCCATTTATTCTACTAGTCTGGAAAAAAAAGTGAGACAATATCTTACATTGGATGCTAAGGCTGATGTTTGTGTAGTGATGACTGTGTTTAGGTCCCTAACACCCACTTTATAGAAATGCTCGTAAGGGGCTGAAACTTCCTTCCTCACAACACTGCCATGAGCATTCCCCTGCCTTATCTTGCAGAAATTTTGGGAGTCTAGATGCACCTGCACAGACCAGTTAAAAACTTGGCATTTCTTGTACCTGAGTGTTTGGTCCATCCATTAACCTTCTGTTAGAGGGACAGAAAACTCTGCAACTAAGAAACAACTGCTGGAAATAGTTGTGCTTACAACCAGTTATTCTGGCAGCCACTTCTGCATTCTGATATAGCAAAAAGCAGCTTTTCATGTGTATTTCCACATCACTTCTACTAGTATTGCCTCTTAGCAGTGTTGCTTTATTACCAGAACGTGCTTTAATACTGTTAAAGTCAGCAACAGAAGTATTTAATTGCTTTAAATTATGGCAGTAGCTTTGGGAAAATAAGTGAATATGTGCTACAGAAAGAGGTGAGTGAAGGCCTCTGAGACTGCGCTTTCAGCCAATCCACAGGACTGCTCTAATCGTACAAATGGCTTTCCTGTATTGGTCGTGTATTAAACACTTTATATTGCAGAGACTTGCTACATCAAAATGAACTTCACATTTCCTGTATATTACCCAGCAGAGTTTAGGTAGAAATATATAGGACTCCCTTCCTGCAGTCTAAACACCAACAGCTTTAAAAGTACTACGCAAGGCTCAGCTGAAGTAAGATCTTAACAAGGTTTGCACACACAGCCTTTAACTGTAAGCTATCTGAAACGTGTATAGAAGCTCTATGTCCCCTAAAATCAGCAGTTAACGTTTTTCTCTCCTATTTACATATTAATTTAATTAGAAAAACTAACCTAGAATTCACTCTTGAAACTTGTTCGAAGTTGTTTGGGTTTTTTTAACTTTGTCTTTCCAAACTTGTACCAAGCCTTTTACACTTCCCCTCCAGCCCCCACCCCCCACCTCAGTTCATGAACAAAGTTTGCTTAGTTGCAGCTTACGTTTGATATGGACTTGACACCACAGTACCGTATGTTCATATGAACATCTGATAACCTGTGAAACAGAAATCACATCTCCCAGTTTGTAAAGCATTAGCTACCTTCTCTTGTATTTGCAGAGACTAAACACATCAGTGGCTTAAAAAGGAAGTTAAAATCCTTTTTATTATCCTCATCTGTCCCTCCACATACAGCTGAAGCAAAGTATCAGAGGGTCTACATGTGCTACCTCTTCTGTATGTGAGCTGGAAAGCCTTTTCAGTTCCCCTCTGACCCCAGAAGAAACATGCACTTCAAGCTGTGAGCTAGGCCAGGCCACTGTTTTTGAGGTTCTGCTACAGAATAGACATTTGTATCTTGCTCTTCTGAGAATTAAGAGCTTAAAGAGGCATTTCCAATACAGATCCTCTGTAGTGCTAACAAGTGTCTGTGTACATCTGGGCAAGCAAATGACCAGGATGCAAAGCTGAACACTTGAGTGTAGTTTGAGAGCTGAGGAACACAGTAAATTAAGTACTCCATTGTTCCAGACAAAGGGATTCTTCTAAAGACCTATTTCCATGTGAGTACTTGAGAGAAGGTGTTCCTGTACAGACTCTTCACACAGCTGCTGGTGGGTGCTGCAGCACTGATGCCAAAGAGCAAGGTGGTTATGGCACAAGACACCTTAAAACATTCACAGGAAGAAACCACCTCAGGTTTTTCTATGTTAATGACTTGTACTGGGCTTTCAACAAGTTGTCTTCTGCAATCCAAATATATTACTTAGGGATGCATACCCTGTGTCTGGAAAGCATATGGATTGCTAAGTAACAGACATACGTCTGGCAGCAGAAAACTGGTTCGAAAGTATAATCTGATACTTATTTTTTCCAACAAAATGTAGCTTGGTTAATTCCCATGGGAACTTGCAATATGAGTGTTTCTAGTCCTCTCAGTGTTTATAATGTTATCACTTTTAATGCGCTTATGTTGTTGTTCTCAAGAAATCAAAACTTTTACCAGAAATGTTAATACAAGCCTGACAGAAAATTTGGCTGTATTTACTGAAAACTCTAATTGCAGTGAAATACACAGGAAAAACCTCAGAACAGAGTTTTCCTGAAAACACCTGTGGTAGCAGGCAGTGCAACAGGAAGGCATCATCTTTTCAGGTGACCTTTGAAAGTGAATTAACAGATAAACATCACCTGATCACTATACTTTACTGTCATAGTCACTTTAATGAGAAATAATTTTCTCTAAATTCTGATATGGAATATGAATATAGGCCATATAAAATATTATTTGAATTATTATTAAAACCTGAATGAATAATTATACCTTATTGTTGTATCATGGTTTAATCTTGATTCATGTTATTGAAATGGAATAGTAACTGGAATACATGAGAAATAACTTGCCCATGTGCTTAACACTTCTATGATTTGCAAGGATCTAAACGTGGATTCTAAATTTAGATCCTTTTTGCCAAATACGGACCATGCATAGACGTGGACTTGATGCTACATAAAAAGGTGGGAGTCTTTGTACAGGACTCTCTCTTTGCTTAACAGTCACAAGCAGAATGACTAGTATGTCACTCTTCATAGTTATAAACTGCATAGATCTAGAATTGGGTGATAAATGGTTTCATCTTTCAGGAGGCATCTTGAGATTTCAAAATGTTCTCCTAAACTTGATTTTATTTTTAATTGTGAATTAAGGAAAAAAAATACCCACAACAAAAGTTAGCACAGATACTTCTGCATCAACTGTGACTACACATCTGTTAATGGAAACTGCTCTGTTACTGTCACAACTTACCATTTGCACCAAGTTTTTCATATAAAAGGGTTTAGCAGCTTGGAAGTACTATTATTCAAAACAGACACCCCTGAAGATGTGTTATTGGTGGGTTTTAATCACTGTAGTAAACTTCTGAGCACAATGCTACTAACTGAAGATGAAAAAGACCTTGTTCCTTAAGGTTATGGTTTTCAGGGTAAAGTCAGGAAAGCTAAATTTATTTTTATTGTACTTCAACTTTGCATCCTGATAACATCCATGAGTTTCAAACCCATTTACGTCCTCTCGTTCAGCACGTGTAATTCTTTCTCTTTAAATCAGTTTGTGATAGCTTGGGGGATGAAGTGGGGGAGTTAACTTGGAAATCTTGTAGCAGGAACTCAAAATTTAGTGATGTAAGCAAGAAATAGAAATGCCATAGCCACTGAAGAGAAGACATGCGGCATTGCTTACTTAAAGCCCCATCCTGTCCCCCCAAGGACAATAGCTGCTACCAGGATGGCACCAGCGATGGAGCCTATAATAAGATTGGTGGCACTAGGACCTGTGATAAAGGATTATGGTAAGAAAGACATCAGAACCAACGACTTCATTCATATTAAGTGAAGCAACTGAAGGGGTAGTCATACAATTCTGAGGAACACAGACAGTACACAAGGTGCTGTCTCTAGACAATTTCCGTAAGCCCAACTTACTTTAACAGTAAGAATGAACAAAGCTGTTGGTCTCTGCATTGTACTATGTTAACTTCTGCCACAAAAAAAAACCTAGTATTAGACAGTAAATTCCGTTGTGACTCACTCCATTATCTGGTGAAGGAGCTGCTAGGTGAGGACACTAAGATATTTGTGAATAATTCCTTAACTGAAAGGAAACAGAATGAATGCTGTATGTTTTATGACTACAGCAAATAAAAAAAGGGGGAAAAAATACCAAAAAGCCCAACTTTTTCCATGGAGATCCTGAAGGGTGGAGGATATTTCAGTTTGAACTGAGAGCATCTAGCACCACTTGTTAATCAGAGTCCACACTCCTTAGTTACGTCAAAGCTAAACTTACAAACAATTGGTTGACAAAAGCAAAGTAGTATATAATAAGGAACAAAAGTTGAAATAAAAGCATTAAGCTTTCCAAACATTAAAGCATCTCTCAGTCCTCCTTAGGAAGCTACTTAACATCAAAGTGGGGAAGGGTGGAGCAGGAAAAGAGCAACAAAAAGAAGCAGCACAAAATATATCTGCAATTTTCTGAAGAGGCTAAGGGAACACTTAGTAACATATTCATAATTGACCCTTAGTGCTCTGTTTACACAGGGTGGAGGAAAACTGACAATAGGCCTGAGCAGCATTTTAATTGCTCTGTACAAAAATTTCCTGTTGAGCAGTCTTTGATGTAAAGCTAACTGCATCTGAGCTGAACTCAAATGAACCCAACTCAGCAGTTCTTCTGCAGCATATTGTGCACTTTTTGGTTAAACATGTACATATTCAGGAATAGCCTTCAAAGAGAGTTCTTACCTCCCATCCCACTCTCCCCAAACCATTCTACACAGCAATCAAACACTTCTACACAGCAACAGAAATTCTCGTATTTTAAATGTTCTGAAAGAGAGTCTGAAAGCTGTCTGACAGCTAATGTAAGGAAGAAACAGGAGCAGCCAGAGATCAGCAAAGAAAAGAGCAAGGGCAGCTGTAACAACTGAAAGCCTTAAACTGTTGGGCAGGTTTTGTGATATCAGCCTAGTCCCAGACACTACAGTAAGTACATGCCTAGGTTTTAAATTCCATGCTTGCTCTAACTCCATGGCACTCGTTCCACATTTCTTTTATCGGTGCTTCTGGAGATCAGATTGCTTCCTGCAATTCCTACACAGATTATTCAGCAATACGAACAAAAGACTCCGGTCTGAAAAGCAGTGCAGCGAGCTTTGCAGAAAGGAGCAGTACATGTAATTAAAAGGTAAATTTTTCACAATTTGGAAGAATAAATTTTATTTGGACTTACCTTTAAATTCACACCTGGCTCAAATCAACAGGAGTGAGCATGGTGAGGGGTAAATGAATGCCATTCCACAGGCATTATATCCCCAGCTAAGGCCCAGCAGCCCAATGAGCTACTGCATCTGACTCAAATCTATGGCTTTTTATCAAATTATTGCACACAACAAAAGACTGAAAACACAGCAAATGATTTATGGGCAGTACGTTTTAGAAGCCTTGAAAAATTCTAAAGCTGATTTCTTTCTAGCCATAGAATGTTATCTGTCCACAAAAGAGATTCAATGATTAACTGAGAGTAGCACAGCTATATCTTAGATAAGGAAGTACCAAATCATCTCTCTTTTACATCCTTCCTCTTACTGTGTTCCCTGGTTGTCAAATGTTTTTGTAGGGAGGGGAAATACATTTCATAGTGTGCATCCATTCAATGAACAGCAGTCTGTTCTTTCAATAAAAAAATGAATTGACTATAAATATGGAATAATTCAATCCAAATTTAAACAGAAAAGGATAATATACAAAACTGGGTTCAGTGAAAGTTACTAAAATTATGTTTAATAATTAAAAATGGGTCCTGATTGAAAACACTTTTGGGATCTGAGCCAATTCTATAAAGCATCCATAACTTTTGATGCTAAAGGTCTTTTCTTTAACAACTAAAGAAACTAATTTTTAACACCAAACGCCCCCACCCCCCATACAATCAAATGCTTGTGAGAACTGGGCTTAGTTATTAGAATTAGGCTAATTGCTAGAGAGAGCATATTGTCCTGCAGGTAACAAGGCACTGTGGTGCTTTGATGTTTGCCAGGCAAAGTCTCTGGTTTAAGTTATCAAAACCAAATATCCAAGTCTCTCTTCTTCTGAGATTCTAAGATAAGATGCATGTAACAATCCCATTCAGCAAAAGCTAAAAGGGTTGTGTCTAGAGCTGCAAACTCACACGCAGATGGTGCCTATCAGCAGACTGCCTGTATAGGCTTAATTAGAACTGCATGTGAATGCTTTTTCACAGTCTGATTAGAAATCACAAACTGCCTGTTATGATTCCTCCTTCAGGGAGATGGCACTGTCACACAACAGAGATAATGCATAGTCCTAGAAACAGCAGAGTTGGCAATCTCAGAAGAGCAGAATAGTGACTTATTGTGTAGTTTGCACAGTGAATGCAGAATGAAGAGAGTTCTTAAATAGACACTTTTATATGTGTATGCATTATACATACAGCCACATATATAGATCATAGCCTCTACTAAAATTGAAGTAGTGGGCTAATACTTAAGATCAGTTTCCTAAAACTAGAAGACAAAAATCACTCATCCATAGTCTTTATAGATGAATTCTGTACTCTAAGCATTCTACCACCTTGAGGTAACAGAATCCTAGCAATAGAACATTCAGCTTTACTGTAAAACTAGCTGTCTATACTATCATCAGCTTTCATCTTCCTAGCTAGATTGTGTGACCTATTATAAGACTGAAAGCCCCACAGACTGCAGTAAACCATTCCTGTATTTTCTGAAATGATCCATGTTCCTCTGTTCTGCAAAATAATCACAGGCTGCTGGTTTTCCCCATTATTTTTATAATTTGGTGTAATGGAAACATTCAGACATTTAATTTTACCATGACAATGTAAAAATTCGCCAAGTTATTGATTTATGCCCCACATTACCCCAGACAGGAGAAGGTTCAACACTGCATGAGCAAACCACATGACACAGACACAGTCAATCACATGACAAATACAGTCACCACACGACAAAGCTAATGGGGTAATACACAGAGGGCTCAGGTGCATACGGTTACCTCACACACTAGGCACCAGACATAGAACTCAAACTAAGAAAAATGCTTACTCTATTCCCCACCCTGTGCCTCCAAAAATCACCCCCAAGGCCAGAATGGTCCCTGCCACTGCACCTATTAGCCTGTTAGTGGCCATGCTCACTGTGTGGAGGGAAAAGGGAAGATTTTTTTAAGGAAATAATCACATTATGTCTGAAATGAAAACATGAAATAACTCCTCAATATTTTATACTATAGTCCATTGTCAGATAAACAGTTCAAACCTCCTAAGAAACCTTTATTTACCAAATACTGTAGCTAAAAATTTCTGAAACCAAATATTTGATTTTCTGTGAATGCTTGCAAATATTACAATGAAAAGTTTTCTTGTAAATATAAGACTATTCCTGTTGGCTTGGGATTCTATTATTTACTCTGAAAGGGAGCATCCTCAACCTACTGCTTTCTTACAGCAGCCAAAATGTAAATAAATCACCAGTAAGAAAACTTTTGATCACCAGAAACTTACTGTATCCATAATGTAACAAATGATAACTGTTTGGCAACAGCTCCATCATAGGAAGAGCAAAAACCACAAGCTTTATAATCGATTCCTTTACTAGTTAGTAATATTTTCATTTGTTATTGTATTTATCAGTAAGACTATTTATCTATATAGCCTAAAGACAGATAAACCCTTGTGAAAGGGTCCTCTTGAAATGTGCTTCAGGTAGCACTCTGGAACTTCCACTACATGCAGCCAGTCTCTCTCAAGACACTGAGGCCTTATTTTTCATTTTTTTAAGGGAACTCTTTTAAGAGAAAACATTTACACATTTCCTAGGTTAAAGATTAAAAGCTTGATAGATATACTGAGTCATAATAGACCACAAGCAAGTAGCTGAAAACCCTGTCTAATGGGAACTTCTCCAAGGACAAAATTTCATAGTTTTCTTGCTGAATAAGTCTGTTTTGAAATGGTTTCTAACTTTTTCCTATTTCATAACTCTACACACAAACACACATACACACTTGAGACATAAGTTTTATACCAAACAAACAAACACACTATTCCATTAGTCAAGCAAAGACCTAATTCTACAAATGAAATGGCAAAGAAAGAAGCTTGTGCACATATAGAATCCTACTGATTTCAAAACTCCTAGCCAACACTAAAGTAATTCCAAGTTTTTGCAGTAGCCAAAAATTAACAGCAAGAACTCTTTGTCTTCCCAAAAACTGCCAGCATGCTGGGTAGGTCTGCTAGTACAGGATACAGTAGGTTGCTGAGTTTAGAGTAACTTAAGACTCATGTATCAATACCAACATAATTAAGAAACACTTTTTAATCCTGAAATATGGTACGGAGCCCAGAGCAATTGATGGGTAATGGAAAGACCTGAAAAGTCAGCAGGAATAGCAGTCAACTGTCAGTTGTAACAATATATAAACAAATAGCAATACTTCCTAGTTACACATGCTCTAACTGTAGTAAGAAAAATGCTTGGCTCTGTGGTGTGAAAGATCTTAAATCTATCAGGTGAATATTCACATCATGAGTGTTCTGTTTCTGAAATGTAACAAAACAAATTTCAGGCTAAGGAAAACCAAGTATTCTGGGTTCTGTTTCATGCTTGTAAGCTGCCATGATGTAGGAAGTACTGGTAATAAGGGGAAAATACTTAATGGAAACTACTTGAGTATGTTGGATCTTTACAATACAGAAAACTACTTCTGTGTTCTTCTGGCATCTTCTCACATAGGAATTCCTCTATTAGAACACTGAAAGAGATTATAGCAGCTGTCAGTGTTCCAGCTCCTAAATTCTAGGCAATTCAACACCAATAAATTATTGTAACAACAAAAGTAAAAATAATCCATCTTTTGAAATCGTTGAACCATCTTGTACAAAACCATATCCTGCCTTTTTGCAGAGGGCTCCACTGAAAAATGCAGTCTAAGCTTTGTGTCCGTACCTGCTGGCAGAAATCCATGCACATACTATTCATTTCAGACATTCTCCCAGAATATTTCAGCATCAACATAGTAATTTTCATAAACTTACTTTCAGTCTGAATTAGATGAGTTAATTTAAAGTACAAAAATCTAACCAAGATAAGTGTACCTTCTGTGTAGCAAAGGGTTTTCCTATAGAACTCTTTACAGAGGGCATTATTTCTTACCTACAGGATGTGGAAAGGAGCAACATCAAATACATGTACTTTCAGTGTCAGAAGCGTAAATACTGTTCTCTTCATACACACACACACAGAAATAGTGAGCTCTATAGTGCTGCTCTCCACAGTGTTTTTTAAGACTGTGTAAGCAGCATTTCACAGTCAGGAATGTTTTTATGGGAAATGGAAAGACAAGCAGTATTGCAAGGCAGGGTAAAAACGGGGCAGCTCTATACTGACAGGTTAGGTGTCCAGGAAGCACCTGCACAGATACCCTAATACAAATCTGGACTCTTTTAGAGAGCCTCCTTCACAGTAGTAACTTATTTTATCTCTTTAACAGTTTTTGGTAAAAGTCTACTGGAGCCATTCTGCTATGGGGCAAAACAATAAGGCACACAAGACAATAGTAGAGCTGTTTTGGAGGGACATATCAAAACCCTGCACTCCCTTGAAACACTGGATATTTGAAAGAGTAATCTATTCGAGTCTGAGCTCTAAGGGCTACATTTTTAGATTACTCTATCCTCTTTCCATCAGCCCTGTATAAGGGACAGAAGGACCAGGAACCAGGACATAGCAGAAAAATTTTGTTTGGCTTTCTCAGTTATTTATTGGGAACTTCATCTGTAACTGCGTAACACTGGATAAATATAGTCTGATGTTGGACAATGTCCTGATGACAGGAAAGACATAAAAGAACTGAACAGCACAATCCAAAGAAATTCTTTGGCAGAGAAGTCAGAGAGAATCTCAAGGGCTTTTCTTTGTCTTTGCAAAACTGTTTTGATGAATTATTTCCTCAATAGCTCCTCTTCGTATTTATGCATCATATGCCATTAAAATACCTACTAAATACGTAACAGCAAACAATAATGATAGCAAGAAGAATTTAAGTCCTTAAAAATCTTAATTTATTTCTTTTTCCTCCCACTGAAATCTGTTTTCAAAGAACCACAGTTTTTTTTACCAGGGACATTCCACCTTTCCCTTTCTTATGCCATAGTTCTCTGAATTAGCTAAGAACAATTAAGGGAATGGGAAACTTCTACTAAAACATAAATACTCAATTATATAAATAATAAGAGCTATGCTTATATTCCGGTCATAAAAATAGAGAATAAGGGATGAAAGAAAAATCAGAAAGTATGTACCCTTACCTATTGAAATCTTACCCAAATTTAGGTTAAAAAAATAAGTTTCATCCATTCTCAAAGCAGAAAGACCTATATCATCTACACAAAACAGAATTTTACTGTCTGGGTCTAGAAAGGACTGTACAATAATATTGTGTTGTTATATGACATTCTACTACCATGTAGCAACAGAAAAATATCATAAATACTTGAAAAAACATGAAAACTGAAATCACACAAACCCTTGGGTCCTTCATCCTTCTTGCTACCAGTATCCCTGATAGGATCATCAATACTGCAGTCTGTCCCAGCCCAGGAGAAATTACAAATGCAAGTGGCTTCATTACTACAAATCTGGAAAGGAAAATAAATGACAGCAATTGTTTTTTAACTACATTTTATTAGATTTCTTTAACATGTAGTTAGGTATTTAATTCACAGTATAAAACTTTATTTATATTTTATATATATATTTAGATATCGTAAAAATAGTGCTGAGTGTTTAGCATGAGTATAATACATCAATAACCTGAAAGTTTGCTTTAACCCTCTAAATACACTCAGATGCTAAGAAAAGCTGAAGCGTCCCCCAGTGGTTTCATCTTCACGTGCACTACACACCTGCATAGCATGTAAAAAAGGAACAGAAATTCTCATTTAGAAAAACCCTTATCTAGTGGAGTTAGATCTCCATTCACCAGTTATCTACACTTTGAGCCTGAATGTCCAGAACAAATACAAGTATTAGCACTTAAAAGGTTCAAGACATGGTCATTCTTTCATTTACAGCTTGCTCCCATGTATTAAAAACAGTAAAATTTTTACTGCTTTTGTCAGAATTTTTTTTCTAAGCAGCAATGTGATGTGCTTATCTTTTAGAAAGATGAAACAGTTCTTCCTATGTCTATATTTAGTTGAATGACCTCTAAAAAAGGACTTAAGACTCACTATAATTGGCAATACACTTATCAGATACAGGAAAGCCTAACCAACTGATAAGCCCAAATGTATCAAATCAACAGAGTTGAGAGCTATAAACTTTCCATATTAAAAAGCACATGTAATGTGTTGCCAGAAGACGTTACTAAGGGGAAAAGCATGACATGAGAAACAGACACAAAACAAAGAATGAGGTTTTGATTATGAGACTAAAAATGAAGTCAATCATTAGGTATCAGCTAATCAGTCTTTTGGACACTGGAACATAAGGTCATAATAAACCAGAAAATTGCTTTCACACTAATGATTATAAGCAAGTACTACCTCTGATTTTTTTTTCTTTTAGCTTAACTTTTACCTCATTCTGCTTCTTAAAGTATTCACTGAAGAATCTTAGTTAGGAAGCTGAAGATAAATACATCCTATGGCAGGTCCTTCAAATTATGAATTATTCAAGTAGTCTTTCAAATTATGAATTGGAATAACCCAAAGCAAACCAAATAAGGTAACAGTTCTCTTACCAGTCATGCTACTCTCCAAATGTACCAAGATGATTTCTAGATCTCCTAGAAACTTTACTTTCCAATTTTAATTTTTTATCTTCTTGATTTTGAACGTAACCCTCTTCTCTGAAACACTCCATCTTCAAGTACACATAATAAGAAGGAAGAAAAATGCCTTCCTGTATAAAGTCTAGCCCCTCAGGCAAGTATTTGTCTACTGAATCTCATAGTGGAAATGTTTTATCAATATTACAGCTAAGACAGATCATTAAAACATACCTAATGTCTTAGACAAACAGACTTATGGGTAGAAAACCAGAATATAATGGGCCCGAATGCAAAATGATACTTTGCATCTGTTCAGGAACACAAACTGTTGTGTCTCAACAGAGATTAAGTTTTACTTAAGTCATGGGGTATAACTCCATGAACTCAGGACCGATTTCATAAAAGTGTCAGGATGTAGGAAAAAAATCTAACTGAAGATGGCAAATACTTTGAAATACGGGTACTACATTGCAGAAGCCTTTCAGTAACTGATATAAAAGCTTTTTTTCTTTTTTTTTCTAGAAACAAAACCAACACTGGGTATAACTGCAGAACTAATTTGACAACTTTGCTGCCTAAAGTCTCACCTGTGCTTCACAGAATGGCGGTCTTCCCCTAAATCTAAACATTTGTGTTTGGAGATGAACAGGTCTTGGAACACTTTCAGGTAGAGAACTCCACAGGGCACATTAAAACCAGATAGAGCAGAGACAGCTGGAGAAGCTTAGCTGCTAACTCCCAGTTCAGACTCACCCCATGACCAGAACAGACTTTTCCATTAGAACCAATGGGACAGCTGCTTATGTTCAAGGATTGAATTGGCAGGCACTTTTTGTCCAGACACATCATCTGAGGTCCACATGGAGCTCCATCCTCCACATAACCTAAATCTGTATCATCATCTAAAAGAACATGAGCACCACTACGAGAAAAAAAGTTTTAAGGTACTATTAGTACTATGACTGGAGTAGTGTCAGTGTAGATACTAAAAGCCTCAGACCCTTCTCTCATTCAGGCATACAGACAGATTAAACAAAATCATGGCTGTCCACAGCACTGACAATGGAACAGCAGTCAGACTAAAAAGAAGTCTTGATGATGGCTTAAATACTCACAAAGGGCACCTTAGACTTTGGGGTTCTTTTAATAGCCTTTGATGGGCCATGCTTTTTTCCTTTTTTATTTTTCTCCCCTGTGGAATACTAGTGCTAGAAAAACATGGGGAAAAAGAAACAACAAACCAAACCCTCATGAGATTTAGACACTAGTAGAATAATAGGAAATTTAAGAATCATTGTTCACTTAGGACCTATGTAAAAGAGTATTCTTAGTATGACAGCAGTGTTGCCAATGTCTCTGAAACACAAATCCAGTATTGTGCACAGCAGGCTAAAATTTACCTGCCTTTTAACTGAACTGTAGTTTAACATCTTATCCTGTAATAAACTCTTCAGTTTCCTCCAGTTCCCTACAGCTATTTCCCTGAATATGTAATACACAAAATCATTATGTTTAAAATATAGGTCTTTGAAATGACAGGCTTTTTATCCCCCAGGAAAGTATAATGCTGAGCATTAAACTCTGACAGAACTGGAGAAATCAGCTCATTAGGAGGGCAACCCATATTTTTCTCTCTTTAAATGTGGAATATTAGGCTTTGTTTTAATCAAAATAAGTATCACTCAGGATAATGATTCTGCTGAGCTGTAAGATATTAATTACCTAAAAAAATCATAGAATTTTACAGTTATGTTTATCTTAATTATGTTTGACAGAGCAAAATAATGTCTGAACTCTGCATTATCTTTTACCTGCAATCCACTATTCGTCCTTGATGATAAAAAGAGTTGGGAATAATTTCTCCTTGAACTTGACCAACTCGTGGAACTCTAGTAAGATTAGTACAGAGCAAAAAGCCACAGAAAACATCACTGTGAAATGAAAACATAAAAAGTTACTAGATAATATGAAGTAGATGTACAAAAAAGACTGGCAATGATGCTGCTGATCACATTAAGTAATATATTATGATAAGCCACATATTTTCAGAGTACAAGTCTGGAAGTAAATTATTTGATATAAATGACAAGAGGCAAAAAGCATCTCTCACTCTAATGCACCTGTGAAAGATCATATGAACCAAAAACCTTATCTATGCTCAAATTACAATATCATACAATTAAGAGAAGTCAAACTGTAAAAACCTTTGTCACATCAGGCTAACTTACATTTCCCTCTCTAGCAGTTTGAATGCTGTACATTAATGTTAAGTTTGAATTTTTAATTGAATTTTATTTCCCTTGCAGGGCAACAGAACTATGATAAAAATAACCAGTATGCAGTGTGTGTGCCTGAACTTTGTCAGAGAATCAGTTTTGTTTGATGTTATTTTATATGTGCAATCTTCAGGAGAAGGATATCAGGTTAAAAATTCCATCTCCTCCTCCTCCAATTGTCCCAGGTCATAGAAGAAGCTGCATGAATGCTAGAAACTATTTGTGAAAATTGCAAAACATTTTAAATGGCCCTTCAGCTACACCATTTTTCTGCATCTCTCTACTGACCAAAACAAGTTTTAGGCAAGGTTTGTAACATACATATCAGAACAACATTAATCTAAATATAGAAAATAGCCATTACACAACTCCTTTCCTTATGATCCTATCTGAAAAGTTAATCGTGTAATAAATAAAGCCACTTGATAAACTCAAATAGACAAAGAAAGAAAACACCATTCTGAGACTGAAACTGTTACATGCATACCTAGAAATTACAAACCAGTAAGAGACTCAGAGAAATTTAAATCTCTCCACTAATGGCCATTAACTTGAAAAGTAAATTTTATCAAATACCATGCTCACATACAAGTGACTCAGGCGTTTTCTCTAAGAGCATCCAACTCTCTAATGGTCCTTTCTGGTCAAAAATAAAGGTTGGAACAAACTTGAAATAGCGTAATTTGTTATTAATCCCAGAGCAGGTAAAAATAGCATGTGAATTTGCAGCCTAATTTATCCCTACCAAATCTGAAGTGTTTGTATATTATGAGCATGTGATGGTTTGCTGCCCTCTGTCCCAGCTCCTTGTAAAGTGTTAAAGTCAAAGTACACTCTTGTGAGAACCTGGAATTCTTTATAGGTGTATTTGCAGAGTTAGCCATGGATTTGTCTGAAGGGAACTTTTTCAAGATGCAAACCTTGTGAGGGAAAGAAGATCCCAAATAAGGCAAAACAAACCACTGACACATTCATGAAAAAGTAACCAATATTAAACCAGTATTAATCAATACCAAACTAATGTCTATGAAGATAACTTACTGTTTGCTACACTGAATCCATCGGTCTCCATCTTTTCCACAGTTTCCTTTTTTTGTACCCTCTGTATTAAGCTTTTCGTAACAAAATTTGTCAGATCCTGAAGACTCTGTTGATGAAAAAAGAAGGTAATTTCCACTGGCACCATCACAGCTTTGAAAACCTGCATGAGTTATTGCAGCAGTTCTCTATTTTTTTAATACAAAACACATCTCTAACCACACATGTACATACACAGATGGTATTTTCCAGTGACTGTATCCCTTCCCTCCCATCTTCCCTAGAATGGAATGATTCTTCTGCCTCAAATAGGCAGTGTCAGTAATGGCAGTTATGATTAGACAAAAAGCACAAAAAAGCATGAAGTGCCAGAGGACAGGACATCCTGATAGTCCTGCTCTGCTGAACTGCCTCAAAGTCGTTACTCAGAAATTTTATCCCCTCTCAGCTGCAAGCCAAAATCTATTGCAACTGCAGTTCTATTTTACTCAGCACCTCTGGGCTTTAATTCATACTGTGTATATTTAAATTCACACCAATGAATTAATTTTCTTGACTTATAGGATGGTGTAGCACAGAGAGACGAGGTGAAGCAGCTTTAGCATGAACCACTGCTGGGATAATGGAATGGGTAACTCATTAAAAACACCAAAACATCCGTTTTGAACTATATAAAAAAAAAAAATCCTCAAACCAATCTTCCCCTCCAAGTAACAATAACTCAAAGCTACCAATAGTTTGTATGTTCTCTCATCCAGTTCCACCAGAGTCCAGCATTTGCTGCCCTACTTATGTCTGCAACCACATCATGTCGGAACTATCTCACTGTCATCACTCCCAGACATGAATTTTCACTTGGCCATCAAGCCACAGGAGATCACTGCAGTCTGCTCTAATGAGCAGAAAACTTACTTTAACTTACAGTGGCAGGAGCAATAAATAACATCCTAAAAACACAAAACACAGGAATGAACCAGAACCAAAATACATTTAAGGTAGTTAAAGTCAACCTACTAGATCCCCAGATATATTTGCATTGATTATCTCTTGTCTTGCATTCACCGTTATAGCAACGACCCTAAATAAAACACAAAATATGTTAGCAATGAGAACTGAATACTATTTCATTCATCCCCCTCCCTCAACAAATGTCTCATTTTGATCCTACAGGTGCAGATTGTGAGGTAATTTTCATGAATTTGGGTAAATTGAGTACACATTTTGGTCCAGATTCTCAAAGTCAGTGCCTCACGTGTACTGACATTTCAGCAACTGCTTTATATATAGTTGTAAAGAACTTGTTTTAGCAACATGCATTTATGTAGTTGTAAAGAACTTGTTAACATGGAGTATAATAAAAAGATAAATATGCAAACATAAGGATGCCAAGCAAATTTTACTCTAAGTTATTAGTCAGTGATCATCGACTGCATAAAGCACAAGCAACAGTGATGTCCAAAAGACAAAGAAATATAGAAGAGAGGATTAAAAAAACCCAAACAAACAAAACCAAAACAAAAAACTTCTATTCTTGTATTTGGTTGATTTCTATTTGCTGCTGTGCAGGGATTTTTAAACACTGCATACCTGATTAGAATCACAGGCATACCCATCTTGTTTATGAAGATTTGGTGGACACTGAAAAACAGTAACAATTTTTTTATCATGTGTACTGTAATAATACAAAGGATCACCTATGGAATTTTAATGGCTTTAGAAGACAACTGCACAATATAATGCAACATAATTAATGCACAAATCTGTATAGCTATAAATACAAATGAAAAAATGAACATCATCAGCCATGAAATACAATGTTTGATTTAACTTTCTGCACAGTCCAAGTAGAACTTAAGGAGGTCATGTAAAATAACAAGCAAACAAATGTGTTCAGTAACAGGGTATTTGGCAGTGAGTAGTGGGGCAGTGTTTGCAACACTGACACTGCTTTCAGCTCAGTTCCACTAAGAAAGTGAGTGAGCACTCAGTTGTAGCCTACTATTGCTTATAGAGGTGTAGGGGTTTTTATGATGTTAATTGTCATGTTTTCTTGGCACATGATGAAGATAGGAGCAGCCTATTCTCAAAGCTTTCCTCATCAGAATGGACCTGTGAAGATTTGGAAAGTGTAGCCAATACTTTGAGGGCAGCCTTTCTAGTTGAAGCAAGCCCTTCTCCCTCCCATTAAGAAAGCTCCATATACAGAATAAAAGTTTTACAATAAAATATCAGCAATAGCTACTTATCTGTAAATGTAGATGCCCCAGATAGTAATATAAAAAGAGGTTACTGTTAATTTATTGGCATCTATAATTACAGCCAATGCATAGAAAGAGACATGATCTATCCTGAATCTTACTTCTTCAAAGCAAAGAACTTGATGCAGCAAATTACTGCAGCAGAGCTACAAAGTTCTTATATAACCCTGAAGCTAAATACCCAGTGTTGAAAAGAAGCATATATTACCTACATCAAAATTGCTGTGAAAATGGAAGATGTACAGAAAGTTGTCTATTAGAATTTGAGTTAAAATGGTATTCTGGTTGCTGTTCATTCCCATACTTTTGAGTATTAGCCAAATGTTTAAGAGAAATGTATAAAAGAGTCTTAAAATTCTAATACTTGTGCACACTCTTAAAAACCAGAACCCTTTTTACAAGTCTTACAAGGAGTGGCTGAGGGAACTGCATTGCTTAGCCTGGAGAAAAGGATGCTCAAGGGAGACCTTATCACTTTCTACAACTACCTGAAAGGAGGTTGTAATAAGATGGGTGTCAGTTTGTTCTCCCAAGTAGCAAGTGATAAGATGAAAGGAAACAGCCTCAGGTTGTGCCAGGGGAGGTTTAGATTAGGTAACGTTTCTTCACTGAAAGGATTGCCAGGTATTGAAACAGGCTGCTCAGGCAAGTGGTTGGGTCACCACCCCTGGAGCTATTCAAGACATTTTGGAGGTGGTGCTTAGTGATAGTTTAGTGGTGGACACTGGGACTCGATGATATTAAGGGTCTTCTCCAACTTAAATGATTCTATACTCAGTTATAGTTTCCTACATTCATATTTTAAACTATTTTATTTAATAAAATCTTATTCCGTTTGATTCCATTTGCATTTGCTATATATTCTTAGTACTTACGCTATAGATCAGGCAAAGACTAAAGGAGGATGTCTGGCACAAATACTACACAGATACACAAAATCCCACACGTTTTAAAAACCAAAGAAACCTACAGAAGTAATATTTTGAGTCCACTTAGGTTAATTTTGAGTTATGATATTTTACCTGCAGTTATTTTGGGCATATGAGTGAGCAGTTTGCTAATCTGGATTTTTATTCTTAAACTGATATGAAAATGAGTGCAAGCAAACATCAACAGTGAAGCAGAGAAAGCTTCTGCATACACACCTGGCCAGAATCCCCAGTGCAGAACTCTGCAATATCACATTCATTCACTGCGTATCGACAGTCATAGCCCCGTGGGAAAAACTAGAAAATGAAGAATATAGTTCAGGTCTAAGATTAGGTCTACATAAGCTGTTCCTTTTCATTCTATATAAAACACTTTGAACTATAACAGGCTGTATAGGACTTCCACGGACAATGGACAGAATAATAGATACACTGCAGCAACACTCACAAGACATGATGTATTACAGCAGGGTCCATCACTACAGTGAGCTCCATTAGAAAGAGAGCACTTCTTACAACAGTCTGCATAGCACTCCTGAAGAAAATATTAAGCAAAATTTAGTTTTCCATTGTAAGTAACATTTTTCTTCACAATCTTTCCAACAAACTATTAGGTACCAGGAGACAAAAGATTCAGTTCAGTACTGATGAGTTGAAATTATCAGCTGCAAGAACATTTGCAGTGCTCAGATATTAAAGATAAAACAGTGACAAATATGCCATAGCAACAAGGGCATTCACACCTTCTGAAGCTTCTTACCAGGTGTGGAATAGCCTGTACCAAATGCAAGCTGCTTAGCCAAATTGTTCAGAATGCAGAAAAAAAGATTAAGGAAACTAATTATGGGTGCAATTCTCTTTAAATACTAGAACTAGGACTCAAATCTACAGGGCAGATGTGAAAAAAATGGAATATTTCCAAATTAGAGAAAAACCCAACAGTTTACTTATTCTGTCCAAACCCAGGCATCTATCTCCAAAGCATTGATGAGGAATCTACCACTCCAGGTACACAAAGGTGTAAGCAACAATTCAAAACTTGCTAGGAAGCAGCTACACCTTGTCAGCTGTGTAACAGGAACAGTTCAGAGGACTCTGTCTTTGCACTCATTCTCACTTGGGAAAATGTTTTAACACAGTCCTTTAACAAAGCTGTTCCCAAACAACAGGCAAAACAAATTAATTTCCATAACCTTCCCCCTTCCCTTACCAATCACATCATTTATCTGAATGTATTTTGTAAGAAATAATATATACTCGCCATTCGGAAACCACAATCACATTCTTCTCCTGCTTCTACATATCCGTTTCCACACTCGGTGGTTTCAAAAAGCTGAAAGCAAAAAAGACCCCCAGCCTATGAGATTAAAACTAGCATCGAATGCTATGGAAACACTCTCATAGAGAATATACATGCTGTGATATTGCAATGGGGAGGGCAGAATGATTTCAAGCGCTGCTAGTCAGAACTGTTCAGTCATGAAAGCAGTACAGCTGAAAGGAGAATACTGATCTCAGAAAATCATGACAATCAGAAAGACAATAAAATAATACTCAAGGAGATAATATCTGAACTTTGTTCCTATTCTATGGACTCCCATTTCTTTGACAGTTTCTTCAAGAAACCTGTCAGCAGTGAGATCCCTGGGATCTGTGCAGGTACCCACACATGCTCATGCAGTTAGCTCCTGCCTATTCCAGTGTAACATATGCATGAAAGTGATAAACATTAAGAAATACTGCCCAATGTAAGTTCTGCGTGCCTTATTAGTAAATTAGAATAACAACCACATACAGACAGTGCTAAAGAGTTAATCCTCAAACCAGCTATATACAATACAGGTAAGTCCTAGAGTTCAGGATGGTATAAATTCTATTGCAGTTCCACATATCATAATATTGATTAATGGTAATTTAATGATATTTTTCAGTCTTGTCAGAAATAATTTTGCAAAATCTTTGCCTGTTTTCAATGTAAAAATTCTGCTTTAAAATAAGAATATGAGGAATCCCCAACTATACTGAGCTATTAGCAACACAAACACATTCATCACTAGAACATGGTTGAAATGAGAAGGTAAAAGTTAACAAGTTAAAATAAGAGCAGATAAATCTTCAGCTAAGTAAGGGTGAAAGATACGAGTAAACCTGTTCTTTCTGCATGGGCTTAGTGGCAATACAGCTGTTGAGAATTATCAACATATGAAATGTAACATATATAATACAAATTAGTTATAAACTTGGATAAAATTCTACTTTGGTACTTTGGGCAGGGGGAGGAATCATAATTCCTAATCAAACAGAAAAACATTTTCCTTTGGTCGCATAAACTACATAGGCAATAGCAGATATAACAATTTTGGGTGCCAGAAGCAAAGCCACACTGAAATAACACCTGTATGTACTCTTCTTCACTAGCAATCTTGTTTTGATAACTTGTTTTTCTCTAGAAGCCACTGTTACTACCATGCTTCAGTGGCAACAGCAAGATCTCTTATTCTGAACCTGAAATTCAATTCGCCATCAGACAGCCCTGGTTACCTGACCTGCAGCCCACAGGAAAACAAAAACGGGGTCAACCAGAGAAATGCAAGGAAATAACAGAACACACAGATTTCCTGTGGCATTTATCAGGAACCATCAAATGTTCACATACATCTCAGAGCATAACCAAAAAGTTATGATTAAGAATTACATCATTGTGACTGCTTAACACAACTACGTTTTATTCACCTAAATATCAAACACACCATTTTTTTACCTAACCTCATATTGTGTAATTTCCATCCCTCCTCCCTTCCCCCCAAGGTACTTCAGTTTCAAAGCTGTCAAAAACTGGCAGAGTTAACAATGCAGTCATTCTCCTGGGGGCAGTTTCATTAAGTAAACCAGATTTTTATTCTAAATACAGTCAATTTGACAACTTGTTCACATTATCTTGCTCAACAATCATCATCAAAAAATGAAGCTGTGTTTGTCTTTCTCCTTGCTCACTCTTTTCTGTCCAAATTCTTACATTCTTATTCCATAAGCAAAGCTTGCTACATTGGGAAAAGATTAAAAAACACTCTAACAAACAAAATCGTTTTGGTTAATTGTGCAAGGTGGTGGTCTGCCAAGGCACTCAGCACAGTAAACATAACAGCCTAATAGGCTCATGTGGTACCGAATTCTACAAGGACAGCAAGTTTGACACCATGATTAAATGGAATATTAATACTTTGGATTGGTCTTACTTTGCAAAAAGAGACACATTGAATCTGTTTATATTACTCAGAAGGATGTCACGCTAATATTGCCGTGGCAAAAATATGACATTGGTAAGTTTTTAGGTGGAAAAAGCAGTGGATGGTATAAGGAAACAGTTATAAATTAAAGCTTGCTAGATGCACATGTGAAAGGAAATTAAGGTAACTTTGAGAATAACCACAAGCTGCTACTGTCTGTATGAAGTAAACTACTGATTTTTAATTCTTGGTGAGGTAACTGGCATTCTCTTTAACAACCTTAGGCAAAAAGCCCAAGAATTAAGCATATGTGGAACATGCATTACAACCTCACTTCTGGATTCATTTTGCACTACTTCCTGCTTAAGTAGTAGTGCATTTATGCTGAATGGGGGTGTACCTGGCTGTGAAAAAAAATCAACTGTAATATCTGTCATTATTTGAGCATGAAGAATTGATGGAAAACAAGCTGCATTCCTCTTGAAATTAACTTGAAATGTTATTGGAATGAACAGTCAGCTGATTACAAGGAATGTGAAGAAAATACCCACCTAGACATCTGGGTAAAATTAGCAGAGGTGCTGACTACAAACACATTTATTACCTTTGTTGGCCTGTTGAAAAGGCAGGCGCCTCCACCACGAAGTAAGAACTCCTTGTATTCTGCAATGCTGCATTTGGAGAATTTCCTGGAATGGTATACCCTAAAATGGCAAAGAATCAGCTGAGTAAATGCCTCGAGACACCAACAGTTACTAGAGGGGGGCAGAGGAGTCACAACATTTTTTAATACTGTAAATCCCAGTTTCTTACAACCACTGTGTGCAACAGGACGTCAGCTCAGTCTTAGGCTCACATGAAATTGGAACCAAAGTGAAAGTTTCCCAATATTTTGCATGTTTATATTTCTATCATGTGGATCTACAGTCTATGAAATCATGCTTGCCTTCTTAATAAGGTGAAGCCCCATTGTCATTATAGCTGCTTCACACCCTCTCAATTGCATGCGTAATCCAGTGCTCTCTTGGGTTTATCTTCCCTGCAGCTTCAGTTTGAAAAATGGGTTCCCTGATTTTATGCCAGGGTTTTAAAACTCTTCAATTCTTCTGATCCTGTTAATAAGCTTAATTTTTAAAGTAAAACTAATTAAGAGCAGTTGTATAGGGTCAGAATAAAAATCCACTTTACCCAAATCCCATCTGGCCCTGCGAATATGCCCAGAGAAGAGCACAGTACTGTACTACTATTTGCAGAATGTTTTTCCAGCTTCCAAAGATTTCTAGCTCAATGACTTTCACAGGAAGACTTACTTTGTCTTACTTAATAATCTTGACTGTATTTTCTTGCATGAAGTTGCCCAAAATCTTTTAGCATCTACAAGGTGCTATAGCAAGAAGTTTCACAGCTTAATTACAGACTGATAGGAAAACAATTTCATCCTGATTTTTCTGTCACCTGTTTTTCTTGTTTGTTTCACTTCCTGTCTCCCTACTTCCTGCACTGCAAGATATAATCATTTGCTACATGGTTCACAATATTATAGACTTCTATTTACTGATGAAAACATACTTTATCAGCAACTTCTTACACAGAAACTGCCTGCTGTTTTTATTAGCTATGTTTTTGTTCATGTCTGTGAACGAGAACTATTCACACTATCACAGGTGGGGTAACCATGCCATAAGGAGTTTCTTCATGCCCCTCCTAGCAGCTCACTGATACTGAGTTGACGTTTCCCCATTTAATTATTCTATATATAAAAATGATCTTCAAGCACTGATGAGGTGACGAGGCTTTACACTGCAGCTAGTTATTTACTTAGGTCAGAAGTCAGCCCTTTTTCAGCTTCTGGGCGATTGTCATCTGCTCCTGGCTTTTTTGTTTTAGCACATCAGATATGTAAGAGGTTTGTTCCACAACCCCTTCTACCAGTATTTCCACTCTGAACTCTGATGAGTTCACCATAGGGAGGAAGCTGGTGAATAGAACAGAAGTATTCTGGTCAATGCCTTGCTTTGGATTCCAGAAGCAAACTTCTGAATCATTTTCTGTTGCATTCATACAGTGGCTGACAACTACAAGTCTACAGGAAAGCCCCATGGTAGTTCTACTTAAGAACCAGTTCCTTCATATGTAGTATGAAGAAACTGAGCACCTTCTGCCTTATTTATAACTAATTCTCTCCATGATTTTTGCAACCGAGCTTCCACAGTGTGCAGGAATTCTGACAAGAAGTGATTTGTAAGACTCAAAAAGCTGTGTTTCAGAAGCTAACCTTTTCTAATCAATTGCTTACAGTACACAGAAAACAATCTGTGGCAGAGTGTGAGGGCAAAGGGCAATGAAACCTGGTTTCCTCCCCTATAAATGTGCTTCCCCCTCAGACTTCACTGACTGTTTAGCTAAGGATTGAGAACAATTGCTGAAAGCTTCTGACATCTCCTTCTGTTCACTGGAATAGAAGTAGAAAAATCTGTTCACTCAAATTTAGAATTTGAAGGAATGGGGGAGGGAATCTAAAATTTAGGAGGAAAATATAAGTATTGTCAAAACTGTATTCTAACTTTTTCAGCTGCGTGTAAAAAGTATAACTGGGTTTATTTAATGAAAAACACATATTTGTTACTTTTCAATCATTACAAGTATAGCAAAGCATTAGTCAAGACACTGCACTGCACTTCAAAATAGAAGATTTATGAATAACAACCTAAAGTGTGAATAGCAAAGGGAATAAATTGTCAAAAACTGAAATAATTGATCTGTATATTTGGGTTGTTCCAACTGCTTCCAATTGTTCATTTCTTAGTACAAAACCACATGAACAAAACCCAATACATAAATATTTATGTATACTATGAACTCATTCCAGAGCCCTCAATTACTGATAGTTATGACATACCCCGTTTCCTCCATGATGCAACCACCCCAGGATTCAGTGCAGTCACACTCTTCTCAGACAAGACCAAATACAACAGAAAAGGAAAGCAGTTATAAATACGCTCACAATGAACATAAGCTACTCACTATAAAAACTGGACCTTGAATCATTATACAGAGATTAGGTGGTTGCTTGGCTTACAGATTCTAGCCCTAAAAAGCAAACCAGCCCACTTGAAGAGATGCTAATATACTTCATATAACATGGTGCTTTCAAATTACTGTATGTTCACATTCTTAAGACTCAACACAAAGTCTCAGGAAGCATAAAAATAGCTGGCAAGGTTCTTCCCTGCTCTCAAAACAGGCAGCACAGGGGTATGTGCACTACACATGATAATGATGATTAAAAATGTTCATGATTCCTCCTCCCTAAAACATGTACAGAACACTCTGAAGGAAAATTGCTACCGGACAGGCCATGTTTTTTTCCCTTTGGAGTAGTTATTCATAGTAATATGTGAATTGGACAATCACATATTCATTAGAAAACGTAGTTGAATGAAAATGGATTTACAGTTTACTTACAGCTACAGCATGTAAGTCAACAGTGACCAAATTCATGAATTAAAAATACAAGATCAACGCCTTATGGTTGGTAAAATAAAAGTTACAAATTGCCTATAATCTACCAAAGAAGCAATATTTTCTCAAAGAAAAGTTCTGTATTCTAGTTACTACTGCAAATCCACACTGTTTCAAGATGCTTACAAGACGCAAGTGGAAAAACCCAACTATTTTCTTTACCCCAAAAAGGGCTTTTGCAGCAGCTTTTGTACCTACACTCTCAATGCGTTAAGGCCACATCAGTCTAATCTTCTGGCTGTGAAGCAGCAAGGTAACAAGTCGAGCAAATGTCAGTGCAAACTAGATTACAGCGTCTTACCATAAATCAGGTATTTCTGTATTTTAAGAAGTCAGTGATAGTACTAGAGGAACTACAGATTTCATTATGATAGATTAGGAGTTCTGAGCTAAATTAGTGGTGTTTTTACCATTATATCGTTGAAAGTTGATTACAGATCTAAACTCTAGACACAGGACATCACTAAGGTCATTGCAAAATCAGTGCTAAACTGGGGGCTCTTATTTTGGTTAACCTCAAATTTGGTGCATATATTTACAAAAGCAGTAATTCTTGCTCTACAGATACAGCCAGTTGGTATTTGTTTCAAATATTACAAAGGAGGAGTTTATATACATATAGCTAAGGGGAACAAAAGAAGACTCCATGTCAGTGTACATACTCGGTTTCCTGGCAGCTGGCTCCCATTGTATTCCAAGGTTCTGAGCAAGACTTTGGGCTAGTTCCTGTGCCATGGCCAAAGGGAGGCCATACTGCGTTCCAGGAAGAGTGTGGGGAAAATTAAAAACCAAAACAAAACCCAACAAAAAACAAACAAACAAAAAAACCAAAACAGAAAAACAAAACAAATGTAAGTTATTCTAATGAACACTGCACCAGCTCATTCTGGCTTACCAACCACTTACTACTTCAGCATAGTTCTGTGTGCATATAAGGAAAATAAACACAATGAAGTACGTAACAGAAAACATCTCTCTTAACCTTAGGAATCCCTCTCCATTGGTTAACCAACAGAAAGGAGTCTGCTTGATATATATGTAATAGTTTTGTATCATATGATCATCATATGTTAAAATAGGAGATTTTCATTATTGATTTAACACTGTACTGAAGAAAATAAGAATCATCATCATACAAAGGGACTCATTTTTTCTAGTTTTAATGTTAAAAAACCCCAGTAAGAATTACATGTCATCAGCAGATCAAGTCTCTTGTAGCGAGAAGACTCAAAATTCTATTTAGAATTATATTTCAAATGTTCATGTCTGAGCATTTTGGGTCTAAATTTCTGACATATGTACATACGTACTACAAGCCAATTTAAGATCTTAGGAAGAGAATAATGCAGACAGGAAAAATGCTTTTTTCCAAAGAAAAGCACAGTGAGCAGTAGTTTAATGATGATTCAAGAAGGCTGGCTGTGACAATCTGAACTTTTTAGTTAAGTTAGGTTTTCTGTCTGTAACGCCCCGACCCACTGAAATAAACTGAGGTTTTAATATACAGTTTCTGTTTTATTTAATTTCAGGAGTGAAAAAAGAATTACCTCATTCACTCCTACTCCTCTGGTCACAGAGCAAACCCCTCCAAAGTAACTTAAGCTGCTCCTTTTGTAATGAAATGTCACATTCCTTACGAATAAGAAATAGAGAAAAAAAAACACATTGACATTGGGCACTAAGAACTTATTGAAAGATCATTTTCACACATACTGTGATATCCTGCATGCACATTAAACTCCATTAGTATCAAAGGCAACTGCAAGTTAACAAACAGAACACAAGCATCAAAAGAGTTGATGAGACAAAAATAGTATTTTTGTCAAAGGTTGTATCTTGTAGAGTCAGAATCAGTCCTAACCCACAAGCAAACCAAGCAGAGGAAGCCAGAGTACCAGATTCCTAAGAACATAGAGTCATGACATTGCCTGTAAAAATATAAGGATATATTCCAGTTTATAACCTGTCAGGAAGAAATCTTGTCCTGAAATGTACCAGTATTAAGAATTTCTTTAATTATGCTCTTCTGCAAACCAATTCAAGTTCTAGTTTCAACTCCAAATGAGAACACTGAGAAGTACACCTAAGGGGAAAGTAATTTAATACTGCATTTTAACCCTGCCTCTTTTCATTCATTATGCATAAGCCTCAAATAATTGAATTAAGTTAATGTATTCTGGATATAAAGTATTCTATAAAATGTCTATAAACTATTATGAATGATACCTATTTTAACTTTACATGCATAATAATGAAACTACACAGCCCTGGGCTGTCTTTGAAAATTAAATCCTTTCAAAAGAGCGGAACCAACATCCCTGTTGGTTTTTTTAAATACATGACACTCATTCAGGTATCTATTTATTATTTCAAAACATTCTGACAGTCATCAGAACTTTCAAACTGTAGCGTAACTATACTAAATGCTTAAAGCTGGATGCTTTATAACAGACAGAACCACAGTAAGGGATGAGGTTGGCAAGTACATCTTCAAATGGTCTAGTTCAATCCCCTTGCTCCAAGGAGGCTCAGCTGGAGCTGGCTGTTCAGGGCCATTTTCCATTACCTTATTAATATCTCCAAGCATGGACACCCCACAGCCTCTCTGGGCAATCTTCTTCCAGCATTTGACCTCCTCCACAGTGAAAGGGTTTTCCCCTATGTTTAAATGGAATTTCCTGTATTCCAGTTTGTATCTGGGACCTTTCACTGTGCACCACTGAGAAGAGCCTGCCAGCAAACTCTTCAGCAAGTGACACAATGTATGCATAGAAGTAACTAGGAGTGCACATCGTCAGCACTTTGCAATTAGCATTGTGTTGCAATGCTGCATCAAGGCAGTACAGCTATGACAGAGCCTGGAGGACATTCTTCATCCCCTGTTTTCATCTTCCTCTGCAGAAGATGAATGTTCTAGGAGAATCATATGGAAAGCATGTCCCACTCTGTCCTTGTAGTATGTCATGCTGCTGGGAGAAGGCTTAAGATCTTAAGAGAAGGCGCAGGGGAGACCTTAGAGCAGCCTTCCAACATGCAAAGGGGGCCTTCAAGAAATCTGGAGAGGGACTTCTTACTATGGCATGTAATGACAGGACAAGAAGGGATGGATTTATGCTGAAAGAGGGGAGATTTAGAGTAGATATTAAGAAAAAATTCTTCACTATGAGGGTGGTGAGACACTGGAACAGGTTGCCCAGAGTAGTTGTGGATGCGCATCCCTAGAAGTGTTAAAGGCCAGGTTCAAAGGGGCTTTGAGCAATCTGGTCTAGTGCAAGGTGTTCCTGCCTGTGGCAGAGGGATTGGAACTAGATTATCTTTAAGGTCCCTTCCAACCCAACCCATTCTGATTCTATAATTCTATGATCTTCATGCTGCACAGGGGAACACACTCTTCCTCCTATTCATTTACAATGCTGTCAAGTAAAAAAAAAATACTGTTGCTCAATGCTGATGTGATGCCTAATGATACAAATGGAACTTTCCCTCAAAAAGCATTGTCTCAGGAAACAATTCATTACAGCTTTAGAGGAGGAAACCTTCCATTAACAAATCTTCAGTGCAGTTATGCGTGTAAATTAATACAGCAGCTGGAATGTTCTTGTGGCAATACATATTACTGTCAGCTCTGCCATCTTCTGCTCTTTACTGGGAAAACAGTACAACACACACCTAATTAGCAAAATTATGTGTCCTTAAAGGCTCATCAGAAGACGCTTCAAATATGGAACATCTCCAGGTTGCAAAGTGTCCTGGTTTGAGCAGTAGCAGTCATTTTTCTCCTTGGTAGCTGGTGCAGTGCTGTGTTTTGACTTTCGGGCTGGGAACGGTTGCTGATAGCAAGTATGTTTTGAGTTACTGCTCAAATGTTTGGTTTGTCCAAGGCCTTTTCTGAGCCTCATGCTCTGCCAGGGAGGAGGGAGGCCGGGAGGAGGCAGAGACAGGACACCTGACCCAGGCTAGCCAAAGAGGTATTCCATACCATAGCACGTCATACCCAGGATGTAACCGGGAGAGACTCAGAAGGGCTGGAGCTCTGGGGGGATGGAGGAGGTATCGGTCGGTGCTCGGTCGGGCAGGGTGGGGTGAGTTATGGGTCGATGGCTGGTGAGGTGTTGTATTCTCTTCACTTGTTATTTGCTTTACCATTATTATTTGTAGTAGTAGCAGCAGTAGTGATTTGTGTTATACCTTAGCTATTAAACTGTGGTTATCTCAACCCGTGGGGGCTACATTCTTTGGATTCTCCTTCCTAACTCTCTGGGAGTTGGGGGAGCAAGGGGGGGAGTGAATGAAAGAGCTGTGTGTGGACTTGGTTTAAACCACGACACAAAGACATTCAAATTTCATTACAGATACTTACCAACATGACCACAGTATATACTACACCTATTAAAACCAGACTAAGGTGTTAAAAAATAGATTAAGTTTCCTAAGGCAGGCAGATGAATACCAAGCAAAAGAAGTAAGCAAGAAGAAAAAAACAGGTAGGCAAAAGCAGCAGACAAAAAAGTATATAAAACTGTAATAGTCTGGTGCATTGTATAATGGTACATACGAGAGTAGGTGCACAGCATCAGCATGCTGTTTGATATAGAGCTGTCGATATTTGGAGAAATCATGAAGCATCTGCAGAGGGTCAGGGTGAATGTGAATACGATCTCTGTCTGTCCAAGTTTCCACAGCAACAAGAACCACCCTGGTGTTCAGCTGTTCCTTGTATATCTGAGGGCAGAGACAGGACAGGCACAGGAGTAGAACACTGGGTCAAACATGCACAGTTAGCCAGTAAGAGTAAAGCGGAAGGACAAGAGGGACAAAGCAGGAGGGAAACATGGGGAAATGATTAGCTGGTAACGCCTTGGATTTCCTAAAAGTTAATATTCTGATCAGTTTAAATTTGGTATTTTAGTGGTCAAAAGAAAAAACCTTGATGCTCTTTTATTGAGCAATTCCCTTTTCTTTAAAATTCTCATGTTGAATAATTTCACCACTGAGTTTTGCAGAAAACCTGTACAAAAATCAGCAAAGAAGAAATGTAAAGGCACACTGGGTGATCTCAAAGAAAAAGAAAAAGATCTCAAAGACAAAGAATAGCCAAAGCCAATTCTTAAGTTTAAATCATTTCTCATTTCTCCAATACACCTAAAATTTAATTCACATAATGCTTGATTTTCATTTATATTATGATCACCTAATGCCACTCAAGTAATGTGAGAATTAGGTAAGAATATTAATTTTTCTATTTATTTTAATGTCTTTGTAGCAATAGACGAGGACAATCCGACCTTAATAATTACACAACAGTTTAAAATATAGATTTTAACTTGATTCTGAAATAAAACTGACCTTCAGGTTCAGGTCATAAATAGCCAAATTTTATTACTCAGTTACTCAGAACTTGCAGATCTACAAAAGATGTATTCCTCATCTGCAATAGACAGTCTGCCCATGAAAAGTCTTACACAGGGCATAAAGAACACTTACTGATCATACAGAATTACGATCTAAAAGCACTGGATAATTATATATTGGCTACCTAATACATAAAAGACACAGAAGGCAAATTAGTTGGTCGCTTCCATGAGGCACCATATTAAATATATACCTTTATTATCTTTTTTCCAAATTATGCCTACAACATTAATTGAAAATACCCTCCTGCCATTATGACAGATATTGATACTGAATAAGCAAGCAGTAGCATTCACCCCAGGCTATTCTTCTGCAGAAGAACTGGAAATTAGTTTTAAAATGTAATTTTTATAACGGCTTATTTTTCTAATCCTGGTATATGCTAATGTGAAATTTTAAATGCAGTGCTAAACTAACAGGGTCAGTTATACAGTTTTCAGAAGAAACACTGATACTTACGGCATCTACAAGGTTTACCACAGACTTTGCAAAATTGTTTATGTATGCATTTGAAGACCGGTGCTTTTTGAACTAAAAGGAGAAGAAAAAGTAGAGCACAGTGAAAAGTTAAATATTTATTACTAATTCTTTATTTTTAAAGCAAGAAAGAAAAATTAATATTTTATGAAAGAGTAAGGGAAAAACTCAAAAAGCTTTTCAGATCACAGCCTATATCCCATCATATTCAAGAATCCCTGGAAGATACAGAAAGCCATACATGCTAGACAGACTTTCACATCCATAAAAGGAGCATTTAGCCACAAGAAATATCCTATTTAGAATCATAGTTCAAACATTCAAAATTAGAGGTAAACACGAATATAAACAGGAGCTCAAAATTGAGAGAATGTTGTACCTTATGTGTGCTTAACCTGATGAGTTAAATATCAGGCTGTACTGGCCATACTCCATGACTATAATTACGAGACACAAAGATGAAGTATTTGCCACATGTCCTATGTACACCTCTTTGCAAAGGCATCCTTTTTGTACTTCAGAACAAGACATTTATGGGAAGTAGCATTAGTTATAGCAAAAGGCAAAAGTAAACTTGTGTTTGAATATGAAAAGAGTTAAGCTGAGTACCTTCAGTTTTACCTTCAAATATTTTCCATTTCTAGAGGCTTAGATGTTTCCATTTCTAGAGACTTAGTATTACCCATTCTGCTGCTTAATTTCTGTGCATGTCATTACAACTGTTTCCTGCCTTTCCCCTCCTGCCCAAGTCCCCTCTGTTCCAACTCAGATTTTTCAAAGATGCTGCCATGGTATCTAAACACAAATCCTGGACGTTCAGAAAAAAACTGTAAAATGATAAACCAAAATTGCATTATATGACTTACAAACAAGAAAATAAGTCTTCACAATTTCACAGAGAAGGAACTCAAAATTGCATAGAACAAAGTCTTCATTAAAAACCTCTGAATAAACTCCAACTACCAGTTAAAAGCAACAAATGTCATCACTTCATGATCAAATGTTATAATGTTTCAGGCAAGTCTCAGCTATTCCCACTCCCAAACACAGTACCCAAAAACAGTACTCAAAAGACTGACTCTTCTCTGAGCACCTGAGTAGTTAGTCTCGTCAACTAAGACAACTGGCTACCTTCCCAAATTAGAATTATAGACAAATGCCCAGTTTTACAGAATTATGTTTGGTGTGAAGGTGAAAGTAAAACTGATAGATATTTCTTTAAAATTAAATAATCTTTCTCAAATTGAAAGTCAGGTGACACACACTATTATTATATAACAACTTTTCCATCCCTTTAATTCCAGTTATTTTCGCACAAGCAATCGAGTTTTAGATTAATGAAATGCCACAGAGATAACAAACTTCATCAAACTTAGTAATGCCATTCGTTTGACAGCATGAAGATCGATTTTGTACATATACAGTTATTAATTGTTAAGTTCCAGAATCCTTCAGTATATCTGCAGCAGGTTTTACTACCCAAACATACTATAATATAGGTTTGCAGAGACCCCCTCTCCCCATAACTATCCTCAAAACAAAGCGTTTTCAGCTACAGTGCTAGTAGGTGCTTAGGATGTACACTGAGAAGATTATCTGTATCACAGGACTCTGCTCTCTAGACAGCCATGATACTAGAGCCAAATAATGGGGGAACAGAAGGGTGACTTTGTTTTTTTGTTTGAGCCAATCCAAAGGTTTCCCAGAAGTAGAATGGTAAAATAATATGGAAAATAATATTCGGAAAATGTTCTTGCTTTTCATTGAAGTATTTAAAAGCCCAAATCAATAGCAATATACAACATAATACGTTTAAATGCAGCTTCTAAAACGGAAATTAACCTGAATAAGTCAGTAAAAGTGCAACAATCTAATTAGATAGGCTTAGCTGTGCCTTTAGTGTTACACGAGAGGATAATTCTGCCGAAATACATAGTACTGACCACTTAACAACACAATGCCAAAGAGATTTAAGATACTTGTTCACCGACTACTGCTGAAGGAGAGATCTGCCCTCTACCGGTAGTACGCAGAAAACCTTAGAAGTATATTTTGTGAGCTCCTGGACTGTCAGGCTTTAACTCTTAATTGTGAACACTTTCTTAAGTATATGTATCTTACTCCTTGAAAACACTTATTATCAGCTTCTGAGCCACTGACAACTCTGAAGCAAAAAATCTTGAATGCCTGTGGTCTAAAGTTCTAACAAATAAAGCCAGAGCAAAGAAAACAGTTAGTGCCTGCACAAGTGTAATGAACAGGATGGTTGTCCTTTAAGCACATCTACAGTATGAGAGGCCAGAGGAAACAGATATAGAAATATTATCTCTTCACAAGGAAGACCAACCAGAGACCTCAAACAAGAGAACAAAATGTCCCTAAACTTCCGTTACTGTGCCCTACTCCTGAACAACTAACACACATGCACGCTTTTAGCACAATTTCCTACCAGGTGGCTTTATAAATGAAAGCAGTTTTCTGTCCTACTCTTTCCACCATTCAAATCCCCCCACATTGCTAAAGCGACAAAGATTAAATATAGGTTATTTTTGCTTAGACTATTTCTGATTTATTAAACAGATGAGGGAAGGGTTTATTATCTGTCTATTCAGCACTGGAATAAGTACAGAATGCTGCATCCTGTTCCAGTATCTGCTATTTCTGGCTCTTCAAAATTATCCTTCAGTGCTGACAAAAGAGTCCACAACCTTTGGGAAGGCATGCATTAGAGGAGGGATGCAAGGAGCTCTTAAAAAAACTTAGAAGTTTATGTTACACACAAAAGAAGCAGAAACTTTTATCAACAGAATTTGATTTTTAAAAAAAGATCTTGCTCAGACATACGCAAAGTCATACTAAGAGCTGATGATCCTTATTTGCTTCTTAGTGAACAGCAGAGAACGTTAAGCGAGTGAAGGGCTCAGAACAAGGCACAATCGAGTTGGTTTTAGAGTAACTTACTGTCAGTTGCAGTACATTATTTGTTACTAGAAAACTTTTTAACCTACACTATCTTCCCATAAGAGATATGCTCTAGTTAAAATACAGCTACTGGACTCAAATTTGTCTTGCTTTTTAAAAAGGGTCTATAATATAGTTCAGGTTTACAAAACTTACTACTCCCCAGGCCTCTCTCTCCTGATTTTTCATAAGGGTAACTAATACATGGACACTTCGATAGCCTTACTTGGCATAATGAGCGAAAGCAGTAACATTTAAATAACAAACGTCAATTATGTCTGATTTCTTTCCAGTCATCCCTCAAGACAAAAAGAAAAAGAAAGTGGGCTCCCCTTGTCCCTTCCTGTAATCAGATGACAAACACTTTCTGAATCAAAAACGAACTTATCTTGCACTTCATTATGAATCATATTTGTAAGTGTGGAATAGCCAGGAAAAACAGTCAGATAGGTTTGTCTATACACTTTTCTGCATTAAAATTTAAGTTAGTAAAACTCAAAGTTACAAATTTTGACTTCTTTATTACTTTAAGGAGAGGATGTAATTTTAGAATGTATAGTGTATTTGTTCTGGACATAAACATTTTGTTGCTTTACTTTGTTGGTGTTGAGTATATTATCCATCCATATGATACCAAAGTGTTTCAGATGCATATTGAATCTATAATTGCTGTAAACAAAATTTAGCTAACATTAAACGTTACTAGGTATTGTGGCCTACACTGTGTCTAACAGTACAAATGTTAACAGCTGCTGATTAACTAAATATTTGTCCCAAGAGTAGCTGATGCTGCACAGCAATATACACCAAGCTACAAAGCATAATCAAAAGGAAGAGTACCACTAAACTGATAGACTTACCATTTTATGGTCATTGACTATCATGAGCTCCAGATATTTCATTTCTTCAAAGACACCACGAGATACCTGATGATTGAAAAAGTTCTTTGAGAAATCATGAAAATGTAGTGGTTTTAAAAAATTACTGCAGCTGGTTTAATAGGATTACCCATAAATATTACACAGGGTGTATAAATCTGTAACAGCTGGGTCAGGCATTCAACTAAAACAAATATCATAGCTCCAGTATCTTAGGAAGTTATGGTAGACACTGGCTGAGAATCTGAGTCACATCATTAAGAATATTCACAGCCTCTTCTTTGTCGTTCAGCATAGCAGCCACCACTCCTTTCCTCCTCTTATTTACACAAAGGAGAAAATCTTAAACACTAAAAACTCTTGGTCTACAGATCTGATGAGAAAGGAAGTTACTAAAAATAGCTGCATCCTCAAAAAATATGCTGTGTATTGTGCAACTCAGTGAAAAAATCCAGATTAATTTTCTTTAACTCAATTATTCCTTTAACTGACACATATGCATGTGCAGATCATGAGGACTATTCCATTCTTTTCTCTCAATATCCCAGTTCTGCATGTCCTTGTTTGAATTTTTAATTTAATCATGCTACTTAACAAGCCAAATGAAAATCATGTCAGGCAGCTACAAGATTTCATTCAAAATTATTCTTTATCCTCAAGTGCACTCAAAATGCTAAACTCATTTTCACTACTTTCATTCAGCTGATTGTATCATACAGTATCGCTGTCACTTTAAAAAGGTTATCCACATTTCTCCAAATACTCTCTTTATAAAGAATTGATTTATCATTTGATAACTGTATTAGATGACAATATTAAATTAACAAAAATATTTATTTTCTAAAGCCTATGTTCTCTCAACATTAAAAATCTGGAAATTAGTGGGTTTGATTTTGGCTTTATAAATGGTCTTAACGCAGGGTCACTTTTACTCACTGCTCTCTTTCTTCTTTTTCTCCTCAGCCACTGTAGTTCAGACAGATAGGGCCATCCAGAACTAGATTCAGTCTCTGTACAAATTACAATTTAAGAATTTCATGGCATTATTTTAAACTACTTATGTACACTGTCCAAACCAAAAGTAGATCACTAAAATTAGAAGAACCTCTGCTACTGAAAAGTTAATTTTTTAAGTCCACAAAATGTAAAATACCTCTTATCAAACCTCAAGTAATTTAGAATTAAAGCATGCAAGGGGAGGTAAAAAGATTGCAGCCTGGGCTTAGAGTATGTTTTCTTCCATCTCATGACTTCAATAGCATTAATGATGATAATTAAACGATTTGCAGAAGAAAGCTAAATAAAGGCAGGTTTTCCTGTTTTTTTTGACAACTCTAACCTCCATTGCAATAACTGTGAAAAAAGTCAGGTTAGTATCTACTCCTCAAGTTTTTTCTAAATGATCAGCAATTCTATATAGACAGCCTAATATTCAAATTTTTCAAGTTATATACCTTATTATTTTCAATACGGAAAAACTCATAAGCAAAAACATACCAAGGTCCTGCAATTGCTTTGAGGCTTGTGTTCTTTGGATGATATGTGGCCTACTTTTACTTTCCTGATAAGAAAAAATATATATGACATATCCTTCTAGTTAATAATGTCAAGTGAAAAGTCAGGTGCTTCTTTCAGTATTTATTATTTTCATTATTTTTCCATAAAATGCAAGCAATCATAGTACCCGTTCGGCACAGTATTAATGTGAAGCAATCTATCTGCATTCCTGAGGACACCATGAAGCCTCTCTGCTTCAGAATGTTTAATGGCATACAAAACGGAAATATCATGCATGTCTTTGAGAATACTTAAAGAAGTCCCTTAAAAGCCTTAGTGTTAGAGCACACAGACCATTTATTCCAATAAATCAGAGAGTATACTTACAATTGAAATCTTCCTGAAGATGAAGAGCAACTATTACTACTTACGATGAAAATATATCTTTCTAATTGCAGCAAAATGCAAGAAACTAATCAATGCACTACCTTTAGAAGGATTATTTCACCGTTTCATTGGTGTACACAACACTTAAAAAGAAGACTTTTAATGCGTATTTTCTTTAGAACTCTGACAAGCCCCAAATTACCACAAATTGGGGACTGTTCTAGAAAACAACTATCTTTTCTTCCACAACACCTCCTCTACAGAGCCTGCCAAAACAAGCAATTTCTTTTAAAGGGTAGGATGCTGCTGTTCTGGAACTTCCGAAAGAAATACATAACACATTAAAGGAACGCATTTTGCTGGGTTTTATTTATCTGTTGGGGAGCAGGCAGTTTTATATAGTATCTATAATATCTGCAGCATTATATCGTATGTCATACATTGCTAAATACTAGAGCGAGACAGGCTCGAGAGCTGTGATACAGCATCTGGAATATATACTACAGACCAAGCAGGACACAAACCTTAAGCATTTTGTGTCTCAGTGGTGCTCACTGAAGATCACTCAAATCTTTGAACCAGTCAAGAGGTAGAAATCTACATGGTTTTACTCCTATGAGACTGCATCAGTTTCATAAATAAACAGCTAAAGTTTTAGGAGCAGCTATATTATAATACAAATAGCTAGCAAGACATTTGCATAAACGCAGTCCTACATGCTGATCTGGCTTAGTCATGTATTTGAATACTCTGGATCAGCATCCCTGAATCTATACAGTGACCACTGACTTAACAAATATAAAGCGCAAGATACCCAGATGCAATTATCTACTTCACTAAATCTTTGTGGAAATATGGTAAATCAGAAGCAATGTGATCCAACGAGAGAGGGATGAATAAATGAATCCCAGAGATCCCTTCTATGAATTTATAAATCCTTTAGTTCAAGTACTAGAGCAAATTGATAAACACTTTTTGACAGTCTATAATCATTTGGTATGGAAACAGTTTTATTAGTATTCCCAATATTTAAATGATGAACAATAACTAGGAGAAGAAAGATTAATGAAAAGTAAAGAAAATCTTAGGAAACTCATACTTACACATTTATTGCCTTAAATAAATTCCATGCATTTTAAAATACTTTTGTTTTTCATACGAATGCATGAGAGTGCTCACTCATTTACTGATTTAAGCTAACACAGTCATTTGCTATTCCTCGAGCACTCTCTCAAACCAAATAAAGTAGATAAAAATAAACTTACTGCACTATGGGTCAAATCCATTGGTTCTATCAAGTATAAATAAGTACTATCCTCAAACATGCCACTGGAACATGGAGAAAAAGAAGTGATATTTCAGATTAGATGGCAATTAATTTGATTGCAGGATTTGATTTTTGATGAGACAAAATAAAACTTATGGCTGACAAGCTGACCAATATTAAAATAAATTCCATATATGTTCATTACTACCACATGTCATTAAAGCTAAGAATTTTTTTAAGAGATTAGGCACACTTTAATCAACTATCACTGAACGTAATGGCAACGTAATGATAAAGCACCAAAAAGAATAAAGATTTGACCTTGGAAAGAGGAGTCCTAAAGCATGTATTAATATGCAGAATACAGTCAACAGCTGAGTTGCACTTAACAGTAACTAACCTTAGTAAGAGCTAATGTCTTATATTTTTTCTTGTACAATCTGTCAAAGAGATAATTTTTTTGTTGGCTGACAGAATCATACATGAATATTGAAAATGTAGACTGCTAAAGAACAATAATTTTTTTACCATATTAGTTCATCTGGTTAAATATTTATTTGCACTCAAAACATTCAAAGGTTTCATGAGACTGCATCAAAAGACTTTAATTCCAAAGATACTAAAAAAAAATGTGAGCAGCTTGGCATAACTGGTAGTGGCATTTCAAAACATCAAAAGTCTTTGGGCCTGTAGAGTTTCAGTCCCTTGCATAATATTAATAATATTAAAGGTTAATAATTAGTTAATAGCCTTGTTTGAAAAATAAGAACACGCACTTACTGAAGTCCATTACAAGTTGAAAGAGCAACTTTGGAATCCTTGATACCTCTGATTTTTCCATGGTAGTAACAATGCTCTCCACCCTAATATTTAAAAACAAACAATCACACACACACAAAATTACTCTGATTAATGTCTGTTGCTTAAAACCAAGGCAAAAAAACTCCAAAAAACCAAAAAGACCTAACACCTTGTATTAGGTAAAATTTCAGAGAAAGCAATGATTGCTAGAGTAAATACCAATGACTAGCCCTAACTGCTTTTAAGAGAAAAACTGTCTCCATGAAAGACTAACTTACATAAGTCTTCAAGCCATAACAGGGGTTATTCTTTTGTTGAACTCACAGCATTCTTGATCTTTTAAATGCATTTCCTTGCTGTGAATTGATTCTGTAAACATGTTGTGCGATGCAGGTTACGTGAGCATTGAAATGTTTCTTGAAACCTTTCAGGTACATTAAAATTACAAGTGATAACAGTTTCCAATCATCTGGCATGTATTTGGATTAGACCTGAATTCTACCAATTTTGTCTCACTAAAAATTTATCAACTAAAATATTATGTCATTCGACTTTAGGTACCAATACTACTACTGATGAATGAGCCAGAAAGTTAACCCAGTTTAGCTACACCGAAGTATACAGTCCCATTTTTACTGTATGTATCAAAAAGGTACTAGGAGTCAGCTCTTGATTTTAACTGCAGAGAACTCTAAACAGATGCAAAACCCAAATTAAAAAAAACAGCAGGATTTTTGTGAGGTTTTTTTCTAAGGAAGTCAGCAATCATGTTTCATGTTTTTGACAAGGCTCTGCCGTTCATGCAAAAAACAGTAACATCTAAATTACCTACAATTGTTTGTAGCAACATTAACAGACTATTCAAATTATGAATGTGCAGAAAGAAACCAAGAAACATTACTCTGACTTTCTAAAGCAGCACTTTGACTTTTCTAAAGAAAAATGATCAGTAAATTTAGAAGCTCTTAGATAAAAGAAATTCAGATGCTATGTGTCAGTGAAGCTAAACTGAGGAAAACTGAACAATACTAATTTACCTCATTTAAGTAATTGGTCTTTAATGCCTGTCAACAATAACCCCAGCTAAACTAAATAGAAAAAGTATTCTAAAAAAGTTTTATTAAAATCCCTTAAGTGTGGTTGTTGCCTCACACACCATTTGAAAAACATGCCATTCTCCATCAAAATATTCCTAATTCTGGTGTCTTGTCATTTGAATTCCAACAACCATATGGGACCCACTGCTTCTGCAATCATAATTCAAGTAAGTACTGAAAATGTAAATGCTCTTTGTTCAATTATGCACAAGCATTATTTCCATTTTGCATCTTATTGAATGAGTTATTCAGATTTGAATGAAATTCTTAACAGACTATCGTGCATAATTAAAATCAAAGTACTACGCAGAAAGTAAACACTACATATTTAATTTTCCGTGAGTATGCGTAAGTCATGCTTTTAAACAACTAAATTGTGATTCTCTCACACAAGCAGCTTTTCAATAATTTTCTTAAAAGACAGTCATCCAACTAAAGAAATCGCTGTTTGTTCTTCAGTGTTTTCACCCTTGTAATAAACTAACCCCGTTCTAGAAAATACAATACTTTCCATCAAGACTGCACATCAGGAAACAAAACAATATTTTACTTACTCAGGACTAAAGAGGATTATAAGATACTGCAAAAGACCAGGATACAGTCCTTATTTGATCTCCTACACAAATTCTGTATGCATTTTCTGAACTTATAGTGAAGCCTTTTATAGATTAATGTGACCTCAGGAGCTCTATTTTTGTTTCTAAACAAATCAGTTCAAAAAACATCCCCTAGAAAGCTTGGATCAAGTTACTGCAGCATGCAAAGCTAGGCCATTTGCTGAGTCTAAAGTTCTGATATAATTTTCCAGCCAGATTCATGATTCAGCAACCGCAGTGCTCAATGCTAGTGCTGCAGCTGACAATTGCATGAGCTTGTCTAGATGCCAGAGGGAATTGTTTTCTTGCATCATTTAGCATTTTTGCCTATTCTGCAGAGTCCTGAGTCTTAATGAAACAACTTCTTCATTATGTTACGTGAAACTATTTTTCTTCTTCACTGGAAAAAAACTAAACCTTATATTGCAATAATTACATTTCTTTATCTATATATTTGTTTAATTTTGCCATAATCGGCAATATATTGTTTTATTTCAGACTCTCTACAACAAGGACAAAATAATAAACTAGATATCTAAGTCTTGGACAAACAACAGTCAACTTGCTGAAGGCATAAATGCAACTTGAATGCTGGCTTTCCTCCACTCTAAACAGATTTATCTTTCACATGTAATAAGGTCCAACAAATATTCCAGCATTCATACCAAATATGAAAATAGTCATTGCCTGAAAATGTAGTTTATAACCTTCCTAGGAACCTGCCAGTCCTCATTTTGTTACTACAACAGAGACAGAACTGTTTCCCTTAGTCAGGGCTGAACTTTCCTGCATAACTTTAATCTCTTTGTCACTGGATCAATAGCCCACAGCACTGAATTAAATTTGGGAGCTAGTTTGACAAATGTAATTAATTGGATGTCAAGCAATACGCTGGTATTGTAATAGCTGAAACCTTAGCCTCTGGAGTTAAGTCTTCCATTTTCCCACTTCATGACTATGTAATTCTTGCAAGATTTATTTTGTTTGTTTGTCTTATATTACCCTTATACCTTCCCCTTGCACTTTGTGCTAAGGACACGTAAATAATTAATGAAGACTATACTGATGGTGACTTCAATCCCTTCACCCCCTACATTTTACAAGATGTGATTGTTCTGGCAGTATCTGGATCTTCACCACCAAAAACTGCCAACCTCTCACCCTGACATAAAGCTTTCCTTTTTTGTACAGTTGTTGTGTTACTGAGGTATCCTCACAAGAGGAAGACACAGATACCTTGCATATGTGACTAAAAGATTCTGGTGGATTTAGATCTTGCAAAACTTTTCTCTTTTTTTAGCATTTTCTTGGCATTGTTCCCTCAGAAAGACCATTCTGACACATTTTAAGAGCACAATACCTTCGAAAACTTTGGTTTCCCATCTTCATAGTGAATCTCCACATAATTGGAAGATAACAAGTCACTGTCAAAGAAAGGAAAAATTAAGATGAGAAAAATTCATACCACTATAGGTGGGATTGGTTTTTTTGTCAGCATTTTCAAACCATTTTTTTCTTTCCTTGTAAATTAGTTCAAAAAAATAAATCAAGCAGCTTGTATCCAGTAAATGGTTTGCTGGCGCACTGCAAGTCAGAGAGTGTTACACAAGGGGGAATGTCATTCTGCAATCTAATTCCCTGTACTTTAGCTGTGTAATTAGATTATCAGCCTTTTAAATATGAAAAAAAAATATTCCGTGGCTTTAGAACTTTGTTTGTTACCAGTAACTGGTACTGACAAAATGTACACAATTTTTTTCCAAACGTGGCAAAGTTAAAAAACAAAAAAAAAACCCAAAACCACCACCAAAACAACAACAAAAAAAACCCACCCCCCCCCCAAAAAAACAAATATAAGAAAACCCACACACACAGCCCCTCCCCCCTCATGTTACTTTTCTTCCTTTCTTTTTTTCTTCTCAGATTCTTTTCTCACTTCTATTTTTTTCCTAACCCTGGCAAGACAGTTTTCTGAAGCATAAACATTTCCCATATTCTATTATTTATAGTTCAGTTTTTTTTTCTTTACAATAACATTAGGTGGCCTGCAGATATATACTGGGATGTTAATGCCCCATTCACCTTTCCCCCCATTATAATCAGGATTGCAGCAGAGGCTCAGGGAGAACAAAGCAGTTAAATACAGTAAGTGGGCCCATCATATATGCAAGCTAAGCATCTTACTTAATGTGAACCAGATTTCTCAGCATTTTTCAAATCTCTAAGAGCCTGAAACCATCCCACACCACCCCTCACCCCCCAAAAACAAGAATCATTAAAGGGTCTGACAGTGGTACATATATCAAAATAAAAATACAGTTGCTTTGAATAAACCCACCACTACTATGGAAGCCTATTCTGACAAAACAGCTCTGATGGGAATTCATGGCTAACAACAACTACAATAATGGGCATCTAAAACTAAGATTAGACTATTAGCAATCCTGGTAACACATTAACTCTGGGGCTATTGGCTTATAAAATCAATTCTTCATGCTACATTTATCAGGCACTACACTTATCAGAGACAATCCTGCGGAGGGCAGTTAGCAGTGGTTCCCTTAAAAGTCCTTTTTCATGGAACTGACAGACCACATTATGGGCTCTCTGTGCCTGCAAAACCAACACTAATTGCCATGAATAATTACTGAAGTCTCATCATTTGTCTTAACCTTAATTTTGATAGCAAAATTTAATTTATATCTTTTTAAGTGCAAATTTAAAAATAAATTCAGTTGCATAAAAGCATTTTCTTTATTTGCATCATAGTAAGCCATACATTTTCTCTACAGGAGAATACAAATGCTTTATAAATAGTGTAAATGCTTGACTAGAATACAAATATATAATTTTTCAATACAGCATGGTTTGAAGCTTCTAAAGAGGATTACATATACACAGGATTTAAACTTTGAAGTGTTGATAATGTTCTTCACATTTTTTCATACATATTACGAAGCATATGGACTGCTGTTGTCACTACTTAATGGGATGGTATAGACAAGGTTAGAGGTAACTGACACAAGCAGGAAAATGGAAAATTCTGATTAGATACAAGTTTACAAAAATCAGTGAGGATGGTTAAAAGCATCTTGACCAGATTCAGGCTTTTTACAGACACTTCAACTTGAATTCACAGAGATCATCTGGTTTCCTCAAACCAATTTCAGGATCAGCATTCATCTACCCACTTCCAAATCAAGCTGAAGCTATCATACTCCCTTTTTTGGCCCTCTTCTAGTAATCTTACACAACTGATCTCAGAACTCTCAGTGCTAACTAGTGTATTTGGCATCTCATAAGAATTCCCACTGCGTCTACCATCTAGCAACTAACCCTCAGATTACGTGATATGCACATGATATAAGAGCTGCTCCCACCCTTTGCAGAGTCTTTCCAAAGTTGATTTCTCCTTTCTTGGATTTTTGTTGACCTTCTGTTGTAACCTAACTGTTTCCTTCATTTACCAACATTTTCCATTCTTTAGCTTCTCATTACTTACAACTGCAAAGGGATTCCTGATTCAGATAGTAAATAAAGTGTCCAGCATGACAGGACAACTAACATGACATGCTTATGATGGAATATTCCTATATATATTACAAGTACAAAGCAAGAATGAAGCAGACAGTGGCTTTTCCAGTAGACTCCACTTTTCTCATTGCTGATTTTCTAATGCTACTGTCCTGTAGGACCTGCTTGATACAGGACACATCAATGAAATTCTCCATACAGACAAATTCCCTCTAAAGAAAATAGAGGCCCGTGATTCAATGTATACTTTCTAAATGGCAATTTTAATCTTTGCACCCTTTTGCCAAATGTAACACAGTATCTACCACCTATAAGTTGGAGTAGAAAACCTATTACAAGGTTGTTGTCTTTTACAAACCCATTCTCATGTTACGCTCTTAACAAGGTATTTAACACTAACTTCTGATCATTATGATGTTCTTAAGCTTGCCATGCATAACCACCAACATATTGCAAGGGCATTTTCCCACAGGGCAGCAAGAATTCTGAACTTTCCATTGAACAGTCAGACAGCTTCTCCTTAAACTGTATGCTTCTACCTTGGTAGGTACCTGATTTTTGCCAGGTACCTTCTATCATATTTCATTACTCATATTTCAAGTATCCGTTTACACTAGCAAACATTCTAGAGAACACTTTACTTCAAATCATCCAGAAATCCCTCAATATATACTGTTAATCTAAGACAACCACCATCTTATTTGGGGAAGACTGGGGAATGGAAAGGGAGAAGTATATTTGCAGACATTTTCCAACACGGAAAGTTTTGTAATTCATGAAAGAATTCATGAAAGATATTAATTCATTGAAAGTTGCTAGTCCATGCAATCAGTTGCCTAAGTAATAATCTCAGCCTGTTCGCTATATTCACAGCAAAATCAGTATAAACCAAACTGTGCTTATAAATGGTTAGTATTGAAATGTGATAGTGCAGAGAGTAGCCTAGGACTGGAAAATTCAACAAAAATGTTCCACTATTGCCACAAAGACAAAGCCAGAATTTGAGTAAGGAAGTTTGTTCTGTATTTTGCTAAAGCTCCAGGAACAACAACAGCTGTAAAAATAAGCATAATACCACTACTGCCAACTTTCCCTACCAAAACTTTTACCTGTTATTAATGCTGACAAATCTAACAATAGACAGGAGAAATTATTCAAGGGGAAAAATAAAACCAAAAATACAAACAAACAGAAAATCCAACAACAACAAACACACACTTAACCAAAATACCTTTCAAACGTTTTTTTCTAATATGAAAGACAGACAGAATAGCACTATACTATCACTGGTAGGTGCAACGGGATGCTTTATGCAAGTAGCATCAAAAAGAGTGGCCTATAATAAATAGACTAAGAGCTCATGTAGAACTACAAGTGCCTGAAGAATGAGATACAGAACTCACGCATAAAGTAGGGGTCTCGCAAAACAATTCTTCGTCCTTCATTATAATTTACAGAATGCCCAAATTTACCTCTGAAAGGCAGCCCTGAATTTTAGAAAATACATTTGAGTTTTATTTACACTGGACTGCGTTCTATCACCTTTCAGTTGATGCATTTACATTTTGATTTAGCAGAAATACATCCAGTACAAGAAATTTCGGTTTCAATACTATGAGCACTACAGACAGTGCAAGCTTTAATAAAAAAAAAATGTGTAAATCATGATGACATCAGACATAGAATCATAGAATAGTTAGGGTTGGAAAGGACCTCAAGACCATCAAGATCATCAAGACCAACCCCTCTGCCATGAACATATTTAGGCTGGTGACACATTAGTATGATGCCTTACAATGAACATACCAAATGGCAAGAAGTTGAATGAACTCGTGAAAATTTTAGTCTGCTGTGCTCTTTTCTATAGTTCCTCCCACCCTGTCTTGTTTGTTGTAGGAAACTGTTTTTATTAAGCTGTTCTGCATCACCAGCTCTTCTATGAGTTACATTGAGAGATGCAAAATAAGCAGCGAAGGGATATGTCATTCTCAGTAGTTGCTGCCTTGAAGACACAGCCCAGCTGTTAAGCAGCAGATGCTTTCTGAAGAGCTTGCATCCACTTCCCTGCACATATTTCACTGCTGCTGCTTCCATTAGCAGGAGAGCTGCAGTGTGAACACTGGCTTACCTCAGCTGGTATCTGACTATCTTGATGAAAAGAACTGATTTAGGTAGGTAAATTCTATGAAATGAATAAAAGATACAGGCAACCAAGTTAGCGTCCAGGAACCTAGTACACAGTCTGCAGAAAATGGAACTAACAGCTGAATTATCTTTGTTGCATACTTCTTAGATTATCTTTATACTAATGTACTACCAAGCAATAACTAACTTTAAGTATTTTGAAATGATTCAAGCTCAGTACCAGCATCTCAGCAATACAGCTTAATTTAATTACTTAACAGAATGCGCGTTGGATGTTTTTGTCCATTTGACAGATATAATTCTGTCACTGAATCAAGTTAAACTCAGTAGCACGGGCTCTTAGAAGCTAGTTTGATGATATGCTTGATCTGTCAAGCATGCACAGGCTTTATACCAGCACTGAACACAAAGATTTCAGCCTGACTATAACAGAATCCGAGATCCCATAATTCACTTCAGCATTAAGATCTCGCTGCTGACAAAACTGGACCATCTCAGAAAAATCTACTAGATTAGAAAGAAAACAGTCCTTAACCACTGCAACATTACAGTGGTTATGTGTGAGCAAGGAGTAAGAACATAACCTAAGAAAAGATGCATCAACTAAGACAGTTGCTTAGTGTGTTGCCTGACAGCAAACACATACATGTAGCAATTTTTCAGGGAGTTTCCCCAGCACACTGGGATCTGCGAGACCAGGGTTTCATAAACCAATTAGTATAATTGTTTTCAATGGCCTTCAATAGATTTCTGCAAGTTCTTCCAATCCTTTAATTCCTGTAAATAGTTTAACATGCACAATATCCTGTGACAAGGTGTGCATTTTCATTTTTTCTGTAAGAAGCAAACTTCCTCCTCTATTTGATACCTGTAGCTGTTACATGAAAGCAGGCAATAAACATCCTTATCCTGCCACACAGAATTTTATAGCATTGTCAGATGTGTATTTGCCCTAAGCTTGCAGTCCCTAATGATCCACCAAACCAATGGCTGTGGTTGCATCTCAGTTGATAGGCGTTCAGAACCCTGTTCAAGAAGGATCAGGAGTGCACAGGAGTCTTTTCACTCCATAAGAAAGGGGTCTGACAAGAAGGCTAAACATTCACAACACCAGGGTGTGCATTTTAAGACAAACAGTATGTCCTCTCAGGTTTTAGGGTGGGGTTTTTTTGTTTGTTTGCTTTGGAGAATGGAGAGTATCATTTGGTTTTGTTTAATTTTTGTTTGGGTTGAGCTTTGTTTACCAGCGGCTCCCAGATCCCATGAGCCACATACATTCCACAAGCTCTTACATCAGCACAAAAAAGTGGAATTTCAAGCAAATTAGCCTATGCTGGGTTTCTTACAGTCTTTTTGAAATAAGCTCTGCTGACTGTGATTATATTGCTAGTCATTCTATGGAGCACATCTCTATTCATGCATTGCACAGTAGGCACAGGGACATCACTTAATTACTACAGAGGAATCAAAAACTTCAGTGCTTGAAAATCAGGGACTACAACATTAATCTCTATGGCGGTAGTTTAAAGTTATCCCCTATAAAACATACATAAGAAACACACATACACACTTCTTATTCTATAAATATTTGCTAAAGAGAAGGAAATGAGAGGAAGAAAAATTAGATCAAAAAGAAGAAAAATATATTAAAAGGATTGATCTGGAAAGTCATAGGACAAATGAAAGAAGCAGATGACAAGGAGCTGAAAATACTGCTGAGAACTATTTGAGATGTTGAGCTGAGCATTAGTCCTTGGTCAGTGGCAGGACTGGTGCTGCCTACTACTATACTTCTAGAAGAGTGAATGAGTAAAACTAGACAGTGCATACATAATGTTACAAATTATAATATTAAATATAATAAATACACATTTTAATCATAACCTTAGTGACCAGATAGAATTCTAATTTACAGCTGAGTAACTCAGCAAGAAGCTTCTTCACCATCAGGTTTGTATTAATTTTTCAAATTACAAAAGAAACCTTTTAACACATTAATATGTCTTGAAAATAAGTTTCGCTACCTGTGCCTAGTCTAAGCCTTTTTGCATGTAAAATGCCACCGAGGCAAATGACAGCTTTTAATAGGTTGCCTCCAGTTCCAAGAGTGGCAAGTGAGGCAGTAAAACTCCACTATCTGCAGCCAAGATGCTTGAGACTTCTTCACACTTACAGTACACATGCATTGTTGTACAGACAGGAGTACACATGCACTGTTGTAAAATCCTAATGCTGAGTTCTTTGCATCTCATTGTAACAAATCTTAAAAAGCAGACTGGAGTTAAACTTGCCACAGTAATATTATCACATTTAATTTACACAGCCTGTGTACCTTACAGGTTCCATTTAGCATCCTAAATGTTTCCTTCTGGAAAACTAAAAAACTATTAAAAAATAATTTTGAGAAAAAACAAGAATCAAATAGATTCTCAAGTAACCAGTTACTGCCCTATTGTTTTCTAAATCATGGCAAGAATGTAATCTCCTCTGGGACTATTCTTAAGTTAAAGTCAGCCCTACAGGAGCATAGACTACAAAGACTACATGATAATTACAAGCTTTAAAGTGATAAATAAATTGGTGGTAATGCTGTGCTTCACATCAGAAATTAACTTTTCACAACAGTCAGCATATTCTAATATCTCAAACATTTAAGTCACATTATGGTCACAAGTAGCGGCGTTTGGGGTTTTTTATTTCAGTTTATGCCAAACAGACCAGATTGTATTTTTTTTTTATATTATCTCTTAATTGAAAAGAAAAATCAATTTTACTGGAAAGGTGGACTTCTACAGGGAAAACTAAAAAGCTGAGAATTACAGGCTGGGTTTGGCAATTTCCCCCCCGTTTTCCCAAATCCTTGTATCTGCCTCAGCCACCACAGTCCCAATGGGGGAAAGCTCTAGCATGCTCCAGTGCTGAAGAAGACTCCTCTATTTAGAGACTGGTGCTAGAGCATTGACTGAAAACTGCCAGGCAATACAGCCAACTTACCTCATCACTAAAAAAAAAAAAAGCAAGCAGACATTTTTAATTCTGTGCTTTTAGTAGTATTGCTCTCTTGTGTTGTTTTAATAATACAGTGGAACATAAAGACTGACAGCTTTAAACAGGACATAAGAGTTACCTGCAGAACCACTTGTCCTTCCATAGAAAAACAACTTAAAAGCCTTTTAACTGTTGGTGAAAAAGGTAATTTGTTAGCCCCTGACAGACATTTGTGTATGTAATACATAAACAAAAAATAAGAAATTGTTCCAGTCTACTAATATCACTGACTACTCAACTACATTGTTACCACAAATGAATTCAAAGTATTGTTTGAGGACAAAAATATGAATTTACTGAAATACATTAACACTTTAAAAGGCTTTTCATATAAATATGGCTTTAAGACAATGTTACATGTTACTTGTTGCATAGGGAATTTATCAAGTTTGGACAGATAATCATAGCTGAATTATTAAAAAAATCCCTAATTTTTCAAACAGGATTGTTACCCCACTAGTACCATATAATCTTTCATTTTTGTACCAAAAGCATTAACTCTCTAACCTTTTTCCCTGGTCTTGTCAGAAAAAGCTGCCAACCTCTAGGATAACACATTGTATTTCAGTAGTTTTAACATCTGTAGACCTTGTGCAACTGAAAAGTTCATTACCCATTCAAACTTCATAGAAATATTACATTTGACTTGCCTTGCACACTGGATTCAAGAGGTTTGTTTTGCTTATATTTCCTTCAAGCTGTTTGTGCCGTCACACTATAGCAAGATATAAAACATCAAGTACAAAATTTACATTAACATGCCTCAAACTTACAGATTGCCACCTGCTCTTTTTACAAAATCTTGACAGCTATTAATGCCAGTGAATATCCAATTTTCCTTACCTCCTGGTTCTAAAACTTGGTGTGAAATAAAAGAGCAGCTGGAACATAGAAGGCAGGCAAAGACAGGGATTCCAATCAAGGTAAAGAAAACTTAAATCTAGAGCCTGCTTGTAAGCAACAGCCATCTTTATTTTAGCTTTATATACTCAAAGAACTCTCCTAAAAAAGGCAGACACAAAATCGGAAAACACAGAGTAGGTGACATTAACCCACCTTACAGTAACTGATAAAAGTAGCTATTCAATATGTATTCAAAATCCAGAATACCCTTGAATGTACCATATGAAAATGGGTAATTTTGGCCAATAGCATCTACTAACTCAAATCTGTGGCCCTGTTGTTGTTCTGCCTTTCCTTCTGACTAGACATTAGTAACACCAGCAAGCCAACTAAAATCCTTCACAATCCAACAGAGTAGCAAAATGCAGCATTTTGCTGAACACATAAAAGTAAATGAGATACGAAAATGAGTCTGTTCCAAATTGTCATCTATGAGTATTTACAATTTATGATGTTAGAAGCTTTATGACTTACAGTTTTAGAGTGTTATATCAGGTCAAAAAGTAGGACAGGATTTTTAAGTCATTTTCTGGAGCAGAACCAGAGAGAGAGTCAAATGTTTGTGAGTCAAAAATCACCTAGGAAGCTAGAAAACCTAATGTATTAAGAGGCAAACCATGGGGATACCAGTAAGGCACTTGAACACCCTGCACCTTACATGTTGCCAGTAAGAAAATTCTTGATACCCCGTATGCCGAACTTATTCGTGTAAGGTGCACACAAGTGATCTCCCTCTCTCTTTTTGACATGAAAGACATTGCATTTCTTGATTGCTGATAAAGCAAACACATCTGGAAAAATATATATACACTTTCTTTATGGACCATTTGTTGCTATATATAAGCAAGAACAAAGACCAGGGCTGGGCAACAGGTAACACTGCAAAGATACAGGGAACATAAGGCTGTTGGCTTTGTGATGGATTTGGTTAACAGCCATTCAACATAAGAGACTATGACAGGAAAAGCAACCAATACCCAGACACACAAACCCTAATGAACAGGAGATAAGAGTTCTGGTCTTTGCTGTTACTTCTCTTAGGTCACTGACTGATAGGCCAGGGAAGGAGCCATTCAGGCATGGCCTTGAAGAGGTTCAACCAGAACTTTACAACAGATAAGAAGTGGTAAACAGTGTCATCATGGGTCTTCTGGGAAAGAACAAAGTTATTACGTGATGTGAGTAGGGGCTTGTGGAAATGTGCAAACAGGTTTATGGTATGTTCAGAGGAAGCGCAAAAGATAGGGAAGGTATCAGGACAGAATAAAGTGTAGTAAAAAAGGAGCAGAAGTGGCATAAAAAGAAGTTATCAGCGTAAGCTACAAGACAGTAGGTTTGTTTGGCCCAGCCCTACAACTGATCACTGCAGTCTGTCCTATGTTTTTATTGAGTCTTACTTGTAATATTTTTTGTGTGACTTTGCTCTCTGCATAGGTGTGATATACAAGCAAACTTCAGAGTTAGTCAACAACTATGAGAAAACCTGCACCTAGAAAGACTTAGGGTGTAAGTGACCGAGTGAGAGACCTTAGGCCTAAACATTAATGCTTAATGAACTTAAAACCTGTGTTAACATTTAAGTGTGCGAATGTGGACATGCTTGTGAATCAGGTAAGGGCTGGCACATGTGTTTTGCTAGAAAACTTCCAGTTCCCATTAGCTAGAGAATAACCTTATCAGGCTGTCTGTATTCTTGCTCACCTGAGTCCTGATTGCATTTATAAGCGGTACCAGTAAAGGCAATGTTTTTTAATCTGTGATGGTCTGTGTGACCATATCCTGCGCATAGTGCCATTGTGGGAATGTGTGCTCAGCTTTGCTATTGGCTGGATGTACAAACAGGAACAGTGGCAAAGCAGACCAAGAGGAGAAACTCCCTGTGGCTTAGAGACCACTGGATAAAGTTTCCCTTCACAAATGTCATGATTATCTCACAGGAATTACTCTGCATGGGTCTCATAAAACACCAGTCTTGCACTACACAATAGTTCTTCCAGAGGCTAGAGAACATCCAGTTATCTTCAAGCTTTCTTTCTCCTTCCATTCTCCTTCGATTCTGCATGCCATTCCCTGCTCGATACTAACACATCTTTTGCCAGCCACTCAAGACTTTGTGTCATATTTTAAGACATTCCTGTGAGAACAACCTCACTTCAGAATCATGCATCGATGAAGGAAATTGTCTGCAGTTCACCGTTACAGAAAATCACCAATAATTTAAACCTAAGCAACAAAATATGTGAATATAACAGTTCAAATTTTACAAATCCAAAGCCTATCACTTTGAAAAGCTATTAGATTTAATAAGCTTGCATTATTCTCCCTAAGAAAACTTTCATTACATGACAAACCAAAATAAGACCTCACATGGACCAGATGAACACTGTTTTTTTTAAACCGGTATGCAATTGTTTCTATAAACTATTTATTTCTCCTTTAAGCACACTGAAAGGCTCAAGGACAGCAGAAGATGCAAATGCACTTTTAAGCAATACTGTCAAGTATTTAGTACTGATTTTAAACTTCTACCTTATTCTTACACTTTCTCAGTGCAAACTTTTAGTGACAAAAATTTCATGACAATTTTTCTAAAAACACCTAGTTTTATACCTTCAACTGAGATATAAATTCATGTGACACAAACAACTAAACCACCATTGACCTGTATTACAAGTCAGATCTTTTAGACCTGACAATTATGGAAAATTGTCTGTCTTACTGGTAAACAGACTCTAGCTGCACTTTTCAGTACAGGACAACTGTTAGGATTCCTACTTCATTAGGGACTTAATAATAATAGTGACAATAGCACATTTTCCAGATGATTAAAGATGAGCCAGTATTTACAGTATTTCTACACACTGACATTAGCAATTAAAATAACATCTGCACGCGAGTTTATCAAGTAAAAAAATGCACAAGAAAAGCCACACATTTCAAGCACAATGAGTACCAAAATCTCTCTGTCATCATTTATTTGTCATGAATGAAAAAATTTAAGGGTATGTACATTATAGGTGTCAGCAAGGCTAACAATTACCTCACTTACAAAAGCCTAAATTGTATTTTGTATTAATAAACTTGGTAACAGCATGTTTTTCCACAGATCTTGGGATTTCACATGCCCTGACCTTGTACCATAAGTTAAAGACAGTAAGAGCAGGATAAAAAGAAACCTCAAATTGTGCACTTACTTATTCAGTGTGAGGTCAAGGATGAATTTGGAGCCAAAGGCCTCAATCTGGAAACTTGCCTGGGCCAGATGTACAGCCTGTAAACATGAACACACAGGAGTACTATACAGTTTTGCAGAACATTTAACATTGTCAAAAGAATCACTGAGCTTTGTATGCAAATGTGTGATAAACACCTGTGACAAAGTTATAGAAAACCTACTTATTTTCACCAATCTCATTGGCATATGAAAAGCTTTGCCCTGATACCAAATTCTTATTCAAAAGGATTTGTCTTTTTAGAAGGTAAAGGAAGAGAGAAGCAAATGGTACCTGAAAAGCATTCAAATACACACTCATTCCTCACAAGCACAAGAAGTGGAAAAAAAAAATTATTCACCTAAATGTCTATATTTTTTCCATAACAAGATGACTAGGTAACAAAAGCATAAATTATGTAGTATACTGTTCTTTTAATTAAGTCACTGCATTGTTCACTTTAAAAGACCTGAAATAATTAAAACATCTATAATGCACACCTTTAAACAAGAAGGTCACGGCATGACTTGTATTACATGTTATAAAAGACTCCATCAAAGCAATCCCATCACAATTAAAGGCTTGTACTTGGCATTATAGCCAAGCCAGTGTACGGAACACTGTACATACAACGTGCAACTCATCGACTCAACACACAACAATGAAAAAAAAAAAACCTATTAGCTTGTCTTGCATAGGGAGTTAACTTTAACTTTCAGGATATTCCATTTTTGTCAGATATATAAACTATTCTTTATGCTTTTCTATACTGTTGTAACTGTAGCCAAACACATTTAAAACATCTGTTCTCCAGAAAAATGATAAGAGAGATGATCCAAGAATTTTATTTTTTCTAAAGACACTATTCCAACAAAATAGAAGAGATCAGATCTGAATTTCATAGAAGTTCTTCCCTGGTAATGTTGTAGTCAAACCACGCTTACTTATACACTATTTTTCTATGGCATTAATGATTACATAATGATACTACTAAGCCCTTTAATGAAAAATAGTATTTTTTTATCTTTTGCTTAAACACCACAATGAATCTTCAGGTATGTCACAAAAACTACATAAAGTTTAGCTAGTTTGTGGTATAACTTAAATAATATGAAAATTAGCTTTTATGCCCCACAATGCCTACAATTTTGCACTGTTTTGAAAATTTTTTCCACAAAGGATAGATGCTTTATATTCCTCTTCCATTCTTTCACTAGACAGAGCAGTGCTGATTTTTGCCTTATTTCTCAGCTTAGGTATGCATCATCTTTCATAAAACCTTTCAACAGAATTTTTTAAAAAATATTTCTAAAGTTGCTATGGTGACTAAAGCCAGCTGTGATGTTTCCCATGTTAGTTTAGCATTCTTTGCCCCCAGAATGATCATTTCCCTCCTAAGAGGGTCACAGAGCTTTGTTATCGAGTTTCTTTAAAACAGATTTGTAGTTATAAAATATTTCAAAGATGTTTAATATTGTTAGTCTTACATAAATATTTGCTTAATAAATATTTTGTTTATTAAACAAATACAATAATTTTAAACATGAATTTTAAAAATTGTATTCCCAGGTGGTATCTAAAATAAGATGGACACAAACCAGCATCAAGCTTTCTCTCCATTACAATTTTTGTTAAATATTAACAGCTGTCTTACCAGTTCACCAATTTGCTGAGGTCACACCAGCCTGGCAAACTGTTTCCATCTGCTCTGAATCACCAGAGTAAACCAGTTTAAGTATAAAGACAAACAGGTGACTTGAAGGAGGGAATCAGAGAACCTGAAAGGATGAAAGCTAGCATACATATTAATTAAAAGAAAAAAAAAAAGAATCTCAGTTTAAATGCATGCCTAGCAGGACTGGCTTTTCAGCCTCTCCACTTTTTTGCACAGTGAAACCAGGGAACAAGTGTCACAAGGAGCTTTTCAAGACCTGTTTGTTACCAAAATGTCATGTTTTCAACATGTACATGTATTATTTAATTTAAAAGAAAAAAAAACATGAAAATTTATTGCAGGACAAGGGTTACAATCAGTTTTATCCCATAAAGATTCACTTGGAGTTACAGGAACAATTGCTTTGAGTCTCCTCCCCATGTAATGTTTACCTAAAATTACATGTCTTCAAATATATGCCACAAAAAAGACTTCTAAACTTTCCAGATAGTTAATACTGAAGAGCATGTACTATTCCATTAAGATCACTCTGAAACATGAGAAATTATAACTACAGAATTGCTTAAAGTACCTAGGTTTTATTATGTTTTTTATAAATACATTTGGAAGTTTTCCAAAACATCTCCTGCTCGAAGATATAGTGATTTTGACTATATTGCATTCTTATATACAAACCATGAAGACAGAGCCTTTAAGATAAGATCATAATTTATAGACCTATGGCATAACATTCCTGACACATGTAACATGGCAAAAACTGACTTCCCAATCAAGATGTATTTAGTGTAATGTTTACAAGTTGGTTTAGAAACAATACAAACTACCAGTGCTCCCAAACACCATAGGTAGCTAAGTTGAGCTAATGTAACATCAGCACTGACCATATAATTTTTACAGGGTTAGTTTGGAAATAAAAATTTGCTTTCTTTTCAGTTTGATAAAGGTACAGCATTTCTTTCACTTCTCCTACCAAACTATGCATTACTTAAAATGTATATTCTTTGAAACAGTTTTTGGAACAAGAATAGTATCAAGGCTAAATAATCACCTGCAAGAGAGATACCCAAATTTTTTGTTTTTTCACTTTATATTTTCTTTTGTTTTTTGCCACTACTGCTGTTCAGACTGATAATTCTCAACCAACTAAATAAGGCAAACTGTTGGAATATCTTTCAAGAAGATTCAAGCTACTTAATTAAGAAAATGCTTAAGTGTGGAGGATGATATATGCCATAATAAATCACACTTCAAAAGCAATCATGCTGTACTGAATCAATCATGCTGTACTGAATCATGCCAAAATCCCAAAACTTCAGCACAAGACTTTACAGATACTAAAAATGTATGCATATATATAAGGAAAAAAAGTAATAAAAAGAAATCCCTGTATAACCTCCAGATCAGGCACTCCCACCAAGGGTTATTAAATCCAAAACACAAGTTCTGGTTCTCAGAAGATCCTGAACCACTAATTGCTAGAGTCTGAGGACTGGTCTAGGAAATAGCACCCCATGATTGTTATGCTCCTATAGCCCTCCCTAAGTATCTACTACTGATTGCTCTCAGGGATACCCAGATGAACATCTAGTCTGATCTGCTATAGCTTTTCTTTTGTCCAGACAAGCCAAATATCCAATGATATATGTATAACATCCTTTAAGTTTCTAAGCCAGCAACTGTGTATTCTTTATCTTTCTGTAATTTAAAATTAACGTAACTTGTATTCTTGGTCTATGGTATCATAAAAAAAAGTTCATCTTGTAGGATGAGATACAATATCATTGCTGTTTCTGAAAACAATTACCCCTGGATCTAAAACCACCATTTGCTATCTATTAGTGTGCCTCACTTAACAGATGCATCCTGGACACATAAGCAATTGCTGTAAAGCAGTTGATACTAACTTGCTACCCTGCTATACCGCAACCTCTACACCAAACTCATCTCAAACTACTGGTTACAAAAAGAACACTGGATTTAAGATCCCTGCAGTTTAGCAAAACCAGTTTTGAATTCAGGTGAATGTGATGTACCACTGCTGCAGCAAAATACAGATTTTTCAAAGCTAGTTGAAAATAGATAAGCACCTGTAAAAGCCGTAAGTCAGAAATCAGGTGAAGGTAGCGAGACTGAAGTGTTTAATCCTGAAACTGACATTTTTCTTGTACCAAGTTAGCACAGAAAGCTGCCAGTGAACTGTCACTAGGTGTTTTAGCCATTAACAACCATCATGTACCATCATGATGGGAAGAAATATTTCAGAAAAGTGTCTGAAATCCTGTGATACAGATTATTATTTCACAGTATTGTCTTACCAGTTACTGTGTAATTCAATGCCTAAAGTGTAATCTGAAATATAGTGTTCTAATTGGCATAGAAATATAAATTCAAACAAGAATATTACATTTTGAAGTCAGATATCTTACCATGTCTTTTCACAGGTGATTAAACACCACATTCTTGTACAACTGACATACATGGTTCACATCTGCATAATTATACTTTGCTTACATAAACAGAAGACCAAGGTCTTCTGTACATGTTTGTAATTTAAAATCCTCTGCAGAGGTTCCTGTTTTGACAGCTGTAAACTACTCCAGCAGCAAAGCTGCAAAATTACATTAAGTTTTTCTGCAGCAAAGACTTACTGATGATACCCAGAGGGGTGGGCTGAAGGAGGGTGCGATTATCATTTTTGTTGCTACCAAACCTGAATTTGAGAGGTCTTTTATCACTGTTCTGGAAGACCAGATTACTACCATAGTCACTGTAATAAGAGATTCTTCATACTAGGGGCATTCTAAGAGTGCTATAACTGCTTGTGCAAAGTAGTAGTTCTCAGGCATTTTCCAAGCTAAAAATCCACATATATGAAGAATTCCAGTTTAAGTCAGTCATTAGCTTACTGTAAGTTTCAAGATAAAATTAGACTAGAAGGCTGTAAAACTATGCCAAATGCAATGATCTGTTACCTCTTCAAAAATATCAAGCTCTGTCACAAGTCTTTAAACAGAAGTAACAGCATTGTTTAACTGACTGATAGTACTTTCGGACCTTCTGTTATATTCATACGGATAAGATCTCCAAATGACCATCACTGCTTTTAATAGTCTATTTCTGCATATAGTTCTGCTGATGAAAATAATGGCCAAGAGCTGCTGTTCTTATTTCAGTACCTGAGCAAGGGGCTTCATCACTTCTATTTTGGAATTAGTAACATAAGTCAGATTTAGATGGATTTTACACCATTAAAACATTTTTTGATCTAGACTTTCATTCTGAAAATAGTACAAGTTTTGTCACAAATGAATATGACCTACTATACGCTTGTTCCTTACTCTTCTTTCAGCTTGTTTGCCTATCCTCAGACTTCATACAGAAGCCATCCTTCTTTAGTGTTTGGAAAACATCTACTATATTGCACATATGCTAAGCTAACTGTGCTCAGAAGAGAGCCTATGTATAGAATTATTACAGATCTGAAAACTAAGTATTTTTCAATGGCATTTGGAATTAAAGAAACAATTGTTGGAGCAAATCCAGAGGAGGACCATGAAGATGATCAGAGGGCAGAAGCACCTCTCCTACCTATGAAGGTAGGTTGAGAGAGCTAGGCTTGTTCAGCCTGGAAAAGAGACCTTAACACAGGCTTTCAGTACCTTAAGGGGGCCTACAAGAAATCTAGAGAGTGATTTTTTACAAGGGACACTTTTTACAAGTGACAGGAAAGAGGGAATGGCTTTAAGGTGACAGAGGGGGCATTTAGATTAGACATTAGGAAAAATTCTTTACTGTCGTAGTGGTGAGGCACTGACAAGTTGTCAGAGAAGTTGTGGATGCCACATCCCTGGAAGCAACTTGGTCTAGTGGAAGGTGTCCCTGCCCACAACAGGGGGGTCGGAACTAGATGATCTTTAAGGTCCCTTCCAACTCAAACTGTTTTGTGATTCTATGATTCTATAACCTTCCAGTATTCATTGAAAATAAAGCATTTCACACTGAACAACCTATGTAAATATCAGAGCAGCTTAAAACATACAGGATTTCAGAAAAGCTTCCATTGATTATTTGTTTCTGGTCTTTAATAACAGAAAGGTTACTTTGATGCACTTGAACCTCAAGCTTTGAAGGTTGTTCTCTGAAAGAAAGGCTGTCAGCATGCGAACAAAGTCTCAGGCCTACCTCTGAAAGCAATTCTACTGTTGCTCTTTTAACACCAGGGGCCAGAATCCACCAGACTTGCAGTACCCAGCTTCCCAAAAATGCTATAAAACCCGTAAAATTTTTGGTGTTTTTTTTTTTAATTCAGAAGAAGGCCCAACAAGTGCAATTGTTGCACTAACTAACACAGAGGAACTGAAATATTTTATAGGTTATCACTTGAAATGACAATTAAAAAAAAATTAGAACTATCATGACCCATATTTCAGCTAGGAAACCAAGACATAGATCTACTTAAGAGATGGCATAAGGCATAAGATGGCTTTCTACTCCTGAAAACCAAAGAAGACAGGAAGACCATTTTCAAGCCTACTGTTAACCAGTAACTACTGAAGACACAGAGTCCAGATAAGTCTTTTGCATTAATAGGAATTCAATACAGACTAGAGAGTAGGAATTTAATACAGAACAGAAAAAGAGACAAAGTATGCAAAATCATGAATTTGCAAGTAGTGTAAATTGAATCTGCACCACAGAAATTTCAGAGGAAATGAAAAAAAAAGGGCAAACAAAAAAGCAAAGCCAGTTGAAATACTACAATGGTTCTCCAATAATCTTAAACTCATATAGATAAACCACATGAAGTTCATTCATTATTTTGATCAGTTTTCATTACATGGGGATTAAAAGTGAAGATCTGGCCTAAGACAGGCAAGGGAAGGGAAAACAATAATTAGGGCATAGGATTTTTATCTGGATTTTAGCAAGAATTCACATGATGCCATCTCTTGAGAGATTATTAACCATCACCTTTCATATTGTACAAAACAGGCCTGCTTTTTCTTCAATACCATCTCCTTTGTTAATGGCCATGATACAGCTATTTTCCTTTCATCTTAAAGATGCTTCCCCTCTCAACTTTTGTATGCTACGTACCAAAGTTGCATAAAGGACAGAAACAGCACTGCATTTCAACCTCTAAAGCAGGGCAACATAGCAGAAAACAATGTTCAGCCTGGCCATATTTTCATTATTTAAATGACAAACAGAGGAGCACCTGGAAGCACTTGCACTCCGAAACACCTGGAGTTTTTACCCCAAGAAAATAGCCCAAAATGTTGGGGTCCTTTTTTCTGGGGGGTAGGGAGTGGAACTGTCTTCACTATTACACAGTTGGGTTTTTTTTCCAGTCATTAGGGTCTGCAAACCAGTTTTTTTAACACCTCTCTCCTCCCAAAAATTACACTAACAGCTTAGAATGATGCACTTTGTTTCTTTACAACTTCTGAGAACTTATGATTCAGCAAACTAAAGACAGCTGTGTTTTTCTGGCAATCCTTTCATTTTGAGACCACATCTTGTGTTGCAAGATTTTTTTCTTTCCTGGCTGTAGTAACAACTTGGTGCTAGCCTTTTGTGACAAGTTGTGTCACACAGCAGTCTTTCTGCTACCTCCTAATGATCAAGTGTACCTAGCCTACAAAAACGAACCACAGCAGTCATCTGGTTCAGTAAAGAGATTTGCAGTTCATTCTGAAATCTACTTCCATCTGCAGAAGTTTAGAAAGACACAGCACACATGACTCAGACCTCTCCAGCATGTTTAAGAGTTCTTATAAGAAGTTTCTTATAAGAGTTTCTTATAAGAAGTTTCTTATAAGAGTTTCTTATAAGAAGTTTCTTATAAGAGTTTCTTATAAGAAGTTTCTTATAAGAGTTTCTTATAAGAAGTTTCTTATAAGAGTTTCTTATAAGAGTTTCTTATAAGTTTCATCACTGTGTTTTTATAAACGGATGTTCATTTCTGAGCATTTCACACCAAAAAATAACCTAAGAATTCAAAACCAGCTAGCCTTAATTTGAGTATGAGGAAACAGGTATACAGATTTTTAGAGTCTTCAACTACCAAGTATTTGAAATATGCTTTTTTCAGATCATAAAAAGAAAACAGATTGCAGACTATAACTCTGTCCACCTTGGAGATAGACCAAGGAGATAGCCAAAACTAGCACACCTTTATTTTTCCACCAGTGAGAAAAAGCTTGAAATAGTAAAAAAGGAATGAGAGAAGTTCTACAAACAATTTAAATCACATACACCCTCTCATTATGGTGGCATTTTACCACATCCAAAGGGGATAAGATGATCAGTGCTAAGAAAGCAATTTATTACTTTTTTTTGTTCTCTGGTACACTGCTTTCTCTTCAACCCCTTCATTTCTATATATATTTCATTAATAAGGCTGGAGACCCCTACTTTTAGGGATTTAAAAAAAAAGAAATCAAATATTTTAAGTCATTTTACATAATTGTATTTCTCTAGCTTTACCTCTCTCTTACTACATGCACACCATTTCCTCTACTCTTCCCCTCTCCTTATAGTGACTCAGCATTTCTGAGGTATTCAGGCCTAAGCCACTAAACAATCCATATGACTTACATTTTTCTGGCCACTATAATGAAGTTCCACAGAAAGGGGTTTACTGAATAATATCCACAGTTAGGGAGTACAGCTACATCATATGCCTATAAATGGTATATTAAGGCTGACAAGAAAATACAAATTGAAGAATGCATGGTTCCAAGACCAGTAAAAAAAAATATTTTTCTTCCTCAATTGTCTCTTGTGTACAGATATAAGGTCCTCATATTTATCTTTATTTTTTTCCACATGCTAAACCTCAATCCTAAATATAGATATCTTTCTTTACCTAGCTATAAACATATTTTGGTTATTTATTTGAATTACCAATGTGGGGAGAGCAAAATCATGCAGGTATTATTTATTACAATATAGCATTTATTTGAGTTCTGGGAAAGAATAAAAGCAAATACTAAAAATCTTCCCCCTTCCCAAAATCAAAACCCTTTACATTCTAGGCAGAATTCTCCCCTCCCTAGCAATTATTGCCCTACAGAGACTAGTTAATGTTAAACAGAACAAAATAACCAAATATTTGCTACCACATTATTGGTAAAACAGATGGAAGGGCAAAGAAATAACTTCATGCAAGGACAGACGCAAGAGGCAAATTGGGGATAGGAGTGTGGGGGGAACACAGGACTCTCTGGTGCTCTGAAAGCAAAACATGCAAAAAATCAAAGCAGAAAAGGAACATAATCAACACTTTCCTTCAATTAAGTGGATCAAAGCAATAGAAGTTCCATGCCAGAAGGATGAAGTCAACATGATGTCACTTTCTATGGAACCTCAAGCTTAAAGAATCCTTCTGTGAGGAAAAAATGCAGTGCGAGCATTCCTTACACTTAAAAGGGACACAGTGAGTAGAAAGGAGATCCACTTTACACAATACTCAGCAGCAAGCATACTCAAGGAAATCAATACCAATTCTGTCAGCACCAATTTCTGCAGAGCTTTACCCCCAGCAGGCGGAGATCAGGTAGGGCATAGGAAGGATAGGCAACGGCAGCAATGTTTTTGTGGGCAATGCTGGGTAAGCAAAGACGTTGGAAGGCATCCTCCTCTGTGGATTCCCAAGGAAAAAACTTCATGTAGAAACATGAAGGAAGCACTAATCCCAAAGGCAGATTTGCAAGCACTTGCAAAGTCTCTTTCTTCCCACACCTCTCTCCAAAGAGGGGAACAGAAGGCCCCTGTTGTTCAAGTTTATTTAAAAAAAGAGGTCTCATTTTAAAACAATATTAGTTCAGAATGTAATATGTTATATAGCTCCAATTTCTAACATCTGAACAGCTTTTCTGTGCCACCTGTAACATATCGGTGTATCTGAATGCGTCCAAAGGCACATATTGTTATCCAAGTTCAGTAAGCTAGGAAGCAACCTTTCTTACCATTAAAATATCAAAACTATACAACTCATCTTTTTTTCAAGGGTTTAAACAACGACAAAGGGTTATACTTTCAAAGTATATTATGACAAAGGTAATACTTCCATATTAATTCCATATCTGAAATGGCACATAATAAATATCAACAAAAGCACATATAGTGCATAATAAATTCCCTTTCTACAATTTCAAAAGAAAGGCAATTCAGTAGGCAGAGCCCTTCAGTAATAGCATACACATTGACCTGCTTTACTGCCTTTCCTCTCTATTGTGACAATCTCTTCCTATACAAGCTATATTTACCTTCACTTTACCTTTTTAACTCATGGGAAGACATAATTTTTTAAAATAAAAATTTATAAAAACAGGATAGACTTATTTTAAAGGGTGCCTCCTAAGCAATAGGGTTTAGAATAGGTTTACTTCTTCATCAAGTTTTTTCACAACATTAAAGTTTGCTCAACCCCATACAATTTCAGAAAAAAAATTACTATCTGCACATATACAAAATGAAATACTGTACCTTGCCATTGAAAATTAAAAAGGCAGGTATTATTTAACAAAATCTCATAATATTTTACAGTGGTCTTCACTAGTCATAGACTGACAGGAAACCACTACTGCATTTATTAGGTACTGCATAACAGACACATTCATGCTGCAAGTTCAGGATTCTAAAGAAACTCCCTATGCAGACATTTCTGCAGTGTAGAGCTATTTTGAAAGAAGCATGTTGTTGATGATGGTATACCATAAATCAAGACACTGGAACTACACTGATCAGACAAGTCAACTTTGCATAACTCCCATTCATTTTACCTACAGTTGAACTTTTGAACCATGATGAAATTCAAAATAATTATATTTAAATTAACACAAGGGAAATTAAGAGTCTTGTTTAATTACATGTCCTCCTTGATTTTCTACAAATGGTGGTAAGGACCACCATGAAGTCTCAAAGATCTATGGAATAAAACATTCAAACTCAGTTCCACATCAGATACTAACAGTTTGAAAATTCTGCAGATAAGCCTTTTTTTACCCTACCTTGTCATGCTTCTGCTGGTGCCTTGCCCTAGTATCCAGGACATGGTAAGGGGTTTCAGAGTCTCTGTTGATGTAATAGATTAGTCTTGAAGGCAGTGTGATTTCTTTCTGGATTGCATTGCTGTAGCTGTTATTTTTACTGTTGTTGCTTTTATTCTGTTGAAATGTATTCTCTTCATCCGGCAGTACTCCCTCTGTACTGCCTGCTGTTTCATTCCAATGCAGGTCTAAGGAAGAAAGATATGCCAGCCGCAAATTAGATGGTAAACTATGTTTATTAAAAAAAAAAAAAAGCAGCTACATATTTAGCTTGCAATATTCTAATATTTTATTAGTCACTCAAGCAACCAAAAAGCTTACTCATTGAACTAGATCTTATTCATTTCTTCATATGTAAAAAGGCTTCAGAAATAACATTATTTATTTAAATGCACATACATTTTCATATGCATTCATAGGTTATAAATATTTTAATGCCTCTCAACCTCCAGAAAAAAAAAAAATCCCAACACTTAATGGACATGTACTTACCTTCTTTGATAGCCAAGCTCTCTTTCAGACACACACACAAAAAACAGGGGTACACCTACAAAAGACTTATTTCCCATGTTCCTAAGACAAGCTGAATTCAGAGTCCATGCACACTGAATGGTAATCAAGTCTCTTTACATAATAGCAAGTTTTCCACCTCTCCCTTTTAACTTTTACAAAAGCCCTTTTCTTCAGTGGCAGCTTTTCAGATGAAACCCTGCATCCTTCCTCATTAAAATTTCAGGATACAGTCAATCAACAAGCAAAGTAACACGAACAATAACATGAGGCACAAACCGACTATATTCAAAAGCAAATAAACAAAAAGCACACACAAAAATCCAACCCCAAACTGGTTTCCCATTCAGATCCTCGTACACATGCATCCTAACATACACACAAAAAAAACACCTAAGCCTTTTTTTGCCGCATACCTCACCAGCGTTATTTCTGCGCACGGCATTCTCTAAACCACCAAAGCATTCGCTTTGGAAGATCAAAGGGGAAAAACCTCACATTTCTCTCTTTTTCGTAAGCAAGCAAGAAGAAACAGACACGTACACAGCTATGGAAGGGGCGGAGGGAAAACCGTTCAGGGGAAATGGATGCTATCGGGATTTATCTCCCGGGGCGGAGGCAGGGGGCCCGGGAGCCGAGGAGCAGCAGCCGCCTCACGCACACCGCCCCCCCTCCCCCGTCATACCCACCGGCGGCCGCTGCAGCCGCTCGGGCCCGCGGGCAAGATGAGCCATGGAGGAGCAGGAGCAGCGAGACGAGGCGGCCGAGGAGCGGCAGGAGCGTGGGGCGGCAGGCGGCGGCGGCGGGGAGGCGGCGGCCGCAGCGCGGCTGCCGCAGGGAGATGCTGCCGGGCGGCTTCATGGCTCATAGCGCCCCGCGGGTGAGAGGGGGGCTGCCGGCCGAGGAGCAGCGCGGTTCCCTCACCCCGAAGCCGGGCGGTGGCGGAGGGAAGGAGGCGGCTCCCGCCCGTCTGCCTCCTGTCTCCGCCGTTACCTCAGCGCGAGGGCGGGCGGGGAGCGCCGCGCACCCGCCTCACCGCGCCGGGCTCGTGCCCGCGGCGGGCGCACTGAGGCGGGGCCAGGCGGGCGCTGTCCATTGTGCTGCCGCCGAGGGGCGTTAACACCCACCTGGGATCTCCCGTTTGAACCGGCGCCGTCAGGGCTCCGGTGAGCAGGGTCTCGAGTCCCATTAAAACCTCCTGCAAAACCTCCCGCTTGGCTTAACACAGCCCCGAGGTAAAGGGTAAAACCAACGGCCGCAGCTGCCACACACGTTGCACATCAACACCGAGGGGTTATACTGAAAACTGTCACTGTGTGTCACAGACTAACACACACACACCTGCCCTTGCAGTGTGCACAGCTGCAAGGAGCCGAGTTTGGGAATTTTCAACTCATTTTAAGAACTTAACACTGGAGGGGAATTGCTCTGGAAACTGGTAGCCTTGGGCAAGGCTTGGGAGAGATTTTGGAGGCATGAAGCAGCAGCCACAGGCCAGTTTGTTGACCTGAGATAGAGCCAGGAAGCTCCCGCTCCCTGGGCACACAGGAAAGGCAAAGGGAATATAAATTCAAGTTCACGACTCGCAGCCCTCATCTCCCCCATGAACCCTCCCCATGCTCCAATCATGGTATGAAGCTTCAGGGTGCTTCTGCTTGCTCCCAGCATCTCCAGCCAACACATTCGTTCGTTGCATCTCACCCCTTGTGTTCTCCAGGCCCTGCAACCCACTCATCCCTACTGACTGCAGCCAACATGCAGTGAAGTGGGTATGGAGGTGAGAACCAAAGACTACCAAAAGAGTAAATGTATACTGACAAAGAAAATGGACATGTGTGCAATAAACACAGAGTAGCACTGCACAGAGGTGCACGATGGTGACCTGGTATAAATCTGCTCTGGCATGCTGTGTTCTAGACCACAAAGAGAATGAAGTATTAGCACATTTCTGTACAGTGAGTAGTATCTCCCATACTTCAGGCTGCCTGGGGTGAACCACCAATATGAAGAATATTTCCAAATATAAAAATAGCTTCCCAGAGATACGAGAAGATTAATCTGCTGGTTTGTATTCATTCCATGGCTTCAGGAGTCAGAAAAGCTGGAAGTTGAGTTTAGAGACAAGTTTAGATATTGAGTTCTTGGTGAACATTTTGCCCAGCAGACTTCTAATACCCAAGAATAGATATGTTATATTTTGGTGTGGGTCTTGCTGCTGAGGAAAAAAAGGTATTTCTCCTTTTTGCCTGGATATTGCTTTTTATTTGTCAGCTTATTCATTCTAATCTGAGTCTGTGTACCACATGGATTTCCAGAAAGACAGGAATTTACTCTGCTCCACATAATTTTCTTTAGATTCTAGCCTGAATTCATTATCATTGTTCATTTAGAAAGTATAAACAGTTTACAAATCATTACCATGCAGACTACTTCACAGCAGTAGTGTTATTACTTTAAAAGAAAAAAATAATGCTGCATTCTCATTCTACTCAAATAGGTGCTACTTGTGGAAGCTCAAAATCGGAGCATGTAGCAGCAGACAAACACATAGAAGACAAAGACCCGTGGGATGATCAGGTGTGAAAAAGAACAGAAAACGTGCCTTAGGATTTCTTTGTTGCTTGGGTCTAGGCAGAAAGCTGTAACAGTTTTCTATATAAAATGGTCTTCCTTGATGCTCACGTTCCCAGACACTTTCCATGCAGCCCAGCTTAGCCCAGCTGTTCCTCATCATCAACTACCACTACAATATTTAAACCAACTGTAGCTCTTTCCTCCCCATAAATGTATAAACAGATCAAAGGACCAGTTATGTCCATGCATCTGTATCTAAAACAAATAACAAAAAAGAGCAAAGAACAAAAGAGTCAAATGACCACACAGTTTAAACAACAACAACAAACATAATCCAGAAACTACCTTTCACCACACAACAAAAAGCCCCAAGAAGTCTAGCAATAATGAATACTAGAAACACCTGCTCTCTGAAACTATCAGTGGTTCTGTGCCACCTGATCTAGATGAAGATGACCCTGGCCATTGCAGGGGGAGTCGATTAGATGACATTTGAAGGTCCCTTCTAACCCAGACTATTCTATGATTCTGTGATTCTTATTTTTTATGTCCAGATTTTGAGGGAAAAAAAATAATGATTGCCCCTTTCTACAAAGGTTGTCTAGGGAAAAGATTTTCTAAAGTTCTTTTAGCTCATGTGCAAGTCTGCAGCAGAAATAATCACCTGAATAACCACCTGAAGCAGACACGCCTGGTCTTCCAGTCCCTTATGGTATGTCACTCAAGCGGTGTTTCATAAACCTACAAACCTTCAGATGCCATGTGCAGTTCTCAGAGCGTAATCAGCTCAGGATGACATACCCCACCAGGAATGACAGCTGGTTTTGTTGTGGTTTTTTAAACCTGCTTTCATCTTTCAGAAACACCATTAAATAATCCCAGATAGACTGCACTGCAGATGTTTGAAAACAAAATACCAGAGTGTGGATTATTGTAGCAGCATCGGTACCAAATGAAATTGAAACATCTAAGTCAGAGGCAGACAGGAAACGGCTGATAGCCAGTGCTTCAAGACTGACTAGGGAGCACATGCACTCTGTGCAAGGTATATACTACTTTCAATCTGGGTGATATATAGATTTTTACATCACATCTCCAGATGATTGCCTAGAGCTTTTAAATTCATCCCTCCCTTGACAGGATGGGGGTCAGTGAGCATATGGGATTAAACTTTGTAATGCTACAATTCAAATCAAAGAGGCTTCAGATGCAGAACTGCTGATCATAGTCTTGCATGTTCACATTAATAGCCAGCTGGGAAATATTAGTCCAGGATCTGTTAACCCAGTGGCAAAGATACAACCTTCCAAAATGATAAGATGCCTTTTCTGATACCACCTGAAAAAAGGTTAGCATATGACTTGGCTTGGGAAAGTCTCTATGTTGGATACATTTTTAAACAACTTGCTCCTTACCAAGGCATAAAATTTAACTCACCAAATGAGCACCATAAGACTGCACCTTACTAGGAAATAAAGAAAAAATATGGATTTCAACTGTAATGCCTTATCTAACACTTACTTCAAGAATTCAGTTAGGTCCTGTAACAAACGAGCAGGGGGGATATTCCTGGATACTCCTCACAGAGGCAAACATCTTACTGCTTTAATAGAAAGAAGAATATTTCTGTTGCAGATGGAATAGGAAGGAGACAAGTTCAGGAGATGTAAACATGGACGACTAATTTATCAGGTCTTTGCAAGGATGCCATAAGAGCACTGGCTACTGAGTTTACAATAGTGATGAACATTACAAAAGAGGAAACCGCAATATCAAACACGCAGTTTAACAGGAGGTTAAGCACAGGAAGACTAGCATAGTTACTTTGGTAATAACAGATGATACAAACTGGGCAGTTCAAGAGCGGCCCTGGGTGATGAAGGATATAATGCCATAGGAAACAGGCAGCACAAATAGCAGAGTAGGAGCAGCCACTGCTGAACTCTGCTCTCAAAGAGTGCAGTAGGCAAGTATGATTATGATTTATTCATATTGCTGTAGCACCAGCAGGCTCACCCGTAGGCCAAGGTCCCGCTGTGCTCTGTGGTCTACAGACACAGGACAAAATGACAGGCCCATTAGAGAAATTTCCATTTGATTTGCAATAGCAAATAACACAGACAATGCTGTAAGTAACAAAAGAAATAGAACAGCTCTGGGAGGGCTACCAAGCACACTGCAGGTCTAAAAAGCAGTAATTACACAGGGTACATTGAGTAACAATAGCACCTCATTAGCTGGCACATAACTAATCCACACAATCTGTAATTTGCATGCAAAAGAAGGTGGTAGCCATTCTCTGTTACTCAGAAGGGGTTAACAGCTGAGACAAAGCTGTACTGAAACTTCATGCCACTCAAATTTCCTTACTTTATATCATATGCACTGTAAGTATGGATAATTTATACTTAGAAGAAACCTGGTTAATTGCAATGAACAACACACTGCATTAGTATAACTTTTTTAAATCATACATGTTTGAATACTCATACTCCATGTTCAGCTATTCTCAAAGAGCTCCTCAGTCATCAGTATGAAAGAGTATATACAAGAATGTTTCTATATGAAGGGCTGTTACAATTTATTTTTTTATGTGACCATCTCTTGCTACACATCCCACCACCTAACAGCACAGTGGTAACCCAGCATTTAATCAGAAAAATAAGTACTTTTCATTTATTCTGCTTCTTTCAGCTTCTTTAAATACTTTTTAGCAACCAGGGGGTGAGGGAGGTGGAGGATCAATCTTGCAGTAATGTGACATACACATCAGACATATTCAGGAGACAGAGCACTGGTTCTAGATTCTTACGAAGCAAGCATTGTTTTCCAAATCACAGATCTACCAGAACAGGGCTTCTATTGCTCTTTGCTTTTCCATCTTATTTCAACCTCACACTCTTCAGAGGAAGTGCTTTCTCCTGCTATTTAGTTCATAGTTCAACAGAATCTTAAAAACAGTCTTCCCTTCCACATAGAACAGTGGAACAATGTACAGTATTGGGCACAACAAGATTTTAAACACAGTAATACTATAAAATAGAATACAGTAAAAATGCCATTTTCCCATCAGAACTGTCACACACTTACCAAGATCTGTGTGCATATCACCATTAACTACTCCTCTAACCAGTGATTCCACACAAATGAATTCTTTTCAGAGTACTGTATGTTCCAGCACTCTAGGACAGAATATACACAGTAATTAGGATATACTTGCCAGCTCCCCTTTCATCAACATTATGAAATGTTCATGTAAGGTCAGGTGAAGAAAACAAGATGATCAAAAGAATATACCCTACTAATGTTCAGCAAAGAAGGGAGGGGAACACAGCTGCTAATAGTAAATGAGTCAGAGGTTCTATTAATTGCAGTTCAGTTTGTATCCAGGTGAAACTTGGCCTCAGTAATCTACTTCTGACTGCAGGAGAAATTTATTTTGAATACAACACCAGGCTATTTCAGAATTAACTCACTGTGTACACTTGTATAATTAACTAAGCATTCACAGCCAAAAGATTTTACAGGTTGTCTAGTAGGATCGCTCAGCAATGTTTGAACAACTGCATGTAAGTCATTGTAGACAAGATACTACAGTGAAGTGCTTTTACCATCAGTGGAAATATTCTGATACAAAATTGTCCAATTATTCACCACATTGTCCAATTTATTAATAATAGATAAAGCAGCAGCAGAAACATGCTGGTCAATGAGCCTACTGAGAACACATTTGTTTGCTGTTCTGATACGGATATACTTAGCAAGTAAAACATACGCCACCAGCAGAAAAAAGAGTAATGCTGATCTTCTAATAAGCAAGCACTTCTAACTGTGGCTATGACATCAGCCTGCTCCTTGCTAGCTCATTTCACTCTTGTGAGTTCAATTGTAAAAACAGTGTCAAGAAAGTAAGACGAGATGGCAGAGGAAATCTGACTTGAATAGGTACTTTGATTTATATTTCCTTCAAATGAAATATATGGAGTTCACATCCCCAGAACTTGCCACAGCTGATCAAACACTTCCAAGTGGCAGGTTCTAAAAAAGCCATATTGCAGCTATTCCAGTGCAATTTTGCCAAGGAGAGGGAGACATTATCACTCCTTTCCTGACCCACTTGCATATGTCAGGGGAGAAAAGGTCTGCAGGGGATCTCCGGAGTCATGAAGTCCAGACCCCAGCTACCACAGGCTGTTCCATTCCATAGCTCCTCTTATACATTGCATTTAAAGGTAGTTAGGGGTTTTGCCCTCCAACAACCACTGGAAGGCTGTTCCAGAAGCTGATTGTTAGAATCACAAAGTAAATCCTCCTACTTTCCAGCTCCAAATTTATTCATGCCTAACAGAAACTCATTTGTTTTTGTGCCAGTGCTGGCATTAATAGCTCATTCCCCCTGCTGCTAGAAATTACCAGACTCTCAATGGTTACAGCATCTAAACCCAAGTGATAGGTAAAAATTTCAGGAGAGTGTAGTTGAAAACATTAAGGATGTTATCTTCAGCACAGAGATGCCCCAAAAAGCAGACTTTATTAGCATGAGAAGCAGAAGGAAGGTGGCCATGCCAGTGTAACACATGCTTGAGCTACTGTGTCTTACTGGGAATAGGAACTTACTAGCTACAGCTGCTACTAGTTGGAAGCTAGCTGGCGGGGCATGGACATGCACTGTTTAAAGGTGTTGTACTTGCTTTTCTTATGTTGACCAAAAAAATTTAAATAAATAAATTCTTCCTCCAAAAGCCTGCAGTGCTGAGGCTGCTGCTTACGTAACACACACAGCCTTGCCTTCTACAGCCTTGCATTCAGCAGTGACACCTGTGCTGATGCTGCTGCTATCACTGCTGTCCTCCTATGCTGTCAAAGGTAGATAAAAATGCTGAGAAGCAGCAATGTTAGTCAGATAGGGAAAATCCTGGCATTTTCATAAAACACAGCTCTACAAAATAGGGAAGAAAATAAAGAAAGAAATTGCTATATCCAATTAAGATGTTCGTAGACAAATTTGGAACAGTTTCCCTGCTTCTTCCCTAATTAGGCACAGGGATGAATCAGACAAAAAACACTATCCTGAAAGATTCCTATTTGAAGATGTATCTAGGATTTGACACTGATGCCTCCAAAGAGCCTAAAACATTTAACCACAATTTCTCTAGAGAGATGGTCTGAATTTTTAAGAAAGGTCAGTGCAAAGTATTATCAAAATGTTATCAAAGTGTTGTACTAAAGTCCTGGAGTGTTCCCAACACTAAAACATATTTTTGTCATACAAATAACTTTCAGTGTTGGATGTGGATCACAGATTGGTGTGTTATCATCCCCCGCACCAAAGACCTTCCACACTAATCTCTGTACAAGTCTGATATACAACCAAAGAAATGTCACTTTCAGCTTCTCCCCACCAATCAGTCTATTCCTATGTATTCCTACATTGTAAAGAGGACAGTCACAGATCTGGCAATTCTCATGACCCATCTGCCAAAGACAACATCTGGTAACGTCAACATATCTGTTTTGTAAGATTGCTTCAAAATTATGCACAGACCCCAGGGAATGCTTTGCATAATTTTTGCTGTTAATCCCTTGAGCACATTCTTGCCATCCAAGGAAGCTACAGTGAATTCTTCATCTTCCAAAGCCGAGAGAGAATCACAGCCAACATTTTACTAGCTTACTAAACTCGAACAGCAGTGCCACAATGCAGCAAATACTTCAGGGCATTATGACTTCTGCTTTGTCAGCTTTATACAAAGGTAAATAAGACTCAAATTTCACTCAAGAGTTGTGAAATTAAGCCCTTTACCCTGCTGCTTCCATTCTTCCCCTCACCCACATGAGCTTACACTTAGTCACCCTTCAAAGACCTTAATATTTCTCTGTATGCATATGTTCCCCATGATTTTCTGGGGTTGCTTATCCCACTAGTTAACTATAAGCTTAAACACACATTATTATTTGTTGTTACTATGGAAATGTAGCAACTTTTTTAAGGCTTCCTTGGAAATTAAAGTAGCATTATTTTATCCTGTGTGGAATACCTTTGTAGCATGTCATTGAAAAGGCAGTACTTTTTCTATACTACCCCCACCAATAAATTCAAACCCTGCACTTCAGAAATAACTTTTTCCATCATTACTTACAAAACTGCTTCTTACAGGTAATTAACTAAATTTCTTTTTCTCTCAGATTCCATCCATATCTTTGGCTAAGAAATGCTCTAACTTTAACCATTCTTCAGTTTCTCATCCTCTTCATCCTGGTTTGTACATGTGAGCACCAGAAGTCCAATAAAGGACAGCACTTCCCTTCTCAAGACTGCTGCCTTGAGAAACCAAAGGCTTCAATGCACAGCGATGTCAAAACAATTTCTTGCTACAGATGAGCTGAAGTGCATGGCAAAGTTGTCTGTATGCATACACACACCAGCTACTGTGTGAAGTGATACATTACCAAAAGCAGCTCTCACATCCAATTAAGGTTGAGTTGCACCAACTACACTGTCACAGTTAAATTTCACATAAATACTAAGAAAATCGTAGGAATGCATTAACTTGCAGCAGAAAGTATCTGCTTCTTGTAAGCAATGACAGAAAATTAGCTACTCCTTTCTGCTTATAGCTGAAAGGAACCAGTTTGGTGATAATCAAAGACTCAAAATCAAAAGAAATCTCACCTTGGGTTAAATTTGGTTTCAGATCAAACCCTCTTGCCATAACAAATGCATACACAGAGCTTGGATCGTGGAGTTGTAAAATAAAGAATTTAGTCACAGAATGAATTATTTATATTATTTATATTATTTTTTATTATTATTGTTACTGTTCTCATGTGCTGATACAGCATGTGGAGCCTGGAGTGCAAAATAATTTCCTAAGTAAACAAATATGCTTCAACTGGTAGAACTTGGTGAATCAAAGCATTAAACAGCAGGGCAACATGCTCAATGGTACAAAGCAGATTAACTGCACAGTCCAAAGGACAATCTGGCCTCTGCAAGCCAAAGGCAATTCAAGGCCCATCCCACTGGACAGTGTTTTCCTGCCTTTATTTTTTTTATATTATTTAGCCCCATCCCAAAATTTATGTTACTAATACAGTGTCATAATCAATGAAACTTCCATTTACCAAAGAGATCCTGCTGAGCACAAAATGTCTCATTTTCCTCATTCTGCCTCTAGATAAATAGACTTTTCTTGTAGAAGAGAAAATTGGTTCTCAACAACCACAACCATCCATTGATTCAGTAACTGTTTAAGCAATACAAGTCTTTCACAACATTATACCACCTACAATCTTTGTGGGAGAAATGACAATAGCAGAATGGGACAAGGAACATCACTGTAATAAAAAAATGCTTACAATGAAGGCAGTGTAATCAGTTATATCACCTCTTTTGCATTATTTTTCCAAGTAATAGCCACAAGAAACCATGCAATTCTATTTCTGCTTCAGAAAGGCTGGCCACTCAACTGTATAGTTCAAAATATCAGCCTGTTTCATGATAGGTAAAGAATGACCCTATTTTCTTGACTATTCACTTGTTTCAGACTTGACTTTCCCACTCTACACTGCAGTGCAGTATCCAGACCAGTGTAAAACAGCATTAGTTATCATCTAGGAGATACCACGCTTGAAACCTCTCCCTGGGTTTCAAGTATATTTAGTAATTTTAAGTTCAAGAACAGCCTTGGCAGATGTGGGCATATGGTAACATCCCTCAGCCTAGGCTTAGATAAGCACACAAATAGGCTTTAAGTGATATTTAAATGCTGGTTTCTGGAACCCTTTTTTGATCCCAGACATATGTGTAAAGGCAACAATTTGCAGAGCCAAAACTAGAATCTGTACTGAAAGCACTTATGTGCTTATCCAGTCCGGGTATAAAATGTTATCTGGCTTATATGAGCTGTCATGCAGTGAACTGCAGAGCTTAAATCTGAAATATTCATGATCATCCTAGCAATCTCCCCCCTACTCCTCCGAGACAGCAATGAAGAAACAGTCTTACATTTCAGATGTAACTGTTTTACAGAAGTAACATCTTTTGTTGGGCTGCCAAGCCTGAGTCATCCTTACAGACTCATTTCTAGAAGAAGCATGCACATAGCACTGACAGTTGATCACAAGCTATCTCCAAACTTCCATAAAGATCTTATAGGTTTTAAAGCAACCTAGTAAAATTAAGACATAGTAACCTTTTCTTTATAGTGGCAAACATTAACAAAATTCTCTGTTGCTGTAGTTATGAATAGGGATGATTTCACTCATAAAACTAGGTCACTGAGGAAATAACATGCTCACACAGCAGAGGAACACTGTCTGAGTGTGCAGATAGCATATTTCCCAGCTTGCTGCTGTGGCTCAGACTGCCCCTTCTGCCTCTCAGCTGCTCCCACCTCAGTTCTGGCACTCGACATTGCAGGACCCCCAGTAGCAGCAACATAGACGAGGAGTGATGGACCCTGGGCTCCACCAGTATCACCATGAGAGAAAATAAGATCTACTAGTGGCAAGTGAAATGAGTCAGCACAGAAGCTTTAGCACCTGATATAGTATTAGGATATTAAGATGGCAAATAGCAGGTGGTAGCAACTTTAACTTCTAAGGACAGATACTGAGTAAATAATCACCTTTCATTTGGCCACTGAGCTACTTATCCATCCCAACTGCCATCTGTAGGCTTTTCCTTGGAGGAAACCTCACTGCCAGGTGAAAACACTGTTCAGTATCTCTCCAAATACCCCGGCTCCCTGCTGCCAGGCAGATCAGACACCAGCAGCCCCCACTTGCTGCTGCAGACAGGTCACCCTTCACACTCTAGGGAGCTTCACGTTTGCTGGGAAGGGGGAATGCAGGGGCAGAGCAATTGGGTAAGGGCAGGCAGGTCTCTGCAAGTACCACAGCAAGCACCACATCCTTTAATCTTTCCCATCCCTTGGCTTCCTGTCATGTTGCTGTTGGAATTGAGGCATCTGCAAACAAGGTCAGTGTCCTGGGTTCAGCAGTAGCAGTCATTTTTTCTCCTTCTTGGTAGCTGGTGCAGTGCTGTGTTTTGACTTTCGGGCTGAGAACAGTTGCTGATAGCAAGTATGTTTTGAGTTACTGCTCAAATGTTTCGTTTGTCCAAGGCCTTTTCTGAGCTCATGCTCTACCAGGGAGGAAGGGAAGCCAAGAGGAAGGAGAGACAGGACACCTGACCCAGGCTAGCCAAAGAGGTATTCCATACCATAGCACGTCATACCCAGGATGTAACCGGGAGAGACCCGGAAGGGCTGGAGCTCTGGGGGGATGGAGGAGGTATTGGTCTGTGCTCGGTCGGGCAGGGTGGGGTGAGTTATGGGTCGGTGGCTGGTGAGGTGTTGTATTCTCTTCATTTGTTATTTGCTTTATCATTATTGTTTGCAGTAGTAATGGCAGTAGTGATTTGTGTTATACCTTAGCTAATAAACTGTTCTTATCTCAACCCGTGGGGGCTACGTTCTTTGGATTCTCCTTCCTAACTCCCCAGGAGTCGGGAGAGCAAGGGGGGAAGTGAGTGCACAAGCTGCGCAGAGTGGTTTAAACCACGACAGTCAGCATTAGGGGTGCCTCTTTAAGCAGCTCTAGAAGCATGGGAGCAATCTGGATTGCTTTCAGAGTGGAATGTCTCAGGTTCATAAAGCAATTTTCCCTATGTCAGGCAAGCAGCATTTTTCCTGGCCTTTTTCTGGGTCCTCTGCTGCAATATTACATTGTCACTTCGATGGAACTGCAAGTAAAGAGACAAGAAGTGCCAAATGCTCAGCCAGTGACCCTCATACCACGTCTTTCACAGGTCTCAGATGGCTGTGTCAGAAGGAGACACAGAGAGGCCCTCTGCACCCTCCCCTGAAAACTGACTGTTTTGATGGAAGCAGCTGTAATCTCTTTCCACTTACCCTGACAAACCCGATCTCCACCCAGCACAAATCCCTGGTGGGATACGAATTAGGCTGACTCAAGCCCTGTTACTTTTCCAGCTGACATCTGGAGGTAGTAAAAATTTCTTACATTTTTTCACTTTTACAGTAAAGATGTCCTCAAGGAATTTACATGGAGATCTTTCCATTACCTTCCTCAGCAGACATCTCTGCCTCAGTATGAAAGGCAGCTGAATATCTAGAAGGCTCTTTGCTCAATGCACATAGTAATTAGCATACCTTGTGCCAGGATTAGACTCTCCCCAGCCATCTGCTGAATACGCCTTGCCAATGTCAGAAGAGCATTTTGCTATGTAAACTGCACAAAGCATGTATCCGTGTAGAATTTTGAAATATAGTAAACTTTCCATTGAAAATGAAATCTGGTTTTGAGTAATGCAAAATGGAGACGTGGAAATGCAGCACAGCACAGCAAGACACAAAGTGATACTGCTAAATCCTAAATTTTAACTTTGGGCACACTGACAGTAGTAGGTAAAAATGTCCATGAAATGCAAGTTCTCAGAGACTTCACAAGTCACCTTCATAATATCTATACTTGCTCAGCAAATATGTGATTAACAGGATGAAGAGGAAAATTGGAACAGATGTGAGATTTAAAACAGAGACTTTGAGATTTATTTGGAGAAAGTAATGCTGTAAGACATAGGAGGAAGAGACACCCATGTTCTCTCAGTTCTCATTTGTTACACCATCCTTCACACCAAAGTATTTTCAGTTACAGCAGATAAGGTGTACTCTGCGGAAAGGTAATTCAATTTTCTGGTAGATTTTGATATATCCTTGCGATATGTTTCACTGCAGTCTGGAGCAAAACAGACTTGTTTTCAGTTTCCTACCAAGGACAGAACTCCAGCTCTGGGAGAGTCTGCCTCTCCTCTCCAGAAACTGAGCTGCTCAGAAGCCACCAGACATCATTACAGAGACTTCTCCATGCCCAACCCATTCCACTTGCCTGGGATTTGGATTTGCTGGGTAGCAGGTCCACTGGTATCCTCCAGGCAAATCGTGGAGAGCTGGGGAATAAGGACTTGCAAATATTTAATCCACAGTAATCCACCCTTACAGCTGGACCTTTCTCCTGTCAGCCCTTCAAGCAAAAAAGGACCTCCGTGCTTCTCTGCCTGCAGCCCCTAGTGCAAATAACAGAAGAAACAGAAGAGAGAGAAGATGACATATAGCCTACTGCCAACCCATGTCTTATGTCAAGGCAGAAGATGCTTACCAGTAAATGAAGCCTCAAATACCAGCTTCCCCTTGTTTCAATATTCATAGCCTACTAGCCGGACCCTGATAGATGACAAAAACTTAGCAAGAACTGCTGAGCAGCCTCAGCATCCACTGATTTCAGAAGCAGAACATAAAATACACTGTAAGGACCAAACCTGGATGGAGCTTTATGCCTAGAAAGAATCATTTCCAGCTCTAATTTTTGTAATTCCTTTAAATTTCACACAACATCTCTGTTATGCTTCATGAGCCTTGTCACAAGAACAAGCCTTCACATTGCCACATTTTAAAAATAACCAGTGAGTAAGATCCTGTTCTCATTTCTATAAAAACTCTCCTACTGATGATAAAAACTGGTTAATAATTTAACAAAGTGTTCTAAAAGTGGCACAGCGCATTTATATTTAGAGAAAGTGCTTAGTTATAGGAGATTAATCTGCCAGAGAGGACTATTATTTAATAAAGAAAACACTTCCAAATCATTCACATAGACTACTATCACCTACCTATGGGTAACTACAGGCTATTCGTTCCTCATGTTGTCTATTCTCATGTTTAGAGACTGCAAAAAGGCTGGCTATTTAGAGACTAAAATATTACTCCACAGGAAGTTAATGCAGTTTGGTACATATATTCAAAATCTAAACTCCACCACTTCACTCAGGCCCCAGAAAGCCACAAGAAAGTCAAGCCCCTATAATACAGTTTATTGATCTGAAAATTGGTAAGAGTTTGAGGGTTTGTGTTTCTTTTCTGGATTGTGGAAGGTTGCTTATCCCCACCTTATCAAGGATCTCCATTTATGTCAAATGCCATTTTTATTGATATTTGTTTCAGTTACCTAGGGCATGATCCTTATAAATATCTAGCAAAGACTTGGACAAGCATCCAGACCATGCAAATCACTGTTAGTGTGCATCCTGATTTGTAACTAAATAAGGTCAAAACTACTAAACATGTTTATAATGTTTCTATTAAGCATCTTGCCTCACTTTTCCAACCTCCAAGGCAAGTATAATACTAGCTTATTATTAAGAAAAGTTTTCAAGACTAATAACTAAGTGAAAACTATAGAAAAACAAATATATGAGTTTTGTTTATTTGGTTAGTGCATACGCACATCCTTCACATTTCATCTTGCAGGTAAAGGTATAAACATACTTTAAAACATTTTATGACCGATATCCACATAGCAAAATTTTAATCACTTAACAGGGTTCTTTTTCCTTTGTTTCATATATCATTTGTTATTCTTCACACAGTTAAATTTTATAACCAAATCCATGAATATGGAATACTGAGCTTCTGGAGAGCCTGAAAAGTGAAGCCTGAAAGAAAAATTACAGTTCCAAGGCATTTTCTAATTGGTTTATAAATAGATGGCTTTGACATACCACTCACAAAAACAAAGCTATAGTTAGCTTGCCTGAGGCAGCTGTGCAGCTGGAAGAAAAATGTACATTGGCAGCCTAGCCCTGAAGTCGCCTGTGTTGTGGTACATGCTATCAAAACATCAGTTAAGAACACAGGAAGAATTAGCATTTTGGCTTGAGGCAGAGAGATAGGAAGAGGTCTTTGGATTTTATGTTGTCCTTGAAGAAAAGCAAGCCAAATAGATTGTTAATTGAAAGCAGCAAGTAAGTAATTAATGCAACTGATCTTCTTGGGTGCTGTTACAAGGCAGGTAAACTCTTGTGGAAATTACCATTTCCTATTGTTGTAAGGCTTTTTCACTATCATAACTGTATATCAAAATAATTGATATACTTAAGTCATGGCACAGATATTCTCAGAGTATGAATATGGAATGGATACCCCCTAGAATGGCACATTCTTTCTGGTGCTTGATCCAGGCTCATTTCTGCCACTGCAGGTTTTTGCATTGACAGCAGCTGATTTCAGCCCAACCAGCGTGGATGAATACTCTGCTATAGCTGCAGCATTCTGGCTCTGGATCAGCACAAAACATTGAGCATTTTCAGTTGAATCTCAGAAGCAGGTCCCCTTGAATTGATGAAAGCTTGCTTGTTCTCTTAGATTATTTGGGCTCTAACTTACTGGATCCATGGCCTATTGCCCTCTTTTGAGTGGAAATGATATAGCAATTCTAAAGCTTGTGTCTGTTAAATTCAGATATTCAAACTGCAAAATTAGGATACACATCCAAGCTTTTCAAAATCTCAGTAACCACAACAATAACTTGTTTCAGATCTTTCAAATAACACTTTCTAGTTGACAAATAAACCCAGTGCATACCCAAATACAGAATCACAGAATCAATTAGGTTGGAAAAGACCCTTAAGGTCAAGTACAACCATCACCCCAGGACTGCCAAGTCTACCACTAAACCATGTCATTGTGGCCCGCATCTACACGTTTTCTGAACACTTCCAGGGACAGTGATTCCACCACTTCCCTGGGAAGCCTGTTCCAACACCTGAGCACCCTCTCTGTGCAGAAATTTCTCCAAGTGAGTATGAATGGGTAAGAGTTTGATACCGCACAGTGAACGCCATAAAGGCTTTTCATGCTATATGCAACAATATTTACCTTTTTTAAATCAAGAACAGTGTTTTCTGCCCCTTCAATACTTCTTCCAACATTAATTTCCTGTGTACCAGGCATACATATTTTGCAATCAAAAGATAAAAATTCTATGTGCATTAAGTGACATAATATTAAGAGGCTGAGAAAGAGCAGGTATCCTCCCACACACTGCTTACAAAATGGTCTCTAGGCATCCGAGATGCTATATGACCTTCGCTTACATCAAATACATAAAGGTTAAACATTTACTTTAAATAAAAATAAGCCCCATCACAACCTTTCCTCACAGAAACATCCACACTTAGCATACAAATACCTTCAGAATTCATAATTTAGAAAAAAATTCCTTGAAAGTACAAACCTGAGACTGTGATATAAATGCTAGTCCACTTCTGTTAGAAACATGAAAGAGGATCAACATATGCTTGAATTTCACCACTCAGTTCTTTCAAATCAGCTTACAGCCTAAGCATTTTGACAACGTCAAGATATTGATAAAAGCACAAGGAAGGTCTTTAAAACACTGCTGAAGAAAAAGGAGAAAAAAAACCCAAACCAATCCCAGCTTAAATACTTTACACAAAATTTTCAAGTCTTCAGTGAACTTTCAAGCTCATGTCTTTCCCCCACCTTCAGATGTAGATCAAGAATTTATATAAGGTTCATATAAACTGATGACAATGGAGCTCAGATTTACAAGTCACCTCTTAACAAATGTTAATTCTCTCCCCTTGTAAATTTGAGACAAATCAGTACATTTACAAAGAAAAAAAGTACAGCGTATCACCCTAAGATGGACAGAAAAAGAACTTTAATGATAGAGACATGCCACAGTATTCAAACAAACAAACAAACAAAAAACAGAACATGATCTTAAAGATATATCTAAGTATAAAAGGAGGGATAAAAAATGCAAGCTCATACACTGGGAATATTTGTGACTTCAGCTAACACAATTTCATCTATAACATTTTTAATCTACATAGCTGTGATTTACAGAGTAGACATCATTGATGCTTAAAGAAAGGAGATAAAGCAACAAAGTATAAAAATCTCACTTAATGTCACCTGAGTGCACACCACTGCTATCCTGTTCTGGAGAAAGCAATGGCAGGGCTGTTTTAATTCTTGTTCCCCCAGTCCTTATCATCAGAAGCTATTTAACCTAATTAACAGCAGTGGGAAACCAAACACAAGTTTCTTACAAATGCAGGCAAGTGAGACCATACAAAGAACACAAGCAAAGCCAGCAATAAAGAACTCACAGCCCAAACAAGCCCAAAAGAAAAAAGCCACAGCAAGCTAACCTGAATACTTAATTTGTTAAATATTTATTAAATCAAATCTATACTAAGCCAGTTAGAATAAGATATTAGACACAAAGTTAACCAATACAAGTCTCAAGCAACAGCAGAGCTAAAAGCATGCAGGGAAAAAAGCCATTAAAGGAAATAGGTAAGACCTATATAGACTTGCAACAAATTTGTAATTGTAACAAACAGCTATGAAGTTTTAGATCTATAGTCAGCAAACCCGTGTAACTTGAAATATTCCAAACAGAACCAAGGAAAAATCTTCTACTGGGGAAAAAAAAGAACAACCTAGCAACTCTTGAAGGATAAAAAGGAGGGTTAAGCCTTTGGAAGTTGGTTTAAAGGAACCATTATGCTACAGAAGCCAGGTAAACCACAGGAAAACCAAAGCCACTGCTGATCCTCCTTGGCACTGCTGTTTGCTGCGGTCACTTTCTCCTTTATGGACTGGTCTCCCCACAAGAAGAAACTCTCCTCTGGCACAGCTGGGCAAAGTTTTCAGTGCCAGCTATTCCCCCCAGCCACCGCAGACCATGCCAGCACACCAGGGGATGTATGGCACAAGCAGTGGTCCAGCTGCCAGTGGGCAGACTGTTCTCAGTGGTGCATGGTGAAAAGACAAGATGTTCCAAGCACAAACTGAAATACACGAAATATCATTTAAACAGAAAAATTAAAACCTTTTTAACCTTCTGGATTTATTTTTTTTGAGGGTGTCAGATGCTGGAACAGATTACCCAGAGAGGCCGTGGACTGTCCATGCTTGGAGATACTCAAAATCCCATGGGATGCGGCCCTCAACATCTTGCACTAGCTGAACCTGCTGTGAGCAGGGGGTTGGACTAAATGGTCTCCAGAAACTAATCTGGTGCCTGCTGACCCTACCCCTTATACCAGTTCTGTGAGCTTAGAGGAGATGGTGACAACACAAGTCTTGCCAGAACACAACTGCCAGATTTTTGCTGTTTCCCCCCCCACACACACTGGAATGCGAGTCTCTTATGGGAAAAACTGGTTGAAAAAGGACTTTCAACCCCCCCCTAATTTTTTTTCTGTGAAACTTTTAAGTTTCTATTTTTCAACATACTCTAGTTATATGAAATAAAGGAAAATAGAGGCATTGATTGACTGGCTCCATTAAGGAGCTTGAAAAGGATGAGGTAGGCAATACAAGAGCCAAGGACTAGAGACAGGTGTGGATGCTTGGCTCCCCTTTTCTGATTCAGTAAAAAGGCAGAGATGTCTGTGAAGGCACAGACAGTAACTACATAATTACATAAAACTATATTCACGATACAGCCAAATGACACTCATCACACCCTACTCTGAGAAAATAAAGATGGAGAACTCTGCATTGCAGATGAATTCTTATTTTAAAATGGAGGAGTGTGAGGGAGAAAAAAAGGAATTTGCTAAGCACAGGAAAAGTGAAGAGTCTCCTCTGTAAAGCTGGAAACCAAAATATGTAAAATACAATTTCATTAGTGTTTTGACATTTAAGCTCTAAAAAGCAAAAATACTGTGCTTACCAATGCATTTCACAAAAATGACATTAAACACTAGTGTCTAAAGTAAGAAGAAAATAGAAGTTCTGATAATATTGAACACTTAGAGTTCTTTATATCCACAAAAATTGCTGTATGAACATTAACAAATTGCAGTAGGTGAAAATATGCTGACTTTGACTCCAACATTATCCTGACCCCAGATTCAATCAGAACTACAGTGTGTTGGCAATAACTCAGGAAATGGCAATTTGCTAGAACAGACTGGAAAATTAAAGCATTAAGACACATCTGGAAAACTATAAAACCTGTTAACAAGAAGCTGGCATATTTATTTTCACTTGTATGCCGATTTGAGTCTAATGCCATTCAACCAAAAAAGACAATTGTTTCTGTCATCATTAGGGCAAGTGATTGATTAGTCATCATTAGACCAGAATTTTAACATAGTGTGGAGAAACCTGCTGGTAGCCACAAACTGCCTTACAACTTTTCAGCCCCTCAGTTTACAGCTTTCTATTTTGCCTCTCAACTTTACTCATGTAGCCAATGTTTGCTGTAAAATTTTCCCTTCTTAGCAGTAGCTGAAAGGATCAAAATAAGCAGCAAAAAGAAATATTATCTATGTATTAAACAAATAAAAGTTAACATACCAGAAGAAAAATGAAAACTGAACTACCACAGGAAATAGACTGATTTTGACAACTGTTTACAAAGTTTCAGACAATTAGGAGATAAATACTAAAAAAAAGGAGCCAAATCTTAATACTCAGTAGTCTAGTTCCAATCTATACTACATCTTTAAGTCTTACTCCTCACTTCGACCTTGATGACTTAAAACTTCAGTGTAACAAAAAGAAAGTCATGTATAAGGAATGCAACTTTTACACTGAGGACTAGACCCCCACCCTTCACTGTTAATTCTTACAGCACAGTCTCCAGGCCAGCAGTGTCTAAGCTCTCTGCATGAGCTAGAGAGGGCATATTTTTGTACTCTGATGTTGCAACTTTGATTGTTTGTACAGTATTAATTGGACTAAGTAAGCTACAACCAACATTTTCACTTGCACCAGCACCAACATTAACACAGTACAATGAGGCATATCTGAAAAGCTGACCAACTTTAATATATTAAAGCACATTTTTGGGGATGAGAGAGATTTAAAACCCTCTTTATGTATGCTAACATTTGGGAGGAACTGTTTTTCAGTTTTCTCTAGGAAAGGAACTGACAATGAAAAAGCCTAGGTTTAGAATTGCTGGCACTGTGAAATCACATAAGCTGTAATAATTATCTGTGTTCATATGTTTCACCAAAAACAACATTTCTGCACTTCAAGAAAATAATTTTGACTTCCAGGATCATAGAAACACAGTAATTTTGTGCATCAAATGACTAATTACTCCAGTGAATCCAAAGCCAACTAAAACTATGCTATTAATTGAATCATAACTCTCAAATATACAAATTTGAAGAGGACCCCCACTGTACTTGGCACTCCACAAGCATATCATTAATTGCTTGTATTTCCTAAGAAAGATGCAATCACCAGACTTAAAATTCATTACCATGTTTGTAACTCCAAGTTTAGACAGTTGAATGCTATGTCCTCAATGAACTGAAGCACAATATTTGACAGCACAATAGTAACTTCATTCAGGCAACTATATCACATATAGCTATCTTCAAGTATGGCTTGAGAACTGCAGAGCATGTCCTAAAATTTTAAGATGTAGTGAAGTCTCAGGAAACAACATGCTTATGCTGTTCAGCCACTTGCTGATCCAAACTGACATGGGTGTGCATCGCTCCTGCAAAAGATTATGCTGGCTTAAACAGGCACTGTTACAAACAGCAAACGACTTTTAAATTTCAAGAAGAAGGTATTCTGCATTGGGTATTCTACTGTTCAAGGTACACTAGTATACTACCAGGAAAAAAAAAAAAACCCTGAAGTATTTTTGCACACAGCTTTGAAGGCAGTTCTGCAGGCATTGTAAGATCATAATCAAAACTGATTTGTTCTATGAGTACAGAGAAGCCAATCCATTTCACATAAAGTAGAAAGCTACTTAATATTATGATACTTCAGCCACCACCCCGATTTATTAAGTGCCCATTCTGAAAACAACTGTTCATGAGTAAGTTCTGCAAGGATCTGGTTTGCCATGTGGTTGGTGCTTCTTGGTTTCCTGATGCCAAAATGGAATTACACATCTCAACTACATCTGACACACTTTAAATGCCATTCTAGGATGTAATTGCTTCTGTTACCACAGGATGAGACAAATGTTGGCATCACTAAAATCAACAGAAGACTTCACTGGGTCAAGATATCATGCAGTTGTGAACAAGTATTTAAATTACAACTGGGTTTCTTCAAAGTAGTAGCTTATTGCATAGCATTCTGTGATGTTCTTTCCACAGCAAATTGTAGCAAATAGTTTCAAATTAAATTTCACTTTAAGAATAAAGAAACTACAAAAAATTAATCAGTCTTCATTTTATTAAAACAAGATTTGTTCTGCTGAAGGAATAAATAAATTTATAACTGCAAAACATAAATAAAGAACAAAACCTTTACTTCTGGGCATGCTCAGACCTCTGCTACTACAAAGTTTTCTAAAAAAGATGATGGGGAATGCTGCAATTCATAGCACATAAATCATCAAAGACAAAAATTCTGGGATTTTAATTGCATTAGCAACTGAAATACACTTATCTGTCCCCAAAACATCAACAGCTGAAACACTGTTCTATTTCCAGAATAAGTATGAATTCAGATTACTTCATTGTCAGGGAGTTACCCCAGGGAAAAGAGAAAAGACAATAGCTAAAGAGATCAAGAATCATCATCCACTCCTGTTTCACACTACTCAGCAAAGTAAGCAGACTCCCAAGCGCAGGAGCACACATACCAGCTTGCCCTCTACACTTCAGATCACTACACCATCCACTCCTGTTATCTGTCACAATTTCCTTCTGAACAGAATATCCTATCCTGCAATACACAACGTAAAAAAAAAAAATCCAAATACAGGACTGAGAAGAAACATGGAAACCATATATATATGAAATTAAATGAGCTGCAGATACAAAGAAAGAACAATGGCACTGGACAAGTTTGAAATATCACTATATTCTTACAAATTCACATTGTGTCAAATGACCACAGACAGAAAAGACAGAGAAGCAGATTAAAAAAACTACAGCATCAAGCTAGAGTATTGCAAGATACATTATCCATTACGAGAACATTAAAATCACACACATGTATTCTCATTTGGGCAGAAATTTAGCATGAAACTTAAACACAACTTTGGATTAAGTCATAGTTTCATGATACATACAACTAAATACCTCATTTTATCAGTTCAGGGAAGCACTTTCATACAATTACAAGAACATTGGATGCAAACTTACCAGAAAGAACTAGGAAGCAAAGAATTCTAGTAGAAAATAAACTGAAGAACTGCTAGATCTAAGTGTCAGAGTAGCAAGTCCTCAAAATATTAGATGTCTTATGTTTGGTTAACATCTAGCACACTATCAGTCTGGGTCACACTCAGGGTTCTCAATAAATGTGAATAGTAAACCCCAAGCTGCTTAGAACGAGATTGTGTTACATGTCTCAATGAGTACTGGGGCATGGGGGGGGGGGGGGGGGGGATAACAATTTTTTAAAATTATGAAATATATTACAAAACTTCCAGAATATTATGAACTTCCAGAAGGTCAACATTACATATGCATAGAAGAAGAAATGACATTTTCCTCAACTGTTATAAAATATCCTTTATCTAATTGCTGCCAATTAGATTATAAAAGCATGAATTTATTCCTCTTTAATCAGGTTACCTTTTCTTGCTTTAACATTAAGACATACAAACACAGTGACAAACATCTTTGTCCACTAATGTTAAAACCAAAAAACCAAAAACTACTCCCCAGCCAATCCTCCCATCAGTTTCACTGAGAAAGCATTTCAGCTCAAGGTTTCCATGTAGTGTAGACTTCACCATCACGTTTCAAAGTTTCAGCCATGCTGCTAATCAATGTGCTATTTAATAATGACGACAAAACCTGTATTATTTATCTAACTGGAAAAGTATTCGACTAATTCCTTAAGATCCCAGAAAGCTTCTCTTTTCTCTTTCATGCACATGGTATTTTGAGTGTCTCCACATTTTTGTATGCTTTCTTTCCAAGGTAGTTTCTGCATTTACTTCTCATATCACAATATCCCCAACTTTTTCCTAGTAGTCATTGAGCACAGGGAACAGGTTTCTGAACAGTCAGAAACAAGGCATCCAAACTTAGAGCAAATCTTATTTTGAGACTATCAACCACAGAAAAGTTTCCAGATTTGTATCCCGAGTCTTATTCTTCTAAAAAATTGTTACATTTAATACTTGTTGGTTTGTTTTTTGGTTTTATGTTTTTTAAGGAAAATATACAGCTTCTTACACTTTTATTTAAATAGAATTAATTTTTCTTTTAAAAAACCTACCCTGAAAAGGGGGTCTATTATTAAAATGAATAATAATAAAAAAGACATTACAAGTTAGAAATATTAATCATTCTATAGGCCTCAAGATAGTTTTATTACTCAGGGTTTCAAGGAGAAGTTGTGTGCTGGAGAAACACATGCTTGCAATGAATGAACATGGAGAACAGTACTTTTGGCTGTAAACAAATACGCAGTAGTGATCTTGAGAAAGTACAGTGTGCATTAAACCTTATTTACACACAAAACAATTCATGCTCTTCATGTGTACAATACTGTGAAAAGCAAGATGAAAGAAGTTAGATAGGAAAACATTCTTGTATCATAAAAATATGTTAGATGGGACTTATCCATAGGGTTAATTTAAAGCTTTGCTTTAAAACAAACTTTATTTAAAAATCTTCTTTTGCTTTATCTAAAAATTAACCTTTCTATAAAAACCATTCCTTTAAAACTTTGCTTTAAAAAATTAGCTTTATATTAGACAAAATATTAAATTATACAGGCACAATCAGTAAAGAGGGCTATGAGAACTCATATTATAACCCTTCATTTTCCAGTGACTTGCAATACAGTCATAAGATTCTGTGTCTACTGGCAACCAGAGGAAAATTCATCCATAGAAGTCAGCTTTTATTTAAAAAATAAATTAAAAAAAGAAATAAAAATCTGTCAAATAATTCTTGATCTGTACAGAAGCTTAGTATCCAGCTGGCTTCAGTACATGCACATCTTTTATTTATGCTGGGAAATATGCACATACATTAAAAAAAAAATCCCTAAATCAATTTTTGAACAACTGGTTTATAATGACAGCTTTTATATTTTCTTCAAATAGTGTATATTGAAATAAAGTATTTAAAAGTTCACCTTTATCTCAAGCCAAACTAGTGAGCCTTGGCACTTCAGAGAATGAATCAAGAATGATTTTTTCAGGGAAAATGCACAGATACTGTGTTCAATGGCAAAGACAGAAGGGTCTGATCTTTTCTATGATTAAAGATGTATTGCACAACTACAGAATTTACAAAGACCTCTGAAGTAAGAGAGATTATATAATATACCAAAATGCAGATTTACAAACCAGAGCCCCCATTGTGATGACATTTAACTATAAGCTTAACTTAATAAAAAGGAACAATTAATCTTGGATTTTAAAGCACAGAACTACCTGCAAGACTGAGCTTTTGTTTCCTGAACACATTAAATAAGCTGTCATCATAATAACTAAAAAACCAAAACCAAACAAACATAAAAAACCCTCAAAACAAAACACAAAAAAAACCCACAACCTACCAAAACCAACAACAAACCCAAAACCTAAAACAAAACACTATGGTCTTTTTTTTCACCATAAAATCACAGTAGTTTGAGCATTGGTGGCCAAACATGAATCACTATGGAATAAGATTTTAATTCAACTAAATATTTTAAACAGATTCTTCGTATCTGTTTAAACAAATATCTGAACTCCAATACATTTAACTGGATGCTGCTTTAGATTTATTTAAATATTTTACTGAAAAGTTTCAACTACAGAAATAAATATATAACAAATGGTACACCAAATTAAAGTTTAAAACGCACAGAAAATAAAATTTAAGGCTGACATTCTGGAGCAACTCACTGCTATTTGTTCGCATTATAACTTTTCCGTCCCTCCCCATTAAGGAATGTGAAATTCACCTACAGAATTGATCAATAAGCTATTAAGAAACACACCAAAACCCAAACAAATAAATATATTAAATAAAATTATAATAATAAAAAAAATCCACCAGACCCTAATCTTGTATTTCTTTTGGAACTTGAGATTTCACTTTAGCCACCACCACTTGATTTGAACAGTGCCCTAGAGAGACATATTTCCTTACCAGCATGGTCCGTTATTGCTTGACAAGAGCCCACAGTGACTTTTTGTCTAAAATAACTGCTTTGGACATGGTTTCAGGAAAAAAGTCAATATAAAAACATGTACAATTATACTTCAAGAGAGCACTGAATTGATCTGAATTGTATCATACTGTATTAATTTTAATGCCACTCCATAGGCAAATATATATTATGCATTGAAGGAGGTGTGTATTTACACAAATACATACACAAAATTCAGTCCAAATTAATGTATCTGTATTTTAACTTCAAGCATAACAATCAAGTTATTTTTTGCACTTTAGAATTCTATGGAAAAATGAGAATAGGCACAATTAATACAGCTTCTAATTTACCTTATTACAGTGCACTAGTACGCACTGGTAATACCATAAAAACAATATGATACTATTCAAGCTCATTTTCTGATAAACAGGTGAAGTCTAGTAATGAGGGTTGTAAGTGCTTTTTAACTCAAACACACACCTTCTGCAGCTTTACACAGTAGAACAGTGCAATACATTATGTCCCCATATTCCAGGAACAAGAGCTGAGTTTACAGCTGTACCTGTTTCACAACAGACTGGCTTTGCACTTTCTGCAGCTCTAGCACTTCAACTGCTTCATCTATGATCTCCTTCTGTTCCATTTCCTTTTCTTCAATCTCATTCCAGGTGCCGATTACAGAAAAAAACCCTCAAATTATTTTGGTAGCTAGCTCTCACCTGGAGGAACAAGACAGTTTCGAAGTAATGGTACAGCAGAAGTTCTTCTAGAGGGTCGGTTCACAGTGCTAGGGTGACCCTGATCTCTACTTACTTCCCAGTTCCTGGCTTTGGAAGAAGCCTGCTCTGGCTCCTTAGGAAAAGATTCCGACATGACTTTCTGCCTCTTTTCAGGAATCCCAGTGACAACTGTTGAGTTCAGAAAAGTCCTTTTTGGTTTCCTCCTCACTTTTAATTTTTTAGCATCAGGCTTTTCTTTCTTAGGGTGCTTTCCCACTGTAGTTTTTCTTGTCTGGCACCTGTGGATGGACAAAGCAGATTTCTGGGCACGAGGACGAAGTTTCCTTCTTATCCCCTCTTTTTGCTGGTTTTTAGATCTGGAAGTTTGTTTGCCTGCCACTACTCTGCTTCCTCTCCTACCGACAGTACATCTGACAGACTTTGGTCCTGCAGCCTTTCTGGAAAAAACTGGTTCTTTGTTAGTGCCTTCTTTTCTCTTCCATATTGCCTTTGGACTCTCCCTCTCCAACCGCTCACTCCTGACAGAGGTCAGAGGAGTTTTGGTAACTCTGCTGTTAAATGGAGTTAATCTAACATCTCCTTCTACTGCAGATTGGCAGGAGTTCAAAGGTGAAATGATCAGGTGTTTAAAAGAGTTCTCAGAATGACCAGATAGCAGACAATCCGTTCTTTCTGTGGAAACAGAAGATCCATCAGCCTTTTGACTTGAGGCTGCATCATTCCCTTTACCTGGATCCGGCAGGAAAGATGCTGAAGATGAACTGTGCAAGTCTGACCAATTGAGTGACTTTGATGGCGTGCTTTCTCTCTGTGCATCAGCTAGTTTCCTGTTTGCATCAAAGCTGAGACTTTTGAAAAGCTGTCGAACGTGAGAGGGCTTTTTGGTCTTTTCTCCACCTGGACTCTTCGGAGGCATCTTCAGAATTCGATTTGTTAGTGGGTCATAATACTTGAAAGAACACTGTTTGTATTTATACCTTACAGAGTCTTTGCTATCTGTGGAGTTACGATTTTTCCTCATTTTCGGAATGTCCAGAGGTTTACTTTTACACTGTTTTATCTCTGGGCACGAAAGTACATACACCACTGTCTTAGGCTGTACAGGACTCATAATTTTGCTATAGGACTCAGGAAGTTTAAGGGCACATAGCCTAGTTTTCATGTTGGGAGTTTTTTCATTCTCCGGCCACACAATGCTTGATTTCTGATCAGCTGGATCAGATTCCCTTCTAGACATCTTTCTTTTTGCTACAGGGTAGTTCAATAGACTTGTCTGGGTGCCATGACTGACTTTGACTACCTGGCACCTTGAAGCCAGGCGCCATGTCCTTTTCCTAGGCATTTTAAGCTTCTGTGCATTGCATAGTCTATCTGAAGCTACAGATGGATTATGAAAATCAGAGCCATCACTTAGAGCATCGTTAAATTCTGGCAATGCTTTAAATGATGCACTATCTCTTCTATTACCCTCAACAATATTGTTACTTTTTTCATCCTTCTGCCTTTTTTTCTTGATTCTCTTCCCTGTATAGTTGGCTGAGGATTCACTATCAAAGTAGCAGCGAAAACGACCTTCCCTGAAATCACGCACAAGTTCTTCAATTTTTATATCATCTTCATACATTATTTGAGACCAGGTCTTTCCCACAAAAGAAGGAGGCACATGAGGCAGAGCTGGAAGGACAGGCTCTTCTGTATGAACTACAACATCCTGTTTCACTGCTTCTACTTTCTCTATTGACTCACTTTTTAAAACAGAAGAGAGCTGTGTTCCGTAGTCTTTATCTTGCAAACTTATTTGGACCTCTTTTAGGGTTTCTATATCTTTTATAGCTGCCTTGGGTAAGTCTGTTCCTGCCTGAATAGGTGCAACACAGTCAAAACTCATTTCAGAGCCCTCTAAGTGAGTATGGTCCAGAAATGATGAAAAAGTTGAACAGGGATTCTTCTCTTCTTTGAAATAAACTTCTTTAGATGTACTTCTGCCATGACAGTATTTCAAAATAACACCTTCAATAGTTTCATCCACTGAACTTTCACCACCTCTGTTCATCTTCAATTTTTTGCATCTTGCTAGTTGTGGGGATGTCCCAGGATCTAGGGAGCTGCTGATACCCACAGTATCCCTGAGATGGAAATCAGACACAAAAGTTTCATCCTGAGTTCGTAAACTATCTCGTTTTGAGAGTGATTGACCTGAGGTAATACATAAAGGATTGCTGTTGCTGCACAGAGTATTCTGATGAGAAACGGAAGGACGTTTTGGGTGAACCAGTGCCGGACCAGGATTCAAGCATGGTTTCAATAACACATCACTATTGTGTACCTCCATTCTCGTTTTACCACATCTACTCTGTGAAATCAGATTTGATGCTGCTGCCAAATTCTTAACATTTTTTCCTGTTTTAGGATTAACAGAAGAACTATGGATTAAAGGACTGACAGAAAATCGCTGAGATACAGGACTCACAGCTGTAAACTGACCTTCATGGCTACGATTTTCAACCTGAGCATCTTTCAGGGTGTCCCGTTTCTCATTGCTACAAATGCCCACAGAGCGCTTGGATATTCTTATAGCATGTTGCTGCCCTCTTTCTAGTTTTTCAATAAATGCTTGTGTCGCAGATGTTTTCTTTATACCCTTACGAGACAGGCATGGGGCAGAAGATTGTATTTCACCAGTGGACCCCTGGTCTTTCCTGGAAATCTCCTGTCTCTCTCTGTTCCTCTTTCTGTCCATCTCTTCCAGGGACAGGCAAGCAGTCCTAGCAGGCTCTGGAGTGACAGGGAGTGGCATGTCGTCATAGCTTGGTCTAAAGGGGAGGGGAAAAAGCACCTTATATAAATACTGTAAATACGATTAAGGTTTTTCAAAAAATAGTGTGTTGAGTTTGGGTTTTTTTTAAGAGTAATTACCTAGAATGCATCTCACCTAACGAACAAACACAAGTTACCACCTCTGCTTACTTTAGCAGAGATAAAAAGGGCAGAGGGTGAGGGGGCAATGTTCCACAAAGCAAAAGATGACAATTAGTTGGTTACCCTTTTCATGCAACCACCCATTAAGAATAGGCAAACACATTACAATCATTTTATAAATACAGTAAAGAAAGAAAAAATAAAGATATTTCTTTTGTTTGAAGTTGGGAGCTTATAAAAAGGTTATTTCACTGTAAAGCTATCAGTTAATACTGAGCTTTTGTAGAGAAATACATTATAATATGCCACAGTATAAGAATACTATTGAGTATAAATGCCCCTTTCTCTATGAAAGGTGGCTACATGGCAGGAGCTCTGCACATGAAGGAATTCTGTGCTCACTGTTTCACACAGACATACCATAGCTTTCAACTCCCTGCTATAAGAAGTCAAGTTATGATTGTTCAGCCTCACAGTGACAACAGAAGATTTTTATATATTCTGTAAATGGCTGCTCCATCTCTATGACTTTCTCAAATACAAGTGTTCATGTCTTGCAAAACTAACAGGAATGACAGATACGGACTCTTCCGCAACACAGGAACCCACAAGGCTTCAATGTGTAACAGCTGGGCAAATCTGATGGAAATAGTTGTAAAAAAAAAAGAAAGTAAATATAACTGTGGAGAGAATATTATGTTTCATTTGGAAGTTATAACCAGATCTTGTGAGACCCAGGTGCTGCTTGCTTTAATACATGACAGACATTCATGCACCTCTTATGGTGCATTCATCTGCTAAAAGGATTGTGAATAGATTTTATTGTACAGTAACTTTCTTGGTTATAAACGTTTAGCTTCCACACTTATTTAAAGTTAAAAAAAAAAAAGATCAGGAGCCAACAGAATTAGAATGCTTAATAGTCAACATCTGCAGAAGTCCTTGAAAGATTTGGACATCAGTTGTTGTTAAAGACAGCTGATACCAAGCAACCTTGCAGCAAGTATTTCTAAGTAGCTCCTTAACACTGAAAAACAATTACAGGAGAACTTGGCTGAATACAGCTATGTTTCAGCCTTTTACTGAGAGATGGCAGATAAAGAAGAATTGTCAGCTTGGAAGAACTATTTTATACTTGAAAAAATGATAGGTTTTGCCAATGTTTAAAAAATAAAATTTAAACCTGGTATTTGAACTTGACAGAGTTAACAAGATTTAGTCCAGAAAAGTATACTTCATAGAAGCATCACCAAACCAAAATTCCTGCCTCACCCCCTGCCCCGTATATTTCAAAGCACCTATTTCAAACATCAATATAGGGCTTAGTGGTAGGAGAAGGTTTCAGTGACTGAGCTCATGATCCACCATTAGATTTTGTTCTCTCCCTCTCTGAGCCAATAACAATTAAGGAAACAGTTTTTCAGCCAGCTACATATTCATTTCATCATCATTTAATAATAAACCAAATTTTCCTTAGCTTGCTTATAAACCTCATAAAAGAACATGTCAAAAGCAGGCCTTCTGAGAGATGTCATGATAGATGTGACATGAGAGATGATAGATACACAATTCTACTCTATATATAAGGTCCATTATCCTGCCAGAGGAGGAATTTAGGATGACCTGATGCAATTTTTCTTGACAAAAGCAGCAGTGACCATTACTCATGATTTCGTTGTCTTCTAGGTTATTATAAACAGTTTGGTTATTTGGTTCTCATAGAAACACTGTAATTTAAGCAAAGAAGTCTGTAGGCAGATCCTCTTCTCTGCCCTCAATGATAATCAACAATTGCTACATTTGTTTTTTTTTCCCAGTCCTTCTAAAATATCACATATTCTCTGTGGTCTCTGAAAAATAATTACTATCAGCTCCCAGAATGCTTCAGAGACTACTACGTATCATGTGCTGAAATCCCTGCTTACTGAGGTCATTTGAGGAGAACTACAGAGCCACTAACAGTCATGAACAAAGCAACTTTTTTATGCAAAACAACATGGAAATGAAAGTTATTAGAAGACCAAGAGCTACAAAGGTCTTGTTCACAAGGCAGGGCCTGAAGCACTGTCCATCAAACAAACAAAAAAAAAGGCCTTCTAAGGAAACAGTATCCTCAAATCATTGCAACACATAATGCGGGGGGGGGTTGGGGGTGTGGGAACGTGGGATGGGGGAAATCATACTGGCTACATAAAAAGTGATACATAAAAAGTAGGGATATACTTTGCATAACCCTACCAAACCACACTGATTTAGCAGCAGCAGTATAAAACCACCTCCCTGAAAAAATTAATAAAATTTTGTAACAAAACCTGCAATATTCCTTGTGTACTCCAAAAAAAGTAACACTTTTCTCAAAGGTGTATCATCTTTTGGAATAGAGTGGAATTCTGGTTATCTAAGTAAAGAGGACTGAATTCATCAGAGTACTGATAAGGGTTATTGGACTGCATAAGTAAAAAGAAAAAACTCATATAAAGAAACATCAACAAAAAACAAACAAAAAAAAACCCTACAACCAAACCCAAGATTGTTTCTATTATCAAATGATCAAACAATGCTTGTCAGCTAACGGCTGTGTCCTGCTGCTGTATGCATTCTTGTCCACCTAAGATCTGAGATAGAGCACCTTTGTTCAAATCAGAATTAGACTGAAAGGGAAGGCTAAAGGCAATAGAAATAATCCTTTAACTTTCTCATTTCAGAGTTCTTCTACCTTTGTGATAAACACATGGCATCTGGATATTGCTGGAAGACTGAATATAGGACTAAATGGATTTTGGTATAGATAAACTGCATCAAATTCCTAGGCTTCTAGCTCACTTAACAGTATGTATTCAATTTTCAAAAATTACTTACAAACATCTCTGAGGTGGAGGTAATGTAAGCTAAAATGCTGAGTTGTAAATTGGGACTGCTCTGTTGAGAACAAGATTGGCTGGTGTGGCCTTGGGGCATGTTTAAAACAAGGGTAGCCTTTGAAGATAAGGAGTAATGATGGGGCAAGGTAGTTCCCCCCTCCATAGTCAACCTAGTGTGAAGATAATAAAGAACAACTAGGACAGATGAGGCCAGTTCTTGAAGATAAGGAACAAATCAGAACAAACTGACCTAAAACATGAACATGATTGTTAAGTAATTCACAAGAGCCTTTTCCACATGTGCAAGCACAGAAGTCAATCAGCAGACACAGTGAGGAAGACTATCAAAGACCACCTGAGACCCCTCAAGACCACCACTCAGCAAGAAAGCATATGTGCAATTAAAATGCAAGTATTAGTTAGTTAGTTTTTAATTAATTAATTAGTTCCACGAAATGTAATGATTATGTAAAACATTTCCCAGAAAGTTTCTAAATATGCATATAATTTTGCTGGATATACAGATGCTGCTTGTAGGCTCCAGGTGCACTCACCTTTGAAAAATGATTCACGTGTGCACCAAGTGGTGCAACAAAGAATGCTTTCAAGAACTCCAAATCAAGACTTAGAGTTTCTTTGACTGTCTTTTGTGGTAACAGAACTACAGTTCTATACAGTTAGGAACTTCTGACAGTTCTGCTACAAATTACCCCCAAAAGCAGAGTGAAGATTTACTCTCTTAAATGCTACTTCTTTACATAAAAACTTCTACACCAAGAATTTGGAGAAAGGAATGATTTCTTGATGTGTGGGGGGTTTTTTGCGTGGTTGATTTGGTTTATGTTTTGGTTTTGTTTTGTTTTTTTTTGGGGGGGGAGAGGCAAAACACCAATATCCTCTGAAATTCAGTACAAGGCAAAGCTCTGGTCAATATTTACTTTCTACACATCACTACTAGATATACTGGTTCTGTGAAACAAATCAAGTCTCTCAAATATTTCTATAATCCTTTTAAATTACACTGTTAAGATACCTTTTGTGAATTCAGCTGAAAAATAAAAACAGGTATTTAAGAACTGAATGAAACCATGTATCAATCCAAGCAGTTTTATGTATGAAAACAGACAACCCAGTTCTTACTTCAGATGTCAGTTAAGAATGTGGGGATTTTTGTTTTCTTCAAAGCAGGATTGCAACATAAATCTATTCACGCTTTCTTTTCCATCTTTGCTTTTTTCTTCCTCCAAACTCTGTCTGGTCTTGGGATTACTCCTCCCCCTTCTCCCCAAAGCTTCATCTAGATTTTGTACATTATTTTTCTCATTACATTCCTTCTTTCAATAACTTAGAGGAACATGGGTAGCTTGTTGCTCCTAGTTATTATGTTTTGCTCACCAAAGAAATAACCTTCTGTCAGTGACACATCAAGACAAGGCTTTTTTTCACTAGGTGTTACCTTAAAGTGAACACTGTATTTTCTCCATGGCAAAAAAAATACGCATGCTCTTATATTAGCAGGATTTTATTTATTTATTTAAGATGGAAGCTTATTAGCAGTGATGTGTACATGTCCTGGGCTAATTTGTCATAGACGTATTTTGTTCTTCTGTCACATCCCTGATAACATCACTGTGACTGCCTCCAGACAAAATACCCTTATACTTGTTCGTCAGATCTATAGCAGAGTTATATATCAAGTATACAACTGTACTGGGTCAGACTGAGATTTTTGTCTGCCTTGCAGAACATAACAAACAAGGAATGAGATTTAATTGATTTCCGTTCTTCTACAGGGAAAAAACTTACACACCAACCCTCTTATGATAAATAAAGAGAACACTTTTGAAAATCCGAGCATTAATGAATTGGCCAATTAATGTAATCCATGTAAGTATTAACTGAAAGTGTGAACGTCAAGGATCATGAAGAAATAAGTATATTCACATCATTACCCAAAAGCAACAAACTAGAACTATGAAGTCTTTCAAAACATACCATAAAATACACTGCTATATATAAAGCCCAGAATTATAATAATACATGCATACAAAGACCAAGTTACAAGAATTTAGTAAATGCATGTCAGACTGGACAGTCTGCCACTATACCCATGATCCAGATGTTGCTTCTTTTTTCAGGTCCTCACAGTTAATTGCCATCAACAGTGTTGTACCAAATCCTTAAGTAATGAAACAAAGCTTAGAAGTACAGAGAAAACACAAAAGCAGTATACATGGATATAGTTTTTATAGATACACTCCATTAAAAATTTTCTTCAATGTGAAACCTTCACCTCAAATGGCTAATTTTACTGCTCAGTAGTGGAACACAACACATAATGCACACATTCTACCAATACATACTTGAAAACAAAAAAAAGCCAGCTGTATTATACCTGTTGTCATGGTATCTGTGTGGATGATGCTGCAAAACATCTTGCAAGAAACGCTCCATCAAGCTACTGGCACCCATACGATTCCTGCAGTAAGTGGTAAAATGTCTGTGCTGGGAGCTGAAAATATGCTGATGAAAGATAAAAGAGACAACTAGTTCAATAATACTGTTGACACACTGGCCTGTTTCTAAAAATTACTTCCCAAATTAAGCATTACACTGTTTTTATGAAAATATTTAAATAAAAAGAACAATTTTCAGCCTTTTCTTCTTTAAGAAACCTTGATCCAATGAGATTTTTAGACATTCTTAGAAAGTCTTAAATAATACTAAAATGTGCTGAAACATCTTTCTGAGTTGGAACGTATCTAACATATTAACTCTAATACAATATGTATAATATATACAGATCTCAAGATTAAAGCTACAGAAATAAGCCCACTGGATGCAATGTACAGCACTGTGCCGCTTCAGAAAAGCAGACTGCAGTAGCCATGCCACTCCATCAGTATCTTTTTAACAGGTGATAGGTAAGGGGGGTATCATCTTCTCGGTGCATAGACTGTGTAATTCATGTATTGATTAGTTTTCTTTCAGTATTGGTTGTTCAGTGTACAGACTGATATTTTATAAGATGATAAAGCCTTCTCATACTCTTTGCTACCTGTTGCTGAATTATACAGAAGCATTCTTACCTGTTCCAGGTTACTGTAGTGTACATGGCAACAGTTGCAGTATCCTTGTCTATTTTGTACAGTAGATACTCCAGGCCAAGAATGGTCTTGCTGTCTTGTGTGTAAACTGAAAGAAGCAGGCAATATTACCAAGACATGTTGCGATGTTTAATTCATGTTCTTAACATAGAAATTCTACCCAGCTATCTTACTATAGAGCTGGAACAAATTTGCAAGATCAGTGCTTCTATTTCAGAGTTGTACTGGCAAGTAGGACTACATATTTTAAGGTATTCCCAAGCAAATTTCCCTAAGCAAATTTTTTCTTCAATGCAGAACAAAGGGTAACAGGTTGAAGGCACAGGTAACACAAATGCTAATTTCAGTTGGCTGAAATCTGAGAACTGTCTTGCCAGAAAAAGGCAGTTATTTTTTAATTCTTCTGGGATTTTATTATTTAAAAAAAAATAAATACTAAAGATAAAGAAATCTTGACACCCACACATTACTTTCAGACACTACAATGCACCTTCCCCACAGTTTTTAGTAGTATATGTGGGTACAGACAAAAAGGACATCCACCACATACTTGACCTATATTGTATCACTGTCATCCATTATACAATATAACAGGTAAGGCTGAACACCAAATTCTTTCTGGTTTACTTTGTGTAAGCAGCAAGCTGGAAGCCAGTTAGATCATGACCTAACTTACCTGCTACTGTTGTCCTGTCGTACAGAGCCTTCAACACCATGCCTTTCTGTTCCTATAGGGAAAACAAACCAAAACAGAGTATCAGAGTTGAAACAGAGCTTCACCTGCAATTAATTACTTCTCTCACATTGCATTTGTCAAACCTACTATTTTAAAGGAAGATTAAAAAAGAAAGCATGTGTAGAAGGAGATCCTTTTGTCCCCAAAGTTCCTCTGAGAGCTTCATAAAATAAGCTTTACTCTTTCATGGTTGAGGTGAGTGGGAATTTTTTTCAACTGATTTGTCTGGGATCAAGATTAAGCAATCTGCATTTATACTGCCATATCCATGATCACTGAGATAAAACATAACGTGCCTTTAACAGCTTATTACAGGACAAGGAAACTACACTGACAAAAACTCTGTGGACATTAGAATTCACTTATTCCATCTAAGTTCCATAACAAAACCTAGGAAATCAAAGTGTGCAATTGAAACAAGGTGAACTGATGCTTCTGCTATTCTTAGAATAAAAAGAAAATAAAATAACTTCAGCAAAACGATTTACTTTTAAACTTCTCACCTTGTGCTGAAGAAGCAGAAGCTTCATCAGATGCTTTGATTCTGTCAAACATCTGTAAGTAAAAACCAAAATGTTTTAAAACCCACAGTGAAGCTCATCCTCAAGTTCATCCTTCAGTCCAAGCTGTTCAGAAGCACTGCATTGCTTTGGCTACAGCCAAGACTTGACTTGTATGAAGCTGCACTGTAAAAATAAACTTCTGCTTTACTAGGTTACCCTAATATTATATTTAATAATGCACATTTGCTTTGACAGAAGGAGCTAATTGCTGTTCTAATTAATGAAGCTGAATACCATACTTATGAATACAAGTTAGACTGTTAGGTTATTAAGCAGTAACCTTGTCAAATTCATTTAATTAATTTCCTGAGTTGCCTTTACAATAAAGATGAAGCATGTAGGCTAATAAAATCTAGGTATTATATATACCTAGACCAAACAAAATAATTTTGTTTATTCAAGCGAAAACGTAAGCCTTATTGCTCAAAAGACCTGTAAACCAATATTGAATCCCACAATTTTTAATTAACATATGACTGCAGCAACATACAGTTACATGCTTTAGGGTGCCCAAACACAGAGGGCTTCCAAGCTTCACACATTCCTTTTACCTTATGGAATTCAAGCATAAAATCAGCCTTCTAGTACAAACCTTAGAGTCATCAGCCTTCTTTATCCACCAAAGTTGACTCCAGACTAGCAAACAACAAATGCGGAGCAGGAGACCATTTGCAGTGCAGGACACTTATCTCTTCTCATCCCATCTAGCAACAATGAAGTTAAAGAGCCTTTTAAAATAGAGTTAATAATGCATATTTTCCATGCCCTAGGGCATGGAAATTTTTCTGTACCACTTTGCAAACAAGTCAGTCACTAGAATGGATAAACCTCTTTTAAAGTCTGCAGTACAACCTTCTTTTTTGTTATGGAAGTTGTTTTGACAGTCTTTCCTACACAAATGTTAATTATTCTTTCTGGAATAACTTTGTTCCTTCTTTCTCATAGTCCCTATGTATTAAATATTGTTATATTTTTGGATGCCAGCACTCAAGATATAAAGTATATAATACAATATATACTAATATATTCTACAATAATAGAAAACGAATTCTTCTACATCAACCAAATTGAATCTATTTTAAGCATTGTTCATGAACCTGCTCAGAAAAGGAATGCTTTATTTTGCTTATGTTACATAAGCTATTTAGATATTGCAATAATACATTAACTGGAAATTTAAGAGTAGGCTGGACGTTCAAAGCATGTTATAAATGAATCATTATATATGCTCAACAAATTATTACTATTATCATTACAAACAGGAAAACAAAGGCAACAATAATTTACACAATCACTACCACCACCATCACAGTGAAAGTACTATATCCTATTGCAAAACTCAGGGCTTCACAATTCGTAGACCTGCTCTTGGCTTACCATTTATGCAATTGCCAGATGACAAGCAAAGTTTCAAATCAACTACCTTTACTTTCTACGCTTTATAAACTGTTTTTACAAGAATCAACCCTTCCCTCCTCAATTCCTGTTCTCATATATGTAGAAAAGATGTTCCTATATGAAGCTACATATCATCAGGCTTGACAGATCTGTGGTTTCTTTGATGTTTTCTTTAAATTTGTTTTCACTGGTCATTAGAAAATAGAAGAGCTGTTATAGCAGTTGTAGTCAGAAGGAATATCTTAGTATATCAACTCAAAAGAAACCAAAAGAACCCTCACTCTCAAAAAAACACCAAAAAACCACAAAACCAAACCACCAGACTCCTTCTCCTTCCCATAGTGTATCAATTCATGCAGAACCAAACAAAAACAAAAAAAACCAACTGTTCTTATAAAGATTCTTATCAGGCAACTGAGAAAAGTTTTCTTTATGGATAAACTGATCTCAGTTACCCTGTTCTGTGCCCTATAGCAGTCAGGACCCAAAAGAAAGTGGGGGGAGAGCCCACAAGACTATATTTCATGAATGATGGTTCATGGCAAATAACTTGTTCCACATGCTCAAAGTCAACTTACCAATTTTTTAAGGTCTGCTATAGATATATATACTTAAGATAAAGCAACAAAAGGGGAGTGTGACAAGAGAGCAGCAACCAGAGATGAAGCTACCCCATTGATAGGGTAGTTACACAGCATTTCCACCATCAGCAGGGGACACCACATTCATTCCACAGAACTGAATTAAAACACTGTTATATACAAGTATCTAGTTTCATCTCAGAGACAGCAAGCAACGGCAACTGCAATACATTGAAGGACAACTACTACAACAGCTTATTACTTCCTTATTTCAAGGAATAATTCCAGTAGTGGTACACTACAGAAAGTTCACACATCTCCAAGTACAATTCTGTAAGTTACACCCCGAGTCAAGACACAGACTCGTGTACACCTAAACTGAGCAAAGAGCATAGTAACCTTAAACACAACAGGACTATGTCCTATAATTACAATTAATTACCCCAATCTGGATCTCCTCATCATCTTTCTACAGTTCAAGGAGGTTCAATGGACCAGATTTTCTCACTGGAAGAGTGACATGTTAGGCAAAACTTGTAAAAGCCTGGCTATCGCTTAATAACTGTCAGAAAAATATTAGAGAAGATATTTACCTATAAAGCTTACAAGAGAGGAATACCTATTCTTTTATCTCAAGTGTGTGATAACATCACACATCAGTGTACAGGACAAAAAAGTAAACAAACCAACCTGAACTCAACATGATATACAGCACAAAACCGCCCAGACACATAAACCTGAACTCAAAACAATACACAGCTTGCTTACTATCTGAAGACAAGTTCAAACCACAGGCTAGGAATGTGAAGGATGTACAGATGCCTTATTTATGTTGCCAAAATCTGGACAGCCTAACTGCAATCCTGACTTTATCAAAACAGAACCTACAGCTATAAATCCACAAAGGATTTTCCAGATGTCCATGCAAAGCCTGTGAAATTCTGTCTTTGCTGAGATACTTTAAACTGTAAATGTTTTAAACTGTTGGATTAAAAAGCTTATATCTGTACAAGTGATAGGTTCAACATTTTACCACTGCAAAATCCTGCAAATTGTAACGAAGATAACTAAACCTGGATACACACATAAACGTTTGATTTGGTGAGTTTCTAACCAGGCTGCTTCCACTGCCTCAAATATCAATGTTTCTTTTTGGTTTTACTGAATCATACTTTGCACAGCAGCCAGAGAATGAAAAGCCTCAGATAACCCCATTTAACAAGAGAAATCCATAAAGAGGCAACCAAAAGGCATGAAACGTATGCATGAATCAATAATAAATAAATAAATTAGTGGTGCATTCTGACACTAGCTGGAAGTGTCAAAGGCGTCAAAGAAACTCTCCAGACAGTGGCACTCTTACACTGCAATAGGTTACACGTAAGTTAAAAGAGTAAGAAGGTGAATCGAAACGGCTCCTCCAAAATCACCTCAGAAAAAACTACTGCCCCTTCACCTGAGAAAGTCTACGCTGGGTAAACAAGAGGGAAAACAAGGTTGAAAAGCTCTCCCTGAAACAAAGTTATCTGTTTTCCAGCAGCGCCAGCACAAACAGGGAGGCGAAAACTCATTTCAGGAGCTGCTTTTACCTCACGGCCGCACAGCACCAGCTCCATGGGTCCCGTACCTGAGGCCTCATGGACCCCGCCGGAGGCGCGCCCGCGGCTCCCCGCCCGTCCCGCCCCGCCCCGTCCCACAGCGGGGCCGCCGACAGCCGTGAGGGGCCAGGTCCCGCTGCGCCGCGGCGGGGCTGCGGGGAGCCGGCGGCCCCCACACACGGTAACGCCCGCGCACCCCGCCACAACGGCCCCTCCCGCTCGAGGTCAGCCCTCTTCCCTGCCGCTCCCGCCGCCCGCTCCCGCCCCGGCGCCGCCTCACCTCCATCACTTTCCCGTGAGCCGTTCCGTGGCACGCTGAGGTCAAGGGACGCCATCCTCTGCTTCCTGCTCCGGGTCGGCGCAGCGCGGGCGGGGCTGAGGGTTGTCCTGTGGGAGGAGGAGGAGGCGGGAGGAGGGATTTATGTTTTCCTCCTGCGGTGGCGGTCGCTCTTTCCATTCTGTCTGCCCGCACGGGCTTCGTCGAGGACGTGTTCTGGGCCATCCGCGGCTGTGGTGTGGCAGACGACCCCGTACTGCCGTCCCTGCGTCGCCGGTCCCCCCGGCTCGTACCGAGTGGCAGCTCTCTAATGGCTGCCTGAGGAGAGCGGGGAGCTGCCTAGCGCCTGTGCCGTCCTTTCGGCCGTGAAGGGCTCTCTTGCCGTGTAGGTGTGTGAACACACCCGGAAAGTTTCGGTTCCCCCAGCCGCGGCGCTGGAAACTCGCTCCAAAAACCCGGGGGTTGTGTGTTTCTGTCCCGCTCCTTTCGGGGTTATTCTGTGTCGGGAGGCGGCATCTTTGATAAGTTTTATGTCGACAACTTCTTCGAAAAACATCATTTCGTATGCTTGAGAGCGGACTGTAGGGTTTATGCTTTTGGTTTGTTGTTCGTTTTCTGTCATTAAAAATAGCTTGCGTTCATTGGCGAGCCTTGGTTATGGTGTGTTTTATCAGAAAGTGGAAGGTCTTGGTTTGAGGTTTTGATAGAGTTAATAATAGAGCTGCATTTCTTTTACTCAGAAAAAGACTTAAGAATCTGACCGTAGTTCAGGTTCTCTTTTGTTTTCAGCTGTAGAGTGTTTTAATGTTTATCTAATCTCCCACGGGAAACCAGTTAGCGCCTGTTTCTCTCCTGCTGAAGCAGCAGGATTTTTAGGCAATCTCTGTAGACACAGTCACCACTCTTGTGCAAAGACAGGTGCAGATACAGCCTTGGATTGTGCAGTGGTGGGGGGGAGATTTTGAATACATCATACTACAGAAAGTTTAAACAGAGGTTTCTGTAAGAAGACTTTGTGTGATTATGAAACCGTAGCTTAGGAATGTCCACCCACGCTGAGCAAGTAATTGAACACAAATCTCAAATGGCAGCACAGCAGGAGGAGGCTGTTCTTTAGGAGACTACCTTACTTGCTGTTGGATTTTTTTGATATGTGCATAGATACAAATATGTTTTTACTGCCAAAAAGAAGCACTTACTACAGAACTGAAATTCCCTGGTGTACTTTGTTGTCTTGTGTAGTACAGAGCTTGGCAAAACTGGAACTTACTAGGAAAAAAAAGAGCAGGGGAGAATACAACTTCTTAGTCGTGTGGAATTTAATGATACTGCCTTTAAGGCTGAGAGGATCCTGTATTAATTTTACACTCAGCTATGTATTGTGTTGAGATAACTGCGTGTTGAGATAAAATGCTGGCTTAGTTGAAGCATCTTAGCAGATACGAGGTTTTAATACAAGTATATAGAATCATAGAATAATTAAGGTTGGAAAGGACCTTAAGATCCTGCAGTTCCAACCCCCTGCCATGGGCCGGCACACCTCACACTAAACCATGTCACCCAAGGCTCTGTCCAGGCTGGCCTTGAACACCGCCAGGAATGGAGCATTTGCAACTTCCTTGGGCAACCCATTCCAGTACCTCACCAACCTCATAGTAAAGAGCTTGTTCCTTGTGTCTAACCTAAACTTCCCCTGATTAACATTGAAGCTGTTAACCCTTGTCCTATCACTACGGTCCCTGATGAAGAGTCCAAACACATATGCGGGAGAATCAATCACTGCTAACATGATTTTTTACTTCAGTGCTGGACAAGTGAAAACCTAGTTTTAGCTGGAATCTCATGGGTAAGAGTGGAGTTATGTAAGAAGCAATCATAAAATTTTGCAGATGCAATATTTCTGTGGAGAAGGTTTATGTGTGTGAAAGCTCCAGCACGTGCCCAGATTATTGCATGTCAGCAGAACTGCGTTGTTTAAACATGGTAAAACTGCTTTGAAACACCTGATGTTAGGCTAAAATAGTTTACCTTTATGATGGTTTATAGCAGGCTTGGTGAGTTACTATGTCTCAGCTAACCCTTCATAACTTGTTGAAACGAAGTAAGCTTAGTTATATACCTGAGGTACTGATGTTTCTTTACCAGAATGGCTCATGTAAAATGGAAGTCCTTCTTTGCAAAGTGAAGGCTATAGAGTCTGCCTTATAATGCTGTATAACTTGTCCTTGGAATGTTCCTGAATATTTTTGCAAGGATAGAATGTAATACTCTGTATTTTGGAGTGTCATTCAAAGATAGCAGTATTTAGGCTTGTGTTGCCAAGTATTTATTTGCTTTCAGCTTTTTCTGTATTTATGAACTGGAGGTTGCACCCTGATTGAAGCTCAGGTAAGGTATTGAGAGATGTCCTTTTCCCCTTTTAGAAACCTACTCCTCACATATGTACATGAGCACTGAACAAGGCTGGCAAAATTCATTTCCCCTTTTGAAAATTCTTCTCCCAGTCTGAGCATTAGACTTTCTTCTCTTTGCTGATACCTATACTCATCTGTTCAATTTTCATAAAATACCCTATACACTTTTCACTGCTTTGTTTTCTGCTTTTACTTTGACTTGCTGTTTTTCCACTCCCCTTACCTAAATATATGTTAAGCTTATACCTATGACAAACATTAAGAAAAATTGACAAAGGTGAACCACAGCTATTTTCCTAGACAGAGTCTCAGATTTCTTCCAACAGTTGGGTTCAGATTGTGAAGGGAGAACGTGACGAAATCAAGGTCAGCCAAACTAGCTGGCAGGAAACTCACCTAGGTTTTCTGTTTGCTGCATATGTGCTTTGTATGTTCTAATTTTAAAAGTCTAATTTATCCTTACATTGTTGTTTTGGTAATCGTTGTCAAAAGATCTGAGCTAAGTGCTGACTGATTGTCAGCAGCTGACGGCTGGGGTTAGGGCCATGGAGGGAATACTATTGCCAAAGATCCACAAAGATTGACTGCTAGATCTAGCCTGGATTCTAACAAGCACTGCAACTTTCAGGGCAGTCTGAGTACATGCATAGATTTTGGAGCACTTCACATTCTGACTAAGCTTTGGAAAGGAGGATCTTTTCGACTTTATAGCAGAATGGATGATCCAAAATGGCTGGCACTACATTAAAACCTTTAATTACAAGTGTAAAAATCTCTTAGAAGATTTTTTATTGCTTTTCTCTGAATGTTCTGATGAAAGCCACAGTCCAGTGTCTCATGTGAGACTAAATGGAGCAATGGGCTTATCTGTGATACTTATTTTTTCCCCTTTAATATCAATTAGTTATATTTAATAATAAGGGGTTTTGAAGTCAAAGAAAAGAATTCATCCTCTGTGTAAAAGGCAAGGCTAATCTTTTCTCAGAACAGAGCTTGGTTTTTTTTTTGTCTGCTTTACTTAGATTGGGGTTGGCAGATTGCTATTATACATTGATTTTCCTTATTATAAGCATTCTTTTATTTTTAAAATTAAAAATATTTTTTAAAAATATTAATGATAATACCACTTTGGTATGGCATTAGAATTAAATGGAAGCCAAAAAGAAAATAAATTTGATCTTTTTTTTTAATAGAATCCTGTTTTACAAGAAGGCAAACTTCTCATGAGCATTCTGTGCACTTTATTTAAAACTGAGCTAGGTTTCTTATGTTGTACTCAATGTTTTGTAAATTTTATAAAAAGAGCTTTACTTAACAATAAAAGCATCCTCACTATATGGAATATTAGCTTAACCCCCAAACTTAATGAATAGTCTAAAGGTTGTTCTTTCTATTTTTCATTCTCTCGCCAGATGTACCTTCTGAAGATTAAAAAAAAATCAAATTAAATTATAATTTTAATTGCTTAATAATTTAAACAACCAAAAAGCTTAGTGTGATTGGATAGTGACCAAAGAACTTTAAAATACCTTTTAAAACTGAGGGTTATAAAAAGGGGGTTTGAAACTCATGGACCAAGAAATTTCTCTTAAAAATATTTTACTTTCATGTAGTCAGGTCATTAATTTTTAAAAAGTTACTTGAAGTACTTTGCAGTTTGAATCTTTTTGCATATCTTTGGCTATTATTTGAAAGCAGTGCTTATGTTTTCAGAGTTTGTGGGTTTGCGCTTCTTTTTGTGCACTAAAATTGCTTTCAGTAATATATGTCTGTATACATGTACTTTGAAGAATAAAGAGATTTTGATTTTAATAGTGCTTAGCAAAACTCTGAGGTACTCATGCTGATCCCAGGGCGTTCTGCTATTGCTGTTACAGCTGCTATTGGTATTTGCTGGCAGGTCATTCAGAAGGAACAGCTGATGTGACAACTTTAAATGTGTTACTTTAAACAATATGGCTACAAAATTTGTCCAAATTCAGTGTTTTCAGAAATTTTCTGCATGACAGGCTACTAATGTTCTTATACTACATTTCAAATCCATACCCTAGCATTGCTGCAGTTGTTTTGAATTTGTCTGTTAGCTTAAATTAACGTGTTTTTAGGACTTTCTGGTCTAAGAGAAACAGCAAAGGAATTAAATCAGCAGCTGTGAGGTTTGTGTGCCATGACTCTAACACTGCATGAACTGTTTTTTTTGCTGGATGAAAACTAACGATCTGTACCTAAGACAACATGGAGAAGACGTGGTCTTAGTGTCTAGAGAGCCCACTTGTGAAGCACAGTAAAATTCACTTGAGTTAAAGGGAAATTTGTCTCCAGATCCTTTTCCTGTTTGTAACCTGAAAGATCATGGGCTTTCAGAGAATGCAGCGTCCATCAGAAAATGCTGCAAAGTTTACTGTTACATTCACAGTCATTTCTCTCTTCTGTTAATGATTGTTCAGTCTGTTAAACTCTCTGAAATAACTATGCCTGGTTTTTTAGGGAAGTGACACAAACAAAAGGGCTAGCTCAAGAAGTAGGTCAGGGGTTGCCTGTAGGTGAATGCTCATGAATTGCAGGATATTCTTTGACCTTCATGTTGTGCATGGAATTTTTTTTAGATTCAAAAATAGTCTCAGAGTTTCTCAATTCTATTCGGCATTATTTCCTATTTACTTTTTAAAAACCACCAATTTCAAAATTGACTGAGTAATATAGTCAAATCATCCCTTGAGAACTGGCAAAGTTTTCAAGTATAATTGTTCATTACCAAATCACTTGGAAATGCATTATAATTTCCAACATGTACATGCTGGAAAATACAGTAGAAAGCCATAAGATGACTATTTTCCCATGCTGAAGGGAGCTCTATGGAAAAAGTCTTCAACTATGAAGGGAACAAAGATCAACAGGTTCTTGTATTAACCAGTCATATAACATGATTGAAATACACTTACATTCAGAACAGAATTATTCTCATTTGCATGGCAAAATATTGTGATTAGCATGGTTTAAACCATTCTTTTTATTATTATAAATAAGGGACAAAATTAATTTGGATGTTTTAATCAGATGTTAATGTGAGTCTTGAATATTTTAAATAAGTATAGTAGATGACTATTACTCCCTTCTAACCTACCTCACATTCTATCCTGGTAGGAACTCCAAGGTACTTTTGTAAAAGTAAATATTAATTCCCATTACTCAAGCAACAAATAATGTGTTTCTGATACAAAGAGGTAATTTTCCAAAGCTTCCTGGAAAGTTATTCATTCTTTTTTTTTAAAAGCATTTTCAGGCTGCCAGAACTTGAGAACCTGCCTTGACCTCTCAGAATATTCTAAATTAAATGTTTGTATCCATCCATTTCAGTGGAACTGTTCTGGTTTTAAATAGATGCAGATGGATGTTAGATGATACTGAATGTAAAATGCCTCAGCAGCTTCCTTGTCAGGGAGTTCCAAATACATATACTATTACATTGAGTCACTGGATGTTCTGCAGTCAATTTAAGGTGGGGTTAGAATGTATTCCCAAGGTAGTTAAGTATGCGTTATTTTCCTCTGCACTGACTGTTCTAAATCCTGTTACATTTTTTTAACGTTCCCACAATAAACCGCATATTTTCTTACGTCTGAGAGCCAGCAGACCCTCTAGCCTGCTTTATCCTCAGAATAATTTAAAGAAAGATTTCTTTATCCTATTTAGGAAAAAAGCAGACAATTAAACAAGAGAAGTTCTGTGGGTTTTTTCCAAGAACAAGACTTAATTTTAGGCCAGGAATGCTGATAAGGAAAAGCATCTGCCTTTGAAAAAAAAACACTTTCTTTTATAGTTTGAAAATATAGAGACCTTTTCATGGAAAAATTTTTAAAGAGATAAAGTGGGAAAAAAGAACTTTTGATCAAAAAGCTTTTGATTTTTCTTCAGCATTTCATATACTGTTACTCGAACTGTAGTGGTTCTTTGGACCAGAGTTTAGTCTCTTTTTCTAGTCCATCAGTAAAACTTCTACATTGTTGGATGGTCTAATATCAAAGTTATCAGAATTCACTTTCTGATTTGCACCCAAGCTACATACAGTTGGTGTAATTCCCCTTTGCCTAGTTTCTCATTTTGAAATGTGCCCTTCTCTTACCTTTAAAAGAAGGGAGCCTATTTGTCTTGAAAAGACAAGGGTCTACTTAAGTAGCCTTTACAAAAAATGCTGCAATTCTAGTCTCTACTAAACAAAAAAAATCCAAGTGAGACGGGTTTAAAATAAACGTTTATGTGTGTTGGTACAGCTTAAGGAGTAGCACTAGAATGAGCAAATAAATACAGGGAGTTTTAGCTGCCTCTTTCCTTAGACTGATTTCCTATGCTTCCTTTCCTGACCCCAGTTTTGCTTTCATTTGAAGGCAATGGAAGAGTTAACATTGCCTTTATAGACTGACTCGTTAACAAAGCATTTTTCAGAGCCTTTAATAATAGGCTTTGCCAGTATCACAAGCAGCAGATCTATTGGGGTTTATAAGGTCCCATCTCATTAGGCTGAAGAATGAGTAGGGTTTAGAAGCAAAACTGTTCTCCCCCTTGGGAGGGATCAGAGGAAAGGGCAAGTGTAGAGCAGTGGGCAGAAACTTGCATTGGTTCTCCTCAGTCATTTCTATGGATAAATAACTTAAATCCCCATGGAATCAAGGTCACCTGGCACCTTTCATAAAATATGTTTTCATCCACTATGTGGGGAAAAAATAAATCTGACAAATGTAGCTGACTAAAAAAAGCAACTTTAAAAATACAAATGAATATGTGCTTAAACCACTGACCACAGCTTCTCAGAACTTCCATAGCTGATTGATTGATTTGGATTTGATTTGCACCAGCTTTACTCTGATGTTCAGGAACCATTCTCCATTGCTGCCAAATTGAAAACCTTTGCATCTCCATAAATCCTAGGGAATGTCAATAGCTGGTCAGTCTGACAGCGTAACCAGCAGGCTCCACAATTCCACGTGTGCATGGATATTTATCTTAGTTAAGATTTTTGAGTAGTAGTGCTGCAAAGATACAACCTTGCTTGATCACATGAGGCCTGTATAGGTACCCTGCCTGTTAACATGTATTTTCAGGGAGCTGTCCCTAATATTGTATTAACCCTCTGATTTTCTCTGTGTCTTTTGCAGGGAATCAGAACTCCTTTTCAATTTCTCTGAAGTTTGTTAGTGTTTAAGACCACCTCTGTCAGAGTGAGCACAGTAGCCCAGAGTAATAGCCTAGCTGCAGAACAATGAGGGGCTGGAACTTGTAATGTCTTCTCCCTGTGGATCTGCTTGTTTTGTGCATTGTTACTCATCACAACAGGATTCAACAATTTAGCTGTGAATTGTTAATAAATGAATGCAGACCAGGAAACTTAAATACTTTTTGGGTCACTGAGTCATGTCTGTTGTGCGTAATGCCATAGTATCATCCCGTTTGAGCTGCAGATTTAGGGTTTTAATCAAAAGACCTATCACATAAAAGGTGGATGATCGAACCTCCAGAGTTTATACTTTAAATGGGAAGTAAGATCTCAGGTCTTTGAAAGAATAGGTGTAGGCAGCTATGCTTCTCCCTAAGACGTTTCTAAGTGACTATAGCTTCTGGTAATTTATGGGATGTGGAAAAGTACAGGTTGGTTAATCCCTATAGCAGTACTAAAGAATGTGAAATGCGTAGTGAAGCAACTAGTTTTGCGTAGCCTTATTTCTGTTTCTGTAATCTCTGTAGTTCTCTGAGATTAGTTTTACAAACACTGGCATTCCTTTCTATGGGAGGAGACAGACCTTTTGCTAAAATGGAAAAATACTGTTGTGAAGTTGACTATTTATCTCTTCAATGACTTTAATCTTTAGCACTTAAATACATGCCAGAAGGTTTGTTGTTAAGGCACCCTCAGAAAATGCCATGGATTTCAAGTTGCGTTGGGGTGGCAGATATAGTCTCTTACTTGAGTCTCCTATGAATACAAAATTTGAATAGCTGTAGTCTAAAAATAATGTAGAAAATAATTCCTGATTTTTTGTGGAAAATGAGAAAGAACACAAGTATAAAAGCAAATTCTATAAAAGCAAAAATAAAATCCTGCTTCTGGTAGTATTTTTCCAGGTATCATTCTTCATGATTAAGAAAAAAAACCCCAAACCATCTTTTTTTCCCTTCCTTGTAAGTTACTGTCCAGTATTCACAGTTACATAGAATGTAACACGCTGCTGACTTTGTTTGCAGGAGTTACATGAAAGTGCTGCTTTCAAAGATCCTGCTCAAACTTGTATGTATATACATACATATACAAACACATACAGCAGTTAATTTATATGCTTATGTGTTTTGACCTGACTAAAGTAATAATTACATGAAGGATTTTTGCCTTCTGCAGAATTACTGAATTTCTTCAACACGTTATACATTAAATTCTTCAGATTTCTAATATCAGCATAGAAAGAGGATGTGGACTTGCCTGAATGAGCCAAACCTTCGTGAAGTGGTTTGTTTTAAATGTGTTGCTAGAGAATTTTGTCACAGTTGCTGACTATAATATATAGTGTGTAGTTAAGCCTCAAGCAAACATTACAGCTTTACCAAAAGGGTAGGCATGAATAGTCATTAGTTTCACAGGAAGGGAGGAAATTACCGTTTTCCTGATTGTCTAGTAGTTAAACTCTGTCTTTCCAGAGCCGATTTTAATCCATGAAGTGTTAATTCAAACAGTGTGGACAGAGGAGCAGTAAAGTTTGGTTGGGTTTTTTGGTTTTTTTTTTTAAACGGAACTATAAAACCAGCTGAATCCTCTGAAGGTAAGTAATTTCATTCTTGTGTTGATTATCCTAAATTAACCCTAAATTAACCTAAACCAAATATCTTTTGTCTGACCTAATTTGCAAATACATGGTTGGTACAACTTCATTGAATTAGTGCACATTGAATTCAGAGAGGGGTGTTCATTAGTGCTGAGATTATCTGCATATACTAATAGGCAGTTTGATAAGATCCCAGCAGTGGGAAATAATTGTTAGAACTATCAGGCAATTTTTTGGTAATGTAGGTAAATTAAAGTTACTTTGGTTTTGTTTATTGCTTTTTAGTTTGTGCTTTGGTCAATACTGGTAAAATATTTCTGAAAGTTTTTTCCATACATCCTGTGCTTTTGCTTTGTTTAATGGGGTTAAAAAAAAAGCCACAAAGAATCAAAGGTGCTTTTAAAATTTGCTTTTCAATAGACCTACTTTATTCACTGCTGGGCAACTCAATGTCTGTTATTTTTATGACAATGGTCTCCTTTGTTGGTTTTCCATCAGGTATAAAGTAGTATTTCTCTGCTTTGCAGGTCCTGCATGCACTGTATGTTCATGAATGCATGTCCCTGTTCAGTATAGCTCTGGCATAGTGCCATACTTAACACAGAGTAAAAACTTCAAGATTACTTTAACTTACCTGTTGAAAAAGCACAAATGACATGGTAAAATAAATACAAACTCCAAGTAGAAAAAGGAGAAAGCATGAAACCAAACAAACTACTTTTTTTTTTTCTTAATAGATTTTTTTCCAAGCGTATACCTTTCACTTTTCTCTGAAGAGATCACACTCATAAAATTATGTCAATGGTTAATGGGTTGCATGAAAGTGTGTATTAAAAAAACATGTAATTTGGGACTCGCCATTCCAGTTCTACTGTGTCTGAGCATAGAAGGAAGTAAACCAAGGAAAATTTTAGGGTCCAAGTTTACATTCTTCAGAGACTCAAGATTCCCACTGTGTTTAATCAGAACTGTAGAAGAATAAGAAGCTGTATTTAGCTCTACATAGAAACCAGAACAAAATCTTCTAGATTGAGTGGAATTTTGTCTGCAAAATTCTGTTACCTTTTTTCTTTGCTCCCAGTTACATATGTTGGTTATACTGTTCAAATTGGGTAATTGCTCATTAGAGCAAAAGTCCTTTTCAATTGAAAAGAATCAAATTTAGGTAGGACAGATAGGTGGAAAAAACTCTTTTAAATTCACTAATCTGTTCTTGAGGGGAAAAACCCTAATTTTCTATTGAAACATACTGGCACAAAATGTTTTCTGGATCCTTAGCTGTTGTGATTTCTTATTTGGTACAGTGGTAGAAAGGATGAGGAAAATTGCTGTGTGAGGTTTAATCCTCCCTTGGTTCTGAAGGATGAAGGGACTGAAGTATCCTTCCCAGTACATGCTGAAGTAGTCCCAAGCCTGTTTGGTTTATGGTGAAGGAAACATTCCCTTCAGGACAATTCCTCACTGCTCAAAACTGCTAGCATCCATTGTGCTATCCAGAATGCTCTCTTCACTGAGGTGAACAATGTTTGGCAAATATGTAGCTCTAGTTTGCTTGCTGAGGTTTTTTTCTTTTACTGTAGATCGTGGGTGAGGGTTATCTACCCAGTAATTTTGTCTTTTATCTTACTGAAATAGTACTGAGCAAGCCCTTGAATTAACATTCAGTAATGGCTTACAATAACTGGATTTGGCAAAGAGACACACAGACTTGCGCCATTACAAGCAAAAAAACCTCAGCAAATCTGCTGTTAAATAGTGCCTGTATTTACCTTATCCCAATATTTACAAAAGATGGTATCTACTATTAAAACAGCTTTAATCAGTGAAGGCTCACAAATCGGTTACCTAAAGAAAACAGAAAATCTTTAAAATACAAGAAATAAGTGAGGTGCCAAATCAGTAGGTCCTTGAGTCTTTCTATACTCTTTCTTAAGGCACCCCCCTCCTTTGTCATATATTAACAGGAGTCATACCTCCCTGCCCTTTCCTCATGCTCCAGGGACTGTCCCCACCTTCACCCTCCTTTCATTTGTAGCTTTTCCACTTCATGTACAAGCTATCAGCATTTTAAGTTATACTGTCAGAGCAGAACAAGCTGTAATGGAGGAGTGACAACACAGGGTAGTTTGGCTGGAAGGAGGTTCTGGTTCCTGTAAAAAGGACCGGTGGACTGTAAGAGAGCTGCTTATGACTGGTAGCCTTGCTAACCAGATGCTGAAGTTTCAGTTTTGCTGCTTTTCACTAAGCACTTCCCTCTGTTTTTTGGTTTTGGTATTTTATTTGCTTTCCTGATTTTCACTGGAATTAACAGAGTTGGTATCTGGAAAACTTGGAATTGAGTAGATTCAATCAGTGCTGAATGTTGTACATGTTTTGCATTAATGACAGAGGAGTACTACTGTTGGGTTATTTCTTCTCCTGGAAGATCTGATTTTCAGTGAGGGTGGACTGACAGGTGCTCAACCGATGAGTGTGGTACCGTCAGAGTTGGGTGAGGCCATTGTATGTAGACACTAGTGGAATAATATTCCCCTTTTACTGACTGAGAAGCTAAGTGACATTCAGATCATGAGGTCTGGCCACAAAAATTCAGCAGGCTCTTTATGGATCTGGGAATCAAGCCATGATGTCTCCTAAAACCCAGTTAAAATTTCTGACTGGTGCTCCAGTGACAAACGGAGGCACTAAATAGTGATGTTTTGAGGAGCTCACTTCTGTCTTATGCACAAGATTGATCTACTAATTGTAAATACAAAAGGAATTTATCTCACCGTAGAGTCACAAAATTATGCTTTCAGTGTGATTTTTTAAGAATCTTTCTGCTCATTCAACATTGTATTCTATAAACCAGAGTGCTTACAAAGAGATACTGTTCGACCTCATCTCTGTATAACAAAAAGCAGCCTACAACTGTAAGGTCTTTTTCTATTCATCATTCACCACATCTGTTGCTTGCTTGGACACTGACCAAAATGATTCATGAACTTATTTTGGTGAAATACTGGGATTATGCAGAAAGCCAGTATTTCAAAACGGAGGAACCAACTTCCTCAGCTGAAGACACAGAGTCTCATTCTGCAGCTTTATTAGGAGGAAGGCAGTAGCCAAGTAAAGCAGCTGGGATCACACTGAAGTCACTCTGAACTCTGCAGATCACTTCATTCTTCCTTCTGCTACAGAGCTCACATCTCTGATATACAGTGTGTTTCATTCCAAAGAACTAAACAAGGTAGGTCAATCTCTCCGTTATATTTTAAACCTTTCTCTCCCTCTCTTCTAAATGTGTTTCTATAGCTGCAACACTTGCAGACAAATCCTGTGAGGTAGTGTAGCATATACTGCCTAAAAGAGCTTCTTGGGAGAAAGAATGTGATACTTATTTCAGCAAGAGAAGATATGAAAGTACGTGTGAATATAATTTTTATTGACTTTGGAATGTGTTTGTACACGCTTCAAGGAGTCTTTTATCCTGTCAGAGAGTGGTAAGTGACCTTGACTTAAATATCTTTCTCCCCCTAATTCACCACTCTTGTGTGTTGGTTTTAATTTTTGGGGTTTTTTTTTCGTTTGCTTACAGATAGTATGTCACCTATAGCAATTCCCAGTGTTATTAGAAATAAGTACATCAGTTCTGATCAGAACAAATTATAGAACAGAAACTGGAAATCATTTCAATTTAAGTAGCGGCGTAACAAAATAATTCTATAGAATTAGTCATGTAGAATTAAAAAAGGCTTCTATGATCTGAGCTGGGAGGTGAGTGTGTTTTCCCTAACCATCATGGAATGAGGTAGAATGTGGAATGAGGTAGAATGTGGAATGAGGTAGAATGTGGAATGAGATAGAAAGCTGTCATTAGGAGCATGGGAATGTTTTTCCTATGAAGCAACAAGAAGGTTTGAAGCCTTTTATACTACTGCACAGTGAGGCAGGGCTAGATTCCACCTCCTGTTCAGACTTGGTGATAGCAATGTCATTGTCACCTGTGGCCTTTCTAAATGTGATCTTGCAGAGACAAACAATATCCCAGACTGTTTCTGCAGATTTACAGAAGATAAATAGATTGTCTATGAATTAAAACACATTTGCTTTCCAGCTGAATAAAATTGTATTACTGGACAATTGCAAATGTTTATTAATTCATAGCTAAGGAGAAGTGAGTGAGGGTATGTCAGAGTAAAAGAATTTGTCAGATGAGGTTTGTAGAAACCGATCTAATGATTAATTGGTTATGACACCTTACTTTCACTAGCTTCATATTATTATTTTGCCTCAGCTGAGCTAGGAAGTGCAAATATTTCAAACCCCCAATTTACTTTTGTTGAATGTTACTGCAGCTTCTGCCTGAATTTAAAGCATTATCAGCTGCTTATGCCAGGCAGACATGATAGAGATCCTACCAAGTTTAGTGATAGGGATTTTATGTATGTTATGAGTCCACTTATATATTAGAGTCCACTTTTATTGCACTTAGAATCTCTTTGAGTGTACCATAGTGGAAGTTATTTGACTCTGGAGAATGAACTTATGGTTTGGATATTCTAGTCGCTTTGTGGAAAGGGATCATAAGTCAGGGAATCTTTTTGTAAGGATTCCTAGACAGGATCTCACTACAGATTTCTACTGCACTGTTGGCACCAGAGGAAAGCTCTTGATGACAGTAATACAATTTGTATGTGCTATAAATTATCATAGAATCATAGAATGTTTTGGATTGCAAAGGACCTTAAGGATCACCTAGTTTCAACCCCCTTGTCATGGGCAGGGACACCTTCCACTAGACCCAGTTTCCCAAAGCTCCATGCAGCCTAGCCTTGAATGCTGCCAGAGATGGAGCAGCCACATCTTCTCTGGGCACCCTGTACTAGTGTCTCACTACTCTTACAGTAAATAACTTACTCCTGATATCCAATCTAAATCTTCCCTCTTTCAGTTTAAAGTTACTACCACTTCTCTATTACTACGTGCCCTTTTAAAAAGTCATTTTCTCCAGATTTCTTTCACCTTTAGGCACTTGAAGGCTGCTCTAAGGTCTTCCCAGAGCCTTCTCCAGGCTGAACAAGCCCAACTTTCTCAGCATGTCTTCATAGGAGAGATGCTCCTGTCCTCTGATCATCTTTAGGGCCCACCTCTGGATTCACTCCCACAGCACCATGTCCTTCTTATGTTGGGGCTCCCAGAGCTAATGCAGGACTGCAGGTGGGCTCTCATGAGAGCAGAGTAGAGGGGGCAGAATTGAACTGCTGCTCCTTGTGATGCCATCCAGGATGTGGTTGGCCTTCTGGACTGCGAGTACGCACAGCTAGCTCATGTTGAACCAGTTTCTCATCAGTCAATACCCCCAAGTCCTTCTACTCAGGGCTGCTCTCAGTCCATTCTCTACCCAACCTGTATTTGTGCTTGGGATTGCCCTGACCCAGGTGCAGAGCCTTGCACTTGGCCTAGCTGAACGTCATGAGGTTTGCACTGGCCCACCTCTTGAGCCTCTCAAGGTCCCTCTGGATGGCATCCTTTCCCCCCCGTGTGTTGACCACACCACATAACTTGTTGTCAGCAAATTTGCTCAGTGAAGGTGCACTCAGTCCCACTGTCCATGTTGCTGACAGAGATGTTCAATGGCTCTGGTCCCAGTACTGACCCCTGAGGAATGCCACTCATCACTGCTCTCCACTTGGATGTCAAGCTGTTGGCCACAACTCTTTTAAGTGCAACCACTCAGGCAATTCCTTATACCAACTGATCCGTCTGTCAAATCCATGCTTCTCCAGCTTAGAGACAAGGATGTCATCCAGGACAGTGTCAAATCCTTTGCCCAAGTCCAGATAGATGATGTCAGTCACTTCCTCCCTTATCCACCAACACTGTCACCCCATTGTAGAAGACCACCAAATTTGTCAGGCCCCTAGTGAATACTTGTTGACTATTACCGATCACCCCTTTATTTTCCATGTGCCTTCAGTCATAGGAGCTACCCCACCACATCTCCATGATGCCAAGAAGATCATAGATTATAAATACTCCCTTTTAATTTTCAGAAATCTTTCTCTGCAGAAAACCTAATGAAATAACCATTCTGAAATAGTCAGATTTGTGTTTATCTCTGATAGATTCAAGAGGAAAATTTACATCTCTGTTTCCCACTAAAGACAGCTTGCTTAAAGAATTTTCTTCTCCTTGTGTTTCTTAAAAGCCACTTGAAGTTTGTGATCTGTTCTAAGGTATTAGTTTGTTATTAATAATGGCTATTCCAAGCACAATCCAGCTAGCTTTGCAGAGAAATGTAGTCTGTTGAAAGGTCACCTTGTTAGCTCATTTATTCATTTTGTCTTACAAAATGTGCCAACAGTTCAGCTGTCTCTTACTGTGGTGGCTGGTTGTCTGGCTAATTTTCACCCATTATTTCTGATAATGGTGTGATTTGTGTTCATTCAGTCTAAAGCTAGCAGTTTCATAACAGTGCAGGGCTATGTTGTTGCTGGCTTTGCAGAAGAGAGCAGAGTTTCTCATGGCCTGTTAAAGAAGAAAGGATTGCTGTTACTGCAGTGGACAGTGTCCAAGAGGCACTTGGTTTTAGAAGAGAAGATGCCATCATGCACAGATCAATCTCCTACACTTGCTACTACTTTTATAGTGTGCTTGAGCATCCTAAGACAAGAAGGGAAAAAATATCTCCTCAGAAGAGCCATGCAGTACTTCCAGGGAAGGTAAGCTTATTCTTTGTATCTTCCGTATGTTCTAGAGGTTGAGGATCTGGAAACAGGAGCAGAAAGCCCTGTACCAGCCCATGGCTGTTCTTTTCCAGAGAGAATTTTTGCTAGCTTGCTGCAGCTCTCTTACACTATTTTACTTCATTACATTCTGTGGATGAACTGAACAGACCTGCTGCAGATACGATACTTTTTCGTAAGTTGGCTCAAAGAGCAACTATCCAAACCCATTGCTACAAGTCAGGTTTGATTGCAAGGATTATTTGCAAAGGCCAGCACTCTAGAAGTCCTTGCCAGGAACGTGAACTAGTGAAGAGTTTGCAACCTTCTCCTGCTTCTCCAGCCCAGGCTGTCTTCTCCCATTTTTGGTACTTCTTGAAGAATGTATTTTGAGAATCACAAGATGCAAGTATGAAGAACTGACACCTTTTTTCTCTATCCACGAAAGATATTTGCCTCTTTATTATTTTGTCAAGGTCTGAATCCTGCTGCCAACTCTACATTTGAATCTACTGTTTGGCTTTGGGCGAGATAGTTATGTTCCTTTCCCTACTCTTCTCATGTCTGTTTATTTTGTTTAATTATATACAAAGCAGGAATTGTCTCTCATTACCTGCTTGTAATGTCTAGATCCATTTAGGCTTTGATCTCAAAGGCCTAGGGTCTTTGGGTACTTTCCCAACATAAAATACTTGCTGCTTTCAGCAAGTGTGAGCCTGGCACAGAGTTTTATTCTTTTCTGAAGCCTAGACAACAGACAGTAATGAGTAGTAAGTCCTGTACCATCAATGTAGCATCACTTTCCACACTCTCATTTCTCCTTTATAGTAATCCTTTTTTAATGAGCTTAGCCCCACATAATTTTCAAGAGGCATTTTAGAAATGTTAAGAACTGTTGTTGATTTAAGAAAACTGAGTAGCATGTTGTTGACGTCCTAAACTCTTTAACTGAAGGTGTTGTACCATATCTGTTCAAATGAATCGTGATTTGCGAAGGTAAGCAGGAAGCCTGTAAAACCTGTATTTCCAAGCTCCTAATATAACACCTTAATCATAGGTGCCATCTGTTCTTGTCAGTGCTAGAGAATGTTGCCAATGCCATATCAGGGAGATAGATAAATATCCAGCCTTCCTGAAACAGTATTAATAAGGTGAATTTTGTAGTTTTGCAGGGATACAGGCAGTGCTTATTTTAGACTTGACCTTAAAGAGTTGGCTTTGTAGGAGTAGCAATATTAGAGTTACACTGATACTGAAGTAGACATCTTTAATGTATTGTACACAGCGAACCCAGTTCAAGAACTACAGAGAAATGCTTGAAAGAGTCCAGCGCAGAGCCACAAAGATGATGGAGTGGAACACCTCCCTTATGAGGAGAGGCTGAGGCAGCTGGGTCTCTTTAGCTTGGAGGAGACTGAGGGGTGACCTCATCAATGTTTACAAATATGTAAAGGGTGGGTGTCAGGATGATGGAGCTAGGTTTTTCTCAGTGATATCCAGTGGTAGGACAAGGGGCAATGGGTGTAAACTGGAGCATAGGAGGTTCCACGTTAACATCAGGAAGAACTTCTTTACTGTGAGAGTGACAGAGCACTGGAACAGGTTGCCCAGGGAGGTTGTGGAGTCTCCTACGTTGGAGATATTCAAGGCCCGCCTGGACAAGTTCCTGTGTGATGTACTCTAGGTTACCCTGCTCTTGCAGGGGGGTTGGACTACATGATCTTTTGAGGTCCCTTCCAACCCTTGGGATTCTGTGGTTCTGTGATTAACTGTGAAGGCAAAGTATGTTATCAGCTGGAATGTTCTGGTTATATACTAGCCAATTTTGGAACTGGATGTTCTGGTATACCCATGCAAGAGTGTTGTTTAGAGTAATATAACCATAACAATGTTACAATCATGTTAGAAGAAACTGCTGATGTAGCTTTAATGAGCAAAAGAATAAACCTAGAAGAACAGAGATATATTTAGAAGGCAGTACATAAGCAAGCATACTGTTGGGAGTGACTGGGAAATTAATATGTGAAATGGAATAAGAAGGCATATTTGAGGAATGAGTTACGTTGTAATTTTCTTTGGGGTTAGCTTCTAACTCTTCTTGTCAAGATGATGAAGTATAATGGATTGTAAGCTTCCTTATCTGGTATTCAATAGAGATTTTGTACCTTGCTGGAGAGGGTTATTTTCATATTTCCGTAATGACCTGTTGTTACCCTGCAGTAACTTTAGAATGGTTGTTGTCTAACATATGTTAATTGGCCTTAAATCAGTCTGCTGAGACAACAGCTAATAGTCTGAAAGAAATCTCTGCTTTTGCTCTTTATTTTCTGCTCTCACTTTGCTACTTCCTGTTAGAAGGGAACTGTGGTTAAAGCATGTGTTTGCTGGAGGAGCACAACCATTTATAAAACATGCTCAGAGCTGCATGCTCATGTAATGGTCATATGAAAGCTAATCAAAATCTTTTGTCACAAATACATTGAACAGTTGCAAAGTTAAAATTTCAAATAAATTTTATATGAGAAATGTAAAAGCCATGCTTGATTAGAAATACAAGCACCCATGATCTTATCAGTACAGTCACTCTGAAGCTGAGGCACTTGAAAATTTTAAATCAGGTATCTCTGTTACTTGAGGTATGTTGTTATTATGCTGATTTATCACCAAAGAAAATACTGCTGGTGTTTGTGGAGGAATAGAGAACATGTGAGAGTTCTGTGGAACAATATTTCATTAGAGTGCATATCTTACATGCTGAGGGCACAGCCAAAATGATATATCATGTACCTGCTGGCTTTGTCATTTGAGAGCTGTGCTTAATGGCTCTGAGGTACTTTCTGTGCCTGCAGAGACAGATTAATTTATATGACAAATAAATGGTGAGATCCAGATCCCTTTTCAGTTTAGAGAAAACAGACCACAGTCTGCAAGGGCTGCCCAGGTAGGTGCTGGTTCCTTCCAACACAGAGGGCGTGATGGTACACCCTCTTTGGGAAGGGGAAGGTCTGCCAGAGGTGAAGCTGTGGTTTCTGTGCTCCATCATGAGCAAGGGGACAGTTATATTTAAGAAAGGAGGATATGACTGTGGTTGAACCACTAGGCAGGTTTAGCACCTGGTTTAATCGGAGATTTCCTGTAGGTCACCCTCAGCCTTCTCGTCTGTAAACAGACTGATGATACTTCCCACTTGAGCCCAGTTCCACTAAGGGTAACGAATACTGAGGTCTTTATGAGTGGTTATGTAAATACTTCAGCAGTGCTGAAACATGCAATATAGGACCATACTTTAAATCTCAAGTGGCACTGTTTACCTAAACTTCTATTTTTACCCACTTGGAAGAATGCTTAGATTTTGTTTTTTTGCTCCCCCCCCCCCCTTTTTTTTTTCTTTCTTTTTTCCTTCTTTTTTTTTTTTCTCAGAATGGAGCCACTTTAAGTGTTTCACTTGTCATTTTCTTGACTTCATGGGATATGTTTCTGGTCACATGACAGACTTACAGTGGTTACAGCAAATCCTTACATTCAGAAGGAATATTAAAAATATATATTTCTACTTTTAGCTGTATTAATGGAAGGGAATAAGAGCAGGAGCAGTGTTAACTACACAGTTACCAAGTGCCCTCTCTACAGCTTCCCCCCATCCAGTGCATATCCCAAGGACATCTGAATTTTTTTTCTTTTTTGGGGATGGAAGTCTTGGTGCTTTGGAACAGCATGAAAATAAATCAGTTTTGATGATATGCAGTTGCTGGTTGCAGACATTTGAATTACCTGATCGTGGAAATGGTATGCTGCTCAGTTGCAGCAGTTGTCTGGATGATTTTTTATATTCCAACCAGACCTACTGTCAATTCTTTTCCTGTTACAGCATTATTATTTAGATATAAAGCTATTTTCTCCATTGGTTGTTTAACATCTCTATGGCAGCAAAAGTGAAGGTCTGAAATCATTGCTTTACCAGTATTAACTGAGCCTGCTCTGTAAGGGTTTGTTAATCCCACTGTAACACTCTGCATAAAATGTTAAGAGGCTATTATTGGGTCAAATGACTTCAATACCACAGATGAAGTGGTGTGTTATGACTAACAGGGTCATGTTTGGCTTTGCTCAAAGTTAGTTGTTTTTGGCATTAATTGTAGGAGATTTTTATCTAGTACATAGTATCTACATATCTAACACTGCTTCACTGAAAGATATAATGGAGAATGATGGTTATTTGCATTCTTGTCTAGTCTGCTAGAACAAACACATCTATATTATGATTTGAAAAGGTTTCTGATCACATACCCTATCTATTGTAACCCATTCTAGTTGCTGAATTCAGGATGGCTTATAAAGTTATTGTTACCATACATCTAATGATGATTAAAATGATATACAAGAGGTAGGCATTGTATATGTGTATGTGAAAGAGAAAACATCCACACAAGCCTTGATTCTGTTTTTGTGTATACTAGTAAAAAATGCTTGTTTCCCAGTAGCTTTGTCTGCAGGGCCAACTTTAGGCTTAAATTACAGCATAGCTATGATTTAATTTTGTAGTATGAGTGTATCAGGCACTTCCTATTATAGGAATGTTTCTACATGGAGGCAAATGGTCATCTTAGCTTTGTTCTTCTGAGGCAGAAGTATGAATCTATGACTGTAATCTCATTGGTATTCCTCATGATTTTTAGGATCTTTTTTTTATGTCTTTGTAAAATACTTGCCAGAAGCATGTATGTACTTCTGAGAAAATTACTCAGCCTTCTGTGTTTTGAACTTTACAGATAAACTACTGGGTTATTTTATGCCTATGTTTTCGAAGTTAGATAAATTCAAAATTTAGCATCTTAAATGCCTGAAGATATTTTGAGGTTCTTATTTCAATAACCAGACAAACTTGCTGAGACACAGTGTGACAAGAAGGCTTTAGGTGACCTTTTGAGAAACCAGTTGTACTCCAACATTCGACTCTTGGAAATGACAAAAGTTGAAGTGAGTCAACCAAATAAGCTTTTGTTTAGCCATAGATGATACGTGGAATGTGATAAGCTCAGAATTATTCATAAAGACATTAAAAGGTGGGTTTATGTAATATATTTAAGTCATAACATATGAAGTTAACTGTTGAGGTAGCCAGCTCTGCGAGCCATATTTTTCCTATTAAGTCAGGACACACTGTTGTGACCTCTGAAATCAATTTGGCTGGCCAGAGGCTCTGAGCACTGTTTATGACACTGAACAAATAGATCTAAGGGCTACAACTCATATATTTGTGTTAACTTTTAACCAACACAGAGAATGAATAAGCTCTTCCATTGGACCTCTCTGTAAATATCATAAGTAATGAGGACCAAATGTGAGAGAGGGGTTGTGCAGTCCAAACATATGGCATAAACTACCACATGTAGTGTAATAAGGTTGGAACCTAACTTGTTTGGTGCTTAGAGAATTCAAACCCCCAGGAAGACAGCATCAAATGAAGTGAGTGGAAATTGCAACTGTTTTGTTTGTTTTCTCCTATTTTAGACTGAAAACGCAATGTAATTTCATTCAAAAGCCGTTCCACTGACCTCAGAGCTGGGGCGTGAAGAGGTCAAATGACTTCCCCTAGTCAAACAGGATGCATGTGGTGTTAGCCATGAATAGAGTCCAAAGTACTGGTCCCGTGTCATAACCATAAGGCCATTCTTAGTGTGACAAAAGCTGTTCTATTTTAAGCAGATCAAATTGTTTGTCCAGCTTCTCATTATGGCTCAAATTCATGAATTGCTGTAGTAGTAGCAGAGAAAATGAGCTGTATGTACTTGTAATAAGAAACTATGAATATGTCACTTGAGATGCAATTCTGTAATTCCCTGCTGAAATTCAGAGAAAGACAGCTCATATAGCACATGGTGAAAGACTCTTCACAGCAGTTCTGTGGGTTTGTGTCTTAGAAATATTTCATAATGATCTGTATTTCTTGGTAATTCTGTTTTCTGTCCCAGGATTTGAAAGGTACCAGGACCAAGTGCTGGTCTGTGATGTTCCTCTGAAGTAACTTCATAATTAACTTCTGTTTTACAGAAGGGGACAGGAAATGAAACCTCCTGGTCAAACATTCTGGAACCTATTTGCTTAAAATTAAGCAACTATATTCATAATTAAGCAACTGAATCAAGGAGGCTCAGTTTTCAGAGCTGCTTGTGACCTCAGCAAAGAGGAACAGGCTCCAGTTGAACAACTGCTCAGTGTACACAGGCTGTTTATCATTTAAAAAAAAAGAAAGAAAGGAAACAACAGGATGAAGTCTAAACTTGTTATATTCAGCCACATGCAGTACAAGACTGTTCTGTAACCTGTGGCTGCTCCCAGGTCCTATTGGCAGGCCTCTGACCACACATTCCTGTTTATTGAAGAGTACTTTCCTTCCTCTGGCTCCTTCTCACAACTCTGGACCAGCAGGGACTGAGCTAGTGAGCTGCACTGAACCTCCCTTACCCTTTCTAGCAGCTGGCCATGAAAGCCAAGTGGAAACTGCTGGCAAAAAGTCTTGTTTTCTCTGCTGAGCCTTTGCAAACAGGTTCATGAGAGGCTTTTCCAGCCTGGAAATTAGGCAGTTTATCAAAGTTCATACAGGAAATCAGTGACAGAATAAGGAGTAATATCAGATTTCTTCACTTTCGAGACCTAAACTTGAACTACAAGACAGTTCTGACTCTAAAGTTTATTAATAAATAAAAAACCCCAGCAAATGCATGCATATGAAGCTGCATATGTTTCAAGAACACAAAGAAATATCCCTTCTGAATGATGATTCACAGTTATCCCAGAAGAAAAAATCTGTGTCCTTAGTGATGTTAACCAGCATAGCTTCACTGACATTCCCTTGCTGCTTACCTTTTTCAGAGCAGGGCTTAACCTGCTGAAGTTCTTCATATATGTGGATGCCAGAGATAAAAGTGGCTGGGCTTTGCAGAGGTAAATGTAAGTCTTTTCTGAGCCCTGGCCATAGAATCTAGTTTCAGCATCTGCAGTGGAAGAAATCATAAGCAATGGTCCTCCTGCTTTTTTCCCTCACACTGATAAAGAGTTACTGCATGGAAAGAGTAGGAGTTAAGGAAGAATGCAAGCTTCGAGAAATAATTGCATTCTAAAGGTGCGCTCTTTCAGTTGAGGAGTTTTAACCTACAGGAGGCTTGGTAAATATTTGGTATTTATTTAGGTGCATTTTCTTTCTCCTGCTATACATCATGTTTGAAATTCTAAATATATAATCAACATTGTTGGCCAGTAGGCAAATGTTTATTATTCTTATTAGGGCTTTTTTTTTAGCACCACTAGGAAAAAAAGAAGTTTGGGAGGAAATGTTAGAATTCAAGTGTTGTTGTGTTGTGCTAGCTCTTGAGACACTTAAAAGCAAAATTAATTAGAGACTGGAATGCAGGATTGTAATCAACAAGAGTCTAAAAATAGGATATTTTTTTTGTTATTTAATTGCATAATTCAGTTTGAAGGTATTGTTCTGTATATAGGTAAAGATGCTTAAAAATCCAGTTATTAACCTGACTGTCCTCTGAAACTGCCCAAATATAATGTTGTTGCAGATGTTAGTGGTACTGCGCTCTGTTTATGCTATTTCTCAGCAGCTGTTAAGCTATTTGAAAAAATTACTCAGATGGGTGGTACTGGTATTTAGTGCAGAATCTACCCCCAAGAGGCATGTAATTACATGAATGCATCCCAGTACATATCATTTTATCAAGACAGCAACCAAATAACATTCCTTCAGCCTGATGAAAATTATGGAAGGCAAATGTTATCATAGCCTCTTGACAGAACAGGCTGTATTGACTCTTACTACACATTTTTAATTAAGAGATATAAAATTACACAACTTTCTCCCCCCTCTCCACCCTTGCCTATCCATCTACGAATGAGAATTCTAATCCTGCTAATGTGTGTGCACATGCGTAGCTTCACTTGCTGGAGTAATCCTTTGCAAGTAAGCGAACTACTCTTGGAGGAAAGGTATGTACATAAATACAAACTTGCAGATGTGTTTCTGCAGGCAGCGTACTCTGGAGACCCCTCTCCTGTTGTCCTTAGCATGCTAAAATCAGTGGAATTGCAGGAATGCAGGGCTGAGTTCCAAAAGCGGGAGGATGAATTTCAGCTTCTGAATGGAGCTAGCGCCCAGCAAAGTACTGGTGAGCTCATCTGCAGTGTAATGGGCTGGTCCTATCCTCATCTCAGGGACAGGTTCGTAGTGCAGCTGAGTCCAGACAGACAATATAGCTTTAAATGATAACAGAATTTAGCAGAACATTTGTTTTGACCATTGCAGATACTTCTGTAAGACTGTGACTGTCTGTGGTGTGTTGGAATGAACATGTAAAGTCTGAGTGCTCTTTCCTGTTCAACCTCTGTTTCCTAGTTATTTTCCCATTCATTTCTTCTTTTTTGGGGGGGTTTTTTGCTTGGTTTTTATTCTCTCCTTCCTTTCCCCCACTGCCCCCCTTTTCTCCCTCCCACACTCTTCCTTTGGAGTTTTACAAGGAAATTCCTATGTGAAATATCATGTTGTACTTCTAAGTTCCAGAAACTTTTGCAACAGAAGAAAACAGACGATCTGTCTGTGGGATCTGTCTTAAAAAACCCCAACAGACCAGACAGGCATATTCTCATCTATAGCTCTTACAGTGTATCTTATTCTCCTGGGAAGCTTTATTTTCTTTCATCTCTTACTTTTTCTTGGCTCACTAGTGGAAGAATTACCACAGGTATATGTGTTGCTCCTGAAATATGTTCTGTATGTTTAGTTCTCTACCTCCTTTGCTGTGTTATGGAAATCTAATGCATTGAATGTATCTGAAAATCAGCATTCCTTTATACAAAGCTAGGATACGTGATGCAGAGGAATAAACCCATGAACTTTCAATTGCTGGAGCAATGAAATGACTGTCTATGATTTTGTGAACTGTAATTTGAGGTGTGTGTGGGTAGTAATTTTATAAGAAATAGCTTCCTGGCATTTTAACTGCACTTTTTTGCCTACATTTACTAGGTGGTTCTCTGGTTTCTGACAGATATAATCCCTAAACTTGCTTCAAAGAGGAACAGAGAAGTAAAATACAAAATCCGACTAGAAAAGAATAGAAAAATCACACTTAAGTGAAATGTTGCATTTGGTCTCAGGGATTTATCAGTGATGCTGTGCTCAGTGCTCTCTGTTGAGAAATAAATGCAAAGAAGACAGTTCCTGAAGATTTCAAGTGTTGTCTTGATTTGAGCATTTCTATAAATGCCTGTAACCAAAATACTCCACAAGCTTTGTCTTAACAGCTGACAGCTAAGAAGTGATAGACATGTGAAACTTAAGTCAATGTTTGGGGTTTTTTTAGGACCAAGAACCTAAAGGAATTGCAGGTTACTATTTACAGTGCAGTAAAAGACTTCCCCTTTGACTGTTCCATTTATTTTCTTCCCTAGAAAGCAACTCTGCAACATGACATTTGAAGATTTTGAGAACTACTCGTACTTCTATGACCTGTCTGAGGAAGATGAGTCACCCCAGTCTTCCCTCAGCATTGCCCATATAATTTCCCTTTCCTTGTACAGTGTGGCATTTCTGCTGGGAGTGCCAGGTAATGCCATCGTCATCTGGTTTATGGGCTTTAAGTGGGATAAATCTGTCTCTACACTCTGGTTCCTCAATCTGGCCATTGCGGATTTCATTTTTGTTCTATTCCTGCCCCTCTATATTACATATGTGGCAATGGGCTTCCACTGGCCTTTTGGGAAGTGGCTCTGCAAAATGAACTCATTCATTGCACTACTTAATATGTTTGCCAGTGTTTTCTTCCTGACATTCATCAGCCTTGACCGCTACATCCGCCTTGTCCATCCAGTCTTTTCCTACAAGTATCGGACTGTACGGAACACGCTCATTCTTAGCGGGATCATTTGGATGTCAGCTGCAATTATTGGTGGCCCTGCCTTATACTTTAGAGACACAGTTACAGTCCTCAATAATGTCACCATTTGCTACAACAACTTCCACGTGCATAACAGAGAACTTATTTTGCTGACACATCACATTCTCATTTGGGTGAGGCTTGCATTTGGTTACCTCTTTCCTCTAGTGACCATGGTCATTTGCTACTCATTGCTGATTGTCAAAGTGAAGAGGAGAACTGTATTGACTTCCAGCAGGCTTTTCTGGACCATCATTGCTGTAGTTGTAGCTTTTTTTGTTTGCTGGACACCATATCACATATTCAGCATCGTGGAGCTGTCAGCTCACCATGATGAAAACTTGCACGACTTACTGCAGGATGGCATTCCCCTCTCCACCAGCCTTGGCTTCATCAACAGTTGCCTCAATCCAATCCTTTATGTTCTGATTAGCAAAAAGTTCCAGGCCGAGGTCAAGACTACAGTCTCTGAGGTGCTGAAGTTGGCACTGTGGGAGATGAGCCGCTCTGGAACTGTCAGCGAGCAGCTGTGGAGCTCGGACAACACCCATGCGCCTGTGCACTATTGTGAAACTGCCCAGTGACTGCTCCTGTCACCATCCCTCTCCAAAACAGCTGGCAGGAGATTTGGAGGTGTTCTTGACTTTGCATCTGTCAGTCAGATGTGCATCTTTGCATCTACAGTTGTATGTAAACAGCTGGCTTCCTTGTACTCACTGCTATCCTTGAAAAGGTTATAAAGGACACACTGCTTGGGTGTGGTGAGCTTGCAGTGCACACACAGCCTGAACTGAAAGTTGTTAGCATAAGTGTAATTGCTCCAACTGGATTTTTGATCAGGAATGCTGTTGTAATCCTGTTGTTGTGTTGTGGTTCCATACTTCATTGATATCAACAGAGCACATAATAAAAATGTTCCTCCTTGCCATCACTGATGGCACTCTTGATCAAGCATTTTCATCCAAGAAGGCATGGCCATACATCAGTGGCTCGAGTCTCCTGATTGTCTAGTATTGCCTTAAGTAGGAATCACCTGGCTACATCCCAGCTAAGTGAAGCTATTGGTGGCTCTACTCCACAGTTGGAGAAGAATCCTGAGACAGAGAAGAAAAACTTTTCTCCCAGCACTCTTTATGTTATACTCTAAGACAGGAGATTCTGTGTTTTCTGGTCACTTGTTCTTGTACTTCTAGGTCCAGCTGGATGCAAAATAGCGAGTAGATCTTTCATCTGGGTTTTAGGATCATTTGAAATGTGCAAAGAATTAGTAGAGATGTTTCTTACACAAGCTGAGATTAAAGACTCTGTGCCACACTTGTTCTTTTTCTGTTTAAACTTTCAGGCTCAAAGTGGTTAACAAGTATCAGTTCTTCTTTATTGCTCTGTCAAACAAAGGTGAAGAAATGATACAACATTTTGTTTGCCCTAATGCCAGTCTTCAAAAAATGGGCAGGGTGATTTCAACAATATTCTGTAACAAGTCTGCAGCCAAATTTGGACTTCTTTGCCAAATTGAGAGGCAAAAGGAAATGGAGCCCACTTCACTAATGAAGATTCCAGAGCCCTAGCTACACTGTGTTCTGTTCCAACTTGTTGCTTGCTGTAGAATCACACATGCACCAATGCAAATACATATGCTAAGTGGAGTGGACCAATTTCTGATGAAATACTGCTTTAATTAAAGAGTTGAATGTGGGATAAAACTCCACTAAAAGTAAAACCATAAAGGTTTGGGTAAATTGAAATGGGTTTTTCCTTGTTGGAAAAAAGGAAAGGAATTGTTATTGTCCTAGGTACATACAGTAAAACTGCCTTTCAAATAATCACCTAGTTTCTATGGCCTGACAACACACATAAGTAGCATTTATACTGCGATTGAGGCCTTATATGTAAATATATTTGCTTTTGTATAAAATACGCACATCTGCATGCATAAGCACATTCAGCACTGGTACCTGTACAAATACAAATCATCTATGTATGGCCTTGAAACTCTTTCTTTGAGCTTTGCTTTCAGGGAGTTTGGGAGTCAGGCAGGGTCAGTGGAATTTCAGCGTATTTCACTTGGGGCTGGAAAGCTGGTAAGCAGCACTGTTCCATTGAGTCATTTGCTGCCTGGTACATACTGACTCATCATAGTATTTGGCACTGTGCTGCTGAATGTGCCAAAATCAAACATTTTGCTGTTTTCCTTCACATATTCCCTGACATTCTCCTAAGAGCGATGCAGTAGTACCACTCTCCTGACTGTACTCCAAGTGAAGTAATAAAATAATGTTGTTTCCAGAGTGCGTGGTCATTTGCTTTTCTCGGCAGCAATATGCAGTGACTTTCTGTTAGAAGACCTCTTACTCAAAGATCTTGGAAGATGAAAGCAAGCCCTGACCCTTTCCACTACAGGAATAAGGTTTATATCAGCTTTCCTCCTGTGCGTCAGCTATGTGAGCACACATCCTGCTATACAGTAAAGAGATTGATTTTCAAATGGAGGAAACAGACTTATGCTGTCTTGCATAATTTATCAGAAAGCCTCCCCTGAAGTAGAGAACAGAGATACAGAAACAGAATGGAACAGGGCCAAAGTCAGGCCTGGTCTATGCAATTAAGTGGATTAATAATTTTGCAATATAATTACTACCTTATTCACACCAAGATGAGCTACAGAATTGTCTCCAAATGTTTTCTGCAAGAGTAATGGAAGATACCTCAACAAAACTGATAATGCTCTAAGTTTCTGTTTCCAAAGAGAATCTAAAACAATACCAACAGTTCTCTGCCGCTTGGACTATGGAATGTTTGTTTAACCCAACACAATGGTAAAAGCAGCCTGAAAAAGGGGATCTATCTTATCATACTATAAGATACTATAGAAAAAAACACTTCATAGGAAATAGTTCTGTGATCATTCATTCAAGAATAATAGCTATTGGCATGCTTTATAATAAACAAGTTCTGGTTACTTGCTCTTATCTGCTTCCTGAGCAGTTTGTACTTGTCAAGGTTGTTATGTGAGTCAGTTTGTAACTATTACTTTTGTTGAAGCTGTTATACCAGTATTCGTGTCTATCACATATTTAAATTACAGAACTTTCTGCTGATCTTTCTGTTAAGACACTTAAGATAGAATTGTCTCATTTACTCTAAGATGCTGATTTTTCAGAGGCACAATGACACACCAACACATACCCAAATACTACACAACCCCCCCCCAACATAAAGATATGTTGATTCTGTGGAGTTCTCTTGCCCTATCTCTTTTTCAGCTGCAGAGACAGTGCTCTTTACCTTTTGTCTTGTTCCTGTGCAGCAAATTTCCTAAGATCAAGGAAAAGAAATCCACTAAAGAAATCCCAGCAACTGAAGGGTTTGTACATGCATGCTTAGTCTAACATACACACACACAGGGGAATCCAGCCTGGCAAGTCAGATGGATGGCTCACAGGCTGTATCTAAAGAAAGTTAGCCTATAAACCAAACCATTTTATCTACCTGAAACTTTAATATCAAGGTCTAGGAAAGAGTTTAAAGGTAAGAAGCATGTTGGATGGGAGGTCAGAAACAGTGATGGCCAAGAATAAAAATTACATTTTTGTGGCAGAATTTTTTTCCTGATTTTTTTCTGATGTTTTCCTAATTTTTTTCTGATGTGGCATTTGATGATTGCTTGCTTTTAACAGCATCTTGAAAGAATTGATAAAACCGAGCCACCTGATTTAGCAGAAGCAGCAGCTAGAAAATTTACACAGATAGAGCACTGTGCATTATTACATATGGGATGAAGCCGGTCCTTTAAGAGTTAAGTTTATGGGAGGTAGGACTGAAGCCTGTAATTATACTTACTTTCAATTGTTGATTCATGCTTTAAACCTCTAGGAGGCAGATTTTTTTTTTCTCCAAGACAAATTATAAAACAAAGCTCTTGCATAATGTGAAGCTGGCAGGCATTCCAGCAAGAGAAACAGGACCTGCTGCCCTAGACAACTACCCACACATGCTATGTGAAACAGAGCAAAACCTTGTATCTTAGCTGCTGCTGTCAGGCTTCAACACTGAGTGACCAATGTTGTACATAAAGGGCTTCCATTTCAGGGTCACAATTTCTGAGTCCAACAGAAGGCCTAGAGATGTGATTTTATTTATAAGCTTCACAACTTTGACAGCCTTTACATTTGTATCATTCCTATGGATAAGGAATGGAGAACAGTTCTGACAGGCTCTTCAAGCTTTAAAAAAAAATATCAATCTAGAAATCAATCTGGAGTGGAGCAAGCAGCTCAAGCTGGTGTTAAGTTACACTACTTTATCTTTGCATTTTAACTTAACACTTGCTTTTTTGTTGGTTTTAGGCCGAGCCTGCTTTGCTTATTAGACAAATACCATCTGCATAAGCTGCAGCCTCGGTCACTGCAGCCTGTTCATCCCCGCACTGGCTTGCAGAGGAGCTGGTGCCTGGCGTCCTGTTGGAAGGTGCATGCTGCCCTCTAGTTGCCTTTGAGATGCAGCGCCTTTCGAGAAACACAACCCCACTCCCAAGCTAACCAGTTTGTCTGGGCTATTTTAAGGTGCAGGATGCACAAGGACCTTGGAACACTAATCAAAGTAGGAACTTTTAGCAACCCCATACTTTGCTGTACTAATTAAGAAGCCCCGGAAAAGATGAAAAATTTACAGTACTTTCATTGCAGATGTTTTCAGACCTCAGAGGTCAAAGTCCATGCCACAGGAGACACAAGGCACCATGCTAGTCTCCAGTTCAATAGTTTCACTATATGCTTTGTCATCATTAGGGCATAGCAGTGGCTTCTAACTTACCTTCACCTCCATTCCTCCTCAGTGAAGCAAAGTTTTAGCTTCCAACAAAAGCCACAGTGTATTTAGTTAGTCACCAGCTTTAACAGACAAAAAGAATTCATGCTACTGTTCTTATCTGTTAAGAGAAATTACCTGCACTTTGCCAGAGCCCTGGGCTTTCCCCTTGAAGCCATCTCTTCTTCCAGAGGAATTACAGAAATGTTTAAAGATGCAGTTTCCCCCAAGAGCAGTTCAGATTTTTCAAGCCAGGTAGATGTTAAACCTGGGCTGTATAAATTTTCTCTTTCTCCTGCTCATGCCCTTTGGTACTACAGTGGGATGTTGGAGCAACCCTGAAATTCAGTTTTAGCTTCTACTTTACCCCTCAATCAAATTTTAAGGGTTTGATCACACAATGATTTTGAATTAACCACAGACAAGGACCTTTTTTTGCAATCGCATTTATTCTAGATATCTCAAGACTTAAATCTTATTGAAAGCAGCTACATCCATTGATTGTACATAATCTTCAAAAGCTGTTATTCTCTCTTCCAGCATATCTGTTCCAACTTTATCATCTTCAACAACGCACTGGATCTGAAGCTTTTTGATACCATAGCCAACTGGTACCAGCTTGGCTGCAAACACAAAGGAAGAAAAAACAATAGCATTAGTACTATTTGATTGGTGGGATCTCTTAAAAATGCAGATCTAAGATCAAACTGAATGAGTTTGCAGAAATGCATCAACAGCATAATTTGCTCCAGATTACAGACTGCCTCATTAACACAGCATTCACAAAGTGATCGGAAAAGGGTTTATTTTTGTGGGTGTCCCCCCAACCAAACCAGTGATGTGGGTGAATGGGTGTCTGCTTGCTGCAGTAGGTACTGTACAGGGAGCTGCAGGATAGCAGAGCCAGTTTTAAAGCTTCTGAAACCTGCATTTGGATCTTAACTTGGCTGCTGCACTAATACACGTCTTTGACTATGTCAAGATACAACACAGGAATGCAATTCCTGCACTGTTGCAGCTACCTACATTTTAACAGATCAGGAAACAGCAAGCGCAACTCTACCCATTCATATGCTGTATGTTAAGGGACTGCATTATCTTTCTGCCTTGAAATTTTCTCCTACTTACAGGAACCCCAGACCAATCCATCTGCTTGAATGCTTCGAACACATTCCTCTAGCTTGGCCATGTCTGTCTCATCATCCCAAGGTTTCACATCAAGCAAGATCGATGATTTGGCAACAACAGCTGGTTCTGGGGGAAGAAAACCACCATTAAAGACTAAGAAATGTTCAAAACCTCATTAATGTACTTGCAAACTAGCTTTACAAGAGCTGTTTTTCCAATTTCACCAACAAGAACGTCTTCTTGTCACAGGCCTCTTGTACCAACATACATTTCCTAGAATATTTCAGCTCTACCTACATAGATGTACATATGCTCTTCAGAAAGTCTCATAACAAAACACAGATTAAAAAGCTTATGTTGTTTGTTACATAGGAAGTCCTTTTCAGAGGATCTGAGAAAGAGCTTAATCCTGTGTAACAGTTTATTTGCCACAGAGGGAATACTGCAACTGCTACAATTCTGAACAGTTCCAGACCAGTAGCTGTGGAGGGACTTGAATAGTACAGGCTTTTCTGTAAACTTTTAAAGAAAATCCTGGTGTTATCTGAATTTAAACAGAAAGCACAGCCTCTGGATTAAATCAAACAAGAGTGTATTAACAGGACAAAAGGTTCCTATTTGCTATGGGAAAGGCTAAGCCCACAGGCCATTACTCCCTGCCTCATTCCAGTCAAGCCTGTATGTTACAGTTAATTAGTATTTCTAGCCCCCCTGTTCAAGTGTATGAAAATTAACCCTAGTGTAAGAGATTAAAAAGTTCCTGGTAGACATACTTTTGGACTTCTTTGATTCATACTGGGCCAGACGTTCCTCCCTCAGTTTCTTTGCTTCTTCACTTTCCTGGAAGAGAAACCTGAAGTTACACAAAAGCACCAAACCCATATCTTCAAAGTATTACCAAACTGACTGGCATCTACTCAGGCAAAAACAAATCATCACAACCATCAGCCGAAAGATGGTGATTTTTTTGTTTTATTCATCATGTAGCCAGTCAAAGCAGGCAATTGCAACCCATTCCTTTCTAACTCTCTTTACCTTCCATGCTCTTCTGTTTCACAGAGAGCTGAATTTGAGAATTTCAAATAGGATCTGGTATCAAGGTCACAAATCTAAGTAACTTAAACTAGTTGAGGCAAAGATCTGCATACCTGGATATTCCTAAAACCCTAAATGTAATACAGAAAGGTCACACATACCTCCTCATCATCAGATCCAAAAAGATCAATGTCATCATCATCTTTGCTATCTGTGGCTGCTCCTGTTGTGTCCTCCACATCAGCAGGACCATATTTCCCCAAAGCCTTCTTTACTCCTGGCAAGCTGCAAGAAAAAGCAGGTATTAGGAGCCTACTCAAGTGTCAATACAAATACCAACAATCTGTCAATGAAACTACAAGTGCATTCAGAATCAAATGCTGCTCAGAAAAAAAAAACCCAAACCACATTTAAATCCAATTCTGCTACTTGAAAAGGAACTGCCCCAAAGATGATTCCTGATGCTCCTGACATACTGCTGCAACTGAAGTCCCATATCCAGAGACTGTTCATCTGAATTGACATGATCCTGCCCAATACTGCTGTTCCACCAAAATGTATAGATAAAAACCAGCTTCTTATTGGTATCATTTATCTATAGTATAGTCTATGTATGAAAAGTTACCAACTTCCTGTTCATGGTCTTCTATGAATATTTTGTTTAAAAATAACCAGTAACAAAAAACACCTTGCTGCAAACCTTGTAAGTTTCAGTGAATGCTTTACCCTGAAAGCTGGCTCTCAATAGCACACGGAGGGAACACAACTCCCTACTTAATTGTTCTCCTACAGCTCATCTAGTTCTGTAGTTTGAGGATAAGCTTGTAATTTTACTATTACTGTGAACTGCTTTTACAAGAATGATAAAATCAGCTTTAGCTTCAGGAACTGAGTAGTTTCCACAGAGTAAACTTTGTGAAGCAACTTTATACTCTCTCTTTATAATCCCCTTTAGCATTGTAAGAGTTTCAGAAACTTTACAAGAGTTCCCTCCAAACCGGACTGAGGCACATAGAAGAGGCAGTGCAGCAACACTGACACTACCTATGCTGTACCTTTTTAGAGAGGCCTGCAGTCTCCATGGATGTCAATACAGCACCTTTCATGAACACTAAAATCACTAAAAAAGAAAAAAGATAACATTTGCTTTCACATTCCCCCTTCGTATGTGCTTCTGCATTGCAAATCATCTTTTCTGTTAAATCTGAATGAAGCACTGTCCTGGGTTTAGCAGTAGCAGTCACTTTTTCTCCTTCTTAGTAGCTGGTGGAGCACTGCGTTTTTACTTTCAGTCTTGGAACAATGCTGATAACACTGATGTTTTTAGTTACTGCTCAAATGTTTAGACTGACCAAAGACTTTGTGAGTCTCATGCTCTGCCAAGGAGGAGTGGAAGCTAAAACAGGACACCTGACCCAAACTAGCCAAAGAAGTATTCCATATCACTGCACGTCATGCCCAGGATGTAACTGGGAATTACCTGGAAGGGCACTCTCTCTGCTCGATTGGGTGTGTTTTCAGCGGGTGGTATCATATTCTCTTCCCTTGTTGTTTCTCTTATCATTATTATTATTATTGGTGGTAGCAGTAGTGGTTTGTGTTATACCTTAGTTACTGGACTGTTCTTATCTCAACCCATGGGAGTTACATTCATTCGATTCTCCTCTCCACCCCTCCAGGAGCTGGGGGGGCGGGAGGAGGAGGCTAAACTGTGTGGCTGACTTGCCAACAGAGTTTAAACCACTGCACTTCCCTTATCTAGCACTTCCCCTATCTATCATCTATGTACTATGTATTTATCTTTTAAGACTCCTGCAACACTTCCCAATCCATTTTGGTGTGGCTTTATGGGTCGATTACTAGTAAGTAATTTCCAGCTTTCAACAGTTGTGTAAATGGCAGCAACAACACTCAAGTCTTTCTTATGAGCTTTAGTAGAAATGTCAACAACCGAACAGAAACAGAATCACACTGCCTAAATGCTAACTGAGGAATGTAAAGTACTGACAGAAGAGGCCTGCTCTGCTGCTAGACCTGCTCCTATTCCAACAGCAACCCAAAAAGCCACATGGTACCAGTAAAAAAAAATGGTTTGTTCAAACTCAAGGAAAAAAATGCAACACTTCGTAAACCAGTTTGCACACATATTTCAACTCTTTATACAAGACGTACCTTGCTTTTTGCTTTTCGTACGACTTAATATGATTGTACCACCGAAGAGCGTGAAACAAGTCTGCCGGAGGTGGAGCACTGATTGCTTCGAAGACTGCTATGTCAGCCTGAGATGGGACATACCTGCGGAGAACAAAAGATTAACTCCCTTCCTCGGTGCACCGAGAAGGACGCGAAGCACCAGCTACCGAGCACTGAGATCACCGCGCTGCAACAGCAGCTCTGCGCGTCCCTCATGCTGCTACTGGGCCCAGTAACGAGAAAGAAAGGAGCTCCGCGTTAAGTGCCCAAAGCCAGTCGGGCTGTGGTGGCCCACGAGCTCTGCCAGCTCCGGCCCTGCGCCCCGCGCAACAGCTGCCGAAAGCCCCATCCCGCCAGGCCAGCGGGCCTCACTGCGGCCTGGCCATCCCCGCCTCCCCCGAGCCCCAGCCGCTTCTCACCCCTCGATATAGCTCCTGTCAGCCAGGAAATCATTGAGGACCCGGAGGCCAGCAGCGGACTTCAGGTCCCCGAAGCCCATGGCGGCAGCGGCGCGAACACACGCGCCCCTACTCAGACCGCCGCTCAAAAAGGCCCAGCAGCCCCCGCGCCTCAGTTATATAGCGCATGGGATCCCTCCGCGGTGTTTCACACAAAAGTATCCCTCCGCAAGAATAAACCGCGAAGTAGTTCCTCACACGTTGAATGCTGCAGCGCACGCCGTGCAGCGGCAGGTATATTAGCGGTGCGGAGAAGGATCGGAGTAACGAACATGAAGTTAATGACAGTGTTGTAGGGGTATTGTGGCATTCTTTGTACCATCGTGTCCTATCCCCTCCCCGTGCCGCAGACACCAGCGGAAGTGGCTAGAGGTGGCAGAAGCAAATGCGGAAGGAGGCGGAAGCTGCTGAGTGCAGCGTGTTCGACGGTGGCCGAGAAGGCACTTGGAGAAAGGCGGAAATTGCCGAGTTCCGTCATTTGCCAAAGACTCGACGGAAATGCTCGAAGCGGTTTGTTCCGAAGATTGCCGAGCGCACACGTCAGCGCGCAGCACACGTCTCTGAGGCTGATCGTTCCGGAGGTTGCCGAAGGGGACGCCGAGAAGTGGCGGAAATACCCGAGACAGCCGCCATAGAGGCCGAGGCTAAGGGCAGCCTGTTCAGCGGCGGGGAAGGCCGAGGAGCCTCCGCCGTCCTTCCCGCGCCAGGTAATGGCTGACGCCAGGGCGGGGACGGCTGTGGCGCTTCTACAGCGCGGCATCGGTGGTCTGCGGCGGCATCGCCATGGGCGCGGGGCTCCCGTCTCCTTCCTCCTGTCTCCGCTCCCGGTGCCCTTGACGGGCTCGGCGGCGGGCGGGGGCTGCCCGGTGGGCAGCGGCGGAGGCGCCTCCAAGGTGACCCCGCGCCGGGCAGCGCTGCTGCCGGCCGTGACCTCAGCCCCGGGGACGGTGTCTTGGCACGGCCCCTGAGGAGCGGGGCCTGGGGGGACGGGGCGGGCAGGCTGCCCCGCTGTTGGCCCGCTGCGGGCGGAGGGGCCGCCCCTCGGGAGCCTTTGCGTTTGTTTGTAAACGCGCATCGGTTGCGGTGGAGCTGTCACCCGTTCTCAGTGGCGGCTCTTGCAGAGTTAGTGCCTTGAGCTGAGCTGCCGGCTGTTCATCGTGCGAACAGTCACCGGTTCTAACGTGAGGCGACATGCCTGTGTGTGAAGTATAAAAAGAGAACCGTGTCTTGCAGTTTATGAAACTAACTTCTTATTCTCTCATGTAGGCACATATATGCTTTTTTGGCAGCTGGTTTAGAAGTTTTTGCTCTGCGTGTTTGCCACCTGTCAGCAAACATTTAAACTGATAAAAACTTTATGCTGTTTTCTCTCTTACCAAAGCACCATGCTTCGACTGCTTGCTGTCCAGAGGACCTTGGCTGGGGTCACCCAGTCTTCCAAAGTATGTGGTAAGTATCTCTAGTTTATGCGTGTGTGTATGGTGGTAAAATTGATGTGAGTAATTGACTTACTGAAGGGCATATATGCGTGCTTCACTTGCAGCTGTGGAGTTCTGCATTGTGCTGTTCCTGGAACTGGAATTCTGTCAGTACTGTGTAAGATAAGAATCATGGGGTCTGATGGTTTGCATCTAGCAGTAACTGAAGGGATTTGTGTTCTTTTTCCATTTCTCTCAGGGCGTACAACTGCAACAGCAGCCAGCAACCAAATAGAGGTGTTTGTGGATGGGCATCCTGTGTTGGTGAACCCTGGAACCACAGTACTTCAGGTATGGGGAGTGGCATGTTGAATTGTTCCTGGACTCCCCATCTCACTTCTTGACAGCATGTTTTATCCTATATAGGAAAAAAACAAAAACCCAAACAAAACCCCTTTACATTGTTCTTTGCTTTGTTCAGCAATGTTTTCAGTGACTGATGTGATTTTGTGTGGCAGAAATCCTTTGGGAAGTTCAGCCCTGATTGTATGAAAGATGATGCATGTAGCACAAATTGCAACTGCAAAGATCTATGCAATGCTGTAACAGACTTTGATAAATCCTGGTTGAAATTCTAGCTGAACGGTGTGTGGCCTGAGAGTCTTTCAGAACCTGTTAATTTTGTATCTTGTTAACTTGGTGTCTCAGGCAATTGAAGGCTTGTCTCCTTTTGGTTATTAGTTCTTATGATTCAGAATGTTGATCCTTTGCTTCTTTTGTTCTTAGTGTGGGAAGAAATGAAACCCGAATCTCCCGGCCCATACTCAGCGTTGCAGCTTTTCAGGCCATATTTTCAAGTCAATATTTCCTAGTCCAGCTTCTCTTTAAGAAGCCATTAAATGGGGCCATAGCATACTGAGTTAGGACATTAAAGTACACAATGTACAAAATACATCATGTTTTGAGTACAAGTTACTAATTTGTTAAGGCATTAGAATGCCCCCAGCAAGAGTCTAGTGTGAAATTTTATTAAATTATGATTTTTTTTTTTTAGTTTTGCTTACATGTGTTTTATTTGTGGATTTTTTGGGGGGGGGGGGTTAGGGGTTTGGTTGTTGGCTTGTTTTGGTGTATTTTTAGAGATAATCAGAAAAAATAAATCTTGTAAGTTCTTTGTTATTGAATTCAGTGGTATTTCTTCTGGCAGCCATAACTAGTGCTATAGCATAGACCCCACCAGCTGTGGGGATTTTACACAGGAAAGGACATATTTATTTGCTCTATGGAAGTCTGTTGTCTCTGTCCTCCTATCTCTTTTTCACTCATGTGACAGAAGAATGTTTCTTCGAGTTTGGCATTCTACTGAAGTTGATGAGTGACTGTGCTCGAGTGTCTCTATAGAGAGTGTCCATGTTGCTGAATTATCAGAACTCATACTTGTTTCCTTTATATTTTTGAGATATTCATTTTATGCACTTTTCTTTAAATTGTGTGTTCTTTAAAAACTTTCTTGTATTGATCGTGTGCTGTCTATTAGCGAGAATTCTCTCTATTCTCTAAAGACAGGTCAGTTCTCATTTCTCCAATCAGTTACACATTTCAGAAAAAAATATATTTGTAATTGATAACCTGACATGTTTCTGCTTAATCACAATATTTTCTTTATGGTCACTTAGTAAAGTGACAGGGCAAAGGCACTATATTCCTGAGCACTAACACAGTTATTCTTTGAATAACTGCATAATGTTTTATGAGGTGGAACTGAAAGGTCTAACTGAAATTTAGTTTTCCTTTGGTTTTTATTCATTATAGGCCTGTGAAAAGGCTGGAATTCAGATACCCCGGTTTTGTTACCATGATCGTCTCTCTGTTGCTGGAAACTGTAGGATGTGTCTTGTGGAAATTGAGAAAGCTCCAAAGGTATTGTGTGTGTTTCATTGGAACTGCAATTTTCTGCTGTGCTTAGTGCCTGGTTAAGTGCTGTAAATAATTGTACTCTCATGAGCACACAAATTGTTGTCATTCAGCTGGTTGAAGCAGCTCTTTTCCTTCTCCCCATCGGACTGCAGTGATTGCCTATGGGTTGAAGTCAGTTCTTGGGTTATTCCAGATTATCTTGCTCCTGGACATGAGCATTTCATAGCTGTGTGCTTTCAGTCAGATGTATTTTTATGTTCTGTAAGTCATGCTTCAACTACACATTTTCAGCTGATACTATGCAAATAGTAAACTTCAGATACTGTATGAATTCAGCTGTGGAATTAGTGTCCGCAGGTTTTTTCTAGACAAATAGAGATTGCAGTTGCTATTAATTTATATTTTAATGCATTGATGTCTGTTGTAAAATAATAGACTTCTGGATTGAGTGCTTTCTTCAGCAATAGTAAGAAATCTGTCCAGATAGTTGAGCCATTCTTTTGGATTTCAGTCTTGGATTACAGATCTATATTCACATGTAAAACTCTTTAGCTTACCTTAACTTGAATTCCATAGTTTGACCTTTGTGTCTCTGAAAATGTTGGGTTACCACTGCAGATGGAAGGCAGGATGATCTGTGTAAAGATGTGACCAAAAAGTAGAAGGATTTTGTTTTCTGAGCAGATTTGTTAAACTTGCAGTGATCTTGTGAAGAATTTTATTCCAGGACTTTTTTGTACAGACTTTGTCCAAATAAATGTCTCATAAATGATGCATACTCTGAACTTCAGTTCTAGAGATTTTCCAGATTTCTGCTGAATCACTTTGATATGATTTATATCTGTTCAAACTGACTTTCTTCTTTCTGTAACTACTTGAATAGGAACCCAAAAGTGTAAAATTTTCAACTTTAAAAATATTTAAGTCATACCTAATTAAAACTTTTTATATAGCAGATTACTAATAAATGTGGGTTCTAGTGACTGGTTAGATTGTCTTCTTTTTTTCTTTGCACATATCTTTCTATTTCTATAACATGTTAAATCAATAAGAGATGCCTGTGTCAGAATTTTGGGGGAGTGAGAGGTTGAGGTTTGTGCCCATGTTGAGAAGAAATATTTTGTGTTCATATCTGCTTTTTGTGTTGACTGCAGCCAGTTGCTGCGTGTGCCATGCCAGTTATGAAGGGCTGGAACATACTGACAAACTCTGAGAAGTCAAGGAAAGCAAGGTACCTTTCTTCTAGCCTCCTATAGCTGACAAGTGTACTATCTGCTGAATGATGTAAACTTGACACTAACTTCAGTTCCTGAACCCAACAGAGAGGGCGTAATGGAGTTCCTGCTGGCAAATCACCCGTTGGACTGTCCTATCTGTGATCAGGGCGGAGAATGTGATCTACAGGTACAACATACAATTAAATTTTGTAGACTTATGTATTAATACTCTTGTCTTGAGTGCAATTGTGCTTTCCAGCAGCCTGGATATGTCTGTTCTCTGTTGTCTATTCTAGGATCAATCAATGATGTTTGGCAGTGACAGGAGTAGATTTAGAGAGGGAAAACGTGCTGTGGAGGACAAGAACATTGGCCCATTAGTCAAAACAATCATGACTCGGTGTATACAGTGCACTCGATGTATCAGGTAATGTTCTTTATTTTTCGGCGGAGAGAGTACAGAGCAGGCTGATTCGTATCTGTTAATTGTTAAAGAAACACCATGAGGGGCAGTCAGTTTATTAAAACTATTTTTCTCACTGTATGTAAGGATTTGCTTTCTGATAGGGTCTGATGATACCTGATGTCGTAGAGTCATCAGACAGCAGCATACAGGAAATAGAGAGGGATGGCCAAAGCATGAAAGTGAAATCAGAATACTACAGGGGAGAACTGTTTCCATGGTGTTAGTGCCAGAATGGATTTTAAAACATTCAGTGACTTCTTCAGCCACAGCTGCAAGATTTAGTTTTTCTTGGCAGCCTCTGGTAGCTGTGTTTATGCTGTTCTGTAGTCCTGAGGTTCAGTACTGGCTGACTTGACCAGAGGGAAAAGAATACAATGTACCCTCTTAGTTCTAAAAAGACCTTGTTCTAGAAAGACCTTGTTAGTTAGGACTAATCTTGGACTTGGACGGTGAAATGCAATGAGCACTGAACTGATCTGGCTTTTTATTTAACCACACCAAGTTTGTGTAGCCCCATCAAATGAACTTCTTCAGATGTGTAGTCATGCATGTGATGGCCCTGACTAATGCATCTAAACAATTGTTTTCTCCTTTCAGCTATATGAACTAAGGCTAATGTTTTTATCTTAAGAAAAATAGATCAGGGTTGAAAAATGTGCTGTGTTGCTGTTTGTATATTCCAGTTTTGGTTTTCATTCTTTTTGTGCCTGCCAGGTTTGCTAGTGAGGTTGCAGGGGTAGATGACTTGGGAACAACCGGGAGAGGAAACGATATGCAAGTTGGTACTTACGTTGAAAAAATGTTCATGTCTGAGTTATCAGGGAATATTATTGACATCTGCCCAGTTGGTGCTCTTACTTCCAAGCCATATGCCTTTACTGCACGTCCATGGGAGACAAGGTATGTATCTGAAATCATACTGTTCTCTGTTTCTGTTGTACACTTTATCTTAGCATACATTTATTCGTGATACCAAGGGTTATCTCTGATTTTTGTTGTAGACTTCTCCATAGGCTGAATCTAACACAGTCTGTTATTTACTCACATCTTATTCGAGAAAATGAAGGAAGTTATAGTTTGTAGACTATTATTTCCTTATTTTTTTACCCTAAAATGTTTTGGCCTTGTAGGTTGTGGTGATTGCTCAGTAAAAAGCATATAAAGGAAAAATCAAATTCATTAACTCAGTAGTTGTTGAGAGATATTATTTAAAATGTTATGGGAAACTAAGCTCCTATATGTATATCTAAAGCTAAAACTACAGCGCTTGTGTTTCCACCACTGTAAGAATATGGTGGTTACCTTGGTGGGTTTGTGAAGTGTGATACAACTGGTATGCCAGGACCCCCATATCTGTATTGCAGCTGTCGTCCACCATACCAGAGGGGCCTTTGCCACTTGATTGCAGCATATGTTTCACATTCATGGATAACCTGGGCAATAGTGTCTGTGGTTAAGTGCACCCCATGATCGTGAGTCCATCTATATGCTGAATCTCTTCTTTGATGGCCATAAGTGTCTTGGGCCCATTGGGCTACAAATAATTCACCCTTACAAATAATTCACCCTTACAAATAATTCACTGCTGTCATAGGCACTTGCTCATGCTATCCCACACACCTTGCCACTCATAACTGTCCCACCTCAGGGCAGATCTCAGGGTGGTATTCTTAAATATAACCAAGACCTGAAAGATTCAGGAGACAGCAGTAGGGGACATGCTGGTTTGAACATCCTAAGAATAGTGAAAATTCTTGAGACCTATTGTAATTACCCTGGAGGAAAACTGGAAGAAGGTCTCTCCCCCATACATGGGCTCTCCGAGGAGAAAAGGTAAAGGTTGTAATTATTAATAGTTTCCAATAGATGGCTCCCAAAGTATGGAGGTGATGACAGTGCTGCATGCAAATATCAGATTAGACTCACAACCAGCAATTTTATCGTATCATAAGCCAGGGAAGACACATAGCAAGTAAGGTGTGATGTAATACAAGTCTGAGAACACTCACAGCAACTCTGAGAGCAAGTAAACCAACATTGTGACTAGCGACAATTAAACAAATATAATTGTTGCTTTTAACAAATTTGGTTTAACATGGTCTGGTCATGTGTTAACTCTTTGTGCTCCATGATGGGTATCAAAAAAGACTGTGGTGGTTTAAGCCAGTAGGCAGCTAAAGAGCACACAGCTGCTTGCTCATTACCCCTGCCTCCCTAGTGGGACTGGGGAGAGAATTGGAGGGAAAAAAGTAAAATTTTTGGGTTGAGATAAAGAGACAGAATAGGACAGAAAAGGAAAGTAATAATGATAAAAGAATTAGAATATACAAACCAAGTGATGCACTGTGTAGTTGCTCACCACCCACTGACTGATGCTCAGCAAGCTCCTGAGCAGTGTCCCACAGCCAGCTTCCCCCTCAATTTATATATTCTGCATGGTGTCATATCTTATGGAATATCCCTTTGGCCAGTTGGGATCAGCTGTCCTGGCTGTGTTTCGTCCCACCTCTTGTGCTCCCAACCTACTCACTGGTGGGGTGGTGTGAGAAGCTGGAAATTCTTTGACTTAGTGTAAACACTATTTAGCAACAACTGAAATGCCAGTGTGTTATCAACATTATTCTCATCCTGAATTAACACAGTGCTGTACCAGCTGCTAGGTAGAAAACTAATTCTATCCCAGCCAAAACCAGGATGCTGTTGCTGCTTATATGTAGAAAACTGCAAATGGTTTTATTTGTTCTTCTAAACAGGAAGGTAGAGTCAATTGATGTTCTCGATGCACTTGGAAGCAACATCATAGTGAGCACGAGAACTGGAGAAGTGATGAGGATTTTGCCAAGGCTGCATGAAGATATCAATGAGGAATGGATATCTGACAAAACAAGGTGTGTGGGAGGTGTCTGTACCCACATGCACATTTTTACACACATTCAAGGCACACTTTGCACAGCTAGAAATACGGACAATAGCACTGACTTTTGGATTTCACTGTTAATACTGTAAAGCTCTAGTGAAGCTTAATGGGTAAAGCGTGCTTTTAATGCTATAATTGAATCTACCAAGTCTTCTAATGTTTTTATTTTTGTAGGACTGTTTTTTTACAGAAACTTTTTAATTTGTATCACAGATTTTTTAGTTGGTTTGAGAAGGAAAAGTTAAACTTTCAGGGGAAATATTTCTTGTGTTTCTCTTTCCTCATCACTGCAAGCTGTTAAAAAGCTCAGTCGTATTAAATACTTAATATGCACAATTATCTTTGCTCTTTAATAATGTTAGTGGTGTTCACTTAGGTTTGCTTATGATGGTCTGAAGCGTCAGAGACTTACCCAGCCAATGATCAAAAATGAAAAAGGACTCTTTGTTTATGCCTCATGGGAGGATGTATTAACTCGTGTTGCTGGTGTGGTAAGAACAATTTTCAATTTACATAGTCGTAAAATTAATATCTAAAGCTGAGCATGTATCAGTGATTAACATGAAAAGTTATACAGAAAATGGTTTATTCTTTAAAGTTAGAGGAGAGCATTTGACTTTTAATCCATTGTATTTCCACTTACATTTTTTCTTTTGAATATTATTTCCTGTTTAATGGATTGGACCATCTGAAAAACATTGTCTTATCATGATTTAATTTGGGGCACTGGGAGAGAAAATACTTTTATTTAAATAGGAAACTAAACTGTTCCCTCAGAATGTTAGGAGGAAGTAACTTAGTCCTGAATTTCTCTGATCTATCTGAAGACTTCTGTAAATTTATTTAAACCGTGCTATCACCACTTTCGCTATCAAAGCCATTAATTCTATACTACTTATATCTGAATTGTGCTTGCCTCAGTGCTTTCTCTGTGTGCTGATTGATACTGCTGTTCAAATGAAGTGCTGCATGACTGCACCGGGTTTTGATTAAAAATTTTATGTGGGACAAAGTAGAATTGAATAACTGTAATTGAACTTTCCTCAAGGATGTTTTTACCCATGGTAGGTAGCAGGGTTTGTTGCAAAAGCTATTGCTTCTCAGATAATACCTTTGAGTTGAGTTTACTGAGCTTGTGTTATGGAAGTTTGTATTCTGTCTACAGTTTATAGTCATTAAAATAAAAGCACTCAAAGATCTTCCTTAGCTCACCACACCAAATGGGAATTGGCCACATCTGAGTAATAGCTGAAGTGGGAGAGACCTGCATAGAATACAGAGCTGTTCTGTGCTTATAATGAGCTCTGAAGGAGCTGGCATTGCTGTCCTGGAGAAGTCAGACACTGCTGATCAGTTTGTGCTGCTCCAGGCCAGCGGTTGCACTGCTGGCTTTCGAACATCCTAATGTAACAAACATTGGACCAAATGGGAATTTATTTCAATGGTTTCTCTTGCTTTTGTTTAAATTTTCTCTCTCTCCAGCTTCAGGCTGTGAAAGGTAATGAAGTAGCAGCAATTGTAGGAGGACTGGTGGATGCCGAAGCACTAATAGCCCTGAAAGACTTACTCAATAGAGTAAATTGTGATACACTCTGCACTGAAGAGGTCTTCCCTACTGCTGGAGCTGGGTAAGAGTCAAGGCAAAGTTTGGTTGTAATTAGTGTATTAATAAACTTTCCAGTCTACAAATGATCTCATGGTAAGAAAGATTCTGAAATGACTAAGAATAGTAATTCCTGATGTATTAGCTGGGTTTGTTTAAATTTACAGTATTCACTTATAGAGAGCATTTATGGATTGTTAGTTGATACACAGTCTCTATTACAGCAAGGGTTGCACACTACAGTATGTTGAGGTTGCTGCAGTTTAACAGTAGGCTACTGAAAGCCAGTTACACTCTTTTGTAAGTTGGATAATTTATTTCTATTTGTGTTGTGAAAAATGTACTACAATTAGGATCTTGAAAACTATAATAGCAGATGAAGTTTGTGAAGGCTGTCAGTGACTAAATGTAGGGAATACACACTTTGTAATTTCTTTAATGTTTTGCTGTCTTGATACTCATGAAAGAGAGAGGTTTGCGCTTTATTTTTGGGTTAGTAATTTGAATTGAGAAATCTCTTCTTTTCCTTTCTCTTCCAAAATAAAGAATTATTTCATGCATCTAGAATTTTTATTGCATATTAATTCCTTCACTTCCCTGAATTCTTATATGTTTTCTTTCATACATCTTGTTATAGCACAGATTTACGCTCCAACTACCTGCTTAACACCAAGATTGCTGGAGTTGAGGAGGCAGATGTCCTGCTTCTGGTTGGCACCAATCCACGCTTTGAGGCGCCACTTTTTAATGCTAGAATTCGAAAGAGGTTTGTGTTCCTTGGTGGTGAGTAAGCACGCAAATCCATCTAGGTTTGATGGAATGCTCAGGTGGAGCCGCAGGCTGTAAATTGAGAGCATTCATCCAGATGGACTCACTGGATTTAGTTCACCTTTTAGTAAATGGAATGGTGATATATGTGTAGAAAAAGGGGGTCTCTTCTCCCTGTAGTTTATAGCTATGTTTTGTAAGCTCTTACTTTGACATTTATGTAAGTTCATATACTCAGACATTTATTCCTTTGTTACATTACACAGACACTTCAGATTTTCTTAGAGAAGTTTGCTAAAGCATATTCCTTAAAGAATAATTTTTCAGCATCAGTTTGCTGCTTTTTGTATTGTTGTTGTAACAAATCAGACTTGCTGATTTTAGAAGCAATTATTCAAATTTAATGTTTTCTTTGACAAATAATGTGGCTTTCCAAGACTTCTGATCATAGCTAATTCAACTTTAACAAGATATGTCAGCAGGAGACAATGAGGTTTATAGAAGCCCTGTCCCTTCTTAATGCTGGGATCTTGCAAAATACATAATTTTAAACAATAGTGGCCTTAAAAGTTTGAGAGGAAAAATTGCAATCAAATTAATGAACACTTCATATTTTTGTTTTGTTTTATAAGCCTGTGCTATGAGAAGCGGCAAAAAAGAGAAATTTCTTACCAGCTGAATCTCTCTGTTCATCTAAGAAATAATTAGATTCCTAAAACTGTGAGCACTGTCAAATTTGGAATCCTTTCCTCATACAAATGGCTTTAGCCTCAATTCTGAATTAGCTAACAGTTAAGTCGAGCTAAATACACTTAATAGTAGCTACAGGTGTGGGGTTTAGTTGGATTTTGCCTAACACCGGATAAGTTCATTTAAGGTTGTAGTACCTCATTTTGTGCAACTTTTTCTTCCAATGAATTGGCAAAAGCTTGAGGATAGGAGGCAACTGAGTTATGAACTTACCATATAAATTGTATCGCTGCAGTGGCTCCAGAATGTACATAGAGAAATAGGCCTTCTAGAAAAAACTTAAGTTTTCTTAAATGTCAGAATAATGCTAAACTGTGTTACCAAACTAGAACGCCATGTAAATTCCTTTGAAAGAATTGGTGTTCTATTTCAAGTTATTGTTAAAATCATAATTAGTGGGTTTGGTTGAGTAAAACTGTGTTTTTTTTTTTTTTAATTTTTATAAAACATTTATAAAACGTTTGCTGTGTTTTCAGCTGGCTTCACAATGACTTGCAAGTGGCCCTTGTTGGCTCTCCTGTGAATCTGACCTACACTTATCATCATCTAGGAGAATCCCCACAGATACTCCAGGAGATTGCTTCTGGAAAACATGCATTCTGCAAGGTACACACCACTTAAGGGTGTGACTGATACATTTCAGGTTTATTGGATAGTAATTTGGATTCCCCACAGAGATAAATTTGAAGAGAAGTACCATGTTGTATATGGGGCTATTTGCTTTTAATCACATGCAGAGATGAGGTAGTGATTACTGTGCACCAAGTATGTGTGAACTATTTAATATATTCAGGTGTGTAAAACTTTGCAGTGCAGGAAACTTCTGGAATATTTCTTGAAACCAGGCTGTTTCAGCTGCTGCTGTTTCTACTTAAATGTCTGGTTATAGAGTACAGTTCTATATTGACATGGTAGCATCCTGCTTATAGCACTTTCTCTTGGCTTATCTCTAAATGAAATAATGACCATTTCAGAACCATAGTTTTGCCTGGAAGACTTATGTAGAAATGATAGGATTTATTACTTTATTTGCACTGAGAATTGTATTCAGAGACACAGAATGATTTTCTTGATTCTTTACTTGCACAGGTCCTTAGTGAGGCCAAAAAGCCAATGGTGGTGGTAGGCAGCGCAGCACTGCAGCGCGGTGATGGAGCAGCTATCCATGCTGCAGTTTCCACCATTGCACAGAATGCCAGGACTAAGAGTGGTGTTGATCCTGACTGGAAGGTCATGAACATCCTCCACAGGTTTGCTTTAAAGCTTTTTGGGGAGCAGCTTGCGTTCATGCTGGGCCTTAACAAGTTACCACAATCTATGCAGTGCACATTTCTTGGTTTACACACAAGCAGCTTATCGGGTTAGAATGTGTAGGGAATATAAAACCCAGAAGTACAAACTTGCAGAAGCTCCTCAATAAAAATGTGTTCCTTGACCTGTCAAGATTTTCAGGCTCTCCATGAAATTTTATTAATCTATTATATTTGAATGTACAGTTTCAATTCAAAGGTATAGAATACAAGAGAGCTTAATAACATAGCACAGTGCTCAGTAGAGTGCACAACAGACCAGGGTAAACGATTGTTTTTTTATCTTGAGGAAGAAAAACAAAATGGCAAGAGTATTTAAATAATATGGTTTCTCACAATATTCCTTTTACTATGAAATTTCTTAACTGAATAGTTAATAGAAAAGCTTCAAAGCTTTTAATTTTAGGGCTTGTGATCTTAGTTACTCAGTTTATTGGGATATTATTCCTTTAATAGGCAAGCTCCTCTTGGGACAGTCCTTCTCCACTCTTTCTAAAACTCTGTCAAATTGGCAATCTGTAAAGGAAAAGTTATTTCAGCAGTTGTAGTGGCGCTCAGATTCACAGACTCAACTAAGTCCTTCTGCCAAAATCAGCTTCATTGACAAGGATGCTGGTGAGGGACTCTTCATTAGGGACTGTACTGCCACGACAAGCGATAACGGGTTAAAACTTGAACAGGGGAGGTTTAGATTGGATATAAGGAAGAAATTCTTTCCTCTGAGGGTGGTGAGGTACTGGAATGGGTTGCCCAGGCAGGTTGTGAATGCTCCATCCCTGGCAGTATTCAAGGCCAGGTTGGACAAAGCCTTGGGTGACGTGGTATAAGGTGTCCCTGTCCATGGCAGGGGGTTTGGAACTAGATGATCTTAAGGTCCTTTCCAACCCTAACTATTCTATGATTCTATGAAACTAGTATAGCAAGAGCAGTGCTTGGTCCTGCTTGAAACTTGAATAGAAAATTCTGCTGTTGAAACTGAAACATTTAATACCAAAATACTCATGAGTTAAAGCCTCATGATACCTTTTTTACATAGGGTTTGTCAGTCTTTCGTGTTACCTACCAACTTCCATGTTTGATGTACCATCCTCTCTACCTTAAATGTAAAAAGCAACTTAACTTACTGGAACCTATACGTCTGACTGGTCAGACAAACATGAATAGCATTGAAAGGTTCATACTCTACAGAGAGAATCTCTTTTCTTCTAAATACAATTGGAAGTCTGGCACCTGATTATGTAGGATTATGCAAAATTCTTTCTTTTTATGGACGAATAAATTAATAGTGATAAAATAGTGGTCTTAAGTCCTTCAGAGTAGATGATGGTCTGGTAGCTGGTCTTTTATCTTCCATGTGAGTGCCCTAAATTAAAGGCCATTGAGTTCAATACATAACTGAAAGGTGAACCTTGATGTTCCAGATGACAAGTGAGCTGCCTGCCACTAGGCCCTGACCCAGAATGTCTGCCTTTATTTTGTTATCCTATCTTAATAGGTGAGATTCACTGTGAAAACTTCAAATGGCATTACTTTGTCAAAATGCAAAACCAACCTGGTATTCTGTTAAATACTCAGGAATTGTCAGCTGCCTTTACACTTCTTTTTTGTCCTATTAATGTTAAGAGATCTCTTACATTCCTTTCAACTATTTAGTTAAAAAAAGAAGTTAGTTCTCATGGTAGAGGAAGAATTATGAAATATCTTAAAGTCATAATGTGTTTTTTCCTACAGGGTTGCAAGCCAGGTAGCTGCTCTGGATCTGGGTTTCAAACCAGGAGTGGAAGCAATTAGGAAAAATCCTCCCAAAGTATTGTATCTCTTGGGAGCAGATTCGGGTTGTATAACACGTCAGGATTTGCCAAAGGATTGTTTTATCATCTATCAAGGTAATTAGTAGATGTAAATTAAGAAATGTTACTATCTAATAGTTGGAGAGAAAGCTGAAACAGTGGCATGTTCTTACAAACACATCTGGCTCTGATAAATTCTAGCCTTTTATTTTCTGCCAAGAAGTGGAACTTGCAACACATAACTTGAGGTACTGATTACTTATTTCTTGGGTAAAAATGAGAAACAGTTGATGAGTAGTAAGGGAATATCACGTCTTTGGGAGCATGGCTTCAAACCTAGCATCAAAACAGCACTGGTTCCCAGCTGTTCTATCATACCAAAACATGGTCTTAATTCACTAAGTATCTGTATTCCAGGAACTCCCAAAGCTGAGTGACTATAGAGACTGAACTAGCACTTACTACTGCTTGTAGCCGATTTGTTCTCTCCAGAGCACTAGGCAAGTAAGATCTCAGAGCAGTCAGCCTAATAGCCTTTATATTACTGGTTAAGCAAGCCTCAGAAACTCATTTTTACCAAGAACACAGAATTTCTGTATTGTGTAACTAAAGCATTTCTTTTTATTGTGACTTACGTCTCCCATGGCTGTGTACTTTTTTCCTCTTTCCATGTATTTAGGTCATCATGGGGATGTGGGAGCTCCCATGGCTGATATTATTCTCCCAGGAGCAGCATATACAGAGAAGGCAGCCACATATGTGAATACTGAGGGTAGGGCCCAGCAGACAAGAGTTGCAGTTACGCCTCCTGGGATGGCAAGGGAAGACTGGAAAATTATTAGAGCTGTCTCTGAGGTACTGTTCCTGTTATAAATTGCTTCTAATAAAAGTATACTGAGAGGTTAAGTTCCTTTTATGTAGTGTTTCCAAAAAAGAGGTACATTCTCAGGGCAAAACATGACTGTAGTCTTATGAAGCAATATTCTGTATTGAGTCCTTTGTTAATTCTGTGAGTTAAATGATACTGTTTCCTTTTTGAGGAGAGCACTAATATTGTAGCTGCTGTACGCTATTTGAGTGCATAATGGGTGAAGTTTTGTCTGCTAATTTTAACTGTAGGCATCACAAGTCTAACAAAATACTGTGACTTTACTTCAGTTTATACATTATAATTGCCTGTGTTCTCATGAGTATAGATTTTTCCTCATTTTAATTTAAGTATGTTAATGGCTTGGTAATCTAAACCACTATGAATTAAATCCCTAGACTTGATGGCATTTCTTTCTGTGATGCTCTTAGTTGGCTGGTTTGACCTTGCCTTATGAGAACCTTGATCAAATACGGAAACGTTTGGAAGAAGTATCTCCTAATCTGGTTCGATACGATGATGTAGAAGAGGCTAACTACTTCAACCAGGCAAATGAACTGTCAAAGGTAATTGAAACTGAAGTGTCTGGGCATGACTTAGTGCTGTTACACAGCTTGATGCTTTTTGAAGAAATGGGCCTTCTTCATATGTAATAAGTACCACACACATTCTTTGACCTGCGCTGAATGCAGAATTCACTAAGCAAATTGAATTTCTATCATAAAGCTGACTTTTTTTTTCCTTTCCTGCCACAGTTAGTGAAGCAACAGCTTCTTGCTGATCCCCTTGTTCCACCTCAGCTCACAATAAAAGACTTTTATATGACAGGTATGTATAGTGTGGCCTTTCCATTCTGAAATCAATACATTTTACTTAGCTTTACAGTAAGGTTCTTAGAAGGCATTTAAAGCTTTCCTCTAAGATGGGGAGGATTTGGGTCTTCTGAAGAAACAAATTTTTTCTAGTAAAATCATCTGGAATGGCCATAAAGTACAGGCTGTTGGACTGTATTTTCAACTAAGTGCTTTTCCTTTATCCTCCTTGTATGCAGTCTTCTAAATCTCTTTTATATTGTGTCATTTTGAAAACAGTTACAACACACTGACATGTGTCTGGATTTTTTTTTCAGATTCAATCAGCAGAGCATCCCAGACAATGGCCAAGTGTGTGAAAGCTGTTGTTGAAGGTGCTCATGCAGTAGAAGAGCCAGCCAGCTGCTAGAGACTGATCAGACTGCTGCCACCTCCATCCAAGTATTTGCTGCAGTTAACTGCTGTGACTGATAATTTTATTTTTCAAAAATCCATCTGCTTGGTCATTTTGTGTTGTTTCATTCACATTTTCATCAGTTGAAATAGTCCCAAAATATTATAGGACTGTTGTTGTGTCAGACAGAACATGCCACACTCAACATACTGTACTCAGAGGCAGAGTACATGATGACTGTATACAAATAAATTATAATACCAAACAATCCATTACCTATGTAATTCATATAGCTCACACTTCCTGCTTGAGAAGAACTCAGTAAGTAACTCGGGGAGTCTTGTTTGCTAGGAACAAGTCTACATGGCAAAAGTACTGGATTTTAACCTTCCAGAGTATCCAGTATCTGAACTGTAAGCATTGGTGAGGGTGTGAACATTCTATTTTTGTAATGTGCTGTCAGAGCAAGCTGTGCCTCTTTTGTGTCAAACATACCTGGTTTACGTCAGTGTTCAGACCTACCACTGCTTAAGATACGTGCTTCTCCATTTTGTCTCAGCTTAGAAACTTCTCACAGAGGAAATCGAAATTGTTTTGAAGACATGAGAAAGAAAAGCAGTTTTCACACAGCTTCCTCATACTGAGCTGCTTTAAAAAGTCAGCAAAAAGATAAGGCCTTTAGCTACACCAGTTTAAATATAGACTAGATCTCAGAACAGCTTCTCTGTGATATAGCAAAGTGGGGGAAGAGGTTGCATGTGGTTGTTTTTGGTGTTTTTTTTGGTTGGTGGTGGATTTGGGGTTTTGGGTTTTTTAAAGCTTGAGAATGACTTCGGAACAGAGACTCCTCTATTATGTTAGTTAATTTAAGTCTAGAAGAAGGATAGCTTTCTCTTCAACAGGCTACTCGGGTAATAAGGTTTAGAGCAATCCTTCCAGGAATCATGCAAATGGGAACAGTATCATAATGCCATCACTTCCAACTTTATTGAAAAAAGAAGTTGCATGAGGAGAAGCTTCATTTTTCAGAAAAGTGCAGAACAATACTGAGTGCACAAGAGTGCTGCTATAGAAGCCTTGGCTTTATAAAGCTGTGCTTGAGATTTTTTAGTAACAAGTAATGTTTTGAAAAGTTGTCTTCCTTTTGCCCAGGAAGAAAACTCTTACTGGTTATACTTGCATAGCATGGAGTTCTCACACTAGCTAAGTCTTAAATGTTGGACATTGACTCAGCTTCCCATCTCCCAGTTACCAGCAGGGTCTGTTCTCTTGGCGGTAGGAAGACAACTATTCACTTTATTCAGCAATACTACTATGCGTGTAACTAAGACATCTATAAATACTGTAGTCTATTTTTAATGGCAATTTGCAGGACCCCCTAGTGTGTATGTCCACGTGTGTGACCAAATACTGCAAAAACCTTCATGTTGTCCCTGTGGAACATTACTTCTTTAGAAGGAAGAGGGGTTTATGGCAGGGACATAGGAAAAGGATGTGTGTGAGAACATATGCCAAAAGCAAGGCAGTTGGCTCTTCTAACAGATGGTAGGTTTAAGAGGAAAGGGTGCAGCTGAATCCTGTACTCAGTAAAACATTTGGTTCCCCGGTTGAACCTTGGGGTTCTTCCTGAAAATCCGTGTTGTACAAACAGAGGAATAATTTCAGCTGTGCAACAAGTCAGTTATCACTTCTACATTTCAAAATTTGTGAAGGTTCAAAACTGTTACTCTTTTTTTTTTTTTTTGCCTTACATCTCACAGTGTTGCTCAACTGCAGGAGCTCTGGCACACGAGACTGGGATTTTTTGAAAGCTCTGCACCCTTCAGTCAGTGTGTGTAGGAGATCCTTATTTCTATTCAGGAAGTTTCCAGCCCTTACTTTGAAAGACAGGAAGGCTAAGAAGTACATGTGGTGCTGTCTGTCCTGCTTCTACCCTTTTACCTCCCTAGTTACTGAGTATAGACCTTTTCTACTGAGCTGGGTAATAGCAACAAGCCTGTCTACAGATTAGACTGTTGGAAACTAGATAGTAATGAGAAATCTGTATTGGCACTCTTATCAACTGAGTTTACTGTGCAGACCTTTCCTTATCTCTTCTGTTTGCTCTGGTGGCTGGACAGTCAGTGTACTTGTGGACTTTTGTCCAGCTACCAATAAAAGGATAGGGGTCTGCAAAGGAAATGACACAGGCTGGGCAAAGTATGGGAGCAAAAGTTATAAAAACAGGGTTGTTCATGCAACTTAGTTTACAGTTAGTGTTAGTACTTGCTGGTTCTGAAGCTGTAACCTCAGATTAAAGCACGGTATTATGAGAAGGTGGCAATAAAAAGCTGGGATAGTGGGAGATGAACGTTCTGAAAGTATTCTTTACTGTTTAAGTAAGGGCTTATTAGCCAGGCAGTACATTGCCTGAAGGGTTAGTTCTGCTGGTGCAGCTAACCTCCCAGTGTCGTGTTGGTGGGTATCTTTATCCGGTTTCTGTTAGGGGTAGGCAGGGGGTTTATCCCACTTTATTTTAAAGCCAAGGCCAGATCTGAAGGAGATCTGATTTCCCAAATGCAGCCCTAGTACCACCTGGTGGCCAACTGGCAGAATGTCTCTGGCTGCATAGCCCGTTATGGTTCACTAACCTTCATCTCTGCTTCCTGTACATTTCTGCCTGCACAAACAGCATGACAAAGAACTGGCATGTGTCTGGGAGACAGATGGATAGGTTTAGTCATTAAGTATCCTCTCCACAAAGCACTGTGTAAACATAGCTCTTACAAACAAGCAATTAACCCCAAACCTGGTTTAGATTAAATGTTGCCTTTATGTAGCCTTGCCTTATGCAGAAGGCTATTAGGGAATGGAGAAGGAAAAGGGTATGTTAATGCAAGGTAAAACCATACTATGCACTTAAATTTTCAAGCAGGTTTAGGGCAGGTTAACACCAGAAGTCAGATTAAAGAGAAACAAACTTTGTCAAAATACTGCAGGCAGATGTAAGCATCTCAGTCTAACAATACCATTTTAAAACAAACAAAAGTTTAAAAACCCTGTTCAATAGCCACCTTTCTGGAAGCACGGGTGTCCCATGGGTACATCCCTACAGTCCCAGAGGGAGACTGCTTTAAATCCTGGCTGATGTAGTGAGCTTCTTCAATAAAAAGAAACCAGAAAATGTAGTCCCAAATGGAAGTCAAGCCAAACTGAAGTATGTTCTCAGCAAGACAGCCAACAGAACTAGGCCCATTCATAAAGTTATAACTGACTTTTTTTTAATGCATTTTGAAGCATAGCTCAAGGCAGAAAAGGAAGTGTCTGCAGCATTTCCCTGGGAAGTAGATTTGAGATCAATGCCCCTTCTGATGCGGATGAAATCTTGCAAGACAGTGTCTGCTCTCTTCCTGGCTGGGGGATGTGCTGTGTGTTACTGTTGAAGCCTATAGAAAAGCAGCTCAGATTCACAGAGCTAAAAAAAAAAAAAAAAAAAAGTAGAGTGGCAGCCTGGCATCAGCCCTAATCCAAAGAGAAAAGGTAGTAAAACCCTGTCCCCACAAAACACTCCAAACAATGGCTAATCCAAAACATCCTCTTCCAAAACAGGACCATCTCAATAATGATTTGTTGTGTTGCCCTTAGAATATGCAATTAGATGAAGTCACCTCTAGTAATGAAGGGTTGAAAGACTGACTCTTTCAAGGCACTGACAGGACATGAACAGAGAAAGTGCTAACAAGCAAACTGATAGAACACGGCTTGATTGTGACTACCATCATGGAAAAAAAATCAGCAGTAAGTAAGCATGGAATTAAGGAGAGCAGGAAAAGTTAACGATTTCACTGACAACTGAAGTAAGCTTTGTATCAGGATATAAGTACATGTTCTAATGGGGTAAGTTCTCCCAGAGTTACCCGAGAAGCTGCCTTGCTCAAGAAGCAGTTTTTAAATTCCTAGTAAAAAAACCCCCACAACCTATTACTAATATGTTACTATATATTATCATATAATTATTTATTATTATTAATTATCAGATGGGCTCAGCTACCTTTGGCACTGGTGTTTAGAGAGTTACATGGAAAACTCTGTTCAGAACAAACTCCTTCACTGGGATGGGAGCTCATACAAATCACAGTCCTCTCTGTTGCATCTTCATCCAAAAGCTGCTTTACAGTAATACATATTAGCTGATTGAATTATGTCAGCAATGTGTCCCAAAGTACCTGGTTATTCCCAACAATCCACAGCTGAGCATAACAGAGAAATGGCACAGGGTCATAAGCAATGTACACAAACCCCTGCAGTTCAAACATCGGCAAAGCCTGCTATACCAAACACTGTTAATCTTTCCCACTGGCTTCATGAAAGCATCAGTTCACAGTGTCTAATGCTGAGAAGCCTACTGAGATTTAGAGGCCTCTCTGTGTAGCAAAACATACTATCTGGTAGAGACATCTCATCTCCCTCTGGTGCTAATATTGAATTTTGAATATACTTAACTAATATTTCAAAGAAATAATTTAATTCCTTCTTGTCACCTTCTGTACACCTGTGACTATGTTTGAAATGGATCAGAGATGAGAACCATGCATCAAAAAGAAACATACTAAAAGCAAAAAGCTTCATAGGTAACAAATAACTTACAAAATCCCCTGGAATCTCATGACCCTGAACAGTAATTAAGCCTCATGCTTTGATGTTAAATCAACACCAACCATTTTGGAAAAAAATCGCTGTCCTGGCATGCTTTTCATGTTTGAATTATCCATCACAGGATATTCCACACCTTTGTTGAAAGCATTTTATGGCTACTCTCAGAAGACTAAGGGATCGTTGATTTAGTCCACAGTGGGAATTCTCATCTTTCCAATCAGCAGTGATGACCAAGACCTGAATGTAAATGAACAACTGAACTAATAGTAGAAAGAAGGCCTGGTGATGAAGTGTATGGCTTCTTAACTGCTGCAATTACAGTTAATGAAATACCAATAGACAGCAGCAGATTGTAAAACTACAGTAACATACTTTGAATTAACAGTGGGTTTTCCAGTAAAATGGGACTGTATTAGAGCATTCTGCTGGGACAGTTTATTACATTCATCTTCTAATTAAAGAAGTCTTCATCTACAAATGCCTTTCATATACTCTGGACAACCTTCCCACAAATAACAGTCTTACTATTTTGTCTTTGCTGAGCTTTAGAGAGACAATACCATTTATTTAATGTAGAGTAAAATACACATTGATGATGAACAGATTAGCAAGTCTTAGTTAATTACTGTTTTCAGTACAGTTCACAATTAATGATATTATCGTGCAATAGCTAGCATACGTCTGCTCCCAACTGGCTATTTAAATATTAGTATATTTAGAACTATTTAGTTCCACAACTACACTCCTACTGAAATCCACAGCTGGTTATGAAATCAGCTATCAGATGTGCTAGAGACAACCACTGCAATAAAATGATCATGTTAAACAACTGCTGAAAAGTAACAATAAGCATTTTTCAGTAATACTACTATGCTGAGCTTTACCGGTTAGCTTGACTCCAGAAATTACCACAACCAAACAAACCAATACCACATAAAAGCTGCTACTCAAGATTGCTGCTTAGAAAAATGTAGCAATAATTTTGGTATTTATTTGTCACCCTCTTCAGTGTTTAAATACTACAAGATCTTCTATGGAAATGTGGCTGTATGTATAAAAGCCTCTAATGAACATCTACACAGAGTTGTTCCTCCCTTTCACAATATTCATCTGCATTTTAAATAAACTACTGATCCCTTTCACAAGCATTTGAAGATGCTGGAACTGTTCTTTCGAGGAATAACACCAAGATGCTGACGTTATAACACTATTTGCTGAAAACCCCAGACTCTTCACCACATGCAGAGTTTAAGTCATACTCCAGAAATTCCTGAGGTCTACACTCAGGGTGTGTATGACCTTGTGAGAGAGTCAAGGTTCATTTCTTGATGCAGCTTCCTCCAGTAACTGTTACGCAACCTAAAGCATCTATTCTATTACTTTTATTAGACTCACAAAGCTTATTCACTATGTCACTGCCCTCTGTCTCACTATTAATACCGGTGCCACACACCAGCAAAGTATGCCTCACTGGCAAGAAACTAGTGATTTAAGGAACATTAATGTTCCTTGACCACTCTGTGGACAAGTGTGCAGTGTGTTTACTGGCTGGAGCAATTGGTCCAGGGATGTCCACACTTTCAAGTCAAGGCAGACAGACAGAATTTCCAGAATACAATTCTCTCAGTTGTTCAGAAGATGTTTCTTGCTTTGGTATCACGTCATCCTTGTATGGGCGTCTCAGAGTCCAATTTGTTCTCCAATGTTATTTCAGAGCACTCCTCTACTCTGGCAAAATGATGCATCTCCTTATTCATGTCTTGTCCATAGAGATAAACAAATCTTTTTTTTAAATCTTCATTCTGCATTATTAAAACGGGCAGACTATGTTGCTTTAGGGTGTTACAGTATAACATTATATTGCCAGCAAAACAAACTAATATTTGCAATTTTTAGTAGGTTACTGAAAAGCAAATCCTTTTAAATCCTCTCAGGTAAATAAACAAAGTTTGTTAAATAAACCCATCCATCTATAACGTAGAGATTTTAATTTCTCTGTTGAATTATTACACAATAGTCCATGTAACTCAGATACAGGAATTTTTTCTTTACTTTGTCCTCCTTAAAAAGCTGTTTTTTTTAAAGACACTTAAAAATATCCAATTTCAGCTTTTCTATTCTATTTTCCAAAGTAGATTCAGAATGTTTCTCAGTTCCCTTAGCATTAAGCTTCTGCCTTTGCAATTAACACACATCAAATAGATCTCAGGATGTCACCAAAACATGTAATGCTACTATGATGCATGTTTAAATTTAGGCATGCAAGTAATCCGCTTAAAGTCAGCATCTGCAAAGTCAAACACATAGCCAGCGACAGGGTTTACTATTGTTTCTGTGTTCAGGTTCTCAACTGCTTTCACTGCCATTTCTCTTAACATGTTGGATCATCTGCATCCCATTATAAAAAGAATAAAAATACTAAGATGCCCCTCAGTGTGCTGTACAGATATTCTCAAGAGTACCACAGAAAGGCTCAGCATAGGCTGGTTGTTCATGGTATGCCTTCTCTTCCCAAAACACTAAAAATACTGCAATAAAGAGAACTTGAATTATAGTTGAATTATACTGAACTGCAGTTAAAAGAAGCAATCCTGTTGTTTAGCATAATACCAGATACAAGAAATCACTTAGGATGGAAACTTGAATTTGGTACTCCAGCAAAACCCTACCAACTTTTATCTAAGAGTTTTAGTGCAAGTAAGTATTGAGTGACTCTTCAAACACTTCTGAATTACTAATCAGGCCTGCAAGCAATTGCAAAACTGGGATCTGAGAATCTGGCCCTTTATTAAAATAAAATAAAGATGAAATATTAGTTTAATGCTGCCTTTGTTGAATTTCTGAATTGACTGAAATAATTTGAGCATTTCAAAAGTGTGGGTTTTAATTATCCCATGTATGACCGACATTTGTAATCCCTGTCATTCCTGTAATGAATTTTAGATATAGAATATAAAAGTATTTTTTGCTTAAATATCTTACAAAAAGAATCATTATACTTCATGCTCCAAAGCACACTATAATGACTGGTAAGATTATGAAGTACTCTAATTATTGCATTACTTCTACACAAAACACAAAATCTTTTAAAATACAATCTAGGAGCAGCATATTTGATTATTTTTCGGTTTTCTAATGCCAGAGCAGAATAATGCATTTAATGGATTCATAATCTGATACAGGAAAACACCTCTTATGCAATAACTCCGCTGAATGCAACACTCCACAATATTAAAAATGATGGGTAGACTAACCATGATTTAAAAAAATTCCCGCTTAACAAAACTCTAAAGAAATTACAGAATGATTTTAGAGAGTTTCCAGTTTAAAAAGTTTCCAACCTCAGAATTACTTGGAAATAGTGGTGAGGTTCTCTTTGTCTAGTTGCGTATCTACTGAACAGTTCAGTCAGGATGTTTGAAAGGGAGATATCTATAGAAATCTGTTTAATTGTTGAAAGTCCTGGCCAAAGTTTAAGGTATAATTCGTATATATATTTTACTGAGGGTGATCTTGCACTCTCATCCCTGCCTGTGGCAGGGGCATTGGAATGAGATGATCTTTAAGACCCCTTCCAACCCAAAACCATTCTCTGGTTCTACACAGTTTGACTTAAAGACCAGCTGACTTTGAATTCAAATATAATTAAACTCATTTACCTAAATGAAACCCCCACTATAAACACACAAACCATTCACTATATCAGCTAGGCAAACTCAGAAAGAATGTTTTGAAAAGGGAATGTATCTAAATTCAGGTTTTTTAATTTTTTGTTTAAAGATGACAGTAACTGAGCTAAACCAACATATTTCAGATTTGACAGCTGAGGGGGAGAGGCTGATTAACACACTAAGTAGTAATTCAATACCTGCATTCTTATGACCTTAGTCTGGCTGCAGTTCAATTAGTCTGTAACACCTGAATAATCATTACAAATGGAAAAAACTTAAATGCTTTTTGTTTTTTTTTAATGTATACTTATTTGTTTTCTAATTATTTCCTCTTTGTTCAGGACAAATAATCTTTGCAATTCATCTCTGAGCAAGCCTATGCATAATCTTATTGCAAGAAACATCACAGGTCTGCTGAACACAGTGATCAATGTCTTCACCCATAGCTACACCATAGCATCTCACACGGTTTTGACAACATTTCCTATATTCTTTTACTATAAATACTAAAAAAAATAGTAAATGGTCTAATAAAAACATCTGCAACAAAGAAAAACACTACTATTTTATATTACAAGATACTGTAGTATACATTTAGAGCATTTCTCAACTCTGTAAATAAGTCAGGAATATTATTATTAATAAATACCAGGAACAAAGCCCCCAAATCAATGCAGTAATTTAAAAAGAACTAAAACTGATTTTAGAAGGCTGCAAAGCACTTTGAAAGCATTAAAACTAAAACTCAACCAAATTTCTTACTATGAGCTTTATTTCTCCACATCCCATCCTGAAGGGCAGACAATGCTACATTTATTAGCAGGTTAGCAGAATTTCTCTGATATCACAGGTTCCACTCGCTCGCATTAAATCCCCCAGAGCTCCTCTACATAACCTACTCTAGGAATAAACTCCCCCCCCCCAAACACCAACCAACAGAAACACCCAAACAACATCCCCCCCCCAAAAAAAAACCCAATACCCCAAAAGTAAAACCTTGCTGTTTTTTTCCTACCTGTACATTCAGTTTTATTCACAATGCTTTAAGAGAAAGACATAATAGTACAGTTATGCGGAACTATCCCACGTCAATCTCAGCTGTTGGACTGAAAAGCTACCAAAAAAAGTTACACTAACTTTGACGATTACACATTAATTTTAAATCTATCACACAACAACAACAAAGTTATCAACTTTATGCCTTATAGAAAAAAAGTACGAATTTTTATTTTTTTTTAAGAAAAACAAAGTTACTAAAAATATATTTTTTACCGTACCTTCTTTAATTTTTTTTTCCAGAAAGCTGATCTTAACAGGTTACAAAGAAAATTATTTCTTCAGCCATGCGCCTTTGTATTTTATTTTTATTTAAAACAAAAAGCCACATAAATGATAAAAACCCTGGTTTTGGCCATTTGGCTCCCTCCCGCAAACTGACACTTTATAAAAACCTTCCGTACTTTTTTCCCCCTCCCTCTCTCCCTCTTTACTACCTCCAAGATGGTAGGAAAGTTGTTGTTTTGGAGGGCAGAGGAGCCGCTCTCTGATGTTATGTCCTCGCAGTGCCTGTAGTGGTGCTGTAGGAGGCTGCTGGCTCTCTTCTTGAGCAGCCCCAGCAGCCCTGCCTTCTTTGCTGGAGAATATATTCAGGGATTCCCCTTAATAATCACCTACCCTCTGAGCACTTTGTAGTTTTAAAATAATAAAGAGCCCCCAAAGCTTCCTCCCCACAAAAAGCAGGATCTTCTCAGAGCCAGGGGGGCAGCAGCTCCACAGCACAGAGCCCGAGCCCATTCCCAGTCCCTCTGCTGGGGAGGAAACTCTGATCTGTCAGCCCAACAGAGGGAAAGGGGGGAGAGGAGAGAGAGGAGAAAAAAAAAGCAGCTGGAAAGGTAAGCCAGGCCCGGCCTGCATCCCCGGGCTCGCGTAGCGCGGCAGGCGGTGCGAAGGGTGCAGGGCGGGCGGGGAGGCGGTGTACGTGAGGCCGGGGATCGGCCGGGGCGGTGTAGGCCGCAGCGGGAGGTGAGTGGAGCCGGGGGGGCCTTCGAGGGTTTCGGGCGCCGAGAGGATCGCCGAAGGGGGGTGAGATGGTCGCCGGAGCCCAGCGGGAGGGTCGGGGTGCGGCGCGGCGGCTCCTATGCCCGGGAGGTGAAGGGCGGTGGGGGAGAACGGAGGCGGGGGGGGCGCTAGGCCTCAGCGCGGCGCGGCCCGGCAGCTCCGCTCCCCGCCCTGCCGGGCCCCCTGCGCCGGGCCCCGGGCCCAAAGCGGGCCGAGCCCTGCCGCCGCCGGAGCTTAGACACTTGGGGGAGGCGGCGGGGACGCTTCGGCCGGGGCCACTTCCCCCCCCACCCCTCCGGCGCGGGGCTGCGGGGCGAGGGGCGCCGCGGGACGGGACGGGGGGCTGGGGGCGGCATTAATTTGCCGAAACGACTTTTAATGAGCGGCGATGGCCGGAGGGCGGTGGGGGGGGGTGCACCCCTTCCCCCAGCCCGGCCCGGGGCCGCCGCGGCGGAGGCGGTGCCGGTCCCGCGGGGCGTGCGGGGCCGCGCCGGCCGCGGCCTGGAAAGTTTCGCGGCGTTTTTAGGGTGCTTCCCCCGCCGCCGCTGCCGCCGTGCGCCCCGCGGCCGTGGGGACGGAGCCGGCGGGGAGGGGGCGCCGCTGCCGCGGTTCCCCTGCACGCCCGTCCCGTTCTCTCCCACCCCCCCTCCCCCCACCCCCCGCTTCCTCCCACCCCCCGCTTCCTCCCCTTCGGTGAACCCCCTCTCCGGGCCAGTGTCGGGCTGACTGGCCTCACAACTTTTTGGGGAGCGGGTGGGGAGGGGGTATTGGGGGTGTGGAGAGGCCGTCAGAGTGCCCCCCCCCGCCCTGTAAGCTGCCGGCACATGGGGGTCCCAGGCCAGCCCCGTTAGCTGGGGAGTGAGGGACAGGAGTGAGGGGCTGCCTCTTGCCTCGCCTTTGCGACCCGCCACGTGCGGGGCAGGGAGCCCCCTCAGCGCGGCCGGGGTCCCTCAGCCACCCACACTGCCCGGGGACCGGTTGGCATCAGTATGACTGGGGCAGCAGCCCCCCGGCCCCGCAGCCACTGGAACGGATCATCTCAGCGGCCCCTACACGGCAAAGGCTGTGTCTGGATTTGGGCCCCTGGGCCCCTGTCATGTCCCCGCTGGAGGACCCTAGCTGTGCGCACGGGCCCGGGTCCCGATGGGGTCGGGGGTCCTTGTGAGGTGGTGCTGCCCCCGGGGACTGAAAATGAAAGGATCGTGTTTTTTTCTGTTGTTTTCAGGGAAAAGAACGTCTGGTAGTTGTGAAGTGAGTCCACTGGAAAGCCCACCAACACGCTTCACCCCGCACAGGTGAAATAGCTCCAGTTTATAGTGTCGGAGGTGTCTGGTTTTGGTCGAATGACCCCTTTGGCTTTTGTCTAATGCTCCTGTGTCTTTTGGCTCGAAATGCTAATGGCTCTGTACAGGTAGCCTCTAGTGAGTTTAGGAAATTAAAGTCATGCTTACCTTAAAGCCTTGTATTATACCATCTGATTAAGATACTTATATCTGTAGTTGTTTCTAACTTTGTTACCTAACAACATACGGTAAAGGTTTATTTTAAGGCTGTTCTCAATTCTTGAGGGTTGGTAGACTTAGAATTGGCACATTTAGGGCAACGCATCGGTCCTCTGTAGTTGAGTGCCTTCTCCTATGGACACCTCTGTGCTGGCAGTGTTTCACATTAGGGCTGTCCATACCCACCAGGTGCCACTGCAGGTGGCTGAAGCAGAGCGCCCGTATTCTGTGTTGTCACTTAACAGCCTGGTAGCTTTTCCACAGCTCTCCTCAGCCTTTTATATGATTTATGTGTAATACATACATGTATCAGACAAGGTTTATTAATCATAAATTAGCTACAGAAAGCAACCCAAAATTTACCTAGTGGGAGTTACTTTGATGTCTCAATGTTGTTACAATGAGTGAATTGATCTGTACGTAGGGCCTGGTCCTACAGAGTTGTGTGTACCGTGTTCTCACAGTATGGTAAATCCTCGGGAGGTACAGATTTATTGTAATATCATATTGAAACTTTGATAGCTCATTACTGCTAAAAGGCTGCTCTGTGAGGAGCTCTGCTCCTTTATTGAGTATTGAATGATATTCCTGTATTGTGTGAAAATGAACTTGTTTGTCTTTGCAATGTTTTGTCTAAAAATAAGACTGAGGCATTTTGTTTAACCTCATATGCAATTGCAGATTGTCTGTTATTTGAATAAATAAAAGACTTGGACTTACAGCCTTTTTTTTGTTCAAGTACAGATGTAAAGTATGGTGTGGTATGTTTAGTCTCTACTTTCTCTCAGGATCATGGTTTTGATACTTTGAGATAACGTTTTAAAGTACATTTCTGAAATGTTGCAATGGCCTAATGTTCCATTTGTTGCTGTATCTGATTGAAGGCCACCTTTCTGCAGCCCCTCTCACCCTGGGGCTCTCAACGTGGGCCTGTTTACAGCCACACTGAAATACATGCGTTTCTGTGCAAGCACGAGAATCTGCCTGTGAGGATGTGATTGCAGGACTGGGGCCTGAGACCTTCCGCTCACATAGAGAAATCCTTGTTGGAAAGACTTCAAAGATAAGGAGCCTGTCTAGAACATTAGGTCGGGAATAGCCATGTATAGGAAATTATTTTATTGAAGTCTATAGGAATGTGCTCTTAGTGACAGTTTTGAGTCTTCCTACTTAACATCTTTTCTCTTTATATATCCTTTGAATTTTCCAGAATTCCTAGAGTTGCTTTTTGGTTGTTACTTTTTAGGCTTTAGGCTGTCGGTGTCACATTTTCTATATGGTACTGTTCATCACATGAGTGAATCAGCTGAAATTAAAATTCCTGCTTAAGTTCTGTGTAGGAAAACAGAGAAGAATCTGTTCAGTTTTGGAGCAAAAAGAATTATTTTTCCCTCCTTAGTTATGTTTTCTGATGTTCATTGAAACTTGTTACAAGTCTGTAAGTTTTCTAGCCATTACTATTATTAGGAATAATACTTACATTTTATTCTCTATTGCAGTACAATCTATGTTATCAGTATTGCCTAAAATACACGTCTGCTTTTCTGTTAATACATCTGACATCCTTGTGCAATATAAACTGCCTTTTTGCACAGTTGAGGTAATAAGCTCTCAAAAAAGGCAGAATGAGGACAACGTTGCTCCTTCTGACTTCCTAGGTAGATTTTAACAAGTGAAAAGTAGTCCAAAACATGATTCCAGGTGGTAACTAAAAATGTCTAGTAAGATCGTAACATATTATACTGCCTTGGTATGTTGGGCACTTGCATGTGTGTGGAGTACCCTGACTTGTATGTGGCTTTTCAGAGGTCTTCTTGAGTAACGAGTGTACTCTAGTTAATAAAAGTGTTTCCTACAGGAACTCTTGTAGTTGACTTAGGTTGCTTCCCAGTGTTTTCTGTCTCAATTTGGATGCTTTTGCTAACAAAAAGACTCGTGTTTTCAGAGTTACAGTAGGCTTGGTTTGGTAGCTTAGTGTAATAGAGAATTGAGCTGTTAAATGACCAGAACTAAGCCAAAGTTATGGTTAGATCATACAACAGGGACAAAAGTTATAACTTCATTGTGTTGGTGCCAACCACAATTCAATGTGGTGCAGCTTCTCTTGATAGAACAGAGCACTTCACAGAGTCTCTTAGTAAGAAATAGGAAAAAGGAATGTGTTTTCTCTGTAATAATATAATTTTTACTCATACTGAGTGAAAGATTTTACTGTAAAGTAGCTTTAAATGCTTGTCTTTTTGCAATGATTTTTATGGTCTCTGTTCATCTCTGAAGAGTAGATGTAATTCCATGTTGCCCAAGCATCTTCAAATCTCTGTATTTAGTGTTAGTTTCAGCAAAAGGGTCAGGCAGTGACAACACAAGGCATTGTTCTTTCTTGGTCAAATTGAGGAATCAACAAAACTACTTCTTATGCTGTTTGTATTTGTGGAAAAACTGACGTTTTTGGAGACTTCTGGCCCCAAGCTGCTGGTTTAGGAAACATATGTAGATGATTATACCTTGTCTGTGATATTTCATGAAGACACCAAGAAATTTAACATGAAATTTGTGCTAGTATTAGCAAATGCTAAATGACACAGTTAAGACTTCTTTAATCATGGCTTTTGTTTGGATGCAATGTATGAACCTCAGAGTTCAGTCCTCTTAATTATACATCTTTTAACCATATATAATGGTTAAAATATAATTGCCTTGCAATTTACAATGCATTTGGGGATTCCATTGCCTAAAAGGGTCTTACGTACATTGAATGTCAAGTTCTGAGCGTACGTTTAAGAATGTATCCAACCCACATGATTTAAAATATTCTAATACGCTTAGCACAGTGTTTCCTCAAAATTACAGATTGAGTTTTGGAGCTGTAATACTTTGGGCTTTCTAATAGTGACTAAGTCATTAACTTCTCTGTAGACTACAGATGATGTCAGGTACCAGATTTCTCTATGACATAACGCTGATACTCAAGATGGTTTAGCAAAGATTGCCCCCCAAAGTTTACTGTTGTGCCATTTTCCAGCCTCTCTGAAGGTCTGTTTAACTGTTTTGGGAGAGGCTGTGTGGAGTGCAGAGCTACAGCTTTGTTGTTTTGGAGCTGATGTGTGCTGCAAGGGAAATGATATACCTGCTTGCCAGTACTAGAAGCAGTTGGGAGCTGGCTTCTTCCTGTGCATGATAGCAGGTACAGACGGTTGCGCAGGTGTGTACCTGTGTGTATTTAAGTCTTTTATTTCTCTCTTTACAGTCACTTTGCAAACCACCTTCTGGTGTCTTACTGACCACCAGTGGCTGCACTCAGCAAGACAAGTAGCTCTGCTCTAAGTGATGATGTCGCAGAGTGTGGCTTTGCTCTGTGTTCTGTCCGTCCTTGCTGTGAAGTCTTGTTGGGATGCTAAGTTTCTTGGTCTTCACATGTACAGATAGGGCTTTTGCCGGAGGGATAGGATTTTCTTCCAGTCAACTGCTCAGGAATAAAAAATGAGAGAAGGGGAGAAACGAGTGTGTTATAAAATTACAAATGTTAGTGATAAACCCATAAGAGCATAAGAAATACACTACACTGCTGGGTCCAATCAGGGGCTGATCCAACCTAGTAGTCTATCTTGGGTAGTAGGAGTAGATGATGCTATTTAGGAAGAGCATGAAGACCCAGCCACTTTAAGTGTTTCCTTTTCCACCATCCATATTTGTTAAATTAGACAGGCTAGCAGGTACATCACATGTCCTCACTGTCTGTGATTTTTGCTGTTGTTTTTTCAAACCTGATGATACTTCTATAGCCTCTTGTGACAGCAAGGTCTAGCAGTTCACTACCCATGAGTGGTAAAAATTAAGTGATACTTTAATGTTTGGAGTCAATCTCTTACTGGCTTCATGAAGTACCCATAGTTCTAATATTGTGTGATATGGTATACAATTGTTCTGTATTGACCTTATCCCCTACCAGGATTTTTTAAACCTCACTCATGTCTGACATGATTTGGCAATGGTACACATACGTTTTTCTGTTCTTTTCTGTTCTTTGCCCTGTTGCTTCTGACCAGCTCAAAATCTTTTATTCAGAATCAGTTAAGGAAAATTAAGGTTCCTCAAGAAGCAGCCTCTGGTTTCTCTTTCAGGGGTTGTGGCTAAAGCTAGTTTGAGCCTATGCAGGCATAAGCTATGTTTCTATGCAGGCGTAAGTTACGTTTCTGTCGAACCTTTCTACATCTTCAATGTAGAGTGTAAATGCAAAACCCAAAAGCTTCCGGAAAGTTTTGTTCCCTGATATTTTTGCAGTGAAGTACAGCTGCTTAAGCATTTGATTTTTTCCAGGGGAAGTCCATGTTTCCGTCATCTCTTACTGAATCCTGTGGAACAAAAATAGGTTCTCCCCCACCCACTGTTTAGCTAAGTGTAGTTTCAGTTCTCTTCAGTTAAGTGACATGTGTCTATTCCATGCTTGTGCTACTTTTTGATGTAGCAACAAAAAGCTCTGTTAAGAACTCCTGTATATTTTGTTCAAAATAAAATATAACATCAGATTAAATCATAATCAGTAGATTCAAAAATCTTTGTTATTTATATATATATATAAATATATATATGGTATGCTATAGAATTTAAAAAAGCTATTTTTTTAGATTATGTACAACCTCATACTGATCCTGCCAGTGTATACATACGGCATCATTGTCTTTTGGCTGCTAGGTGTATTTGTTTGTTGCACTAATTGATTCCTATCAGGATTTTTAACATGATTATATTTGCATGAGCATCTCTTAGTATATATGTAGATCCAAAACTTGATGTTCATGCTCATTGATTTCCCTGAGGAGTATTGTCAGTATTTTGCTTAAATGTTTCATACAGCATTGTACTTGCGCCCTGTGTCTTTCAGACAAACAAGAAATAAAATACTGTGCCTGCCTTGACACAGTCAAGTTAAATGCAAAAATAAGACTTAATTATGAGTTAAATCCAAAAGTAAGACTTGGGGCACAAGAATAAATCCAGGATTATAGTGGCTGGGAACTGTGGAGCAGTTTCTTTACAGAAGTTTAATGGAGGCACATCAGGTATATATTTCTTGCTGGTTGCTTTGGAATGTTCTGAGGTACTCTTTTTCTTTGGTCTACTGCTTGATAACCTTCAGAAAAGAAACGTTGCTGGGTTGTGCAGAAAAGGAGAAGGTCATTGATCTGCAAAGCATGGTAGTAGCTTGAAAGAAGGTGGTAAATAAAACAGAAATAGCAGCACGTGAGTCACTTCAGCTGAAAGATGCATTCATTCTGTCAAATTTTTCATCCTGTCCAGCATGCTACCAAATAAAAGCTTCAGTTGTGTGTATGGGATGCAATTAGTTAAGACTAAGACAACCTTTTTGCTGCCATAGTAATGGAGGGGGCTGTATCTCAAACATATAGGACCCAAACCCAGATCACATCTCCTGTACTGTGCATGTTACCATGGGATTTATGTTTTTGTTTCATGTTGTTGCTGAAGTGTGTGTCAGTATCTGCCTTAAAGGTGTCTGAAAGGATTATTTGCTTCCTAGCAAGCCAGAGAAGAGAGGGTTCCCTCTTTCCATTCTGTATGTATGGAGAGCACAGCCAATGGTGAACTTTATTGTTCTTAATACTGATGTGTTGTGAAGGGTCATACTCCAATGATTGATTTCAAATATATATAGTAGGTGCTCCTTACTTTCATGTACTCATAATGTTTGCAGGCAATTGAGAATGGAAGTTGGGAAAGGTGATTGGAACTGGATTAGATATATGTGCTTGTGTTGTGGCTATCCAGTATAAACAAAATGGGAAGCCTCTACCCCTGGGGGTGTGTGCTGGCATGTGTGTGTGGAAAGGGAATCTTGTATGAAGAGGAAATGTAAAATGATCCTTATTATTGTCAAATGATTAATCAGGTCACTTGCACTAGTTAGTTTTGTAGCATGTCTCCATTCTGTCTGCTGTGCATGCTGCACGTGTACATGTACAACTGTTTCAGTAATTTTAAGTGTGTTTTTAAATTTTTAGTAGTCTTGTGTCCTTCTGCTCCTAGATAATATGCTAATGTAAGGCCTGGTTTATACAGTTTACTGTTAGAGGTGTGATAGGGTGTTTTGTTTTGCCCTGGTGACCTAAAGTTGCTTTTGTAGGTCCTGCAGTGCCATAGTGCTTATCGTTTTCTCACAGTACATTTGCACAGTGGAAAGTGAAGCCTTATACCTTCACAAGAGGAAACTGCATCTTTCCTGAAAAATCTGTGTAGGTTCCCTCCTTGCACTCATGTTCTTGCCAGTTCAGGCCTTGGGAATAAGTAAGTTGATTGAGATGGTAATCTGACAAATCAGTATGTTTGCCACATGCCTCTGATTTATGATGTCTTTCCTCATTATCACCTCTATGTACATTCGTTTGCTTGGTATATGACATATGAAACTGAACTGAGTGATGAATATACCATGTTTAAAAGAGTTTATTCCAGTACTTTTGGGATGGCCTTTCTGAACGAGAGCTGCCTTTTGAAGGCTGAGTGTGGCTGAGTAGCTGCAGAATATGTGTACTGTTAATTTTATTTGAAGCTACTTTGGGTTTGTTTGTTTTCTTTTTTTCTTTGTTTGGGTTTTTGTTTGCTTGTTTGTTTGTTTTTTTGAAGATGATTGCCAAAGACTCCATAGTATTGGGAAATGAAAAGTATGATTATGATTGCATGGGTTTGCACTGTAGGAGTCTATTTTAGAGTGGGGAAAAAAAGGGTTTGCACTGTAGGAATCTATTTTAGAGTGGGGAAAAAACCCCAGCCTCTTGCAGCTCTCCTGGCATTGATGGGAGTACTTTCTCTGACATTATTAATGCTCACATTTACCTAAAATTAGTACAAGGAGGTAGGAAAAGCTCTGAAGAGCCGTAATGACCTCAGGAAAGACTGCATATTGATGCTTGCAGAAGCTGTGGGCAGCCGCAAACTCTGAAGACTGTTTATCAGTAATGGTCTTCATGGCAAAGAAAGCTTTTAAACCAAAAAAAGCTTTCTTGCACTGCCTGATGAAATTAAAATTTTGCAGAGCAGGGGTAGTCACCAGCCTTTTTGTAAGCAGATACTTGAAGTAAAACCTCTGCATTCAAATGAGTTAATTATCATTCAACTTGATTCCTGAAAGCAAGTGATCTAATCTGACACTTAACCTTTTTCAGCATGTAGCTTCCAGTCCTTTATGGTAGATGAGTAGAGTTTTGTTTAACAGGTTTAAGTGCTGTGGCAGTAGCATTATTCCCCTCCCCCCTCCTCCCCCCAATAATTTCCTTTCATGGTTTCCAAAGATCTGTGAATACTGATTGAAAGCTATTGTGCCAGTGGATTTGGCTTATTGGGTGCTAGCTGAACCACAGGTTTAGTGACTACACCTGGCCACTTAGTTCTTAAGCAGTAATAATACCTATTTTATTCTGTCTGACTTTGACCTTTTTGATATTTTCCTTAGACAATCTACTTCATCTTGATTCATCATCATTCCAGGATAGAGGTGTCCTTGGGGCTCTCTCTTAACACTGATATGGTACAGAAGATTTAAAATCAGGTATTGTTTTGGGTTTGTTTTTCCCACCAAAATGAAACACACAATCTAGAACTGAATGCCTTTTATTTTTTCCCCCCTTATGTGATTTGTCTTAATATTATGATTCTTTCAGCTGATGTTCACAAGGAATAGAGTCACGTGATGTATGAAGGCAAACACATACACTTCTCTGAGGTTGACAATAAGCCCTTGTGCTCATATAGCCCCAAACTGTGCAAGCAGAGGCGACTTAACGGCTACGCCTTCTGTATCAGACACGTTCTGGAGGACAAGACTGCCCCCTTCAAGCAATGTGAATATGTGGCCAAGTATAACAGCCAACGCTGCACCAACCCCATCCCCAAATCTGAGGATCGTAGGTGAGTTGTGGTTACCTGTTACAAAGTGGTAAGTGGCTGGGACATAGGCATGAGCTTTCTTTTAGATGCTGCCTGGTTTCAGAGTGAGGAAGGAACTGGCCTAAGTGGATTGAATTCCAGGAGGGAATTTTCTAACAGTTTTAACACCAGTAAACTGTATTTTGTTTTCTGTGGCAGCCAAGTACTCGGGAGACAATAATGTGCTGCCAGGGAAGTTTCTGGGAGTTTTTTGCTTTTCTCAAATTCACCATAAACTGTGGATCAAACCTACTATGCACTACCTGCTGTTCTAATTAATTTGCTCTGTCACTCACAGTATATGCTCTTAGAAAGGCCTGCTTGTTTGGCCAGCTGTGCCAAAAGCACACTTCCATCTGCTTTTCATGACAAACGGTTGAAAATGCATACCTTCTGGGCTTTGGGAGCAGTGACACATGGGGGCAAATCCAGAATTACAATTCAGTGTTTGTGATTTGGTATCGATATGTAGTGTTGTATTACTGGATTAAAATAAATATTTCTTGATAACAGATGAACCAGATGGTAAAGTGATGTCCACTCCCATTTCTTCTTTGCTTCCCCGCTTCATCTTCCCCTCTCTTCCCAAATAGAGATGCCCAGGGTGCCCAGGTATTAAGTGCCTTGCAAGAGATAGCACTTGCAGTTGTTGGAGAGCTGGGAATTCAGACCAGATTTACTGAATTGCAGCCCATACTGCAGCCACAAGGGCATTCTTCTTTGCTTTTTAAGGCTTTATGAACACCAGTGTCATTGGTGTTGCTTGGGTTGAAATAGTAGAATTTGTTTTGTCTTGTCTGCCAGGTATATATAACTTTAGTTTTTCAGTCATTGTTGCATGCTTTGTCTGCAACACAGTATTTAATTAATGTGTATGGTGACTATCTGAGGCTTGATCTGTTAGGAGTGATTTTTTAACCTAAAATATAAACAAAATATGCCAAAAAAGAGTCAAGCCACCATTCACTGACCTTTCACATTATGAGCTGCTATTCACTAACCTTTTGCAATATTAATAGTGTTCCCAGTGTGCCCTACATATAACTTCCTTCTCAGCTCACAGCTCCCTCTCTTGTCTGAAACAACAGTTGGACTGTGCTCTAAATTAACTTGCACTTCACCTACCATTTCAGTTGAGGAGACTGATGAAGTGAGAAAAAAACATGAATGTTTGTCAAAAGCTGTAGGGCAAATGCTCAAATGGCACAAGATGAATAACTTTAAGCTGTAATTTGACAGTCGGTGACTGTTTCTTTGCTGCTGTACAATTGAGGCTCTTTGGAAATAAGCTTGCAGAAATGATCATGGAAATTGTTAGCACAAATGGTATGCTGTAATTTCAGATGCAAGAGCTGACTGAACCAGAGTTGCTGTTTACCAAGGGTCATACTTAAAAACAATAGAAATAATACTACTTAATGACACTTTTTTAGGTCTCGTATGTTGCCATGGAATTTGAGATTTTTCTTTACACCTTGAATTGAGTTCACACTTTGTTCTTTTTGATTTTTCTCAAGTTAAAGTGAAGTGTGGTCATGACATCTGGTGTATGTTATATTAGAATAATTCAATTGCATGTCGAGTGTCATATTACAGTACTTGAAGAGGACAGCAGGTGTCTGAAGGAGAAAATAAACTTTTAATTTCAAATGAGAGGATGTGATAGTTTGAAAGAATATTTTAAAAGACTGCTTCTTAGGGCAGGGCTTAATTTTAACAATAAAACTTAATGAATGCTAGTGATAAGACTGTGCCTGCTCTAAACTTCCTTTTTGTTGGCAGGCAAACCTGTATCTGTTTCTTAGGTGACTTTTTTCACACTCCATTTGATATAAAGATCTTTGCTATGTCTGAGGTCTTCACTCATAGCTTTTATTTTTTTGGGTACAAAATTGCTGTCAGATGGTCAGTTTGTCACAGTTGTAGACATGTAACTGTACATGATCAGAAGCAGGCTGTATGATGCTCTGACAGCTATCTTTCTGGATACTTTTAAAGATGATAAAAAAAGAAGAGTTTTAACAGGACACATGCATTACATGCCAAAAGCTTCATAGTCTGTCCACAGATAATTAAAAAAATTATCACTTGACCCCAGACAAATGAGATGCTACCAGCCCCAAAGATGTTTAATATGCTCCCATATTAGTAGATTTCTTGTTAACCATTAACATTCTGCAAATTAAATCTATTAATAGTGCATGACTTCACTGCTTTATTTGAAGTCTATTTTCTTTATTCACTATCTTGCCTTTTTTAAAGAGTCTGCATGGGGTGATACAGACATGGGTTCTGTATATGTATGCCCTCTGAATATGTTTCCTAATTCTTATTCAAATATATGCGTAGATACTGAAATTCAACTTCACTTTTAAGTACAGAGTTATTACAATTTAGCTGGATTAAATGCCATTTTATCTCTAATTCTCCTCTTTCAAGAGAATCTTTAAAATATTTTGTTAATATGCAAGATGCTTTCCAGTTTATTTGGACCTACCTTTAAATAAGGGACAGAACACAATAGCAGTCTGGGATGTACTGGAAAGCAGAATGGAGTTGTATATGGAAAGCTATGCCCTGGATGTGCTGGGAAGCAGAATGCAGTTGTACATGGGAAACTGTCCAACTGAAGCTTTCAGAGGCTGTCACCTTTTGTGTGTCTCATGTTAACGATAGTTTCAGTGGATATCGACCCACTGCTCTTACCATATGTGCTCATTGCATTTGACCTCACCTGCACAAAATAAGTGCCTTTGTCACTGAGTAAGGAAGGGGTGGAAAAGACTATATTAGATATTCAATGTGATCTTGTTAGCTGGGAATAACTCGCAGGCAGGTTATAGAAGTGACAAATTGAGCCACTAAGACAGTCACATCAGAATTGGCTCTCATGGGGCCAGCTTGACCCTAACAGGTTTCACACTTAGTGCTGCGTGGAAGGTGTGCTACATACAGGTGCTGTTCCAGTCCTCCCCGTAGTCTGTCTTCCATGGTCGTGGTTTAAACCCAGCCAAAACACAGTGCTGTACCAGCTACATGGAAGAAAATTAACTCTATCCCAGCCAAAACCAGGAAAACTACTAAAGCCTTTCCTGGAATTACATCTGATCCCAAGCATTTATTGCTTTAAGTCAGCTGGCTATAGACTGGTTCTGGCAGAGTCAGGTAATATCTGCAGCACTGGGTAAAGCCAGTGCCCATTTGGACCAGGGCCAACGAAAAAGCCATCCTAGAACTTGGAAGGATGGGGAAGTCGCTGTGTATGCCTGCCTGGCTCTGCATGGGACTAGCTAGAGCCTGACAAGGCCAGGGTTGGATTGGTGCTATTAAATTATGTCTAGCCAAAACTGCCTGTGTGTAGTCTTCTCTAGCCAGAGAGAGAAAGACCTAAGTGCTCTTCCCAGTTTCTTCTTGCTTCTTTTACTCCAAAGTGTATCAGCCTCAGTTGTGCTGAAAGGCAGAGAGCTGAAAAGAGCCTAAAGCACAGAGCCAACTCAATGTGTACAGAAGTCTGCAAGTGCTTGTGATCTGTTTTCATTATGTTGTAGCCTGGCATCTGTGAGTTTGTGTCCAGAGGTGATGCCTGTGTAAGGTAAAGTTGATCCAGTGATGCAGGTCAGTTGTAAGAGCCAAAGCTTTATTCTGTGCCATATAAAAATGATTCTGTTACAGTTAAATGAACAAGCAAAACCCTTGCTAGCCTGAAACTCAGAGAATGTTATCAAGCTTCTTACCTGTTTATTTACCTTATCAATTATTTGCTTTCTCTTTGTTTTTCACAATGAAAACACAGAAGCTAGTTTTACCTTCTCATGTTGGCACTAGCACAAAGTGGCAATATTTAAGTTCTGAACAACAGGAGGGAAGCATTCACGTGCAGCACAGCTCTTTTTGTTGGAATTAGAAGGGGAAAAAAATTCCCTTGTGTTTTTGTCTGTTTATTGTTTTGTTTTCTGTCATACTAAAAGTGCAGTTGCAACTGATCTTAGTCTTGTTCAAACAAAATACTTTAAAAGTGCTTAATTTGAATTTTGGGAGTAGTGCTGTTGACTTTAAGGAAAGCTTTGTTGAGCCCTCATTTATAATTTTATTTTTAGAAGTGTGTATCTCACTATGAATTTACAGTATTCCAGTGTTCTAATAAGCATTTCACGCATCGCTGGCTTTCAGCTTGCCTCATCTAGATTTATTTATTGCTTACAACTTAATTATTTAGACAATAATAAGTAGCTGTACTTTTCAGCCTTTTCTGATTTATGAGTCCTTATGGGTGTGGATGCTTCAAGAAGCTACATATATGGAGATTGTTAAGGAGCATATATGAATTTGCTTTTTAGTTTTTTACCTTTTATGGACCCTTTAGAAGCAATTCACATATTGTTTCTTTAGGGGTTGTTCAACAAGTTGGAAGTCACTAAACTGAAGTGTTAAACCTGAGGGGGGGGGGGGATTGGTTTGGGCTTTTCTGCTGTTTTTTCTCCATGAAGATAAGGAATAATTTAATTTTAACCTATTTGTTCAAAAAAAAAAAACCCGTTACTTGGATTCCTACTGACTGGATTTTGAAGAATACCTTCATGGGTATTTCCTTGTCTTGTCCATAGATACATTGATGTAGGCATCACTCTTTCCCTATATCTTTGTTTTCATCTATGAGCTGCACAGTATAAATGAAATCCTGCAAGGGCAGAAGTCTTGATTGCTGGTCGCATTCTACAGAGGCAGAAGGGGCCTGCCTGTGTGAAACAGGAAAAGGATCAGATCATAGTTTCTATATTTCTATTAACTGCTTGTTTTAATCAAAGATTAATTGTTTACTTCTTAGTATGTTTTTTTTTAATCTGTGGCCATAAGTTGCAACTCTTTCCTTTTAATTTTCATTACAGACTTTTAGAGGCTTTTTTCCTTTTTTTTTTCTTTTAATAACATGACTTTCAAATCCTTTTTTATACATGTATTAGAAGAGTTTAAAATCCATGTTTGTGGAATGTATGTATACGTATTCCTGTCATTGTGTAAACATTTTCTAGCAGCAGAGAACTTCTTTTAAACTAGGTTTTTGTTTGAAGAACATTCAGCTAATTCTCTGGCTACAAAATTCATCATGTTAAACTACTATTAAATATTTATGCTACTTGTTCATCAGGTGCAAATAGTGACCCTTCTCAGCAGGTGTCTGTAGTGAGATTGTCCATATAAGAAACTGCTTCCTGCTACAGTGGAATTCGTAATAATGCTAATGTGTGTATTGATGAAAACGTTAGCTACTTCCAGTGAAAGAACAGTCAAATGGAAGGAAGTAGTCTTCAATGTACTTTTTCTTAGGAGCTTTTCAAATGATCAGATTTAATGGCTTGAGTTCTTGATGGTTTATGTGTCAGACAGTCCATTTGTTTTGTTCACTTTGTTTTGTGAGTACTTACCCTGTTAGAGAGTAAATATTTTGAATGGTTGTGTGTGAATTTCCTATGAGTAATGAATGAAGACTTTTATATCTTGAGATTACAAATTGTCACTTGTAAGTTTTTGTGTTCTGTTACAGGTTGGGAACACCACAGTTATCTGTTGTATCAGAAACAGTTATGTACGCTTCTTATAAAACCTCTTGTGTTTCAATCTGTATTCACATGAGATTGAGGGGCTTCCCTTAGTGATGTCTGTGTTCTTCAGATTTTACTTACAGGAGTTGCGTTAGTCACTGACTGCTTTTACTTTTCAAAGGTACTGCAACAGCCACCTGCAGGTACTTGGCTTTATACCGAAAAAGGAGAGGAAGAAAAAGAATGATCCAATAGAGGAGGTAAAGGTCAGGCATCAGATGGATGCTATGGCCTTCAGTCTGACAGTGCCCACCCTGGCCTTGAAGATGCCCAATGGACTGGATGGGATGTCCCTCTCCCCTCCAGGGGCTAGGCTTCCTCTCCACTACCTGGAGGCAGAATTAGAAGACCCCTTTGCTTTCAATGAGGAGGATGATGACCTAAAGAAAGGGGCAACGGTGAAGAAAAAGTTGCAGAGCAAGTTGGCTCAAAACCGGCAGCGCCAGAGAGAGACAGAGATTTTAAAAGTTCGCCAAGAGCACTTTAGCCCCCTTCCTGCACCTTTGCAGCAGCAGCCTCTGCAGCAGCAGCGCTCCCATCTGCCACCTTCATCAGCTTCATTAAAGCCAACAGGGCTACCGCAGGGCATAGTCTGCAAGTCACCTCAACCTCTGAACACCAGCCTACCAATGCAGGGAGTGGCACCCACCACACACACTATAGCACAAGCTCGGCAGTTGTCTAACAAGAGACCTCTGCCTCTCCTGCCACCCGCTAGGGCTCCTGTCATGGACCCTCCAAGGACTGATCGGGTCCTCATGAAAGCCACAGCCTTCTCTCCGCACTCGTCCTGCATGAGCCGGCTACAGAGACTGGTGAAACTGTGCACTCGAAAACAGCAGCTGGAGACTGATCTGTTTCCACATTTAGGTGGGTAGATAATAGATGCACTGCCACTTCTTTTTTTTTTTTAACTTGAAATCAGAAGACAAAAGGGAAATGTCTTCCTAGCTCTGTCCTGCATTTGTGTGTTGTCCTGACAAATAACCCTGACGAGGTAATTTCTCGGTGTTTTCTTTAGCCCTAAATGCCTCAGGGAATGCCTGGACCCATCCAGTATGGTTTATGGCATTTTGCTTGTTTCTTAATGTTCTGTTAACCATTTGGGAAATCAGAAGTGTAGAAAACACTGCTTGGATGTATAGACGTTGTGTAGAAGGTTTGCAACTCCAGTAATAAAGGTGGTGCCAGCTCACACAAGTGAGCAAAGTTAGGGTGTTAGCTGTGTGACAAGTGCACATGACAAAATGAGCAAACATAAAAGTTTGGAGGTTTGGTCCATCATGCTCTGCAGATCCAAATTTCCAGTTGACTGGGAACATTGGAGCACAAGAGAACTTTTCTTGACGGGGCCTATTGGTGTACAGAATATGGATGAATAAAAGCAAAAGACTACTGCAGGAGGGCAGCACCGTTACAGAAGATAATTGGAGAAGTGGAGTCTTGTCCACATTCCAGAGCAGCAATAGTTCCCTTCTTATTATTTAGGAATCATTACAACCACTTGCTGCTTGAGAAAATGTAAGTTAATATAACCAACTTGCTGCTAGGGCAGTAATACTCTAAAGTGTTAAAAAGCTGGCTGATCTCATGGCTTATTTGTCTGATTATGAATACAGACCTAGGTAGGCCTAGACAAACTTGTTTTCTCCCTCACCTTCCAAAGTCACCTACATTTCTGCTTAGTTTTAGATTGAACTTTTCTAACAAGTAAAATACTGATAGTGATAAGAGAAATGAGAATCAGTGGGTGATATTAGAGCAGGAATGCCTTTTATGATGGGCTTTTCTTTAAAAGGAAAAAAAAAGACTTCAAATAAATCTGGACGTTCTTCATACAACATCTTATTTAATTGCAAACATCTGTAATTTTTGCTATTTCAATTAACCTTTTTTAATTTGCTATTAAGATCTGTCCTTTGGCACTCATGGGATAGCTTGGCTATTTGTTCAGAAGATAATTAGCGTCCCATAGCATGTCTCCAAAGGAGATTGTTCTTCAGAAAGCCTCTTTGATGGTCCTATATATAATGCAGGTCTTTTGAGAAATGGCAACTCCAGAGGCACTTCTGAGTGTCACAGACCCCTATAGCTTAGAAAGTGACCCATGTTTTGAGAAACTGTAGAAACATCACCTTCTGTGTTTAAAGTTTTACGTTCTCAAGCGGTGAAGAGAATACAGTTTCCTGAAAAAGAGGCATAGTACAAAAACTGATTAGACCTATGAACATGTGCATCTGCATAACTGTATGTGTACGCAATTAGAACATTTTCTGTTTGGCAAAGTAGCAGAATTCACGTATTCATTATGTGAGAGTGGAAAAATACATTTCTTATTTGTTCACAATAGGCCTTTATATTAAGGACTAGTTATGCTGGTTCAGAGAATTTCAGGATTTCTTTTTTGTGACAGAATAGCACTAGAGATGACTACACAGAATCTTTAAAAAGGTGCAGCCAGTTTTATGTGTACCTACATCACAACCAAGTAATTGGATATTAATGTAACAGCAGTCTTCAGTGTGGGTATAGCTGGATCTGGATTAGATTTTACTCCTTCATTTCTGCAGTGCCCATTAGAAGCAATACAGTGCAATCTCTGGTTTTATTTTTAAACTTTGGGTAAATAATTTGTTACATGGTAACAATTGTGGACATCTTTATTCAGTAATTAAGTTGATTTTTTTTCCTTCGTTAATGGAAGGGATGGTAAATTCTGTCATTTTATTAAACGTCTTAATAGATTTGAATTTATTTCAAATGAATATCTTGAAAATAGGAATGAAGAATAAAATTTTCAGGATGCTGAAGTTCCTGAAAAATATGGTTTCTGATATTGCTGGTTTGTGTTAAAGCGTTGCTTCTCAGTGATGAAGGTGCTCTTGGTGATGGGTGGTATTCTAAGTACGTGTGTCTAACTCTGAAAATAGGTAACCATGTACTGATGCATTTACCAAATTCAAAGCATCTGACTTCAGAATCATCTCAGATAGAATTGTTTAGTTTATTTTTAGCAAAAATAAAGTGCTCCTTAACTCTAGCCCAGCTACTGCTCCATTTTCAGGGAGCACACAAGAAAGTGAAAATGTAATAGTGTTGGCTTGTAAATGCAGTTATGGGATTTTATGCCACGTGCTGCAAGGAATTGGCAAGGATTCCACTGGCTGTGGGAGAGAGTAGGAAAAACTGCAAAAGGTGAAGCTCCAGATAAACTGTTCCACCTGAGAAATTGCTGGACTCTGTTTCTGGCTGTCCCGTTCAGTTGTGTTTAGCTTGACTAACTGAGGCTGCTGGTGCATACAATAAGTTGATCCTACTGCATCATCATTAAGCAAAAGCATGCAAAAGTGCAAGAGCATTTGCATCTCTCCCTTAAGCTCTCTTTTCATGCTAATGTATGCATTTGGCAGACAATTACAGAGGCTGAGCAGAGGAACATTCTGTGTAGCTGTGTGTCTGTCCATGCTGTTCTGTTTTGCAGTTTTCCTATTCTCCCTCTATTGTGGCACAGAGCAGGGGTCAGAATATGAGCAGAAATGAAAGTGACCTATTTAGATCATATAGTATTAAAAATTACCAGGCACTCATTTCCTCATGGCAGGGAGTTCTCCACTATTTCTTCTCTAAAGATCTCATGTGCTTGGTATCAAAGCTGGAATATTTTTCTGGGCTTGAGATAGCTGGTCATCTTGCTCCCACTGTGTGTGGATAAAGAAGCCAATAAGGATTTTAAAAGGAAAACTCAAAGTTGACAAAAATCAGTGCATGCTGTTTGCACACTAATGGAGCTGTTACTGTAACTTTTCCTGTAGAATTGAGAATATTATATGACTTTCTCAAACATAATTATGCTTGTGACTATACTACACATTCATCTTTTGTACCATAGTTTGCTCAGAGACTTGTATGAGGTAGATACACTTCTCATCCAGCTTTCATGTTTTCAATTCCCTTAGGGCTGGATTGGTCTGAAGACAGTGGAGAAGAGTTGGAAGATTCAGAGCAAACCTCCCCTTACCAGGTTGCATGGTCTATCCGAGAAACCCTCGGCTATGATAGACATGGGTGAGTATAATTCTTTAGTATTCATGTTGGCACTGGTGGCATAAATCATGTAAATGTGAGCTTCACTTCAAATGGAGCTAGTAGAATTTAAGCACTTGTTCAAGTGCTTTGCTGAAACAAAGGATTGTTTGAACTCATTTGTTTGTAAGAACTATGAAACAGCTTGTCACCTTCTGTCCTGGTTTCCACCTAACTTAGACACAGTTGTGCAGTCTGCTATCAGAAGGATGCATCAGGAAATAATTCAAGCTTATTTGCCTAAATTCAATTAAGTTTGGTTGGATTTATTCATTAACTTGCATGCCTTGCTGAGTAGAGGTAATTCCTGAATTAGAACCAAATGAAAGTAGTTGCCATTGGTTTCTTGTCTTTTCTGCTGTCTGTGAATGGCTTTATTAGCAAACTTGCTACATTTTACTCATTAATCTTCACAGTAATTGTGCAGGATGATGTTTTAATGGGTTTTTTTTAAAAGGGTAAGGCACTTTCCACAATTAAGTGTTGAATAAACCTCTGCCAAATAGTTGGGAGCATGAGAGGAAGTGTTGTGATTGAAGGGATAAGCAGAGCTGGTACAGAAAGACATCGTTCTTCATATGCTGCTACATCATAAATCTGAACTTACAGCAGAATATGATAATATATGTCTATTAATGTAAACATTTTAAGGTGCAAAGTTAAAGCAAAGCATCCCAAGCATAGTATTTTGACAGAACTGAGGTATGTTGATAACAAAAGAAAATTGGGGTCTCAATAAAATTTATGCTTTTTATAACATGATTCTCTTTCACTATGAAACTGGACTTTTTGAGACTACAACTCTCTCCCTTTGTTTAATTTTTAAATATCACAGTTAGAGTAATGATGTTAAAGAAACATTATTTTGTTGTTACATGAAAATTCTGAAACTTACCAGCACTTCTCACCATTTCTAAAGTCTGCGCACGAGGTGAACAACTTTAACTCTATCTCTGTCATGAGGACAGACACCGGGATGCTACATACACAGAGCCTTCAGTGAATCGAAGCTGTGTAGACCACTTTTTTACAAAGAAGGGGTTTTTCCTGTTATGAATGGCCATTGTTTTTTAGAGCATCAGCAGTCAGAGAGAGAGAGTGAGCTTTCACAAACACTAATTTTAACTTAAAAGCCAACTTTTAAATCAACTGTTTTGGGAAGACATGAACAGACTTTCAGACTTCTAAATCACACATAATTTTCAGAGCAGACATATCTGTTAAATAACTTCACTTGAACTCGTCTCTCTTTGACATTTGATCTGGTTTTCCCATAGATACCTTTTTTTTTTTGTAAACTTATAAAGGTCATCGCTGTGTGTTCTGTCTTCTATTTGTCTTAACTTCCTTCAGATTCTTCCTACTCTTTTCACATACTGAGGGAAAAGAATAGCTTGTCTTGATGTTTTCTGTTTCATTCTAGCATTTTTTGCACCGCAGTTAAACACTGTCTTAACTAATCATGATGGATAATTTTTTGTATGGTACTAGCTGGTTTTGTACTTCCTGTTAGCCTGCGCAGTGTTAGCTCTGTAACTAATATACTAATTTTGTTTATAGACAAATATTGATACAGTCACTTGATGTCAGCCTTCTTAAACTTTTAATTCCTATTCTGTAAGCTTCTGTAGCGGCATCTATTGCCTGTAATGTTTCACCTTAACACTTCTGCAGGGTGGTCTGCTGCTTCTAAAAATGAATTAGCTCAGACTATTTCTTGGGTGATTTGAGTTGTCAAAATGACTGTCCTGCTAATCTGGAGTGGTGGCTCCTAACTAAGTAAGACAAAATGACTTGTTATGAGTCTGAATTTTACCAGAAAACCAATGGAAGTTGTTTCCCAAAACCTTTGATTCTGAAATCACATACCTAAATATACAAGAGGTTGCTATGTTTTTTTCACAGTAAAATGAAAGCTATTTTTTCCTCTGTTCACTTGTGTTTGAGCTCATGGTCCATGTGAAAGAAAGATAATTCTCCACCAGCTAAATCCATTCTGTCTTTTTGCTTTGAATTTGTGGAACACAGTAGGAGTGATGCTTCTCAGAACAGATCGCTAAGAGAAAGCCAAGAATCAATTTCTTTGTTACTGGACAGCTTGTTCTCAGCATTTCTGGTTGTGTGATTGTGGGGGTAATCTTCTAACTCCCCGTTGAACTTCTTTGTGATACTCTAGCTGCTCTTAAGCTATGAAAAATTCACCAGATTGATTTTAAATTCACGTCTTAACAGTAATATGTTTCTGAGTTCACCTGTATTGTGGCCTTTCAATCTGTAAAATTCATGTTGCTGCAGGCATTTGTGTAAACACAGGGCAAATGTTTGCTTTTTTTATTCTGTGCTTCAATTTTGAAAAATTGGGGTTCCTGTGTCACAGGATTCCAGGATGCAGTACTTCAAGGCAGGCGTAAGTGTTTGAATCAAATAGTAGTGCAGGAGTTGGCATGGACACAGTGCAGACAGGAATTCCCCACAGGAGTGGTGATTTGAAGGTAAAGCATGGGCTGTTCCCAGCCGTAGACTAGAGAAACTTCCCCCCAGCTGATTCGATTACTGGGTCTTGCAGCTTAGAAAGTGCTGGAAAACAGATGATCTTAAAGCAATTTTTTACTTCTTATGCTGAAATACAGATAAAGTGAGCATTTCAAGTAGTGATTTTGAAGACGGAGTGTGAGGGTTGGAGACCTGCCTCATACCAGCTCACTCAAAGGAGGAAATACCACCACTGTATTGTCAAAGTTGTATTTAGTAGCTCCCTGTAACTAGGAGAAGTGAAAGGAAGAAGGGAAGGTTCTTCAAATCCCTCCTTACAGAGGGTTTTGAAATATAGTTGTTGAGGTGTCTCAGACTAGAGAGTGTGTTTTCCTGGTTCCCTGATGATGCCTGGCTGCTCCCCACTACCCTTTTGCTCTTCCTTTCTGCTGCTTCCTGCTGCCTTCATTTTCTTCATGAGCATGCAGTGATAATTCCCCTGATGTTTACATGTGACAATCTTAAAGGGAAGGGTTGGGAAGGAGCATTTTGGATTATCAAATGGTTTGTGTGCACTTTCATAGGAACGAAATGCCACACATTAAGTTGAACTTCTGAAGTTTTGTATGCAGCTTAAGAGAATAAACTGAATAGAAGTTGGTAAACTTGTTTACGAAAAGACAACAATAAAAGTACCTTTCAGTTTCAGTACTTGCCTAATGAATTAAGAAAAGGCAGTGTTATTGTGATATTTTTATGTTTCTTTAAGCATATAATCATGTTTTGTTTAATGTTGCTGATCTGGAAACAGAATTCTGAATAGACTTTTAGAAACTGCCTCAAAATAAGCCTTTGCCCATTGCAGGCATGATTTCTTTCTATGTCTTGTATGTGTGTCTTCATGTACTTCCTTAAAAATTATCTGGGAAACTGGCAGTTCAAAATAGTGTAACACAGAATGACTTTTCTCTATTTCAATAAGAGAGAAGTAAAAAGTCTCAAATATATGGACACTTGCATTAATAAACCATCTTTTCACCCAAAAGAAACACTGAGGAATACTCCTGTCTTTTTAAAAACCTAATTTGTATCCATATTTAAAATTAAATCAGTATGTATGCAACTTCGTTTGAAAATCTTGGCCCAGAATCTGAGACCTTAAACCTACCTATATCTAATTGATCCCATCCATATATATTAAATAGCACACAATTAGATTTTTCTAAACAGGTTGTTTTTCCCAGTGGCCATTCTTGCTATCCCAGATCTTTCCATTGACAGTGTTAAGTTGTATTTGTTGCTAGGCATGTAACTGTGGAGGTTAATTACTTGTAAATTATGCTTCTAAAAAATTACTGGTATTCTGTTTTAATAAACAAAATATGTAGTATGGTTGTCTTTAGATAACATTATATAAAAATGTGTTTGTGTCAAGGCAGTGTTTGCTCCTATGGAGTCTTTGTGGGCAGCCTTAGTGGAGATGGATGCAGTCTCTTATATTTGGCCTGCATGTAAATAGAATAAGAGTTTCCAGAAAGGAAAGTAGGTCTTAGTCATACTGCCTTTCAGGGACAGCTGTGCTGCCTTCATTTTTGGATCTTGCTTTATTTAGTAAATATCATGGCTGGTATCTTGCATCTCTTCTGTCATCAGCTAGTTGGGGTGTACTTTGCTCTACACAGCTTTGGATGTAAGCACATTCAGTATCACTGTCCAAGCTCTGCAGTCTGAACCCTGGGAGCTTTTAATTTGCTTCATTTGTTTGGATTTGGTTCTTAGCCCCTGCCATTCCTTTGTTTCACAGGTAGGGAAGGTAGCAGAAAGTTTTTCTGATATGTAAGGAAAAACTGAACAAACTGCTTTACTTAGATTCACTGCATGCACTTTGTTGCTCCATGAGCAAAAATTAATCATTCTACAAACTAGAATTCTTGTTGTGGAGGGCTTCTGGGTAGCTTCATAGGCCTTGTTGTTTTAACAAGTCCCAGTGATGGTTTTATTGTTACATGATTTTTACTTCATTTAACTGCGTGTGTTGTCATGGTTTGATGGTCTTGTTGATATGTACCTGGCCATACAGAAAGCCAAGATAAATGGGAAAAGGCTTTCTTAAGCAAACAAAGAATTGGACTAGCCCTTCATCTGATCACTGCTTAGCATTGGTCTGATTTTTCCCTCAGTACCTTTGGAGTTAAATGTGCATTTCTTCTCCATGGCTGTGTTGTAACTCATCTGTAACTCTGCAGCAAGGGGAAAGCAGTATCAACTGTTAGGTGTGTTAAGTGTGTATATTGGTTGAGAAAGGAGTATGCTACCTGCAGGTGTAAGAGGAATTGCAAAACGTCAGCAGTTTTGGTACTTGTTAATATTTGACCATCTTTTCCGGCATGACCTTTCTTCAATAAGTTTCCACTTCATAATTCCCCACCCTTGTCCTCTCCATTAATCGCACTTTGATTTAAGAGTTTGTCTCATTTGCTGAGACATTTACAGTAAATAAAGGTTAACAGTATAGATTTTTTTTGAACAGCAGGCTCCAGACATTTATATGTGTCAGACTTCATGATGAATTGATGTAATCTCTAATAATGACATACTAAGAAGGGCAAGTACCTTAGAATTCAAAAGGAATCCTGCTGTTACTGTTTCTCAAGCATCCCTGCCTGATTTCAGACTTTGGGTGTTTTGGAGGCTAGAAGATGGATACCAACTTTAACCAATATATTAAAATGACAAATCAGTTTCCTTGGAAAAAAAATTGAAAATACTGAAAGCCTATTTGCTTTTATCTTCCCTTCTTCAGGTGCGGTGATGACAATGCAGATGACAGGAGTTCCAGGGTGACCAGACTTTGCACTTACTTTCAGCAGAAATATAAGCACCTCTGCCGCCTGGAGCGGGCAGAATCTCGTCAGAAGAAATGCCGGCACACACTCCGGAAAGCCTTGCTGCAGGCGGCCAGCAGAGAGCCGGAGCGTACTGGGCAACTGATACAAGAACTCCGAAGAGCTACATGTGCTCGTAGCAGGTTAGACCTTCCTCTGTGACTGCAGTAACCTGGGGTCTGGACAGGGTGGAGATGGACAGAATATCAAGCAGCTGAAATGCTGAACTCTGAAACTGGTAGGCATGCACAAGGCAGAAAATCCTCATAAATGCCTGTTGGTGGAGTAAAGTAAACATGGCATACAGGGCTTTCCATGAAGAGAGGCATTCTTCAGCTTTGCGCTTTAAAACGTGGATTGTTTTTTCAGCAGTACTGGGGTCCGAGTCCTTAAATATTACAAAACAAGTTAGTGACCTGCTAAAGTTTATTATGAATTAATCTACGTATTTCAGCTGCCTTCAAATACGTGGTACTTTACTAAGCCCAGTTCTTTAGAAGGTGTGCAGTCTGGTTTGCAGGTCACTGCTTCAATTCAGATTTTGTTTTTCAGACAGCTTTTTCTGAAAAGTCTGTACCTCCTCTTAATTATCTTCCCAGCAAATCAAGCTTCAGTTCATGCTTTTTGTTAGATTTAACTCAATCTAACATTAAATGAAACCTGGCAGCAGAATAAATATCTTCTAACAACTCTGAAGGTTACCTTCTGTGGGAATTCTTTCTAGATAATGTCAACATCCCTCCAGCTCTCAGCATACTGAGAGTTGGTTGGTTCATATTTGTGCAGGAGCAGAGTAAGTCTGAACCTTGGTGTTATGTCTGGGGTATCAGCAGCATACTTTTGCTGTTGTGATTTTGCTTTACAGGATGTATGACTGTGGGGGTAGGAGAGCCTAACATGAGAAGCAGGCTGGAATAGGGTACTGAGAGTATATTCTGGTTATGGGATGCTATTTTTCCTGGACAGCAGGCTGTGGTTCCTGAAAGTTGGAGGGTTTGTTGCTGGGGAGGCGGGATGATGCTGAAGAGCTAGGGGTTTTTTTGGGGCCATTTTTTCCATTACTTTTGCCTTCTGTTATGCAAAAAAGATGATGTTGTTTTGGTAGACTGACAAAGCCAGGTATGCCAGTCATCACTGCTCTGGTTAATTTGAGTAATCACAGCCTTTTCAGTTATGAAATTTTTCACAGGAGTAATATTGCTAACTAAAACTTTGCTCAGTCAAAGTGCAGTCGATGACAGAAATGGCTGAAGGAAAACAGTCAGGCTGCAGTCAGCTTTTTGTCAACCTAGAAAACAACCTGTACAGAGGTGAAAGTCAGCCCTGGAATCATCAGCTTTGTCTACATGAAGGTGACAAATGCCTCGAGAGCAGGGCAACACCAAGCAAGCTGTGTAACGCTTACAGTACTCATCCACACTGCTGTCTGGTCGCCTGCTTGCAGCTCAGGCTCAAAACACTGAGGCTGTGCTGAGGGAGCACTCAAGCTCTGGGCACCTGCTGGTGGATTGGGCTGTAGCACATTGTTGAAGGAGAGCTTTTACCCATGTTGGGCACAGTCAGGCTCTACCACTCCAGAGATCAATCTAAGTTTGTCTGAGCAGATGCTTGCATGTAAGCTCTGGGGTTGCTCGGCATGTTTTGATTTATGAACAGGCTTGGAAGCACACTTGACTGCCCATCTAGGCATACTCAATACATGGTATTCTAGAAGTTGACCTCATTTTAAGAGTCACCTGTGTTGACACTCACCTTCTGCTGTCCTTGGCTCTGTTGCAGGATATTGTACTGTTTACGTGGTAGTAGCACACAGCATCTTTCATTACAGTTATGGCCCTTTGAAATAAGCAGTAATCCTGTTACCACAGTCACGCCTTCGCCTGTTATTGTCATCTGTCCCTGTGTAGAATCTGGTAATAGTGTGCACCCATCTGAATCATGACACACACATGTGTTACAATTTTTCATCCTACTGTGCCATATTCAGTGCAATAGTTTTGCTAACTAACCACCTGAGCCTGGGGTTTTGTCTCTAAACTCTCCTATGTTTCTTTTCTTTCCAGCACAAGCCAAGTGAGGCAGAGGGATGCAGAACCAACAACCTGTAGTGGGACTTCAAAAGGAGAACAGTGCACTAACAAGGCCCTTCCATTTACCAGGCATTGTTTTCAGCGTATCCTCTTAACACAGTGTGGAAGTTGCATTCAGGCATGGGTGTTGCTCTGTTTTAGGGTTTTTTTTGTTTGTTTGTTACATTTTTGCATTGCAAATAGTTTTCACAACGAAATACTTGTTTCTTAGTGTCTCATCATCACTCTTAATTTGTCTCCATGATTTGGGTCTGTAGACAGTGGAGATAAGTAGTTTGCCAGTGGCATCTCTTATAGTCATTTTACCTTTGTAAGCTGTTTTTGGTGGGTGCACATTAGATGTGAACCTTGATTCTGAAGGCTATAAGCAGGCAGACTTCTGACCTGGAATACTTAAGAATTTTGCAGACTGTCTTTTTTGGTTTTAGCTGAAGAATTGTGCTTTGGTTGGAGTGACTTCTTTTGTTGGAGCTTATAAGTGACTAGTGCTGTTCCAGTGGCTACCAGACTGCAGCACCTTTTCAGCCTTTTTGTTTGCAGATGCCTTGTTTGTCTTGGTTAATTTTTGCAGTCTCCTTAGAAGTAGTCTGCAGAGCAGCTCAAAATCTCTCTATGAGAGAGCATCATGGTGTACAGCTGTGTTTGGGATTTGCCTGGTGATCCTGATTTTTTTGTTTTGGCTTGGGTTTTTTTGTTCTTCTTTATGGTCTTGCTTGTTGGTGTACATAAAGCAGAGAGGTCAGGACTAGTGATTTTACCCTATTTTTTCCCCTTTGCACTTCCTTCTCAATGGAAACTGTTTCTCCTAAAATGAACAGGCTCTTGGTTCTGACCCATCAGTACAAGTCTGATGGCTGGACTGTTCTGAAGGTTTTTAATTTTCTTTGTTCTTTCTTTTGCATTTTAACATTTTATGAACATGCAAAGTGATGTTGAGGTGTGAGAGCTGTTCAAGATGGAAGGAATGCTTCTAATATTGTTTGAAAAAAAACACAATGAAACATCTGTTTGATTTGCTGTAAGTCTGGAAACATTTTCACTCCTGCAAGGGATTTTTCTGAAGGAAATCTCAGCAAGCTTACATTTGGATTTACTTGACCTTTCTGTCTGATTGCACATCTTTTTTTTCAGAGGAGCAGGAAGGATCCTGAAACTTCTTTGTCTGTGCTTTAAAGATAAATGCCAAAAATGTACCCTAAAAGATTGAATTAAGAAATACTCTTTCTTTAATGTTTCAGTATGGATTGTCATTAGTCTGTAAGGAAATAGTTCTGTTGACTACACTGTTCCAACTGCTTCTATTGATGTATTGATTAAAACTCCAGGAAAAGGCTTCTTTTTGCTAAGAACTCATTAGTGAAATGACTGCTTCTGTAAAACTATCTCAATATATAATAAAATCATTAGAGATTCTGCATTTTTGCAGTTTTTCACTTTAAAAGTTGGGTTTGAGCTTTACCTAGCTTTGAACTTGCATAACAAAGTTAAAGTACTCATTAAAAATAGCATCTATGGACAGGTAGAGTTGAAGGCTCTGATCTTCATCAGATTGATAAATCAAAGGGCATTCCTCCATCATTACCTTCTGTGTTATTCCTGATTCAGAAATGTACAGATATCTTATTGAACCGTTCTCAGCAGCTCTTCTCAAGTTGCACAGCCAAGTTTGCAGACGGTCAGCAGTGCTCTGTGCCAGTTTTTGACATTACACATCAGACACCTCTGTGCGAAGAACATGCCAAAAAAATGGTAAGTACAAAGCCAAAACTGTAATTTATGTATTTGTATATTGGGAGCATCAGGAGTTTTAACCCCCATCTTTCTATGAACTCTTGCTTGGCTACTAGGAAATTTATCAACTTAAGAGCTTGTTTCCTTTTATTTCTCCTAAGAGGGTAAAATGTGCCAAACGTTCCCATTTAGTATGAAGTATGTTGTGAAAATCTTTTACATACTTTTGAGGAGGTAGTAAAACATGCATGAGAATGTCCTTCACTGGAAGAAATCTGATTAATCTCTTAAATCGGGAAATAGAAAATCACTGTGAGAGATCCTGTGGTTATTTTATTTGGGCTCACTCCTGATCTGAATATAGTATGAGTGTGGTGTGAGTAAGAACACTCCTTCTCAAGCAGTCTCAGTACATGGGGCCAAAATTTTCTAGAGGAAGTGTAGATAGCAGTTACAGACGTACAAGTAATGGATTTGCTATTTTATTTGCCTATTGGTGACTATTAGAATTTATCTTTAACCTCCTTCAGGGATCTGTGAATCCCAGAGGAAAAGCAGTGGCCTACTACAAGTTGAGAGAATATGGAAATAAAGATGATGTTCTCTGCTCTCCTTTTATGCCTCCCATCTTCCAGAAAAAGCTTTTAGAATAATTCACAAACCCTCTTCTGTGTAGCCCCTCCTTCAAGGCATTAGGCATAAAACTCCTGAAGACTGATGGTGGCTGATTTATTTTTTTCATTGGTCAGTGATTGCTGCTCAAAAACAATGAAGCCTCAGTTGTTTACCCACATCCTTGCCCTCGTCATACAGCATTAATTCTGTTTCTTCAATGCTGTCCTACTCTTTTATGGCAGTGGGCAATTGAGGATGTTGGCTTCAGCTCCTGCACACTCTTCCCATTATCTCTACTTCACAACAGTGTTCTGTCTTCAATACTTACAGGAATGCTGCCAAAGGTTACAGTTTTGCAATTATTTTAGTTAGGGTTTGCTATGATTATATTTAAAGCAACACTGTATGATCTCCTATTTATCATACCTCATAATATGATATATGATTGTTGTTGTTGGGATCGATGAGAAAGGAAACAGCTTAATTTCTGTAACCATGCCTGGGTGTAAGCTAGCAGTCTCTCTTGGATTACACGTGAACGTCTGTGGAATGACCAGGGGAAAAAAAAAAGTAATACATTGTCCGGATATGTTCTCACTGTTACTGTCTTGTTCCCAAAGGACAACTTCCTGAGAGGGGACAGCTCCCGTAAAGTTCAGCACCAGCAGCAGAGGAAACCCAGGAAAAAAACAAAGCCACCTGCACTTACCAAAAAACACAAGAAGAAGAGAAGGCGAGGCCCACGCCGGCCCCAGAAACCCATTCCTCCTGCAGTGCCCCAAGGGAACCTCACCATGCCTACCAGTGTCTCACTGCCAGTGGAGATGCCCCATATACGGTCAGTGGTAGCTCTGCCTCAGTTTCCCATTGCTACCTTCAACGTTGTCAGTGTTTTAGATTTGACTAATTATTTTGTTTGTTGTATAAAATGCTGCATTTTACCTATGTAATCAATAGGCTAACAAGCTTCCTAAAGAAACCTTCTAAAAGCATGGATATGCATTTGTAGTAGTTGTTTGGAGGAATCAGAATTGAACATGGGGGACTAACGGTACTTTCTGTCTAGGAGCCCCTCAACGCCAGAGCTGAGTGCCGATGAGCTGCCTGACGACATCGCCAATGAAATCACAGACATTCCACATGACTTGGAATTGAATCAGGAGGACTTCTCTGATGTCCTGCCACGGCTGCCCGATGACTTGCAAGATTTTGATTTCTTTGAGGGTACTGATTTATTTTGTTTTATGCTAACGTGAACACAGTCAGTGAACTGAAAAAGGGAGTGTTTCTAAAGCTCATTTTGAGGGGCTGCTTGTTTTCCTACAGAGGTAATAAATTCTAGACAAGGAAGTGTGCATTTGCTTTATTGTTTGTGAGCTCTGAAGTAAAGCCAACATTAAGAAGGCTGTTGTGTGTAGTTCTTGCTTGCTCTTAGAAGTACTGCTCTGAAAATCTTAATTGGTTTAGGATTTTAATAATTCATTTTACATTTTTACTGCCTGTCAGTGTTGCAGTTTAATCACGAGTATTCTCCGTAATGGCATCTTTCTGCCATCGAGTGGGGCTGGAATCACAGTCAATGTTGGCCTTTGATAAAAGGAGAAGAGAGTGAGAATAAAATCTTTAAATACGTTTTTGAAACTAGCTTTTGATCAGAGCTGTACTTGAATTTCTGGATTCTAAAGCTTAGTATCTATCACATACAACAAAGAAATTAGAACAGCCCAGCATTGGGGTATGTGATTTCTTTGGTCATTTTCTGGTATGAGGTGACATCAGACTGTTTGAGTTGAAATTAACCTAAATTATACTGACTGTGTGACTTTCAGGTCCAGGCTGTAATGTGGTAAGTAGGAGGGAGTTTGTGGACTATTTGTGTTATTGCAGCATTGAAGAAAATCTCATTCGCATGCTTTTACTTTAGGTCTAGTAAGCTGGGGAGGTATCTTGTAGTGGAAGAGGAGGGTGGAGAGAGGGAGTTCCATTGAAGAGGAAGGTGTAATTTCTCATTTTTTACTTTGCTTATCTAGTTAACACAGGTGAATGAAATTTTCTGTGTACCGCAAGCCATTCTGGAGGGTTATCATACTCTGCTGCCCTATACTGAACTGTCTATATGTCTGCAGCCTCAGAGTGCCAGTGCTGGGCTCACCTGAGAGGAGTGTGCTAACTTGTGTGTCCTTGTTTCTGCAGGTAAAAATGGAGATCTGCTTCCAACCACAGAAGAGGCTGAGGAACTGGAACGGGCCCTACAGGCTGTGACTTCTCTTGAGTGCCTGAGTACCATTGGAGTACTTACACAGACAGATGGTGTGCCAGTTCAGGAGCTGTCAGATAGAGGGATAGGGGTGTTCTCTACAGGTGCTGGAGCTCCAGGAATGCAGTCCTTGAGTCGAGAGGTTAACACGGATCTGGGGGAGCTGTTGAATGGGCGTATAGTACATGATAATTTCTCCGGTCTGGAGCTGGATGAGAACTTGCTCCGTTCTGCTACCTTGTCCAACCCACCTACGCCCCTGGCAGGGCAGATCCAGGGGCAATTCTCAGCCCCAGCCAACGTTGGCCTTACTTCCGCCACTCTGATAAGCCAGAGTGGCCTTGGGGAGAGAGCCTTCCCAGGACAATTTCATGGACTTCATGATGGCAGCCATGCCTCCCAGAGGCCCCACCCTGCCCAGCTGCTGAGCAAGGCAGATGACCTGATCACCTCACGACAGCAATACAGCAGTGACCATTCACACTCCTCACCCCATGGAAGCCATTATGATAGTGAGCATGTGCCGTCTCCCTACAGTGACCATATCACATCCCCTCACACCACATCCTTTTCTGGTGATAACCTGGCAGCTACCTTCTCAGCAGAGATGCCCATGATGGCACAGCACTTGCTCCCAACTCAGCTGGATGTGCCACTTAGTGGGGTGGTCAACCCCAGAACTCACTGGGGAAATCTTCCTGTCAATCTTGGGGACCCCTCTCCGTTTAGCAACCTTCTTGGTGCAGATGGACACCTCCTGTCCACCTCCCTGTCCACACCACCTACCACCTCGCACTCAGAGACCACACAGCCTGCCTTCGCCACTGTGACCCCCAACAGCTCCAGTGTGCTCCCGGGGTTACCACAGACCAGTTTTAGTGGCATGGGTCCTGCCTCCGCTGAACTCATGGCCTCCACCTCCCCTAAACAACAGCTCCCTCAATTCAGCGCAGCCTTTGGGCACCAGCTGAGCTCCCACAGTGGCATCCCCAAGGACCTGCAGCCCAGCCACAGCTCCATAGCTCCTCCCACGGGCTTCGCAGTGACCGGTGCCACCGCTACCAGTACCAATAACGCATCTGCGCCCTTCACCACCTCCAATTGAGCTTGTCTGCCTGGCTCTGTGCAGGTAGATGGGGGACCTGTGTTTTCTACCTTTCCTTTTTTCCTTTTTCTTTATTTTTTTCTGTCCTCCCTTCCTTTTTTTTTTTTTTTTAAGAGGGGGTTGAGAAGAAAACCCCTGCTTCAATACTGACCAGGGTTAGCCCTCTGTGAACCTTGCTGTAGCGTTCACATGTGCTTGTTATGCACCGGTGCTCATTTCTTGCAGGCAGGTTCACCGTTCCCAAAAATTCCTTAAGGATACAGCACAGTTACTGGATGCAATTGATCTTAAGAGTAAGACCTAGAAATAGAAAGATACCTCAGATTACTGATGCATGTTACTGTTCCCTAGGGTTTGGATCAGTGCTTGCCATCCCTTTATCATCTGGTTGAAAGTTTTCCAGTGGGCAGAAGTTTCTTTTTTTTTGTTTGCTTTTAATTTGCCCTTTTCCAAAGGTAGCATCTGGCATGGAAAAACCTGGCTGCACACATTGATTGAGAATGCTGCACTGAAGTCCTAAATCAAGGTCATGGTTCAAGATGAGTTTGGCATTTTCTTAAGATAGTCTCTTGACCTCCTCCTCTCTGTGCGTGTGTGTGTTTGGGGTGCAGGGAGCAGCAGTTCCTTTTCTGCCTTTGGTGAAGAAGTGGGAGTTGTCCCCTTCCAGAACTGGTCACTGTTCTTGCATGCTGATTTTTTGTTGTTTTGTGGGGTTTTTTTGTTTGGGTTTTTTTGTTTGTTTTTGTTTTATTGTGATGATTTTTAATTCATTGAGCAGCAAGGGGAGCGGTTGACTGGGTGCCCAGAAATATGAAGGCTGATACAAAGTTAGCCCGGGGGGAAAAATATTAAACTAAACCAGAAGGATTGAAATAGAGCATGAGTGAAGATGAGTAAAGATTCCTGTGCAGAAATTCCCTCCTTTGCTGAATTACTGTGGCCTTGTAGCATTGATAATTTGCCTTTTTGAGTGTGGCTTTGTCCAAGAACTCCTTGCCTGACAGGCTGACAGGTATTCCCCAGCTGAAACGGGAAGAATTTGGTTGGTATTCTGCCCATCCACACAAGTCTAGGTCAGACCCTTTGGTAAGTTTCAAATGGATGCATTTCTCAAGTTATATCTAGCTACTGAAACTTTTTTGGATAGTTTTCCTCCCACTGGGAGCCATATAATTTATTCAATGTTTGTAGGATTTGATGCTCTCCATGGGAAGCTGAATGTATGTAAGGAACTAGCAAGTACCTATCAGCAGTCATGGCTAACCAAAAGAGAAATCACTAAAGCAAAATAGAGAGATAAGAACCCCTTCTGTCTGCAGCACAGTTTTGCCTTTACTGCCCACCTGCTAAAAGGTAGTATTCCGACTCTTTGGTAGTGATTTCAGTTCTTAAAGAAAGGAGTCCACTAGCTTCTAGATTTTTATGGTTTTTAATCCAAGAGATAACAGCAGCGGAAATTCTTAGGTGTGTTTAATTGCATCTCTTTATCAGGAAGGGAAAAAGGAACTTGCTTGTGACTTTATAGGGCTCAAACTCGCTACTGTACTCTAACTGTAAAAGTAGCTCCTACTTAATGTAACAAGTCTCTACTCTTCTTTATCTCTGAGATGCAGATGAGAGAGAATGGAAAATCCCACATTTCAGTCTCTTACTGACATTTCATTCTACCTTACAGTAAAACATCCTATCTGCATGTATTCTAAGTCTAATTCAGGAAATTAAGAGATACCAAGCACATGTAACGGAGAGGCCTAATAAATCATTTGAGCAAGGGATCATTGAACCAAGTTGCTATAGAAATTCATTTTGTTAGCAGTCAGGCCCACATCAGAATCTCTTGACCCAAACCACTTCTTCCGTCGTGCTAAGGAACAGAATTTAGATGGGATAGGTCCTGTGTCTTCTTACTATCATAGCAATCATTCTGTCCCTCTTTTCTTGAAAGATTTTTCCTCCTTAAATACGAAGGAGTATGGATGATGCATATGTTCTTTCTGAAACTGCAAGTGTTATGTGGGTGGAGGAAACAAAAATGATTTTCATGCTTCTGTTGTTATGAAGTCCTTATTTCATACTTGGTAAAATAGATCTTAATAATATAAGCCGAATATTTTTAAGTGGTGATTTAAATATGTTTGTAACATTTAAATGTTTTTTAATCATGTAAAAAGTGGAAGCCTATGAAATCCTGCTTGTGATTGTCCTGCTGATTGAGGAATGCCCAGTGGTATTGTGAGATGAGACAAATCTGACAAGGCATTTATTTATGTTTGTATTATGTTCCCCATACTTTGTTGAGGAGACAATTGTTTGATTTGCAAATGGATTTTGTTGTGTCCGTATACTTTCTTAAATGTGTTGGGATGACTGGCTGAAAAAGAGTGGAGAATTAGTATACCAAATGGTTAATTCTTTAATCTGTCTCTGTATTCCTGTCATTTTAGAGGATGTTAATTTCTGTAAATTGGTTTCAGGGCTTTGGTCTTGGTATTTTTCTTGTGCCCACCAAACTTTAAAGAAGCTGCAGCTAGTGCAGGGTATATTTGCCCCACATTACATTTCTCTTTCTTAACAAGTGCAGGGTGTGAGGGGAAGGGAACAGACAGTCAAGTTCTGCTTGGTTGCATTGGTATAAGTTATGAAGGAGCTCTTTGATCTAAGGCCATTGTGAGGTTGTACTGGTATAACTGGGAACAGAACCCAGCTCCTAATCTGGGCATTGATTTAGACAGGGAATTTCAGAATCGGGAAAAGCTCTACAGGTCCGTAATTCCCATTTGAAATCAATGGCCGTTATGTACCTACCTGCATTCCTTTAAGGCAGCCTAGGATAGCAACTCTCTTCCCCAACTTAGACTTCAATTTTTGTATAATTGTTGATGACTCTTACCTGGAAAGTGACTACGTAACATTTTTCAGTGAGCAAACTAAGTTTGCAATAAAGCTGCACTTTTAAAAATAGACTTTGGTTTGTATACATTTGAAATAGGAATCCTTCTGTCCTGTTTGACACAGAGCTCTGAAATGGGCCACCACTTTTGCCTTTTCCTGGTTCACCTCCTGTTTTTTCACTGCCGCTGATTTCATGGTTACAGCCTTCTAAGCGGTTACGGGTCTTGATCTTAGCTTTACATGGTGGATCATTCCAGGTGGGCTTCTGCGCTCACACAACCTGTTGACTTCAGTGAATTAGTGTCTTACTGTTGGATGTGAGAGATCCAGTCTAAGATGTATGTGCAGCCAGTTTCACACCTCTTCCTCTAGGAAATACTGCAGCTTTGGTTAAGGTGGTCCTTGAGGCCATTATCTATGTGGTTCCCAAGTAGAATCCATGCTCTCTTGCAAAGATTTTGGAGTATCATCTTGCATAGCAATTAGCACTCTAATCACCCTTTCACCAAAGAGCCAGTGTAGCAATTTCAGTCCATTGATTTGAGATGGTCAATGCCTGTCGTGCCCTTTATGTATTAACAAATGGAATAAAGGTAGTTGAACCTAAAAGTTAATTTCTTTACATAAGATTTGAGTTTTAAAGAACTGAAAAAAATAGAATAAAATACAAGGAACATAATTTTTGTAATAATAGCACCTCCATTAGTCTTTGTATGAAAGTACTTAACATGGGATGAACTTTGACAATATACAGGAGCAGCCTCATGCTCTCCTGGTGTTTAAGGCATTGTGTAAGAGACACTTTAATGTTTCCTTTCACTTAGGAAGACTGCCAACTTTGAGGGGAGCCATATGTGCTTAGATACCTCAAAGTTGATTTGTTCTTTAGCCTTGTAGTTACTATGATACAAGATGTTTGCCTGATGCAAGGAGATGGAAAAGATGCATCATTTTGTCTTCTCCTGCCTTCCAGTTCCTCCAGGTTTTTGCTTAATTCCCTTCTTGTTAGTAGCATTCTTCTCTCTTTGGTTGGCATAAAGCTTTAAATTGATAATGCTGACAGGTAGCACAGTTTCAGGTCTGCCTCAGGTGCTGAAGATGGCAACAGCTAGATTGCCCACTTCATTCAGCAGGTTAGTCAAATGAGGATTTGCAGTACTCATTTGGAAGGCCCTGAGAAGCTTATCACTTGCTAGGCAAAACTCAGAGGTGGTTTTAGAGTACAAATACAAGGAAGAAAATACCAGAGGAGAGTCATCCATAATAGTAAAGAAGCCAAGCAAAGTGGCTTTTTTTTTTTGGTTTTGTCTTCCTAGAAGGAGATGGGTATTGAATAATGGGAAGTTTTGTTGTGAGTTGTTAGGCACAGTGTGCTGCTACTGGCTTCAGGGGCATGGCTGGGGCAAAGCACCTAAGATTGAACTTGCAAGCCAGTTGCCAAATTCAGTTTGCAGTCTGACTGTGAGCACATCAAAGTACAGTCTGGGCTTGAATCTGCTTGCCAGGAAAGAAGTCTCATGAAAGAATATAATCAACAGTGGACAGATGTCTTCTCTGAGAACATGGCCCTGATGGTTGTGCACATGTGTTAGTCTGCCTCTGAACTCCAGCTCCTGCCCGAGCTCCTGCAGCATCTTGACTGCTGTGTTTCCTTGTAGGCATCAGCAGGGCTCCAGGGGTATTTCTCACTGTCTTTGTGCTGCAATGAGCTGGTGAATTCTCCAACAGTATGGGCCTTGGTGCAGGGAGGTGAGAATTCTTAGAAGAGCCAGCTACCTGCAGTTGAATCTTTCAGGACTTGTAGGTCGTATGTTTGGTGGCAGGAGGTGCTTTCAGCAGACAAACAGTAGAGAGCTTACTTGCAGTGACCTTCTGCAGTGAGGTAATGGTGTGGGTGTCTGGGCAGCTTCCCTGGTAGGGTATTTAGTTTTGCTTTTGTATTTTTGCCATTTCCTGTGAAGGCTTCTCACTGCAGGCCTGTTGCAAGGTCCAGTGTTGGTGGCAATATTAACTGAAGGAATAGTTTTGGGCTAGTGTACTGACCAGATCTTCAGGTCTTTCTGATCTTCTGGGCCACATTTAATGATACAGTGTTGTGGGATTCTTGTACCTCCTTTGTTTCCTTCCCCTCTACATTCTTCTTTATTCTTCTCCCATTCTGAGATAGTTCTCCAGTGTAAGTAATGCCAACTGGTAAGTCTTCCATGGTCCTGAGCAAATACAGCTGTAAAATGAAAAGGAGGAGAGATTCCTGCATTTCTTAACATACATTTCAAATGCTAGAAAGATAATGCAATAGATCAGAGTATTTCACAAATCAGTGAGTAAGATGATGCTTCACAGCACGCTAATATGCCATAAACTAGATGCTGTAGGTACAACATTGTTTATGGGAGTGCACATGCTAGCAGTGAATGTGCAGGTGTTTTTAGCAAGAATTTAGCTTCTCACAAGTTCCTCTTCTTTTGAGAAGTGTATCAGTAGAAAGTCATGAGGAAAACCATAAGTTATTATTCTTAATATGCACAAGCGCAAATAAAAGTAAGGAGACTTGGTGGAAAAATCTACATTTCTGTTTACAAAACTTAGACTTTAGGAGGAGAGGCCTGGTCATGAGAGGCCTTTAGCTCTATCAGGGGAAGTTTTGCTTTTGTCCTTAGAATTAGACAAAGCACTGTTGTTGGGAAAGAAGAGTTTGGTGGAGGAGAAGGGGTTATGCAAGACAAGTCTTTTGACAATTTTCTCACTAATGTTTTCAGCCCTTTTTTAAAAAAGAAAAAAACCTGCCACATTAGTGACTGGTTTGGGAGTTTTTTCCTTGCTGTTCTGCTACTTCTTCTGGTTGTTGGGTTCTTTGCTTTCCACTGTTGTATTTTGCTTTTGCATACTCATTCTCTGTCTACTGTGGAATAAGGTAACATAATGGAAGCATGAAAGGAGAAAGTGGGCTTGGCCACAGATCAATTGCAAGAGTTGGAGAAGACTTTCTTTTTTTTGTCTCCTTGAAGTAAGTGCTGGCATCTTTCAGTCTACTCTGGCTAATAGAATTTGGTTTGGAAGTGAACAGGAGGAAACTTGTGCTTTTGACCTTAAAACTGTACTTACCCAATACAGAAAAATGCATTCTTCCTGCTTCTCCCTGCTAGTCCCCCAAACACACACACACAGTGAGATGCCCAGAGTACCTGTGTATCGACCACATACATGTGTTGACCTTGGTCAAGTAATGCTAATGTTTTACCTGCTTTATGTTGTCGTCAGCCAGTGCCCACAGGGGTGAACTCTGGATAGGTGACATTCCCAGATATCCTCTGGAAAACTTTAACTTTGGTGCAGATTGCTCTGATGTAGCTAACTGCGATGGCATTGGCTTCTGCTTTGGAGTGGACTGATCTACCCTGAAATGACTCTCTGGCCTGCTTAAACGGTGTGGTTGGTTCCCGTGCAAATAGATTCATTCTAAAGTGATGGACATTTCGATTCTCATGCAAAATAGCTACATCCTACCAGAAGGGGTTGAACCAGTTTCTCTGAACAGTGATGACCTTCACTGTACAGTTTTGGGTATGTCTCAGGGATTCCTTGTAGAAATAAGGGCAGTTAACAAAAAAAAAAAAAAGAAAAAGAAGAAAAACATGAATAGTTTTAAAAGTAAATAATAATTTAAGGTAGAGCGTCACCTAAGTGAGAGCGCAAGAAGGAGAAATCTTTGTTCAGTTTTATAGTCCACAGTGTCTGGCTTAGGGACTCTTTCTCTTCTCGGGGCTCTCATCTCAAGTTCAACGTACAGAATCTTTTTCATCACGCTCAGCTTTAAACTTTTTATTTAAAGATACCCTTCCCCAATGAGCTTTCAGAATACTTATTGTAGATTTTAAGAGAAATGGTATATTAATTTATGCTATTAACATCACCTCATAAATTATAAGTTTTATACTAAAGCTGTATTGAGTGTAATGAATTATGTTGCATATGTGTTTTTAATAGCTATAAAATTATATACAAGCTTTTTTGGAAAAACAAACTAGTGAAGCACCTTTTTACACTGGATCTTTGCCGTGTCAAGGTGTACAGCTATTCTTTGCTACCTTGCAGATATCTATATCTACATATAGATATATATATATAAATAAAATAAAATGGTATCCTGTATCAACAAGCATAGAACTCTTTTTAACCCTTATATTACTGTTCCTATAACTCTTTTTAAATTGAGTGTTACATTCTGCAATAATTTATCTGTGGTTTGTACCTATGATTAGAAATTTAGTTACAGGGTAAATAGATCAAATTAAAGAAATCCAACTACTGTAGCTGGAAGTTGTGAACCAAGTTTGTAAGACCTTTTCTTTCTTTCTTTTTGGTTTTTTTTTTTCATGTATTTATTTCCAGTTAGCTCTGTGAGTTGGGATTTGAAAAGTCAGAACATTAGGAATCTACAGTGTCTTATTCAGGAATTTTTACCCTCCTTTCCTCACAAAGGAATTCCCACTGTGACTTATAAATAGAATTAGACTGCTTGTGTGCATGTATGTATTATATATACACACAAAAAATATGCATTGGGGGGGATGTATGTGCGATACGAATGTGTATATTGTATGTAGGTCATAGTTTTGTAAAGAGAAAAGTAGTCAAGAGGTGATGGAATGTATTGTAGAAATGTGATTATTTAGTAGGGGGTTGTTACGTCCTCACTGTTGTATATATGAAACTCTCTACTACATAATCTTCTGTTATAAGGCTAACTCTGATATCATGTCAATTTTACTGTTTTTTAAATGAGTTGCATTGAGCCCTATTTAAAATGCCATGAAAATACCAAGCTCCCAAAGACAGCCTTGAAATAAAACTAATGGGGGAGGAGGAGAGATGGGAAAAGTGAGTGATGTTTTTCAGGAGAAATTGAAATGGGAAGGTTTGCATTTGATGGATGGGGAGGCATGGGAATTGCTGTATCTTTGCAAATTAATACCCAAATCTCCTGTGGTCTGACTTGGAAAATGTTGTCAATCAGTGTACTTGTGTTTTCAGATTAGGTTGTAAGGGGCACTGTTTGTGTTCTGTAACAGGATCTTGTCTTCAAAGTAGATTTATTTTCTTTCGCGAGGGTTTTTGTGTATATTAATTTTGCCCCAAAATTGCTGTTGTGGCATTGCAGAACAAAATACATTTTCAGTCCAGGGAGCTTCACTTGTGCTGTGAAATTCTGAATTTAATTATGGCCATTTAACTTTTCCCTCCCCTCCCTCCCCCCTGTAATTGGAGATGGAAGATTTCGTTATGGAGAGTTCTCACTTGCAATTGTGAGAACTTAGAAACATTCTTACAGATTGGCTTATTCTTCATACTGTTCTGTTTAGGCTGGAGAAAGCAACCTAATTGTTATTTATTCATACAGTATCACTTTTAATGATGATGATCCTGGTGACTTTAGAAATCTGTTTAGAAAAACAGAGCTTCCAGTATTGCACAGACACTTGAATTTTTTGAAGGCATTTTTTAAGCAGTTGCAAATCAAATCACAATTTTCAGTTATATTTTTTTAATACCCCTCTCCCTATCAACACCCTCCACCCCCCATCCCCCCACCCCCCGGCATCCCTCCCCCTTTCCTCTTCCCCACAATTCATTTCTGGCACATACACATACAAGTGAAAGGGCAGGGAGGTGGAAGTTGTCAGAGGCCTTTCCTTCTGCTTATTTGATGGTAATGGGAGTTACGAGCATAAATCTTTTATACCTTTATGGTGAAGTATATACCCATTTTTGTGTATACCTGTACAGAAAAATATATCTGTATATGAGATGTTGGTAGCACTTTGCGGAATGTGGACTTGCCCTCATGATGTACAATAAATACGTATGAATGCAATCAATCTAAATCTATATATACATGAATACAGATGTATAGGTGGGGTATACGTTGTATCACACACATGTACATTAGTTGTAACATGAGTGAGTGTGTGAGCTAAAGAGAGAGACTATCCACATACCATATGTGTAACAGGTAAGCACTTGTGCCAAACAAGGTTGTTTTAATTCTTCTGAGGGATTTGGATGACATCAGTGACTGATATGAGCTTGGTCACCATTGATCTGTGTTACCTCAACCCTCACAGTGGAGTTGCCTTGGTACGTTTTGCTCTCATTTATTCTATATTAGTATCATTGAGGCCTCTTGCAATGCCGACCTCTTCTGCTTCTCTGCTCCATTGCGTCCATTCCAGCTCCTCCTTGTCCCTGCGCCTCTACTGTTTCTTTTGCTATCAGCAATCAGGTCTAATGGCCCAATCCATTGGGCTTATGCATTAGGGAAATTCTCTTGGTGACTGTAGTGGAAGCTGAATTGGGCCCTAAGCACTTGCTTGAACTTATGCAGAATTTCCCAGCTATTCATTTGGCTTGAGTATGACAGTGAACACAAACTTTTCTTAGAACCTGATGCAAAGCTTCCTAGCATACTAAAAGGTTGACCTGGCATTGTATTTTAGAGGTAAATGCTCAAAAGTAGAAAAATGAACCCACCAAAAACTGTCTTCAGTTTTCAGCCACAGGGAGAAAAAAGGGAGTTTGGTTTGTGTTTCCCGTAGTGCAGGCAGTAAACACAAGGCAGCCTGTGCTCTGTGCTGAGGAGTGGGGTTGTCATCAAACATATCAAGAGAAACACAGCTTGTTATATTTTACCATCAAACAGATTTTAAAATGAGCTGCAGAGTTGACCATTGACGTGCTAGCACTTTGCATCCAGTTGTGTATTGAATGATCTCGCTTATGTAAGTGTATTGTGGTTTTAAGTGTTTTATTTTCTGTTTTCTGGCTAAGTGGAGCTTCTGTATCCTTTTAGCAGAAAGCAGCTGTCAGAACCTGCTCTGTCACATTTAAGCACTGTTAAAACTCCTGGCTAACTGAGGCTTCAGTTTCAATAGAGAATGCTGCTCCAGTTCTGTCATCGAGTCATACTGCATTCCATGTTTTCCATATGGATATGGCATGATTTTTTTCTTGGCCACAGTTGAGCCATGGAGTTTGTCTTCCTTGCATTTCTATTAGAAAAAGGTAACTGATGTGCTGTCCCATCTGAGCTTTCATGCAATCATACGCAACAATTTCTATGATACATATGTTGGGGCGTGTGTATGGGTATGTCTGTACTGTGTGTGTATAATACTTATACACACACGTGTATTACACTATTTCAGTTTATGTATGTGGAGAACGTACCTGTTGGTTCTCTCCTGATATATACTCATGCATACGTATATTAAATATGTATATAGAGTGTAGATGTCCTGCATATACATGTGTATATGTTACGAACCGTGGTTGGCAATTTTTTTCCCCCCACTCTTTGCAAATTGCTCTCCCTTACGACATATTTTCACTGAAGCTGCATTGTATAGAAGAAATGGAGAAACGTGTTATCAAAGTTTTATTTTAAAAAGGAGACTCTTTTTAATTATCTAAAGCCATCTAATTGTCCTCTGAATTTTTACTAGAAGGGTTGTTATTTAAACAAAAAAAAAAGAAGAAAAAAAGAAAACAAAAAAAAGGAAAACAAAACAAAACAAAAAAAACCAAAAGCAAGCAGACAAGCCCTTACTCCCACCATCGCTCATATGGACATAAGGAAGAAAAGGAAACAAAAGTTTCTATGTATTTATTTCCTTCAGAGGTTTCTGAGGCATTCTGTAATTGCATTCTGCCCCATCCCCCTCTTGTCCAATTATAATTAATGATTCATGGTTTCTTTTACAGAGCTTTTTCCCTCATTTCTTTTGTAAATCATTGTTCACCTCCTACATATAGTAGTACTGATATCACTGAGGAGATTCCATGTCCTTCTGTCCATTTTGGGAGAAGTACCAGTGCATCGCTATTGTGTTACATTTTAACATAGTTTGTGGAGGATGGATGTTCTTACTGAAGATGTCTGTAACAAGTCTTTAACTTATTTAATGTGAGAAGCCTTCGTTGGAATCTATAGTTTGTTTCCAATGAGTTTCTACAACAGTTTTTTCATCAACATATTAAGTAGTTCCCTTCTTATTTGATTCCTGAGGTTTTAGGGTTTGGGTTTATTGTTGTGGGTTTGGGTTTTGTTGAGTTTTTTCTTTCCAATTCCATGAAATGTGTTTCTGCAAGTGCAGCAAAACAGATGTCAGGATCTCAACCAATATCCTTTTTGCAGTTAAGGGTAAATATCTTTATCCCAGATTTAATAAAAGAGAAGTTGGAAAGTGGACAATCCAAAGTGCTTAGAGGGAATGCTCACTCTTTTTAAGGCTGTCTCAAGAGAAGTTTGTGTTTGGTGTCATTTTAAAGGTACCTTGATCACACTTTGATATCAGAAACAGCCTTGTAACAAAGAGCCTCGTACAGTTGTTTGGCCACTAGAGTTTAAAAAGTAAAACAAGTTGCAGTGGGAAAGCAAAGGTGAGGCAGTGTCTTTTGAACCAGTGAATTGTAGCTTGCAAACGTACCTGATTTTGAAGTAACTGCATGGTAGCAAGGATTAGCAGTCTCTTACACCCCTTCCTTCTTCCCTCTCATCCCCGACATGTGTTCAGCATACTGTACATTGGGAAAAATAAACAACTTAACTCCAGCAAAGCTAAATCCACTTAATGACTGCTTAAAGGGAACATACAAACTTGCATTGCTGCATCCCGTCTCGTGGTATTAGCTGGAAGACTAGCTAATACTCACAAAAAGCCCAGTCCAGATTCCTTCTGTGGATGTATTGCTTTTGGAGAGTGTGGTGCATGAGGATGCCTAAGAAGAAGGGTCCCTTCCTGTGGGGTGCCTGGCAGCGATAGCAGCTCACACTACTGCTTCTAGTGCTGGAGGCTCACAGACAGCATTCCAGGGGCGGGTAGGGAAGCTCGTGTTTGTACTTTCCCTTTAAATAGGAAAGGTTGGCTCTCATGTTCCTCATACTTCTCAATGAATGTACTGTATTACCATTAAAAAAAAAAAAAAGAAAAAAAAAACAATGAAATGATACTAGATTGGTCTCCTTTTGTTATCTGGTCCTTGTTTAATTTGTTTAAGGGTTTTTGTATACAAAAGTTTACATTTTTATGTATATTTTTCTTGTGTAAAAACTGATGTAATATGTGTATAAAACACTGTATGTATTATCTGTATATAGTGTGACAAAATGATTTTCTTTCTTTCTTTTGGATGTATTAATAAATCTTGCTGTGAAGTAGCTGTGTTTACTATGTTGAAACCCTGTTCCTCAAGCCATTTTGCCAAGTCTGAGATATATGAATATTGCCCAGGCTGCGATCTAATCCATAAAATAATTTCTTTTTTCTTTTAAAACATATCCTAAGTACAGTTATTAAACTGTCCTTAGCTTAGATAGCTGCAGAGTCTGATTCTGCTCTTGTTTATTCTTTATTTCTTTCTAATGACTTTAGCTAATCAGTTTTGCAAACAAACCAGGGTCTTCAGTCTCGGTCCTGATTCTAATTATAGTGCCTTCTAGCTCTGCATCACTGGCCTGGAGACCAGATCCCCCTCATCTTATTTTCTGGTTTGAGTTTACAGAACTGTACTTGAAATACAGTTTAAGGTGTATCAAATAGATTTTTTTGTTCCTTACTTACTGTTATGTTTTCTGAGGTCTGAACAATATATCCCTGCTGCATCACCAGAACTGGTAAGTTGGAGTTTGGCATTATTTTGAGGATTGGTATATGGATGAGAAATGAAGGTTGCTGTGGAGCTCTGGTCAGCTCTTTGGCAGGATTGCAAGGCCACGGCATGCATGTAGTGATTACCTGGATTGCCCAGATGTTGGGAATCACCACTGCCTTGTTTAGACACAGACACCTTGCTGTGGCTGGTGCAAACTAGGCTGCCTTGGCTGGCACTAACCTTCCAGTGCCATGTTTGCTCTCTGAGAACAGCTTTTCCACCTCTCTTCAGACAGAACTATGCCTTGGATGCTTTGCAGTGAATAGATGGCTGCTGCATCTTCCCCTTTGCTTTCTGACACAAGGGGTATGTGCTTCAGCTGATGCTTGCCTTGCTAGTCTTCCATCTCCAATATGTTTGAGATTGTGACTTCCCAGGGTAAGTAGTCATGTCCTAGGTGAGACTATCTTCCAGGTTCTGGTTTTCATAAACAGTCTCACTTAATTCTGACCTGATCATCAGAATAACCATGAACAGAGATTGATGAGAAGGGGATTCAGTAATCTGACTTTTCTTCTTAATGAACAGTGGATCAGTTGTTCTAGACAGTGTAATTAGTGCAGCATTTCACAGTGCTTGGTTGTAATTCAGGCTGAGGGGTAAGCAGTGTCAGTGAATGATGCAGTCTTCCATGCTAACACATGCTGCAAAGGTTTTATGGCAGAGGACGCAACTGGATTGTGCTTTAATGCCTTGTCTTCCTGAGAGATGAGAATACACTGAAGTGCTGCATCCAGGCATTGGTCAAGAGAGTGATCACATTAAAAATGAGACAAAGTAAGCAAAAGGAGAGTGCAGCAGCATAAGTTCAATGCAGTATGGCTGGAGAAAATCTACCCTAAGCTTGTCCATTCTAGGGAATTTTCAGGGTCTATGATAGTTGTTAAAAATCTGCTATTAACAAAACAGCAAAAGTAAGTTGCTATTTGGTGTAAGATTTGAGGCCACAATGAAGAGTAGGGTTTTTCCTTAGGGATGACTCCCTGGCAGAAGCAGAGTTGTCTGGTCTGGTCCCAGCTGGGCATTCTCCACTGTGGGCTTGAAGAGAATAGGCTTGAGACTCTTCTGCTGACTAAGACGGAGACCAGCTGAATCACCTGGGTTTCTTTCCAGCATTTCCTTGAGCAACAAAGGAATGCTGCTCTTAGAAAATGATTACATGGCTCTCAGCCTGAAACTTAACAAAAACAACTGGTCATTGCTCTAGTGCAGCATTTCAAAACACAAATAGGCTTTGTTTGAAGTATCTGTTCAGGAAGAATGTGGTTCATCTTTCTCTGTATTTTAACAGTCCTCTTGAGCTCCAGCAGTAGTCTTTTAATAGTTGGCAATTCTTTTCTCAGGAAAGCTCGTTTGGTTTGTACTGGAAAAGCAGGTGACATTTTGTTACAAGAGCAAGCATTGCTCTTGTATGCGGCAAAGCAATCGGAAGGATAAACCTTTATTAAATTTGGGAGGTGTCTTCCTGCAAAGGTGAAGACAACCTCTCTCCCCCTGTACAGTCACAGGCACTTGTCCCAGCTGCAGGAAATAATGGGGGATATCTTCCACACTCTCTACACCCCAGAGTGCAGGGTTGGTACTCTGCAGCTGTCCGGTATGAATTGAAGATACAGGATGCTTGTTTTAACAGGCTAAGAGATGATTGGCATGTTTACTGATGTGAGGTTCAGGCCAGGAATGGCTGCCTTGGTTTACTGCTATTGCTAATTTATGACTAGTGGAAGATGCCAGTGAAGAGTTTTGGTACCACTGCATCTAGTAAGAAGACTGAAGTGTTGTGCTAAAGATGTTCTTGAAAGCAAAGTAGCTTTGATATTCAGATGCTTTCTTGTGTTTCTGTAGGGGAACAGCAGTACAAACCTTCTACACCCACATCCAGTAAATCCCATGGCAGATGTCCTTAGGACCAAGAGACTTGGATGTCCTGTTCACCCCTTGCATCTTGCTTGCAGTGGCTGATGTAGCCAACAGTGTGGAGGAGAGTCCTGTATTGTGAGCTCGGTCTGGCTCCGATGCCTGTTTCTGCTCAGCTTGTGCACCAGCTTCAGCTTCTTAACTTTAAAATACAAAGCCTTTGCTTTCACACTGTGCAACCCTAGCAGAAGAAACCCTCAGTAACCAGGCAGCAACCAGCCCAGGGGCTCTTGCAAACCTCATCTGCGGGGTCCTCTCCTATGATGCCTACCAGGCAGCTGATGCTGGTTAGGCTGCTGATATGAATGTAAATGCCATCACGCTGAGCAGTGTTTTCTCGACAGGTACTGTGTGTTTCATTTCCTGGGAAGGTGTCATGGACTTCAGCCACTTCTAGCTTCCCCATTGTATTGGGTGTAGTGGTGGCCCTTTGCAGCAGGAGACCGAGTGCTGTGGTGAGAGGGAGGGGAGAGGGTCTTCCCAGCTGCAGACCGGTGCTGTGAGCCTGTGCTGTGACCCCAAGGAGGGCAGTAAGGCTTGTGAGGAGCACAGCTGGCATCTGATGCAGCACTGTCCCCTATCTGTATAGTCCTTCATCAGAGAGCTGCAAGGTACATAGTATGGCTCATGCTGAAAAGAACTTCGCAGATGATTTCTCATGGGGTTTATGTGTGTTGCAGCATTTCTCTTCAAGCTGGGGCTTTCTTGCACTGGGATTGAGAGGAGCAGTGCTCATGATGAAATGCATTGGGCCCAAACTCGACGGGAAGGGGTAGGAGCAACCCTGCCTCACCCAGCTAGTGCCAAAGCATCAGCAAGAGTAGAGAGGCTGATGTATGTCAAATGTGAGCTTGTACTCTGCCAAAGTTTGATTTCGAGCTGTGGGTCTCAGTTACAATACTGCCACATCAGCATTGGTCCACGTTTGTGCCAGTGGAATTGTGCAGAACTGGACCTTGGAAGTGTTCATAGGTATTTCCCGAAGTGACCATTGTCACTGTTTCTACATGGGGCATGTGGCACCTGGTTACAGCTTCCCTGTGTCTCTCCATGGTGGTGCTGACCCCTTCCAGTGCTGGGAGAGCTGCCCAAGTCCAGGAGCCTTGAAGTCCTTACAACCAGTTCTGGGCATGTATTTTAAACAATGCCTTTGTTGGGGTTTATTCTCCATTTGCTAATGAAAAACGTTCTTTGCCATCACCCCAGTAAGATGAACCCAGCTGGGATGGGGAGAGAGGGTTAAGTGCCTAGAAGCATACAAATGGGTTAAATCAAGACGCATGAAGCATCTGGGGTTCTCTGCACATTCCTGCTGCCTGAATCAAGAGGCATGGATTATCATCACCAGAGGATACCTCCCTAAGTGTGTAGTCTCCTCTAATTTGTGCTTTCAGCAGTTTGCATGTATTTGCCATGCTTTAGTAAAGAGCTTTTCCAGTCCAGCTGAGTGTTCAAAGTCGGTAAAGCCACTTGACTTATATATGAGATATATATGAGAGCACTTGGTTGCTGTTTGCTTTTTGCTGTGGGTTTTTTCCCCCTCAACCACTTTAATGCCTTGTTTAATCCTGCAGAATTTAATTTTTCAGTTAGCCAGCATTTGCTCAGTGGAGCCAGCCAGTTTTCTCTATTACTAATCTCATTTTTGCTGCTCTCCCTTGGGTCCTACTGTTTAATATAGCTTTTGTTTGTTGGTTTTGGGGGCTTTTTCCCCCCTCCTTTTTTGCACAGTGTTTTGCCCATTCCATACAGTGTTTTTGTTGTGTTTTTTTCTTCTCCATCTCCTTTCCCCTCAGATTGCAACTGAAATTGTTGCTGAAGCGATTCTGGTAAGCAAAATTAGATTCTTAGAACGCAGAATTGTTCCTTGTCAGACCTTATCCTCCTCACTTGGCTCCGTTATCTCTACCAGCTCTGCCCAGGTACAAGGCCTTGCTTGGCAGAACTACTCCTAATACCCCTAATTTATGAATTAGAACCAGTCACGGTCTCATACAGACATACATCTTGTCTGAGGCAGGCCCTTTGAAAGGTGATGGAGATGAGGATCTTGACAAATAACATCTCTTCAAAAAATTCATCAGAGCTGCTTTGATGAGTCTGGAGAAGGTTTAGGGAGGACCTTACAACTCCATACAGCTACCTGAAAGGAGGCTGTAGTGAGGTGGGGTTGGTCTCTTCTCCCAGGTAACAAACAATAGAACAAGAGGTAATGGCTTCAAGCTGCATCAGGGGGGGTTTCTTCGTGGAGAGGGTGAACAGGCACTGGAACAGGCTGCCCAGGGCAGCAGTGGAATCACTGTTTCTGGAAGTGTAGATGAGGCCCTCAGTGATATGGGTTAGTGGTGGATTTGGCAGTGCTGGGGTAGCAGTTGGACTTGATCTTAAAGGTCTTTTCCAACCTCTGATTCTATGACATTTTGTGTGCCTTGCAAAGCTGCCTGTAGCAAATTTCCTGTGATGACATGCCAAAAAGATGATGCCTCTATCAGACACTGTTTCCCATTAAACATGCTTAAAAAGCTAGCAGTCCTGCTCGTATCGGCTCCCGGTCCGCTGTGATGTTGGAGGCTTTCACGCAGCCTGTGCTGCAGGGAGCAGAGTGTTTCACAAAGGCTGTGGCTGTGTCTCTTGGAGCTGTCCCTGCTTTGGGGCAGACTTTGCCCACAGGCAGCGCTGTTTCCATCTGCCTTTGCCAGGTTACAGAGAGTGGGGCTGGAGGGTGGCAGCCTAACTCTTTCTTAACTGTTGAATACCTGCAGTCTCTTTCCCTTCATTCACCCCCAGTAACACAGTGTATTTATCTCTTCCTGTTCCTTCCTCGATTCTATGACTGGTGTTCTCAGTCAATGCCAGAATCTGTGGGCTGCTCTTAGCAAAGTCTGTAAGAGACAAACAGCACATGGCTCTTCTAGTAGCTATGTGTGTCTATGACAGACAGTACTTTTCATCTTCCTGCTGCCTTGTCAGCCCCCCCAGCCCACATTGCTCGTCCTATCCTATATGGGCCAAAACCCAGGCGTAAGAGTCCCTGGTTGGAAAACTTGGTGGGTTTTAAACATATGGCCTCTCCGTATTACTCTCTGGTCCTATAATTGAAGCACAGTCTATGGTGTAAAATTCTTAAATGCATCAAAGCTATAAAACAAGATCCTCTTTTTACTTTGGTCATCTCCAATGCCATAACATTTAATTCACTCATTCACACAATTCATAATTCAGTCCAGTTTTCCTTCTGCCTCCTGTTTTACCACCAGCTATCTGGGACTTGATTTGCACTGTACTCCACAGCAAGCTTGTGGGAGCTGCTGAACACAGTGCCAGGCCCTAGAAAGGAGCAAGCAGTGAGAACATGCAAGCAGCGGGCAGGCAGCCAGGGGCAGGACAAAGGTGCTGCTTGCTGCAGAGGGTCATTTACTTTACTTGGTCCATCAGCTTTAGTTTTGTGTTCCTGGTTTTATTCATTGCTCAAACTCTGCAAGGAGCAGCAGGCCATTGTAAGAGGTTTTTGTAGTGTAAGTATTGCCTGAGCTTTTAATAATCAACCCAAAGTCATTCCTGACCTGCACCAGGTTTATTCTAGGGTGGCCACGACAGCACTGCCAGTGCTGATGACAGACAGCACCTGATGGAAATGACAGTGACAGTGGGAGAGCTGTGGGGCTGGGGCTGTGCAGGGGATGTTCAAAGCAGGACAGATCCCTCGATTCCAATTGTTCTTTTGAAACCCAGACATTATATCCTGCAATATGTGGCATAGTCTGTGCAGAGGGTCACATGTGCAGAACTGATGCTCCCCGAGCAGCGTGAGATAAGGGAAAAAGCATGGGGAACTGGAATGTCTTTATTACTTTTTTTTCAAAGGGAGATTCTTTCACTTTTCATTTCCTCTTGTGTTTCCTTTCTGTATTTGTGCTTTAACATTAGGTTTGATTCTGTCCTGATAGCATTCAAGTGAAGGCTTACATATTTCATTAGGATTGTCTCTTGTTTCGAGGGCTGAAAGTCCCAAACAATATGAAGCAGTCACAGCTGTGTACACATCTGGAGTCCTTTCATCCACTCCAAACAGGCACTTTCCTTTATTCCTATTCACTGTCATTACTTAATTTCCTAAAGAGGCTGCAGCTCTTTAATGCCTGAGTGACGTATGTCAAAATGTCTCACTAGGCTCTTCCACTATGTGGTAATTCAGTATATCCTGTTTCCAGAGCTGAGGAAATACATTTCCTTCACTTTAGCTCATTACTCTTTAGGAAATTGCTTTTCTTCTATTATCCTGACAGCCTGGATTTTGACAGCTCCAGACTCGCTGGGTGAAGCTCCTACAGTCTCTGCAAACACTTTTCTTCCTTGAGACTCCCCTGTCTGTCACCTATCATGTTCTTCCTAGAGCGGACCTTTTATCTGGGACTTTTCTTACCTTTTCCAATGGAGGATGGGTGTCAGGACACAATTTACAATGCTGACCCTGAAGGTTTACAGAAAACAGGCTTGCCATCCCCTCTCCATCAAGGAGATGTGCATTGCTTTGCAGGCTCACAGAGATCTCTGTTGCTGAGCTTGTATTACCAATTCTTGTGTTAATGTAACTTTTATGGCCAAGTTTTAATAAAAGGAGCCATCACATGTATTGCCTGGAACAGGACCTTCAAGAAAGCATTAGCAAAGATAAACTACAGGGAGCTCTCCTCAGCACTTTCTAATCTAAGAGCCACTTGACCTATCCAGAGGAAAACCCACAGATTATCTTGCAGAAAGCTGTCATGAGAGCTTTCAGTTACAACCAAATACACAGGAGCCAAACTTTGATGGCTCCCCTTCCTCCTCTGTGCTCTTGCTTGTGCATGTAGAAAGATGGGTGTCCACTTTTCCCACACTTTATGGTCCTTGAGCCCCTGAGCCCAGCAGTAGCAGGGGAGCTGGCACAGCCTTTGCTGTGCTGGCTTATGCAGTAACTCCAGCAACCTCTCACCAGCCCTTTCCCAACACTTTGTGGTGTCCTCTGGCTCCCTGGGAGGCTTGGATCCAGAGGGATGGTGGCTCCATGCTGAGACACCTGATTATCTCATGGCTAAACCAGAAATGTCCTATGCTCCTGCACATGCTTCTTGATGCTGTAGGTTGCTAATAGCACCCTCCTACCTCTCAGGGACAGCTTGAAGAGAAAGTATGTGTCTGTGAGGAGTTCCTATACCATGTGAGGAAGGAAGCAGCACAGATGGAAATCTAGACCTGTGCATAGGAAAACATTGTACCAAAACGAGGAGCTATTTATACTTGATGAGAATCTTGTGTTTCAAACCTAGACCTGAGTAATCCATTTTTTCTTCAAAACTGCTTCGTTTTACCTGCGTAAGGGTCATGGCTGCAAACTGCCCCACCTTTCCGTCTGTCTGCTGCAGAACTCCTGTTTGCAAGCAATCCCGTTTGTTTTCTCCTTGCTTTCAGTTTCCATCAGCTCTAGGTGACAACCTGGAGAACAGCAGTCCATGGCTCTTCCCAGTCTCCCTAAGGAAGTAAAAGCCTCCCGGCTCTTCCCTTTCACCATACCCCACCAAGACTGACATGGCTTATAGCAACGTTTCCAATTCTTTAACTGGTGTCATTGGGTAAGATGCATTTATTCACTGGAGACCTGCAGACACATGTTGATACTATTCCCTTCCTAACTGCTGCTCTGAACATGTATCTCATTTTCAGGTGTAATGAACCTCTGTAAGCTTCTCCTTGTCTCATCTTCGACTGTGAATATTTCTGGCAGTTTCCCATGCAGTCTGATGGGGAAGAAGCCTTACTAGATGAGCTTACTGCTTGCTGATCATTTCTTTCCTCTTTTGTGATCAGTGAGCGTTGGTGTGTTGGGTGTTCATCACATGGGTCCTCCTTCAGGATTGAAGGCACAGTGGCTGGCGGCACCTTCAGCATCAATGGGCTGTCAGATGAATGGGTTGTATGGCAACTGTGCCCATACCCATTGCTCTGTCCTGCTGGTGTGGCTCTTCTGCAGGCTTCGCCAGCTTGCCTTAGTGTGGTCCTAGGTTTTGTAGCTGTTTTGTGGCTGCTTTAAAGGCAGCCCACTTAAGGCAGCCTCACACCTGCAGTTGTGCTCTCCTGTTGACAACTCTCTTGCCTCCAGTTAAAACCAGACACCAAACTCGGGAGAAAATTAATGGCACCTGCAAATTGCACATGCTCAAATACAGAGCTGCTTCATTTGCAAGTAAAATCAGATATTTTGGTATCTGAGGCCTGTGTCTTATGCATCTGCATATCTTAAGCGTGTAAACAGCTGGAATTTGCTTTGCAGACATGCTCAAGTTGGCAGCCAGGCACGCTGGTGCGGCTGTGCACAGCCTGGCTGAGATGGCTCCTCTGCACATGTGGCACTGTGCATGTGATGTTGGTGATCCCTGTCAAAAAAGCAGTTCCTGCTCTTCCCCTGTCCTCCAGCGGATTTGGGAGCAGCTCTCTGCAATTCCCTTAGCACAGCTGATGTTTCTGAGGACCTGGAACTCACCTTGCACCAGCATACCCTAGGCCAGGGGAGATCCTGCACCATGGCCAGAAGGTGAGGTTTGCATCCAGGAGACCTGCCTGGCCCTCTTGCTGAGCCTGGCCTTGGCCACTTACAAAGAGGACCCACATGGCCTCAGCCAAGAGTGTAGTTTTCCAGGCCCTCCACATTGGCTCAGCTTTGCAGAAAGGCAATATGGGTGCAGTGTGCAGGAAGTTAAATCAAGCAGGGATGTACTGCTTTTCCTCTCTGTTGTTTCCCTCCATCTAATCTCAAGTAATTTTGAAAGGTCATATTTTGGTCTCAGTGTATACAGAAAAGAGAACAGCTCCAAACCCTCATCCCAGCAGCACACAGGAATGCCGTTGCTGCACTCACTGTGAGCACATCCACTTTCTGTCACATCCTGCAGCCCAAGGCAGCAGGCAGAGCTCTCCCATGAGGCTTCCAGGCTGGCAGAGGCCCAGGTAACTCCAACACCATCACAGACCATTTGGTGGGACCTCATGCTCAGGAATAGGATTGGAGGTTGCTCCCTGGCCCCATATGTGGAGAGACCTTTTAGCAGGATCTATTGCAACAGGATGAGGGGTGATGGTTTTAAACCAAAAGAGGGGGGATTCCTGCTGGATGTGAGGAAGAAATTTACAATGAGGGTGGTAAAACCTTGGCACAGGTTGCCCAGAGAGGTGATGGATGCTCCATCCCTGGGGACATTCCAGGCCAGGCTGGATGTGGTTCTGGGCAACCTGATCTAGTTGAGGATGTCCCTGCTCATTCCGGGGGGTTGGACTAGATGACCTTGAAGGTCCCTTCCAACCCAAACCGTTCTATGATTCTGTGTCCCTTGAAGACGGGCAGCAACAAGTTGCTCCCATGAAGAGAAGGCAGAGGGGAGTTTCAGCAGTGGGGAGAGGAAAGAGTTGCGCTGTTGACCAAGGCAGCAGCTTGGTGCAGCTAAACCCATGACAGCACTGAGCTCTCACCAGTGTTTCTTTGAGTCCAAAGTGAGGTTTAGGCACCTTGCCTGCTGGATTGCTTTGTGGGTGGCTGGAAAACCAGAGGCTCACGGCACTACCCCATCCCTTGGGCTCTCTGCTGCCCTGCTGGGAGCTGGAAACTGCGGGAACACATCTGTCTCCAGGGCTCAGCGTAGTGGCTGGCAGGTGGTTGACAGGGCATGGAACCAACATTGCCTCTTCGGTGTTATGAACAGCACAGCATACGGCAAATCCTAATCCTAATGGTCGCTGGAGCATCTGCTTCAATACTGACCCTCCTGCCCTCTGTCCTGTAGGGATATGGCTGAAGGGCTGCCTGTGGTTCTTTCTCAGGCTGGTGATGTTCCCAAGCAGCACAGCCCTGTGCTTGGCTAGGGGAATGCCAGCTGCACCCATTCTCCTGCCCTGACTTCTTCAAAAGGGCCAAGGCTGTAATTCCCTCCATGGTCTGGCCATGGGCAGTGCTGTGCAATGCTGGCTTCACAGCCTCACTGCCCAGCCCTTGCACTGCATGAAGACAAAATGTGTTTCGAAAGCTGGACTGCTAATCAGGCACTGTGCTGAGCACACAGGTGGAACAGGCAGAGGCGGCTGCCCCGCAGGACAGATGGATGATGTGAAACCATCAGGCAGGTGAGCAGGCCATGATCAAAGCAGAGTTACTTGCAAATGCAAAAGAATTGAAGCATATATTGGAGAAAGCAGGAACACAGGAGGGATAAAGAGCTCAGCATTAGGCTCCTTCTGGGGAGAGTGTCAGGGCAATAATAACTTTCCAGGGCTTTGATTTCTGGTGAATGCATACAATGTGTGTGATTTGTTTGCTGCTGGCAAAAGGGTTTGTTGGGGGTGAGACCAGGAGGAGCAGCCCATGCTTCTTGGCTCTCCCTAGATAAGCAGCTGTCTGGTGTTGCGGCACTCTGCCATCAGAGCAGGGAGAAGTGATGAGCTGCCTTCCACAGGATCTTCAGTCCAGCGGGCACCACATAAGGTCCTTTATCAGTGTTTTTTATTATTGCTGATGTAATTGTTGATATTATTACTGCTATTTGCTATTATGGACACCTGCCAAGACACACGGGCTATTTTTTATGCCTTCCCAAATGCCAGCACCTATTTTGTTTGCAGTGAACCTGTGGACACTTATCTGGGCAAGCCACAGCCTATCCTGGCTACATACTGATGTGGGGATGCTCGCAGAAGGCTCCTCAAGCATGGAGTGGTGTGTGGAGGTGTATGTATGCACATCTGTAGGACAGAATGACATTTCTTAACCACTGTGCTCATTCCTCCTTAGCACAATGCCTAGGTCAGGTGAAATCAGGCTCCAGTACATGGAGGAATGCGTTTTCCCATTCCCTTTTGGATACCCAAGCCTTGTCTCAGGGGACTGTGGGCTGGGTGTGTTTGTTTGTGTCGAGTTGCTGATACATTAATGGAAACTCAGAGCTAAAAGACTTCAAAGTGGTGATGTTTTCAGGTGCAGAGAAACTGAACAGGACCCTTTGGCATTCCCTGCATGGAATTCCTGCTCTAGAATGTCAAAGCAATTTTGGAATCAGGTGCCCAACACTATTCACAGGGAGGGTGAATGAACATTTACATCCACAACCCAGATCACACAGACAAGGGTAACCTGGGTCAGGCTCCCTTAACAGCAAGGCAAGACACCGTAGTGACTTAGCTGATGCGGGGTTGAGTCTCAGGCCAGGATTGATGTGTAAGTGGAGGGATCTATGATGCAGTCTCCATAAAACATGGTCAGAGCCAACAGTGCTGTGGCAGGTAGGCAGCCACAAGTGCAGGCAGGAACACCACTGAGGAAGCAGTTTGCCGACCCTGATTTACATCTGCTGCTGTCTTCCCTGGCACACACGAACATGGAGAAGCTGGGTGATGTCTGGATTCAGCTGACTGACAAGGTGGAAGCAACCAACCACAGCTCCTGCAGCACCCCAGGTCTGTGTGCCAGTGCAGCACCCTGCTAGCTCAGCCACCAGCCCTGCCTGGGCCCTTTCCAGGTACAGACATGATGTGTGGCACCAGCTCAGAAACACACTGCAAATGACAGCCGGAGCTCTGTGAGGCCACCGGGAAGGCTGGGTGGCTGATGAGGCTGTTAGCACTCTTTCAGCCGTCTAATGTACAAGCCCTTATCAGAAGGCCCTGGCGTAATCTCAGCTCAACTGGAAAAATGCCGATGACTGGAAATGTCATCAGCTGCCTGTGGGCCAGGCTGGCCCTGAGCTGATAAGGAGCAATGCGGAATAAAAATGTCAGCACAGAACTGGAGAAACACGGAGCCTGGTTGCATCTCTCCTCCATCCCGCAGGAAGCCAGGCCCCTCTGCTGCCAGTTGTTCCCTAAAGCCTCAGCGAGAAACCCTGCTCTTTCTGAGTGTCCTGGTTTGAGCAGTAGCAGTCATTTTTCTCCTTCTTGGTAGCTGGTGCAGTGCTGTGTTTTGACTTTCGGGCTGAGAACGTTTGCTGATAGCAAGTATGTTTTGAGTTACTGCTCAAATGTTTGGTTTGTCCAAGGCCTTTTCTGAGCTCATGCTCTGCCAGGGAGGAGGGGAAGGCGGGAGGAAGGAGAGACAGGACACCTGACCCAAGCTAGCCAAAGAGGTATTCCATACCATAGCACGTCATACCCAGGAGGTAACCGGGAGAGACTCAGAAGGGCTGGAGCTCTGGGGGGATGGAGGAGGTATTGGTCGGTGCTCGGTTGGGCAGGGTGGGGTGAGTTATGGGTCGATGGCTGGTGAGGTGTTGTATTCTCTTCACTTGTTACTTGTTTTATCATTATTGTTTGTAGTAGTAGTAGCAGTAGTGATTTGTGTTATACCTTAGCTATTAAATCGTTCTTATCTCAACCTGTGGGGCTACATTCTTTGGATTCTCCTTTCTAACTCTCTGGGAGTTGGAGGAGCAAGGGGGGGAGTGAGTCAATGAAATGTGCGGACTTGGTTTAAACCACGACACTGAGGAAGGAGAAAAGTGGCTGATCTCAGTGCTGCAGAGAAAAAGTGAAACTCCTTCTCCATGGATACAAAGAGGGTAAGGAACCCATATTTTGTTGCTTGCTTTAACTTCTTAAGGCAAATTTTGTGATGTTCTGGGTTGGAACCCTGTTTTTTTGAAGCGCTGATAGATGGTGGGGGAAGGAGACCCAACCAGGAGGAGATCTGACCCCCCTGAAATGAGGGCTTGGAGCACCATCTGGGCACTAGGTTTGGGCAGCAGCTCCTCTCACCCCATTCACAGCATGCACTCAGGATCCCACAGGAACATCAAATACTGCAGCCCTTGGGCAAGGATTAATGCCATAAGTGACTATCTCACCTTCCCTCGCTTGGGGAAGGGACATGTTAATTATCCATGGGGAATGGGGTGCAAAGCTCAGACCCTGTGATTTCCAGAGCAGAACAGTGTCTGAATATGGTCACCTGGGTCTTGAATCTGTCTGTGTCCCTTACAGAGAAGTTTAGAGAGGTATACTTGCATAGCCACTTGCACAGCTCATAAGTAACTCACAAACTCATGGAAGTGACCTGTGAACTTTTCCATCTGTGTTTTAGTGAGGAAAACCTTTGAAACAAAGATAGTAGCCAGAGAAGCAAGGCAGCATGATTTACAAAGGCTGCAGGTGGTATCGATGCTGGCTTTATGTCACTATTGTGCTAGGGGATAGAAAGGAGGGAAGATGCACTCGTTCCTCACCCCACTAGATCCCTTGGCCAAACTCCAACCCTGGGACTTGCTCATTGTGCCCAAGGCACATGAGCCAGCCGGATTGCTCTCCTACTTTACCACCCCAGCTTTGCTCTGCAAGGCCCCACAGGGCACATTGTGCATTGTATGTGTGCCCAGACAGTAGTGTGATGTTTGTGGGCTGTCTTTTAGAAGCTATTCCTTCTCTGGTCGGCCATGCCAGGTCAGTCCGTGGCCAGCTCAAACAAATATCAGGATAGACCGGAGATGCAGGGATTGAGAGTACCCTGGAGGAGGACTTGGGGTTAAGGGAAGTGATTCTGCCACTCTGCTCTGCTGGGACCACACCTGGAGTACTGCATCCTGCTCTGGGGTCTGCAGTACACAAAGACATGGACCTGTGGAGACAGTCCATAGGAGGGCCACAGAAATGATCAGAGCACCTCTCCAATGAGGAAAGGGTGAGAAAGTTGGGGTTGTTCAGCTTGGAGAAGACTCTTGGGTACCTTACTATAGCCTTTCAGTAGTTAAAAAGGGCCTATAAGAAAAATGGGGAAAGACTTTAGGGCAGGGCCAGCTGCGATAGGATGAGGGGTGATGGTTTTTAACTAAAAGAAGAGAGATTCAGGCTGGACATGAGGAAAAAATTCTTTACAGTGAGGGTGGTAAAACCCTGAACAGGTTGCCCAGAGAGGTGGTGGTTGCTCCATCCCTGGGGACATTCAAGGCCAGGCTGAATGTGGTTCTGGGCAACCTGATCCAGTTGAGGTTGGGGCTGCTCATTGCAGGGGGGTTGCACTAGGTGAGCTTTGAAGGTCCCTTCCAATCCAAACTATTTATCATTCTATTCTATGATTCTATGAAACCTCCCGGCTGAGTTTCCCCCAGCTCCCTTTTTTCCAGCATGGTTCTCATGCCTGTATTTATGGCATCATTGCCGAGATTAAACCCCAGACTCTGCCTGGTTCTTTGCAGACAGGGGCCCTGTGTGCAGCCGAGTGGTGCTTCCTGGTTTACAGCTGCGGCGGGAGACCCGGGAGGGTGCTCACCTGTGGCGGCAGAGGCAGAGCCCGGGATTTCCTCCCTATGGAAGGGATGAGTCCGGTTCCCCCGCTCCGTTCGGCTCGGCGCAGGGTCCGACCCGGCCCCGCTAGGGGGCGCTCGGGGCTCACGCACCGGCCCCGGTCCGCGCTCCGCCGCCGGCCCCGGGAGGCTGCGGGCGGCAGCGTCCGGGCTGAGTCCCCCCGTGTGCCCGGGCTGAACGCGGAAGCGGGGACTGCTGACGGCCGCTGAGGAGCGGGCAGGAGGCGGGTGTGGGGCGGTGGTGAGGGGCAGCTGTCAACAGGAGAGGCGTGAAGGCGCGCGGAGAGGTGGCCGGGCAGGGGCTGAGCTCTGGGGTGGGGATGGAGGAGAAAAGCTTTGCTAGAACCCTTGGTTTTCAGGCGGTTCATTTAACCGGTCACATTAAGTCCTCCCAATTATTTCTTGCCACGAGTGCTGCCTATTGAGTAATTTACTTCATATAAACCTATCAAGCATTTCTCACACGGCAAGTGAACAAACACACCCCAGAATTTTGATGGGACTGGACAAAAGTAATCAAAAAGATTAATTACCGCTGTTACCTGCTCGCTTTGCAGACTCAGTTACACACCCCCCAAAACGCCTGGTGCCCTGAGTGCTTGGAAAGCCAGGGCAATGGTCTGGGGTAACAGCAGTAGCAGCAGAAAAGCCCTGCCATTGGCACAACAGTCATGGAGAGACAGATGTTTGGGTGTCAGTACATCCATGCTGGGACAAGGAGGTTTTGTGGAGGTCTGGACATAGTGATGTGACCAAGAGTGTGTTTCCTTAGCTTCCAGAGTGATTTGCTTAATCAGCCTTGACTTCCTGCTCAATCAGCCGGCTCCTTTGGTGGGGCAGCATGGCCAGAGGGGCTCTGAGGAGCTGCGGGGGAAAGAAGAAGGTTCAGAGGCTGGAAAACTTTCCCTGGAGCGAGCATGAAGGAAGTTTAAACTAATTTAGCATAACAAAGGAAAGGTTAAGAGGTGACTGGATCATCATCTCCAAATGCTTCTTTAGGAATGAGACTTCTGGGAGCTGAGGGCTGTTGAGTTTGGAGGACAAAGGAATAACAGCATACAGTGTCTGCAAGAGGAAGACGGGCAAAAAAAGGGTGTCTCCCTTGTTAATGCTGAAGGTTATCAACTAATGTACTCAAGGATGGAAGAGTTTCCATCCCTAGATATCTTTAAATCCAGATGGCAGGTCTTTCTGGAAGACATGCCTGGGGTCACACAGAAATTATGGACTTGTGATTCTGTGGCTCGTGTCTTGCAGGAGTTCATATGAAATGATTTCATCTGATCCTTTGGCCTTAAGATCTATACATCTCCTTGCAATAGCTAATAGCTGCTGCAAACCTGCTAAATCCAACTGGTAGTTTGTAGATGACCATGACGTGACACACTTTGTGCCCTCTTCACCCCAGAACATGGTCCTGATGTATAGCCAGGACCACTGTGCCATGGCAGGGTAGCCCCTGAGCCCCCCTTTCTCTCAATGGATTAGTGTGGTGCTGCATTTTCCCATGCTGGTTTTCTGTCCAGGGATGGCTGAAGGCTTGCTGCTCCATAAGTTGATGGAAGTTGTGTTCTGCAGTCTGGGCTCTGCTGTTTGCTGAGGACTACTGAGATTTATGGCATCATCTGCAGAGGCTGTATGGCTTTATTTCTGCTGAGCTATGACTACTCTTCAGAGTGACCATCAACGAAATAGTGGGAACCAATACCTGCGTCTACAGAAAACTGTGGTTTGGGAGAAGGAGGCTTCTCTTTTCCCCATGAAATGTTCAGGTTTCTGTTGTCTATGTCCAGATTTGCCTGATGGGGGCACGAACCTAAAGCTCTTGGCTGCCAAACTCTCCTGATTTAAACCTGCTGCCTGGGTTGAATTTCTTCTCCTCAGAGTCCTTGGGTTGCTCAGCTGAGTGTTGCGTTAATATTGGGCTTTGAATTAGCTATTCCTCCCCTGAATCGCTATGCTCTGCCGCCCAACCGTGCAGTAGTTCCTCAGCTGATGTAAATCAGTTTAGCTCCGCTGCCTTCGCCCTTCTGTCACATACCCTGGCTCACACCACCTCCTGCAGCCTGGCACCCTGAGGCAGCCACCACAGCAACCCTGTTTGCCCCCACAGGCCCTGCGTAGGAAGGTGGAGGTTAGACGGAGATGCCAGTTAAAGCCCAGTCAGCTGTGGCAGAGCTTTGGTGGAGCGATGCTCTTGTCATCTCCTTCCTAGGGCCGGGACTGGACTCTCGTACCTCCTGCCCTTTGGATCGGGTAAGTGAAGCATTGCTGCTTGTCAGGTCCTTCAGTGCTGGTGACATGGAGCATTCACCCCCATTGAACATCACCATAAGCAATACATAAGAAGGCAGCATCCCTGCGCTAGGTCCTTGACTTCAGCAGGCTTCCTGGTGGATTCAGGCTTCCAGCATGACTCAGGATATTGCAGTGTATCCTTAAGATAACATCTTTTCCTTGCCAACATGTAGGCTGGCTGCCAAAGGTGGGGGAGGAGATCTGTTGTGAGTCTTTTGTATGTGCTCATAGTAAATAGATATATGCCAAATTGATTGCAATTGCCTTTCTATTTCTCCACTAGGAATTGAAGGAAGGGAAGAAGCAGTCCCCTATGGTCTCCCCCAAACCACTGCCTCCTACCTGGGGTGCCTGCAGCCACCCACCACTGCTGCAGCCAACATGCACCCCATAAACAACAGTGTCACGATCCAGGTTTTGGCACATGCATTGAGATGCCTGACCAAGATGCTCTCTCCACTCTGTGTCTGAACATGCTGCTGGGTGAGAGCTGTGCAGATGTCCCTGGTTAGGGGTGAAGGGAAATAGGGTGCAGCAAAGCAAAGTGACATGGGAGTGCTGCTGGCTGGGGTCAGAGCTGCCCATGGCATGGACACCCTGCCTGGGTCAGCCCTCGCCCTGCAGAGCTGAACAGTGTGCTGGGCCAGCTCAGACCCACTTGCAGGACAGAATCAGTCTCTGATTTATTGCCCTGTTGCCAAATCATTAGCTTTTCCAGTTTAAACACTTGATAAAATGGCCTGATTTTGAAGCCTGCCAGCTGAGCTGCCGCTCGCTGCCCAGGAATGCCACTTCCAGCTGCTCTCTGGCAAGATGCTTTCTCAAATGATTAGAAAAATAAAAGTAATCAAAGTTGTAACCACATCTGTGGCTGCCTTTATCACTGGGAGCTAGGAAAACCAGGCTGCGAGGTGCCTTCCAAAATGGAAGTCTTCTCCTGCAGACAGCACAGGTCCTGGTGATGGAAGACCAGACACTAATGTGGCTCTTACTGAAATTTCTGGCACTGGTATTCTGTTGCTGAGTGAAAAAGGCAGCCTAAAAGCCATGTGATTTAGGCTGCTATCCTAAATCAGCTGTGGGTTCTCTTCATGCACACCATCCAGCTGTGCTGATGCATTGGCAGGCCAAGACAATGAGGAGATCTATAGTGTTAGTGAATGGTTTTACTTAAATGGTTCTCTTTTCCATTAGTTCTTCCTAGGCTGCAGTATCTGTCCTCCACCCTTTCCTAGCACAGCTGGCAGAGAAGGGAGCAACACAATTTTTCCTCGGTGGAAGATAACAGCAAAGGTACAGAGCACATCTGGAGCACTGCCCTTGAATTGGAGGGACAAATTGTCTGCTGGTGTAAAAAGCCCCACCTCAATGGCATGCCGATGAGGTGACACCAGTTTATTGCAGCAGAGGCTCTGTCCCCATCATCTCTAGGAAAAGTTGATTAGGTCCAGCAGATTGCTAACTTCTTTCATGAAGAAGCTGTAAAAAGTTCTTTTCTTCTGCTAGTGCTTCTCTCCAGGGAGCAGTTGGCAGAGAGAGACGAGTCTCTCAGCAATAGTACGTTTCGAAGTTATTATGCCAGCAGAAAAGAAACACAATGATTTGAACTTGGTAATACATATTCCTTTATGACAGGCCAGAGCACTGAAGGAACACACACACACACACACACACACACACACACAAAGCCCGCAGGTGGACCTCCCCGGGTCTGCAGGGTGTCTGGCTCACTGCAATATGGACCATGGCAGCTGCCAACAGGACCCCATTTCAGGGCTACTCCCCCCTTAAACACAGCTCCTGGTTTCAGTGGCTTGGTCCTGCCACCAAGCCAGCTCCTGTGCTGGCTGGCTGGGATGGATAGAGCTTGCCTGGCCTCTGGATATGTCTCTTTTGGCTGTGGACAAATGGGGTCACCTTCTCTATCCACTCCACTGCTGTAATGAACCTACTGGTCATGGTGATGCATTCAAGTAGTGGACAGTACAGCTGAGCCCAAATCTTTGTGGGGCTGTGGTAATAATAGTGCTTTCATGTAGGAAATGAGTGAATTGTCAACCAAGACCTCCTCTTTTTGTAATGATTAACCCTCCGCTAATGATTTGATATAATATTGGGTGACGTTGAGTGCTGCAATATTGATGTTTAATGTGGTCCAAAGCAAGGGCTCAGGAAGCAATAAAGATTTACTCTAGCTAATGTGTGAGAGCCTGGTTGTCCCTGGGCCCCTGCTAGCTGACAGTCTGACGTGTTTGCCGTGGTGTGGCAGCCTCACCTAACAGAAGCTGAATTTCTGGCTAATAATTTAATGAAGGCTTTGCTGTATTTCCAATTACTGGAAAAAGCCATGATTCTTTTCTGCTATGTGTTATAAAATCAGCCCTTCATACTCCATGGAGCCAGGGGGGAGAGCACCTCATCCTTCTCTTTGAGCTCCTCATCAGTCTTCCAGCAAAGCCTGCCCAGGGGCTGGGAGGCTGCTCCCAAATGGAGGAGGGCATCAGAGGCAGAGCAATACATGGGGGAACCAAGCTGGCCCCAAGACCCACCTTGCCCCATGCATGGCTGAGGTAGATGGAGCTGGCGCCACAAGGAAGTGGTGTGGGAGGAAAACTTGGAAGGACAAATTACTGCAGGTATTGATTCCCAAGGCTGCTTGCAGAGGGATTTCATTTAGCAGCACTGCCAATGACATTATGTGCAGGATCTTGTCCATGGCTGGTTCAGTGGCATTAAGAGAATTACTTTGGCCTAATGAATAGGAATAAGAATATTTCAGCCTCCTCCCTGGAAAGTAATGGTGGATCAAGTGTGCAGCCAAGTTCAGGTCTAGTCACTTGCCAAGTGAATGCAAATGACAGGTTGTTTTATTTAATGGAGACCATGGCGCGTTGGCCAAAATCCTTTTCTTTTTGGGTTGGCATGTCCCCCCTCCATTCTAAATCAGACTTTGTCTCTGCTCCCGACTGGCTTTTATATTTCAAGCAGAAGAGATTTTTGCTGACTCTTGCACTGAGATCTGTCCATAAATTGCTCTAAACCTCCTCAATCAGCTGTATTTTATGCTGTGCTATGGGGGGAGGCAGGAGCTGGTGTGCTGGTGGTGGTCACCACCAGCCTGCAGTGGAGCTGGATCTCCCTGCCTTCTTCCAGCTCAGTGCCAGTGAGATGCTGCATTGCTGTCACTGCTGCCCTATTCCACCAAGATCAAGGGGACGGTTTGGAACCCCTCACCCTGGCATTGTGCCCTTTGCTGGCATGGTGTGGGAGCACCTGGGCTGCATTGTCCATTGGATTTGGACAAGCCACTCGCTCCTGCAGGGCACCTCCAAAGGTCTCCTCCTGCTCTCTGCACCACTGTTAACGAGATGTTTGCAGGGGTAAAAGCCCCTGCAAAGGGCCATGTAGACACACACAGCCCAAAAGCCAGGCAGACGCAGAGATGCAGGGCCCAGGCACTGAAAGAGCAGGATTTGCCCCCAACTCAGCGCAGGGTCCAGAACACTGGGGCCAGGGGCAGTGGGGAAGGGCAGGTCCTGTCTGATGAGGGCCTTAATTTAGTGCTACACTTTCAGTGACTTATTAAACTCTTAGAACACAGGCTGTGCCTCACCATGGCTCACAAATCACATCAGCATGAGACAAGATGCCATCAAGAGCAATCATTTTTAGACAGGACGCAGTGTTTTGCTTCACATAACAGTGATGATTTGTAACAGTAACGGCAGAGGGTGGGGGTTTCCCCTCTTGTTTAATAAAAACAAAGTGTTTGCAAAGTAAACTCCAAGGTTTCAGCTACAGTCACCTCCCAAATGAAATGGCTGTGACTGCTCACCAGCAGTTAATCCTTGCGTGGAGATTTTTGCTTAAGGATGCGGGGTTTTCATCTGTTTGCTCAGAGTCAGGGTTCTGTCCTAACTAACTTTTTTGTTGACAGGGAGAACATGTTTCTGCTTTGTTCTGCCCAGTGTTTCGATGTCTGGGCAGAGGTGTCGTGCAGGATGTGTGTTTGCAAAAGAGTCTGATGCCAAAGATCAAAACTGATTTGTTATATTTGCAGAGAAAGAGGCTCCATATCCACAGGTCTGAGCAGGGGCTGACTGAAGGCCCCAGACACCAGCATTTGGAGCTGTAATTGTGGCTGTAAGTGGGTGACCAAAGTCCTGTTGACCTCACAGAAGCCATAATTTCATGCTAGGTGTCTCTCATGTTCTGGTCCTCCCTCCCAGACCCAGTCTCTGACCTGCCCAGGACAACATAACTCAGGACAGCTCTGGGCATTTCTCCTGCAGGATGAGCCCAAGGGCTTCTCCTGCTCCAAGGCTGAGCAGAGCAGAGGCTGTGGGGTGATTTGGGAATGAGCTGGGTTGGAATCGATGCTAGTCAGGTCTCTGACCATTTGCAAACAAGCTGTAAAACCATCCAGACAATAGGCCTGCAGAGCTGCCTTTTGGCTGGAACTACGCCTGGAAAATGTATTTCCCAAGTGGGGACTTCAGCAGTTACAAATCCCTGACTGATGTGGTCGAAGGACATGGCAAACACATGACCCGTTGCCATGATCCACCAGCCTGGATCCTGCTGATGTGCTTGTTTAACCCCCTCTGACACCACCCAGAAGCTTCTGCCTCTGAGCATCGCCAGCATCAGCCCTTTCTGGTGCAAAATCCCCCATCCCTGCAGGCACAGGCGGATGGGAGATCCCTGTGGGAGAGCTGGCCCGGCTGCTGGGAAAGCAGCAGTGGAGAGCATGGGAACAGGTGAGGAGCTGGCTGCACTGCTCCCATGGAGAGCCCAAGAGCGACTGCTTGACATGAGAGCTCACCAGGGTCATGGTGCGTTGGGTGGGATGGAGGATTGTCACCTCCTTATTGACACGTGACTGCTGCAGAAGGCTGTCTGTCCCCCTGGATCTTTTCCTGCTGCCTGATCCTTTGCTTGCCTCCTTTGTCCTTCATGGTAAACCACTGCCAGGGTGGGTGGGCTGTGGTGCGGGATCTGTGCTGGGAGGGATGGAGGTAAGATGGAGGTCCTGTTTGGGCTCCACAGCCAAAACATGTGCTTTCTGGGTATGGCAGCATAACTTTGGGGACCCTCAAGGTCATGGGCACCACAAGGGGACATCCCTGTCCCACCCTAGTGCTTGCTGGGGACGTTCACATTCATGGGTAGGCAGCAGCAGTGAGCTGTCATAGCCCTTCACGAGTTGTCCTAATTTGTCTCTAACAGGTCTCTAAGGGCACAGCTCTCACTGACTGGTTGTCAGCCACAGCAACACCATGACTGGGCCTTCAGCTGGTGCTAGCTGAGGTGCACAGGTGTGTAGCTGTGTCCTTTTGACTCTCCGGAGAGCCACAGTGCCATGTTCTGACACTGGCATGAACAAACACTGCGCTTGGTGAGTTCAAAGGATGTTTTTACACGACTGGGGCTGGGAGGGACTGAAGAGGTTTTTCTTTTTCTTTCCCCTTTTAAACAATAAATAATGGCAAAATCCATTCCTTGCTTCTTAAAAACAGCTCCTCTTCCTGATGGATAGATATAATGAGATTCTCAAGCTCATAAATCTGCTGTGACTTTATTACCTGCATCTGTTGGAGATGATGTGAAGAGAACTTCATACAGAGAGGACTCTTAAAAGGTTACAAAGGGAACCAGCAGTCTGCAGAAAATCTTCATCTAGAGGAGACAGCCAAGAAAACCTGCGTAGAAAAAAGCACTTGAGCTGGATGAATAGAGTCATAGGTATCAGGGCTGAATGCGAGCGGCACTGGCAGCGGGGCACCTTGCCGTGAAGTGAGCTGAAGCCAGTCCCCTGCATGGGTAACTGGTGCAGGAGCACTGTGCAAGGGGCTGGCTAGCACCTCTGCCCTTATATACCCATAGCTCCTATGCTGGTGAGGTGGGGGGGCCACAAACAGTGGTGGTGTTAGAGCAAAAAGCAGAGCTCAAATGCATTGGTGCTTTGTTATTTGCCTTCTGGTTCATGTGCCACCAGGGCAGAGAGACTGGTGACAGGCTCAGCCCCTGCTCTGGGCTGCTGGGTCTGCCCTTGTGGACAGCCCCATGGGTGGGATGATGGCACATCATGGCCTTGCCACATCCCTACGCTGCTCCTCCTTCCCTCTGGGCTCTCACAAGGGAAGATATGGGAACAGGGGTGGGTGGAGGCAATGGGCACAGAAGATAACTGTTTTTTTAAGCTGGTTGATAGATCAGTGGGGATCTGACTGGCCCCTAGGTGAGCTGGTGGCAGCTCTGTGCTTGCTGTGGAGCCCTGGGCCAAGGACTGTGCAAATACTGGAAGGATCCCAGTGGCTCCTGAGCAGGATGGTTATTTCTCAGGTGGGATGTGTACCTGCTGGATGCAGCTATGTCCAAGAAAGCAGCAGGTAAATGAGGATGTCCCAGCATGTGCCTTGCCCCAGAGCCAGCCTCAGGGCTTCCAGGGGGCTGCGATTGTCAGATGCAGTGAAAATGGGCTGGAAATGGTGCTGAAAAGTGCAGCTCCCGGAGCACAACAGGCTGTTGTGCAAGGTCACATCTACAGTGTGGTGCAATGATAGCTTCATGATGTTATAGTGCAAGCTGGCAGTTATGTTGGTGCAGAGAATGAGGCTTAAACTTTTCACTCCCCATTGCAAGGGGGAAGATAGGAGGAGCTTTGCTTGCTGGCTTTCCTGCCTGAAGGAGACTCTGCTCACCCTTGCTGAGCCAGGGAGACAATCCAGAAAGCAGAGCTGCAAACATGGAGAGAGCAGACGGCATCTTTAAGCTGTGATCATTGAAGAATATTAACCAATCTTGAGCTTTATGACTGCCAAAAAGTGATGCTTGAGTAACGTGGCACCAGGAATCCTGAAGCACTTCTGTAGCCTTGGAAAATGCAGCTGCTTTGGGATTTCAGCCCAAGACGGCTGTTATTATCCACTGTGCAGAATGAAGCTTCTGTAGGGAGCTTTTACAAAGGCCATCATTCTTCCCAAATAGTGGTTGTTTTTATCACCTGGCAGTAATGGTACTCTCTGGTCCCTTTAATATCCGAGTGTGTTCCCAAAGTGAGACCGGGAAACTCATTTAGGGCTCGCCCCCTCCGAGGGAGACAGCTTACAATGTTCTGCCAGGTAGCCCTTACCGCTGTGACAATGGACACTGCTCACCTAATAAAACCCTCACTGACAGACACGGCCTCCTGGTTGTTTGTTGTGCAGCACAGCAACATATATCATGGCTGAAATACGTGCCAAGCAGCAATCCTAATGCACACAGTGTCTCTGCTGTAATTCATTCGCAGGCAGGACAAATACCCGGTGGAGAGTGTGAGGAGCTCTGCGTGCTCTCTTGGCTAAACCCTTATAATGGTGTGTGAAATGGTATTGCTGAAGCCTGTGGCTAAAATCCAGCTTATGGTTTGGCTGGGTGTAAAACCACATTGCCCAAAACACGCCTGTCCCCGCATGCATTGGTTGGAGCACGTGAGCTCCAGTTCAGAAGGAGAAGCATTGAAAACTAGATCAGAAATGATGACTCTTTCCAGTAACGTGTCTGCAGCATTGCATGTACACTGGCTTCCATTTTTTGGCCAATGCTGAGATTTATTGTTCCTGCGGGTAAATGTTGAATAAGGAAAATCCTTGTTCAGTGGCTTGTTTTGGTTGGTAAATGCCCTGGGTGGCTGCTGCCTGCCATCAGTGACCTGTGTGTCCTGACCCTCCTTTTCCAGAGATGGAGTGAGTGATGGGACCTGCACCACTTAGAACCACAGAGAGGTGTGAGTTTTAGGGATGGCTAAAGTTGGTGGGCATGGCTTGGTGTGGCAGCATGGTCCCTTTCCAACTCTGGCTCTAAAGCATAGGGTGGCTCTGGGCACACCCAAGGCCCCTGCACTAGGAAATAGCCCTAAATTTTGTCGCTCATCCAGCATCTCCAGATGTCTGGTGGGGACAGCTGTGGTACTACACCCCCATTGCCCAGCAGCTGGAGCATGTGGGCTGCAGAAGTGATGGGAGAGAAGCGAAACCTCACCAGATACCTCTAAGCAGCCTCCCCCAAAATATGATCTGGCTGGGGAGCAGGTGGAGGAGAAGGACTGAGGTCTCACAGTGAGCTGCTTTAATTTCATCATCTGCAGAGGACTGCTTCACCATGCATCCCCTCCCCAGGATCAGATGGTATTAGAGACTTGATCCTTGGGAGGTGCAGGAGGAAATGTCTTACGGTGCGAAACTGGAGGAGCTCAGCCTGTTTAGCTTATTAAAAGGAAGAACAAGAGGTGACTTAATTGTGCTGTGTGAGGAACCTTCACATGGAGAGAAAGTCAGGTATTAAAGGGCTGTTTAATCTAGAGGAGAAAGGCATCACACGAGCCCATGCCTGGAAACTGAAGCCAGACAAATTCAAATTAGGAATCAAACAGACCTTTTAAAAAATGAGTGTTAATAAAGATTAAACTACCCAGGAGAGCGGCACATTCCCTCGCCTTTGATATATTTAGATCCAGACAGGATGTGTTTCTGTGCCATACACTTTAGCCAAGCAGGAGTTACTGGGCTTGGTACAGGAGTAATTGGATGCCAGATTCGGCCCTGTGTCAGGGAGAGGTCATGTGAGATGATCTAATGGTCTCTGCTGGCCGCTGGTCCTCCCACAGCCAGAGCTGTGATTTGTGTGCCTGAGGCCGACTGACAGGGATGTTGCTCTACCAGGAAAAATAGGCAGGGAAATGCAACGGATGTGGCACCATGCCGGTAGGGACAAGAAGACAGGTGTGTGGCCAGGGTCAAAATATCAGAAAGGGAAGGCTTTTAGCCGGAAAATGGCTTTTTGTTAACAAAAAGATGCACTCTGTGGGTATTTGGCAGGCAAGTACATGTTTTGTGCATATACATCCCTCATTTTTCGCACAATTTCTTAACAATTTCTTAAAAATTAAACCACCTCTCAAGTTTTATATTGACCAGAAAGTCAAGGTTACAGTATGAAAACCTCATGTGGGGAAAGAAAAAGATAAGCCTTATCCAAATTTAATGTAAGAAGGGTACATGTAAGAATATACCCTTCATGTAAGAATGTACATTTCATGTAAGAATGATAGCTGAAAACCTCAGTGAAACCCAGGAGTGGCTCAGGAGCCACACTGCGCACTTGACAGTGCTGAAGTACATGGTGAACTTATTCTCTTTATCTTTATGAGCCACTCCTGAAGGGCTGGCAGGTGAGTCTGCCTGCAGAGGAGCTGCTTGGGTCACCCCTCGTATTTAACAACGTTGTGATTTAGCAGAGCTCATTTCCCACTCAGTGCCTGGAGTCCCTGCCCCAGTCCTGTGGGATGGCGTGCTGGGAGCAGGGTTTTGAGATGCAGCACAAAAGCATGGATGGCCAGGCTGAGCGATGGGCTCCTTCGGCAGGGACGGAGCCTGCGGAGGGCTCTTGCTGAGTTGTTGTTGTTCAAGGTGCTTTTCATAATATTTTTAAAATGTGTTTGCTTCCTCTTGCAAATGTTCAAACATCTTTAAAGTGTCTGTGGTGCCAAGCTGCTTCTCGCCCTCTTTTAAGAGAAATAAGCTTTCTTTAAGGAAAAGGAGCTGCAAAAAGCACAGCATGCCCAAAGTTAACAGCGAGCAGACCGAAACTAAATTAACACCAGCAAGATTTCAGCTGCCCCTCCAAAATACTGTGTCTCTCAGCAAAGGGTCCAGGAAATGATGGGAGAACAGATTGTTTTAGTGCATCGTAGTGGTGTCTCTGAGGCACAGATGAAGCTCAGGCTGGGTCCCTTTCCCCTTGCCAAGCCTGCAGTGGGGACTCCAGGCACCCAAAAGTGGACAGTCAGAGATGCAGGCTCAGCAGTGCACCTGGAGGCCTGGGGTGAGACTCAGGATGCTGGAACTGGCCAGTTTAGAGAAACATCACCTGGAAAAGCAAAGCATGAGCCCAAAAATGAGCCTGGTGGTGAAAAGGAGGCAAAGGACTGGTAAGGAGAGCCTGGCCCTTCTCCACTGCTGTAAAGGGAGAGAGCGGGAGTGTTAACCATTGGCCATTGGCCATGGTGTCACAGCTCTGTGCGGATTATGTTGGCCAGCTTCAGTGATGGAAATAGACAGCTAACAGTGAGTTCCTCTTTGTAAAAGAAAATAGTCAAAACAGCTTGAAAACTATTCATAATGAGAGCTCTGAGACCAGCAAATGCTACACACACACAGAGTGAATACTGTCATTAAGCACTCTTTGGATGACAGGCCCAGCAGTTCATTATCCCCATCACTGCTTGGGGAGGGTGGAGGAGAGTGGGGTGAGGGGTTTTTTAAATAATGCCTTTTTTCCCCTAAATTAATCCCCACTGCAGAGCAGAGCAACAAAGGAGCAGTATAAAGACGGCATCCTGCCTCGCCAGTGCCCTCCGCGGCTGGAGCGTGGGGCTCTGGCAACGACCAGTCAGGAAAATCGGGCATGGAGTGGATGGGAAGAGGATAGCCTCATGGTGAGCAGGGCTGCAGCCAGCATCAGTGTGGCAAGGGCCATCTGCAGAGCGAGGTTATGATGGATTATGCACAGCACAGGGATCGGCTCTTGTGGATGTGAGTTAAAGGTAGGACCGTGGGGCTGCCGGGGTGGTGTGGGGAGGTGAGATGCCAGGCTGTGGGTTAGACACACACGTGAGACTTGCACAGCTAACAGCAGCCCATGCACCTCTGCAGCAATGTGTCACACAGCATGGCACGGCACACGGGATACCTCTGGGTGGGCAGCCTGCTCTACTTCTGTACCCATGCCTGTGTCCCAGTCAATTCACCCTGCAGGAGTGCCAGCAGCATGCCAAAAAACATACAAAGGGACTATGGTGTTCCTGCTACTTCCATGCACCCCGCAGGAGCATGGAGCAGGCCGGGGGCATGTGCCTGACCCTTTTGCCACATGTGTGGTCCATCATGGGATGCCTGCAGAGCCTTGCAGGCTGCAATAGCATGTGGCAGTGCCTGGGCTTTTATACATGCTGCAGGCGGTCTGTAGCCACTTGACAATGGGCACATGGGAAGGACCAGGTGTTTGCTTTCCTCTTCCCTTTTCTTGCAAGGGTATTTTTGCTCAGCCCGCAGCTGAAGCCACAGTGACTGATCACAGCATCCCTGCCGGCTGTGGAGGGAAAGCCTGCAGGACTCTGGCTCCTGTGGCATATCCGCAGCAAAGGTTTTGCCACTCAGTGCCACCAAAACACAATTACAGCCTTGGTTTTATTTTATTTATAATTTTATATTTTCTATTGAATTGTACTTACCTCCATGCTTACTTTTATCTATCTATCTATCTATCTGTCTATCTATCTATCTCAAGATAAGGTTTAACAGAAGTTTACTTTCAAGACCCAGGCTAACATTGCTGCGAATCCAGCAGACTTCAGCCCCACCATCCATTCACAGCAAATGAGATACCAAGTGCTGAGTGCCTCTTTATCCATACTAGGATGCTCATGAGTAGATTGTGACTTGTCACGTGGATGCAGGTGGGTGTCTCGGGCCATGCCTCTGAAGCTCCTGCACATGGGGATGACCATAAGGAGCAGGTCTCCTAGCTCTTCCTGCAGTCAATCAAGTTCCATAGTTATCTGTACTCAGGGAGAAGGCACAGGATGCCAGCCCTGGTGCAGGTGCAGGGCTGGCAGCACTGTCTGGATGTGCAGACAGAGCCAAAGTGTGTCCTGACTAGGGTAGGTGAGGGCATCAAGAGATGGTGTTTCATAATTAGACTCCCTGTCTGAGAAAGAAGTGCTTTTTTTTTGTCAGAGATGGTGTTACAGTACTGCTTGTGTCACCTGACCAGAGGATTTCAGGGTGTGAAAATCCTTGTATGCCCAGAGGACACCTCTGCACGCTGCTCACCCAGTCAGAGGGACCCGGCACCCTGCTGCTGCCATACAAATTGACCAGGGCATCCTTCGGGCATCAGGAGGAGCATGGACAGGGCTTGTTAAAACTTGTGCAAATGCTTTCCCAGCCTGCCAAGCTGCCTGGGCAGCTGCCATGAGTCACTGTGGCTATGCTGTCACTCCACCCCTGTGCTCCATCAGCATTATCTCACCTTCATCTCCCGTATCTGCGGGAATCATCATAACTTATTCCTGAGTCAGGATGCTGAATCTCCTCAATTCCAGCAACAGCACTGCATTCACAACCTTGTCATTATCCTGAGGCTGATAACCTCAGGTGGAGGTGTTCATGTTTTAAGTCATTGAGCAATGTCCTGTTTGTGATGCCATGGATATCCAGAAATACAAGCTGCAGCAGCCCTTTCCACCTTCCCACGTCACCCACATCACTGTCAGACCCAGCCTTGCTGTCCTGCTTAGCCCTTGAAATAGACCCCAGTGTAGAGCAGCTCAGCTGCAGGTCACCTTATGGCCTCCTGTTCATGTACCCCAGCCAGGCAGTGCTGCTCAGTAGGGCTTGCCAGGGACTGCAGATTGCTATTTTAATGGTTTTATCATGACACCCAAAGCATTGCAACCGGCTGGCTCCCAAGTGTGGCTCTGCCCTGGTTTAATGAGCTTTGGAGATTGCATCGGCAGCACAGACCTGGCTGCTTGACAGCGGTCAGCGGGGCTAATTAATCTGGTGTGTGCCCAGAGCCCCATGCCTACCCGCAGCTCCAGCTGGGGCAATGCCGATAGCACAGCTGAGATCTGAAACTGCCTTGGAAACAGTGTTTAAAGGGGCCTGTTCTTACCCAGCTCTTGCCCTCGAACTGAGGCCAACACTGTTTCTAATCTCACAGTTTAGCTTCTTCCTTTGAAAAAAAAACAAAACATGGCTTTTTTTGAAACAGTGTCCGAGTGGGACTCTGAGACTCGCTCTGTAACACCACCAGGCCAAATGAAGATGCTCCTTGTTGGTACCTGATGCTCCTTGGTACCTTGATGCTCCTCTGATGAGACTGCGGCTCCCAGTCCCCAGAAGATGGGTTAATGTGCTTTATATCCCCCTTTTACCCTGAAACCCCAAGGCTCAGAGCCCCACCAGGGCCCCTGGGGGGAAGAGTTAACAGTGCTGCTGACTTTGTCCCTGTCCTCTTCAGCATGTTTCCCTCTGTGTTTCTCCCAGCCCTTCAGTTTGTGTTGCTGTTGGAGCTGGAAGGAGCTGCTTGGATTGGCACCAAGGTGTTCGTGTATTTGAAGTTCAGAAAAGTGAGAGTTGCTGAGATGGCTTTTTCTTTCCAGGAGGAAAGCCAGAGCTGGGGCTGGGCTTTTCTTCCTCTTCCTTCCCCCTAAACCGAAACAATACCAAGCTCATAGCTGCTTCAGCAGGTAATCACTGCCTAAGTGTCAGAAAGAGCCATGGAAAACTCCCTTTGCTCCATAAAACTGAGACACATCCATCACCCTCCTTGACACAGCTGTTGGCAGGGAAGTGGCACCTTTCAGGCACCGGGATTGTCTTGTACTGCCAGCAATGGGCAGCAGTGACTCGGTGGCCCACGGTGGGAGGCAGCATGTCTCCCTGCCTGTCCCCATCCTCATCCTTGTCCAGGTCATGAGAGATGGATGGCCCCTGGGTGGTGCTTGGCTCAGGCTCAGAGCAGAAGGTGTTTGAGCAAGGCCACAGTACCTGGGGGAGGCCTCTGGCAGAGGATTGAGCTCCAATCACCCCACTGAATGGATGCAGGAGAGGGATGCATGGAGATGGGTGCATGCAAGGCCCTGTCTCCCTGTCACCTGGCTGAAGCAGCCCATGTCACCCATAGGAAGCACCAGGCCTGGTTTTCTACACGTTTGCAGGATGTCTCCTCATCCAGCAATATATTTATATAAATAAATTGATAAATGAGAGTCGCTGAGCAAGATGTGGTGGCAGGGTGCCAGCCCCAGCCCAGCCGATTCACTTGCAGTTCTCATTAACTTGGGCTGACCTTTGCTCACATCTCCACCACGAGCACGTTCAAAACAAGGCAGACATTTAACTTTGTTTTGGGCAATGTTACTCTAATGTGGCTTTTTCCTGCATAGCTCTGTCTTTTATGGTAATCAAATGTTCTGCCAACTTTTCCCTTGCTATGTACACCAGCGAAGGGAACCAGATGCTTCGCGTTTTCCTCCAAAATGTATCTGAATGTTGTTTTTTGTTTAGTGTTTCAGAGGGAGGGCTGGCTTACAGACAGCAGTTCATAAAGCCAGCCCTCGCTGCACCGTTTCCCAACCTATGGTGGGTCTTGGCTCTGGCTCCTGGATGGATCCGCAGTCTCAGTACATTGTGGCAGCAGCCCCTGACCTGTCCCAGTCTCAGTAGGGCATGGCTGCCACTGGGGCCCTCAGTGATGTGGGGTGAATGGTGTGGGGCTGGGCAGGCCCTTCCCACTGAGTGCTTGCACAACAGAGCATCTGAAGCCTGGCCATGTTGTGCAACCAGCCACAGCTCTCGTGGAAACTCTGGGGTCAGCCCAGAGTCACATCTTGGGAGAGCTGATCCCTGGTCCAGGAGCAGGTTGTGCTGCTCATGGGGAGCAGCTTGTGTGGCTTTGCCTGGCAAATGCTGCTCTGCCTCTGGAAATGGAGGGGGTTCACTCCAGCACCCCTGAGGATGTATGGGGGTGCTTGCGTCAGGGTGGTTTCAAGCTCCTCCTGATGTCCATGCAAGGTCCAAGTTGTTGAAGCCCACCCAGTGAGTTCTTTCTGAGCAAGGAACACAAGTGGTCTCAGGCAAGACTGTCAAAAATACCTGTGCCACAGGGGGAATTCTGGCCAGTTTTAATAATTTCTCTCCTTTACCTCCATCTGTACTTCTGCTGCTATTTTTATAATCGCTTTCTGCTTTCAACTCCTTATCTCCTTTAGCTTTCCCTCTCCTTTTCACTCTTTATGCTGCAAAATCTTTTCATCACCTTTTTTTTCTCCTTTTTTGGGTCTGATTGGGCTTTATTTCTTCTTCTCTGCCAGATTTATGTGAGTTGTCAAGTCCAGCAGCTATTTGTCTCTGCCTGATGACAGACTCGCCTTTTCCGCCCCCCCCAGATCAGATTCACGGCTGTTCTTTAAGGCCCTTTAATATTTTAATGTTCCAACTATAAATTCCATTTTCTTTGAGCTTCAATCCTTCCATGGGCCTTCCCGTGGCTGTGCCAGTGGCTCCCCCCTACTCCCCACTGTGATTTGTGGCATGTCACAAGCGGCATTTGGGGTGGCTTTGCTCTGTGCATGGGAGCGGAGGGCTGGGGAGGGGAGCAGAGCAGGAATTCACTTTTCCTTAAGCTCAGACAATTCCTCAAACCTTGACAGGAATTGACACTTTCTGTGCTTCCAAGACGTGATTTGTTGCGGGCTTGTTGTGCTTTTTATTGAAATGCTCTCTTGGAGTGCTTAAAAAGGTTGGCTCTGCACAGCCCCAGCTTCCTGCTTTAATAAATGCAGCCTCGGCTCACAGTTTTTCCCTCTGATGTGTCAGCTGGGGACTTGCTCTCCATCTCAAATACACCCAGACTGCTTAAATCATCCTTATTTTTCTCACAGGGAGAGAGACTTCTTTGCTTTCCAAAACTTTTCACACCCTAAGTTAATAAAACTTCTCTGCTGTAAGGGATGGATGTGACACTGCTGAGGGTTTCATGGCCAAATGCTGGATTATTGCTGTAGTGTAAAGGGGTCCCCAGCTCTGGTAAGCACAGTGAATGTCTTCTTAAAATATGAGGTTGAAATGCACTGGCAACGGCTGTCCCTGAAGGCTGCTGGAGGAGCTCCATGTTGTGTTGGAGCAGAACACCTCAGGGAAGTGCTTCCCAAGGGGCAGTGCAGCCCAGGGCTGCCTCAGTTTGTCCAACACAACCCATCAGTGAGGTGGTCAAGCACTGGAAGAGCTGCCCTGTGCCTTGGCTGAAGGATACTCTACTTGGAGGGCTGCAAAAAGCACTGGGCTTGAAGCCAGTGCAGTGTTACTGTCTGTATAAACCTGGGAGACCAGAAGGGCAAAAACAGTGCTATGCATTTTGACAGCATTTGTACAGAAATCACCCAACCCCACTTTAGCATGAGATCGGTGGTTGATCTGAAGGGTGACAAAGCAGCCCCGCACCATGCCAGGAGGGACCTGATAGGAAACCATCAGCAACACCTGGGGCAGCTCTTTCCTCTGGTATGTAAACATTTAACTGAGGACATGTTAGCAGACTCTTCTGCAGCAAACAGTCCCAAGCCGCCAGCCCACACCAGCTCATTGCAGCCCTACACCCCCCTCAGCAGCACAAGGAAGCAGGCCTGTATTTCTTCCCTTGATTTTTGGCACCTGGGCCGAGGTGGGGATAGAGCTGCTGAGTGTTTAATTCAGTGCTTTATATTAGTGATGCAGCTGAGTTATGACATGGGAGCCTAGAAAGGCGTCATTCCCTCTCAACACATTATGGATTAGTTATTTTCCTATTAAACTGCTTTAGTCATGGTGAGTGTGTTGCCTTAAATGGGTTGCTGTGTGTAACAGGCATTGACAGAAAAGCCTAATCCTACCTGGTAAGTGTAAGTGGCCTATTGAATTCAATGAGAAATTTGCTACAGAAGTATGTGACCAAAGCTTGGTGTCACCCTCTGTATTTACATCCACAGGGCTCTGCTGAACACCCACTGGAGCAGCCAAAGCAGGGCTGAAAGGACACAGCATGTACACAGCAGTGGTAGCACTGGCTCAGCAGCATCCCTGATGCTCAGCTCACCAGGAGTCAGTGCTTGGGGGTTCATCAATACTTCTCATGTCCAGGTGGGTCTTGCCCATCTTGTGGGGTGTGAATTATTTCAGTGCAGCTACAGTGAACCTCTCCAAGGAGAAGCAGTAGGGAGCCCCATGGAGAAAAGGAGTTTTTACGGAGTCTGATCGTCATGGTCTGAGCATAGGAAGCCTTGCAGATGTGGATATGTGAAGGCAATGTAGTGCAAGGAGGCTGGTCTCCATGGGGAGGGGATGAGAGCACCAGCCTCTGTGTCTGCCCAAGTCACTGTCCATGGTAAAGCCAGCACCAGGTTTTGCTCACTCCTCTTGGACAGTTGGTGGTAACACCAGGCTCTGGAAGACAGAGGAGCTCTTCAGAGAGAGAGGCGACAGGAAGCTCCACTTGCACCTGCCTGCAATTAATTAATTACGAATCCAGTTATTAGCTCAGCCCCATGGCTCCCTCCCTGCCAAGCCCCCAGCTGGCCAGGGAGCAAGTCATTATTTGAAAAGGTTTCCCATTAAACATGAAAGCAAAGGAATATTTCAAAGAAGATGGGGCAGGAGAGGCAGTGAGGGCATGTGCACGATTGCAATCAGCTCTCAAGGATGTGCTGGAGCGGCTGGATCCCCATCTTGGAGCAGCTTGAGAATGGTGAAATCAATTTCATTAGCCCGCTCAGTCCCTGATTACTCGTGTGCCACGTGAAACACTCCCATGGCCCCTACTGCATGGCAATTGCACACAGGCACCACTCCAGCCTGCCAGTGGCAAAGTAGCCCACCCAAATGAGCCCACCCAGCTCATGCAATGAAAGAAATCCCTTAAGATTTATATTTCCAGACTCGGGTGCCTGCATTCTCTTTGTGCCCAGGTGGCAGCTGCAGCCCAGCTCTCAGGCTTTTAACCCTGGCGGTGCACACATCTGCTTTGCTCCCTGTTTCTCTATTACCTGCTTTCTGCTCTTTGCTTTAGAGGAGGCGCCTCTTTAACCGCAGTGATTTACAGGCGGTGTTATGGCAGGACAGGTCTGACACTGATTGAGTCGCTTATCTGACGGCTCTGTCCTGCTCTCTGACAGCCTCTCCCCCAAGTATCAATCTGCACATCAGTCCTTTATTCCTGGGTGAGGGAAGAGCTGTCAAGGTTGCAGCTACACTGTCATCTTCATCTAAGCTGCTAGGTGCCCTTCATTGCTTAAAGACCCTCTTTAACACATGTATGTTTTGAGAGGGAGCCACCGCATTGGAGGTGAGGCAATGGCAGCAAAATTTCATTTGCTCTCAAGGCTTGCAAGGCTTGATGGATTGGCTCTCATCTGTCAGGGTGCCCATAAATAAACAAGAGCTCTCATCATGCAGGTTCAGCCCCACTGCTCCTCCAGCCAGCTCCCTGCAGTCCCATGCTGGCTGCTGGACACCCAGGGCAGGGACACTGCAGGTGGCTGGGACCCCTTGAGACACAATGGTTCCCTTGGGCCAAGGCCATCATCAGGGTGATAGGACAGAGCAGAGAGAGGGTGGAGAAGACAAGTGCATGGGATCAGGCTTGGCTTTGGGGTTTACTGGGAGTCCTCACTGCCAGATGCTCTTGTGACCCCCAAAGATGGGCTGAAGCAAAACTAGAGGGGACCACATCATCCTGGTCACTACCCTCCATCACAGGGCTGTGGGACTAGGACAGAGTTAAGCTGACACCCAGCTCCTGCACTGCAATGAGGTGGCTGAGCTGGGACAGTCTGGACCCCTGCGTACCCCCGAGGGTGTCTGGAAAGAGGCAGGGAGGGCAGGCTGCTCCTTGCTTAGTACCTGTGTCATCCCCTCCATTGCATGCAGTCGTTGTTTTCCCCCCAGACCCTCATCCCCTTGGCTGGCCATTATTGGGCTCTGTGGTTGCACTGCCTTGACTGCACCTTCCTGCTCAGCACTGAGCTGGTTTGGTCCTAAATGATGTTTTCGTTAGCTAAAAACCACACTCCTCTCCGGGATCACCAGCAGCAGTGGTGCAGAGTGGCAGGAAGGGATTGGATTCACTTTTGGGTTTGCACTCAGCTGCTTCTCTTGGGACACAGCAGCTTCCAGCAGTGCCTGGCTCTGGGAGGAGAGGCTGTGTCTGAGTGAGATGATGCATGTGTGCACTGGGGCTCTGTTAAAGCCCCATGTCACCTCGGGGTGACCTGGAGGGACGGGCAGTGCAGAGCATGGAAGAGCAGTGGGGATGGCCCTGCACACCTCTAGCTGTGCCCCCGTTTCCCTGAGGCTTCTGGCTGCCCATAGCCCTCTCAGTTCAGTTTCCTTGTGGCTGCTCTTCCATAAATAAAAACCTCACTGGAACATAATCTCTACCATAATGTTTATTAAATAGTAATTTTAAAAGGTTTTTATACAAATCATATAAACACAGTTTGATTTTTTTCTTATTTTTTTCTTTTTTTTTGTCTGTATTTTTTTTTTACACCGAAGAATCACAGTAAAAGCTCTTTAAGTCCATAAGTCCTGGCTCAGCCAGTGAACGGTCCAACACCTTGAACTGCAAACCTTGGAGAAGTTCCATTTCTGCATATAATTTCTTAATGCTTTAATTCCCATGCTCAGCCCCGGCACCTTCCCACAGAATGAAATCACCCGCACTACAGCCCGCCCGTTAGCAACACATCCTCACCATGGGAAGAGCATGGAGGCAACAGCTCATTTCAGCGAAGGCATTAACACCATTTTTTTCTCTCTTTTCTGAATTTCACAGAGGGAATTGTGATCGGAAATCCTAATCTATTTGCAGAGGAGGATGCAATGAATTGAATGCACTGACGACTTTTCTTTCCCCTGTTGAAGTTACAATCAAACACAGTTTTCTGTAGAACAGTAAAGCACCCAGCAGAGGTAAGTGAGGTATCGGCTTTGCAGCATTATCGGCCTGCTCCTGCCCAGCAAGCACATGCACGTGGGTCCTGCCCCGTCGGGAAGGGGCAAGTAGGACACACGGGGCAGGCGCTTCGCTGGGCCCAAGTTAGTGCCAAGATCAGCAGTACTCTCCTGCCCCAGATCAAGAGATATATTAACACGAGTCAGTCCCACGGAATAAGTCACATACACGATACATACAGAGAATTCACGTGCGTGTGCAAACACACTATTTCTGAATATATTTATACATGAACTCTTTTCTCTGTACGCCTACTAGACAACATAACGTCACCTTTTTAATTTATATATTTTCACCTATTGTTTGCCTAAGTCAACTTTTCTATTGTATGGTCTTTTTCCATTCATCCTTCCCCTCTCCTGTGATTTGAAGGGGACAAAAATCATTCAGCAGCAGCAATCCAGCTTTGAAATGGTCTGGTACATTCCCTCTTACTGCCTGTTTCTTCTGTGTGGTAAAATAGCACCCCTGTGGAATTTGTCCATGAAGAATGCCAAAAGAAATAAGGTGATTTGAAAGGAGAATCTGAGATACATTTACTGCTGTTTCTGTTGGGCATGCAGTGTGAATTAAAAAAGTGAAGGCCTTTGTGTCTGCCCATCTCTGCATGTCTGTGTATGAACTGGGGATGTTTTGATGACACGGCTGCTAGTATCAGCTTCTCCAGTAACCTGGGCATCTTTCTCACAGTGGAAAGTCTTTTCTTCCCCCTCTAAACCCTTATTGTCAGATGGAGCTTTCCATGAAACACTAGATAAACGTTGCTATTCCCACCACACCGAGGAGCAGCTGTGATACTGTCCGTGTTCATCTCCTCTACAGATGTTGCTCATCTCCCCAAACACCTGACCTCCTGCTGGATGTGTTTGCAGGCGCTGTGCCTACTGAGCTTCACAGCACATCACACCTTTGGCGTTCTGTGGTTAGTGAGGGGAAAAAATCCATCCCCAAACTATTTGCTAGGCAAAATATAAAATCAGGACATGTCAGGTATTTCCAAAGTGCCCTGGGAAAGCAAACATAAAGTGCTGGGAAGCTTTCCTGCTTGTATATGTGCAAGCTGATCGGGACAATCAATCTGTGCCGAATTGGAAAAGAAGGCATTGGTTTGGGGCCCAGCACTTGAATTCTTGTTTCTCCATTAAATTGTTTTCATAACACTCCTCTCCCATGGCACAGTGGTAAGTGGAGAGGTATCAGCTGCCAGACAATGTAGCCAGACCACTTGAAAGCAGAAGGACCAGACTTCTCCCAGGCTCTACCCTGTAGAGAGTGGTGAAGAGTGTTTTGCCAGGGAAGGATGAAGGCCTCACTTGTTGTTTGATACAGCACTGATCATCAGATGGAGGAAAAATACTTCTTCTAAGGCACTTGTTCAAAGTAAAACAAAACACAGCTCATCATAAATAAAACCTCAGGTTTTTGCTACTAATCGGGAACAGCTCAGCTTTGCTCCAAAGGGATATGGCGGCAGCCGTTTGGTCCACCAGTGCCGACAGCGCCAGCTTGTGCTCCCCAGCTCCATAAAGAAGGGGAGCACTGTGAGAGAGAGGGCCAGTGAAGGGTGGGGTGGTGGGTGCCATGAGCGGGTTCCCAGGGACATGGGCATGGCTCCAGCCTTCTCCCCTGTTCATTTTCCCTCCCTGGCACTTTGGAGAGGCCTCAGCACCATGCCTCAAGTCAAACCAAGAGTGAAGCCCCCTTCCCGAAGCCATCGCATGAGCGCTGGCAGCCTGACAGGCTTTACTTTTTGTTTGCTGCAACTTTTGCATTATAGCAAAAAGAAGAAGTGCAGGATCGAGAGGGGTGGGAGATTCAAAGAAAGGCCTTCCTGATGAAGGCCTCAGCTGTTGCAATCCAGGATCTGGATTTAATAAATGGCTCTTATTCGCAAATTGCTTTAAGGCTCTTCAGCTTCTCTCAAAGAGGTGCTTCTACACATAGGGTTTCCTTTCTATTTTATTTCTTAATGATTTTGGAAAGCACTGTTGCTACCACTGACACTAAAGCCAGTATCACACCTTTCCACCCTACCAGGAGAAGGAAAGTTGAAGGTAATGACATGCTTCCATTTTCAGGACTGGAAACTGCAGCTTTCTGGACTTAGTGTGAAATTCACAAATACCTACAGCTAAAATGATATCTGGATGGGGTCTAAAACGGACAGGGTCTCCGTGTGTGTGTGTTATTTCTAAAGAAATCCCTCAGCCTTCTCAGTAACTCACCAGAGAATGGAGGTGGAAAATAACAATCAACATTTAGTTTTCACATCCAAAAGGTAAACCAGTCTCCTCTGCCACATCCCAGCCACTCGCATCAGCAGAAAATGAAGATGAACCAATAAACAAGGGTCTCAGTTCCCCCTCACCCAGCACAGTCCAGGTTGTGGAAAAGACTGCTTGGTCCTGGCAGAGGGTGACCCACCAGTGGGACCTGGCAGCAGGAGCAGCGCCTCCCCTCGCTCCTCCCACATTCCTTGTTCCCCATTATGGCATTCAGTTCCCATAGAAAACAGCAAATAAAGTACCCCCCTGCCAGCCCACCTCACCGGGCACAATGCTGAGGGTGATCCCCAGGGCACCCATCAGGCTTCTGAACAGCACTTCTGGTGGTTCATCTTGACCTTGTGCTTGATGCCATCGTACAGCTCGAAGTTGTAGTTCTCCAGTGTGGTGGAGCTCCGCGAGGACAACCCGGCATACGAGCATGTGCAGTAGAGAAGCAGACCAGCGCAGATGGCCCCGAGGAGGACGCCGAGGGAGCTCATCGCTATGATGGTCACCAGGATGGGATCCAGGGTGTACAGCCAGCTTTTCTCTTTGTCCAGCTTTGGGGTTCCTGGAGAGTTAGTAGAGAACAGTGTGTCGTTCCTATCCGATCCAAAGTAATCTGCAGTGGAATGGGCACTTCTTATTATCCAGGGATCGCTTTATCCCCCATCACCTTTATACATTTCTCAGTTGAGTTATGATGGCTTACAAGAGTATAAGCCCTGCCATGGGTATATTTCCACAGGATGCACTAACCTAGGTCTAGAAGTGATGTGAAGCACTGAACTACCAAGAAAGCAAGGTGCCCTAATTCCCTTTTTCATCTCAGGCTATCGAAATAGCATGCTAGCATTTTACACCCATCGAAACTCTGGCCTTTCAAGTGCCATTGGGTTCAAAACTATGGAAACAATCTGTCACAGCACCCAGACTTAATTTTCTCAATTTACAAGTCAAAATGCCATGCAAGCAGCAATTAATGCTTGAAAGATCAGTTCCACTTGTCCTAACACAAATACAATATATTGACTTTTAAAGGTTGCTGGCTGGCTGTTGAAAAAGGAAAACAAGAAAAGAACCTAATGTCTTTGTCCAGACACTAAGTTACCACATCAGTGTATTTTCTAAAGCATGTTCTAGCTTATAACTCCCACTAAAGCTGAAGTTTGTGGGTAATTAATTGCAGCATCCCATAGTGAAACACAAGTTTACCCAGATAAATTGCGAGTGTGGCATTTGGGTACCAACCTGAATCATCGTCTTCAAAGTCTTGCTCAGAGATCGGAAAGTCATCCTCCATTCTTGGGAAGTTTACTAGAACAAGAAAATGGGAAGCACCATTTATTAAAAGAGGATTTTTGAGGGCATTATTGTCACTGGTCACTGGACTGCAAGACTGGTCGGAAGAAAACAATAGTTAAACTACAGCAAGGCTCTTCCTCATGGAAGGAGAAAGAACTCTTCCTCTTCTTCCTTTGACTAAAGTCATTGAAGACTCAGACTTGAGAGAACAGCATCCTCCCACTACATCACATTTCATGACCACCAAAAGACCAGCTTTTAAGAAAAAATGAGAGTGAGTGAAAAGCAAAGAAACCAGATAACTTGAATAGCACTAAAATATTGTCATTGGTGCCTGTGTAATGGCCATAATTCACTATTAACATGCTTATGGGTATTATCCTTACAACTCTGAAAAGGATCTTAGTGCCTGTCATTACTTGCCACTAATGCTAGATCCATTTAGCACACTCTACTTTTCATCTTTTCCCATACATCTTACTGGACACAGAGCTTCAATGACCCACTTTCTCTTTGGGTACTCAAATTTATCTGAAATTTGAGTAATTTGAGGAAGTCATGTATCATCATTATATGTTTTAATGCAAAAGCTGGTTGAAATGGGGAGAGTGGCAAATGGGTGTCCATATCTAGGCATTTATGTTAACACTTCTCTGATCCAAATTCCTTTTAGTGATGACATTTCTTTTTATTGTTCAGCACAGATCAAGCACTAGTGACCAAATGCACATGCTGTAATCCCAGAGCAGAAGGTATTTTCCTGTGCAGCCTTCCTAGCATTAGCTCTATGTATAGTTACCATGGCTCTTTTTTCAGTTTTCCAAAAGAAAATGCCCTTTCATTTCTATCTGCTTAGACTTTTCAAAGCTGACAGTAGCTTGGGGTGCTCAACTGAGAAGGCACCTTGAAATGATCAGGAATGCAGAAAATGAGGGACTACTAGAAAGTGCTAGAAGTCACACTCTTGAAATAGTTATGGTTGAAACCAAGGCTACTTCACATCTTGTGTGAAAATAGCAAGAAGTGTTTAAAGAGTTTGCTAATAAACAACAAAACCCAAAGAATGTAAGTTGTGCCTAAAAAGCCACGTGTGAAGAAATTATTCAAAACCCTACAAAAGAATATTTGTGCATATTTTCGCAGAGATTTGGGACTTGAAAAGCCCTCCTGGATTATCAAATAATGTATTTTTGCTATCCCAAGCAATGGTATAAGGCAATTCCCCACCAGCGACATTTCAAGGTTCACTTCCAGAGCAGGGGGCTCTGCTGAATGCCATGCTGTCCCAGCACCACCTCACACCCAACTGCAATGATCCTCTGTGCTGGTACTAATGATACCTTCTCATATACTCATTCTTTGGGTAGAGCTGCCTTTTGCCTTCTGCACTCAAAGGTTTAAGGGATTTCTTTGAATTTTCAAGTGAGCCTGTCAACAGGAACAACACTTAGCCCTCCTGAGGATGAGGTCTGTGTCTAGTGAGCCAGGTATTTCAGCTGCTAGGCTGTTGAAGAAACATAGGTGCACACCATTTTCTGTAAATCCTCACTTTAGCAGTGAGTTCACATGATTTCACAACACTTCCAGAACTGACAGGCCCAGATGGCAACATCTTAGGGCTGGGAGAACTGCCTGAGGGCCCCTTGCAAACATTTAGAGCCGAACATGTGGAAAAATAACTTGCAAAGCAGTTGACACGCGGAGACGTCTGCTCTGCTAGTCCTCCATCAGAAGACAAGCAATGACATTTGCCAGCAGTGTCACCCACACAACTCTGTGGAAACTGCTGGTTGCTCGAACACAAGCGAAGGTCAAAACTGGACCATGGTTTGCCCAGAGAGCCCATATGTGGGAAAAGACTGTTGAAGCCTTTTGCCTTTCCATATTGTAGCTCCTCTAAATTTTGTGTGAGAACAAGCTAGGAATTTGGTGCTCTTTTATTTCCCAGGGTAGCCTTGAGGGAAACGCCAGAAAAAAACAAAGTATTGGTTAATCAACACTTTCAAAAGAACACCAGTTCTTCCAGCCTGAAATGAAGGAGCACTGGGAAAACTTGAAAAGAGAGAACATTTATACAATAAGCCAAGCCCAAAATCTATTTACTTTTCTAGCAATTTTCTCAATTCCCCACGCTAACATGACTCCAAGTCTTGCTCAAAAGATATCTTGTTCCTCACCCATTCTCCCTTCCTCCTCAGGCCTGTGGTAGGCCCTCATTCTTCTGTTCTCTGCATGCCATTTCACTGCTATCAGATTGTCTGTTGTCACGCAGGGCTCTACCCTGGCTTTGGAAAAACAGGACTCAACGTTTCTTTTTCCATCCTTGGGTTTCTCAAGTCATTAACAAATCAGCTCTGGCTGTGTGGCTGTCTGTGGGAATTGAAGCTGGTGGTCTCATTGCAGTTCCTAGTGGAGATGATTTCCTCTCACAGACACTAGCCTGCTATTTGTCATCAACTGTGCTCCTTTGTGACAAGTCTCAGCAATATTGTCGTAAGTGGAGCAGGCCGTGGAAAGTGTCCCTGTGGAAAGTGGTACCCAGAAAAGCCCCACAAGCTGCTGGGCAGAATGGGAGAAACATGCTGTGCCCTGTGCTGTGGGGAGACGCTTCCTTAAAGGGCAGCTTTCAGGTGCAATTTTCTTTGCATTTTAAAATGAAAAAAAATATAATATACTAGAGAAGAGTAGGCAAGAAAATGAGAAACTGTATTTAAACATGAAGAATGCTTTCTACTAAGTGAAAAGCCTTTTTCAAAGTGTGTGTGCTGAATTATAGCTGTAAGCACCTAGCCAGTCATGCCCCAAAGATGATGTTAGTGATGCCTTTGGAAATGGCCAGATGCTGAGAAAGGCTGTTATCTGTTGGATCTGAAAGCACTGCCAGCTAAAAGGCTAATTTATGGGACCTGAAAAAAGAAAGATAAGATTCTCATCAAAGACAAGGAGCGACTTAAGTACCACGTTCATATGAACTCACATGGAGGGAGATGAGAAAATTAGTATTTCCAAAGATTAAGGAACTTCAATGTATGTCTGGTTTAAAATAGCAGCAGGGGTGGGAGGGATCGGGTCAGGGAGGGGATTACTGGAAGGGGTGACGTGTAGCTTGATATGCCTTGCCAGGGCAGCAGGGGAGGCACAAGAATACACAAGAGTACACAAGAGCAAGGTTCTCTGATGTCCCACCACAGACATACATGTACCTCTTGCAGGAAAGCTCTCCCAGATCTACCCAAGGCCCCTCAACTCTGCAAAGCTGAGGTCAGTGCATCATATGGACTGGCATGTACTTCCCACCAGCACACACACACAATGCCAGCCTGCTTGCAGAGGCTTACCAGCAATGCACACTGCCTAAGGCAGAGACCTTTGCAGCAAGCTGAGAGCTATTGTTTTGGAGAGGACATCCAGTCCCAACACAGATGCATTCCTCCAAGGCAAATGACCACCATCAAGAAAAAAATGCTGTTTTCTTCCTGGACTGACTTTGTCTGGTTTCAGTCAGGGCACTGAGCACTGCATCCTGCCAGGTCCCTCCATCGCAGGACAAAGCGCTCTTCGTTACCATGCATCACTCTACACAGAGGCATTTGCGGATGGTGCCTCTCAGGCTCTTTGTAGGTGAACAAAATGGGCCTCTCAACAGAAGGTGCTTTCCCCAAATGATACATTAAACTTGCAGTAATTTTCAGCCCTTTCTGTTGCCTGCCCACTGCCTCCCTGGCACACAGCAGAGAGCACTCCTGACGTCCTGCTCCCCACTTCCCGCAGGTATCCACAGGCTCTGGGGACAAAGGAGATGCAGCAGGTGATGGTGGCTGGTGGTGTCTGCTACCTACCATCTCTCACTCTCCAGTAACAACTGAGCCATGCATCCTGGTACAAAAGAGGGGTAGCCGGCTGCCCTCTGGTCCTTTCCACAGTGGGGAAACAACCATGTGCTGCTTGTTTCCCTGAAAACAGCAAGTGTCCTCCTACGTGTCCACCCCTCTCTCCTGCGGCTACAACATCCATCTTGGCTGATGCTATCCTGCCCAGCAAGGGAAACACTGGAGGTGTACAGCTGCTGCCCTGCCAAATAGCACCCAGGAATGAGCTGAAACATGACACACAGCTAAGTCCAGGAAAAGGGGGTCAGAAATGACTGCTCCTGGCGCTGGCAGCCAGCGCTCCAGCTCTGCGCTCATGCTCGCTTTTCTCCCTTTGCTCATTCCCAGCCCTTTTCTCTCGGCAGCAATAGTGTGACTCCAACTCACATCACTTTGTTTTGACACAGCGGAGCAGCCGCTGTGCCCTCGCCTTGACTCCGCTCTGTTTGGTGGCAGCAGCGCCACGCTGCTCCTTCGGCTGGGAGCCCAGGGGGCTGTGGGAGCAACACTTCCCACCCTCCGTGAGCAGGGAAGTGCTTCTCAAAGCAGCAGTGCAGGCACCAGGCAGAAACACTCCCTCTGAATCCCCCACCGCTCTATTTCCAGCCCCAAATCAGCCTCACTTCTCCCTTCCGCACTCCTCCAGAAACACAAAATGACTTCAGTTTACAAAAGGGCTAAATCCCTGCCAAATTTCAAATTAAAAGAGTGCTTTGGCTACAGCTGAGCAGTAAAGAAAGCAAACAAGCAGCTTCTCCCTGGCCTTTGCAGCACAGGAACCCCCAGACCTTATCCTCAGATTGCTTTGGGGCTGCTTCAGCAGCAGTGCATGGTTCACATTGCAGAACAATCATCAAACCAAGGGCCACTGAGGAATCTCCTTGGTTCCCGTGTGCAGAGAGGATAGGGAAGCATCGTTTGCCAGGTCAAGGCCCCACTGAAAGCTCTCGGAGATGTGAAGCCAGGCTGGGTGTGGAGGCAAATGCAAGCAGGCAGCTATTCCCAGCCCCAGCACTGCCCTCCAGTGCGTGGCACCCTGCCTTTGCTGCATGCATGGCGGATGGCCAAGGCATCTGCCCAAACTCGGGACCCTGCCAACCCCTCCCTCCAGCATCACATCCTCTGTTGCAGCCCAAACGTTTCCCTGGCATGTCCTGCTTTTGCACCTCTCCTCAGAGCCAGCACCAGGCCAGGGAAAGAGTGGTGGCAGCATGTGTACGTAGGGGCATTACAGGGACATTATACAGCATGGTTTTCCTCTTCCCTTCTTAGTGCTGGACTACCCAGGTAAGGAGCCACCATTTGGGTCTGGTGCTCTGTGCTGGAGCTCACCAGTCCCAGCTCCTCGGCACAAGGGCAGCACTGCCAGTCCACTACCACCGTGCAAGGGCTGGAAGCTGGGGGAGAAGCTGGCAGCTCTGCAGCATCCTGATACGTTTATCACCCTCCCTGTTGTTGCTGTTTGTTTTTACAGCAGCAATGGCTAACGACACTATTCCTCAAACTGGCAGTCACGCCTGCAATCGCTGCTAAGAGCTGCCAAAGCCACTGATGGAGGAGCTGTGGCAGAAAGCCAACAGGCTGTCCAAGCTCGCCTTGGGGCCCTTGCCTGGTGTCTGTGCTCCTCACTCTGCTGCTCTGACATGGGGTAAGATGGGGCCAGCCCCGATAAAGGTTTTCACAGGGCTTCTACAGGAGCAAAAACCCAACTGCAGCCCCATGCACAACCTTGTTTCTACCTCATTCCTTTCCATTCACCAGCAGAGGCATTTCAACCCTGTTCAGGAAAAGCCAACATTGCCCTTTCAGCCTGGGGACAAGCAGCTCAGGGTTCCCTGTGCCAAGTGTCCCGGCAGGAGGGTGACCCGGCTGGGTGAATGAGCACTTCTGAGCCATCATCCATCTTGGGCATGCTGACATTGCCCAGGCAAGGCACAGCATAGCCCTTCCCGTGGCACCCTTTGCTTTGCCAGGTCATCACTCCCTCTGTCACACCCTTGTTAGCCACCGGCTTTGTGCCACCACTTACAGAGTGCCCTTGGGTCCTCACCCACAGCCGCACGGAGTCACTTTCCCTACAACACGGCAGCAACTGCAGAGATGAAAAGACACCATCACCCCACATACTGCCAGGGGACTCACGCCTGCACCCTTCCTGTGACATGCAGGAGACAGCAGCTTGCACCCCTAATGACACTCTGAGATATGGAGCCCCTACTGCTATCCCATCTACCCCTTCTTCTTTTAAAATAGACCCTTAAATGCCTGAAGTTACCTGCAGCAGAGGTTGCATCAAAATCACACCAAGTTGTATTTTTCTTAAACAAAGTGTGATCATTTTAGCTGCCTTCTTCCCTATGATGAGCTGCAGCCTGAGCAGCACCCAGCTCCCCAGTCAATCTGGCTGTGGCGCACATAAGGAATAATTAAACCCCAAATGATTCCTCCCTTTTTGTCTGTTTACTTCACAGCATTTTTTTCCTCCTTGTTGGGAAGCCATCAGCCAGTCTCTCCCTCCCTGCTTTTCACATGTGCATATTTGTTTTGAGTTTTGCTTGGACAGTCACTGAAGTGTACGAAATGCAAATTACAAGTGTATGGGCTTTGCTGTACAATTAGATGGGGGGGAAAAAAGTGCTAAAGAAAAGATAGCATGGGTCCTCAGCTCCGTTTGTGTTTGAACACCCACAGTGAGAGATCACATCTGAATTATTTTTTGTTGATGGCCTGAATTCCTAGTAAAGCCAGGAAGTTTCACTGCAAAGCTGAGCTGCATGCCAGAGTAAAGAGTATGATAGAAGGCAAATAAATGCAGAAGGGAAAGAAAACCTCTCAAATTGGCAGCAAAATATCTTTCACATGAAATGCAATGCTGCTAACTCCTCTGAAGGGGCGAAAGGCACACCTAGAGAAGATGGGAAGATGCTGCAGCAGAGATCCCTGTCACAAGCTGAGAGGACTCGGATGGAGGGAAGGCAGGGGACACACACCCTCGGTGCTGCCACGCTTGGGCTGCTCCTGCACAGCTCTCCTATGCAGCCCGACATGCAGAGGCCCAATAAAGGTTTCATGGGAGAGGAATGCATTGCCATTTTCATTATTCATTTTGGTAATGGCTTACCCAGTGCTCATTGTGCTTATGGACGGAGCGCACGGTTCGGCTGAGCTGGCAGCCACGCCGGCCCCCAGGGCCCTGGGAAGTCGGATGTCCTGTCTCCAGGGGCCCGGCTGGAGACATTCTGCATAATCACAGTGAGCCATTTAGCACTTAAGAAACGCTGTCGAAATCCCCAGACAATCCCAGTGTCAGTCCAGCTGCCCAAAACTCCCACTACGGGCTGGTACAAATGTAATGGATCTAAAAGCTGCTGCTAATGGCCTGATCCTGAATGCGGCGAGGCAGAGTGCGCACACAGGAGCTGTGTCTGCATGCTTCACTTCGCTAAAGCAAACAGCCCTGATGCTCCAAAAGAAAACATGGAGTTTTGAAGCACCGCTTTGCTTCAACTGACAGCGTTCTCGTTAGCACAGAAAGAAGAAGGAAGAAAACCCCCAGATATTTGTATAAAAATATCATCATTTTATTACATTCCACACAATACATCTTCAAAGAGTTTCAAATTTCCACAAGATATTTTTCACACACAGGCAACTGGGCAACGCTGGGGATGTCAGGGCTCGAGGAGCAGGGGAGAACTGGGAATAAAAATCAGGAAGTGACCTTCTGTTTTGTCTTTGGTGATTTTGGTTTGAAAGACAGGGTGCCACTTTCTCCTCCCTGACACACCGATGCGCACTTGCTACGTCCATGGGGGTGAACCTGGTTGAAGTGAGGGGATTGTCTGACCTAGGGAGATTGAACTGACTGGAAATGGGATGCTATCATCTGCTGACATGGCCTGGGCTGACCTGAAAATGCAGCAAGCACATGCCACTATTTCACATCTGTTTTAATCTGGAGCTGGCTGAGGGGGAGTGGATGGCTGGGATTTCACATCACCAACCATATGCACTGCAACATCAGTGCTGCATAATGAGAAGGCTCCCGGAGAAAGCATTCTGGCCCTGGAAGCCCCTCTCGAGGGGCTGCCTCTCTAGGCAGCACTACCTGCAAGGTGACAGGAGCTCACCCAGGTCCCTTCCATCTCTGCTGGGACAGGGACAGCACTGCTGCCTTTGAAAAGCTCGTGGGAGTCTGACCTTGGCGGGATGCTGCCCCGAGCACCCACTACCCCTAACGTGCTCACCATGCCAAATCACCCCAGGCTTTTCTGCACTCCCTGCACGCTTTAGACACTTGCTGCTGCAGCTGAGGGGGTCCCGCTGAACTCTGTTGGGTAAACAGCATGTGAGCTAAAATAGGCTGCATGAATAAAGGAAGGGAGGGAGAGGAGACTGACACCCCATCAACAGAGATCCCCTAAGCAGAGGGCTCCACTGCAACAGGGGCCAATATCACACATGCACAGCACTGTTTGTGTTTCCACTTTTTCCCCAGACCAAAAGGAAGCTCAAGACTGCAGGGAAGTTAACAGAGCTGCTCGTCTCAATTCATTCTATGCAATATTCATGGGCAAAGGATGGGTGGGGAGCACTAGCAAGTTTAGGAGGGAGGAGGGAATCTGATCACTCAGCACAAATGAACACAAACCTTGCTCACTAGAGGTACTTTTCTCGCCTGCAAACAGATTAGAGTTAAGGATTCAAACCACTTTTGCATCTCATCATTCAGTAATCTATGTAAGGCATTTCCACTACAATATGCTGGGCCATTCAACAGGAGGAGGCATGTTAGAGGCTCCATCTCACCTCCCTGGTTAAAGCAGTAGCAATAGCTGGGCCCCTCAAGGCGTGCCTGCTAGGCTTTGCTTGCTAGATGCTACTGATGCTTTAAGAAGCAGAACATTAGCAAACACAAAACTAACTGACATTCTAGAAAGTCAACTGGCAATTTTTGTGATTCAGCAGCTATGAATTGGGCAGAGTTAAAAAAACAAACCTAAGACCCAGAAAGGGGAACTATCCTCGTCCTAGCAGAAAGACAAGGAGGAGCCCTCTCCCCTTTTCCCGTGTAAAAGCAAAACCATCAGCACCCAGAGCAAGGATACTTATAAAATAAATAAACCTTCAGTTCTCAAGAAACTACAGTATTCAGCATCCACCTTAGACCTCCTGAAGTCTACGTGTTACCCTAAGGCTGGCTTTAACAGATACAAACAAAACATTCATTATGAGCTTCTCTGATATAAGGCAACTTTAAATAGATTCACTTGCAGGTGAGGGAAGGAAGATTTCCCCACACACACTTCCAAACAATGGCTGTGTTATCATGTTGGCTGCAGAAAGAATAAGATGGAGAGATCTTACTTTTTGGATGTCTATGAATCTCTCTGGATTCTTCTAGCTTTCTGAGGTGGACATTCCTACTGTCCAGCCTGGCCTCTTCTCATTTTGCACCCGAGACATTAACACTATCAAACAAGAAACCCAGCCAAAGCTAGATAAGGCAACAAAAAAGCATTGCTCTCTTTCCCAAGTAAACAAATCGGGGTATTTACCATAAACATGACCCAGACCTTCCAGAGGGGAGGTGGGAAGGGGGGAGAAATGAAAAACAAAACAAACATTCCCTGTGCAAGTAGAAGCAACAACAAGCAAATTAAAAAGGGGCTGTTTCTAAATATACATTCAGTCAGTCAGACACGCACATTCCCATGCACACTCGCAGACACAGATTTAGCACTCTCGCGCATGAGCCGCACACACAAGCTTCCAGGCTCTCCATCAAGTTCCCTTGCAGGTTGCCTACTGGGAGGAGGGAAAAAAAACCCAAACCAAAGGAGCCTATCGACCAAAAAACACTCCCCAAACAAACAAACACAAGGAAACAAAGAACCCCACCCGACACCCCCAGACTCCTCGAAAAGTAATCGAAAGGGAGCATTCACTTCTGAAGTGAAGGGGCGTTGTGTCTCTTCTGGCGATCCAAGATGCAGCATTAGTTTAGAGTTTGTAAAAGATTCAGGGAGGGCTGGGGGGGACAGAGAAGGGACAGAGATGTCTAAGAGTTCACACGTATGCTAGGTAAGGAAAAAAGTGCAAAACTGAGGCAACGTATTTGAAGTCTTAGTTTCTGTCTGTCTGTCTGGTTTGTGTTTTGTTTGTTCGCTCGTTCCTGTTCGGCTCTCAGCAGCGCGAGCTGGGGTCTTGCTCTAGTTTTATGGTTAGGGTGGGCTCCACGGCCACAGGGGCCCCGTTGGCATAGTGGGAGGTTTTGTAGGTGATGGAGTGATCGCTCTTCTTGGCCGCATAGCGGAACCGGTGGTAGTGGAGCACAAGGGCCAGCGCGACGGAGACCAGCACCACAACAGCACCTCCGGCGGCAATAACGTAATACCAGTAGGCTGGGATGGGCTGCACTGACACCGTGTCCACTGTGGGCTCGGTCCCTGGCAGGAGGGTTGCCCCTGGGGAGGAGACACAGAACAGGGTTGCTAGGTGGGAGGCATGCAGACGCACAAACAGAAACACACATGCTTTCAAGAGTACAGCACGGAGTAACACGAGGTGCCAGGGCTGCCTCCGGATATGGGGTGTGCGCCTGGGGGGGAGCACAGCCTGGCATTCACTGAGCCCACATATTCAAGGGGCCTGTTTCTTCCCTCTTAATTCATCAGGCTGCCTGGGTTTCAATACATACTCCATATGCACATTATTATTACTGTTATTTCTGGCATCAACAAATGTTTTCTTCCTGCCCCCCTTTTTTTTTGCCTTCTCCAGATCAGCTGCCTGGCTTTGCCTCCACATGGCAGATGTTGTCAAGCAGTGACAAAACACATCACTTTCCTAATTGGAGGAAGAGCACAATCTCAGATGGGCAAGGAAGTTACAGCAGGAGACTGGGAAAGAAGTTACAGGGAGAAACAGTTGCTGTTCTAAAAGAAAAGACAGAGAAGAAGATACCAGTCTGAAAGTGCTCTGCACACAGACCTGCTCTCACCAGGTGCCCATTCACAGACTTAGAGATTTCCTTATTACTTTTCAAAGCAAGAAAGAATGGTTGCAATTATTTACATGGCACAGACAGGAAATTCAACCCAACACTCACATCAGAAACTCATGCTCTCTACAGCTTAAGCAAGCCAGGGCTATGAATTAATGCTGATAAAGCAAACACACCCTAGGGAGGGCTGGAAAAGTACCTGCCTCCCTTGAACTCAAGGGCAGGCAGTGCCCAAGCTCAGCCCAGCAATGGCTAACCCTTCCTACTCCTGCAGCTGCAGTGTGTGTTGCAGGGCAGGGCTGCAAGGCGCTGTTCTCCCTTCCCAGGTCATCCCGGGACAGCTGTGCACACATCTGGTGGTCAGCCGCCACAGGACCTCACTGCCAGCCCGCACAAGCACGCACACACGTGCCTTGGCTGGCACCAAGCATCGGTGTCTGTGCTGACACACACGGCCCAAAACCAGCTCTGTGCTGTTCCTCCTGCACACACTGCTCCCACCTCCCCAGCTCCGCTTGTGTACATAACTCCAGAGAGATGCAGTTCTACACCACATCTATTCACTGGCTACTTCAAGGGGTCCGAAGTCCCCAGGGAAGCTCTCAAAGGGTTTGCTCTGGTGCTGGATAGGTTGACCCCCTACTCTGCTTGTCTTCTCCTCTTGCCCCTGGCATGCTGTGGGGGGCACGGCCTGTAGGTGCTGGCAAGCAGAATTTGGGGTTCCTGCAGTTTGGTGTCACCATACTGTTGAGTTCTGCTCTAACCAACTCCAGCTTGGTTTCCTCAGCAGGCTCAGAGGATGCCAAGGAAGAAAAGCAGAACAGTGCAGGATGTGCGCACTTTGCTAGCAGCAAGGGCATCTCACAGCACAGTTTCTGCCCTCCCCTACGAACACTGCCCTGGCAGCAGAGCCACTGGCTTCCACACTTGGGATGGAGACAGCTTTTCTGCTGCTGGTGGCACAGAGGATGAGGGAAAATGCAATCACAAGGCTTTCTTCCTCTCCCCATCCCCCAAAACCCGAGCACAGGGAGTAAGAACAAGAATGAACACTGCACCCAGATACATAGCTACAACAGAAAAAAGCCTCAAAACCAAGAAAGAAGCCCCACACAGCCAAGCCAAGTCCTGCTTTTACAGAGCAGCAGGCTGGGAACCACCCACATATTTGTCATTGTACGCAAGGAATTCGGATGTCTCAGGAGAAGCCTACCTGCCAGATACACCACCCTCACCTCCTCTCACCCCAGCTACCCTTCGTTGCCAGGAATGGGGGGGGCTGGGGAGGGGGTGGCCCTGTTGCTCCTGCCTCCCCCCCCCAGCGCCTAAGAGAGGGGGACACAGGGTGGGATGTATGTTGGGGGTGGGAAAAACAGGGAGCAGGCAGCCCTACGCCCTCCTCCTCTATTTTCACCGACCACCCTGGTGTGGGGGAACAGAAGCAGCACATTCCTACATGGGGGTGTCAGTGTGGGACACCCCTTGGGGCTGGCATCAGTCCCCACCAGAGTGAGCATCACCAATGTGATAAACACATACATATATTGGCTTTTGCAAATCATAAGTGTGGTTATGTGGATATAATTATATGAGTTTATAGTAACAAAACCAAAGCTCAATAAAGACATAAGATGAGCGAACCGGAGTTGTATAGTAGAAGAATCTGTAAAGTTAAAAAGAAGAAAAAGGGGGGGGGGTTTGCATGCTTGATAGAAGAAAAGCTAGTGCCTGTAAAATATAAAGTACTTTTTAGCTTAACTTAGGTTGTAGAAAGAGAACAATGTTTATGTTGTTAACCTGTGGAATTTAGTGGCCCCACTAAATGTGCGTTAACTGTTTCACACTGGTCCTCTAAAGTATCTTTAGTTTTAAAGAACAATGTTTGTGTTGTAAGTCTGTGGTGAGATAACAAGATTTAGTGACCCCACTAAGCATGAAAGAGTTATTTCACACCATCCTTGTACTTATCAGTTAGTTCAAAGACAGAGCCTCCCAAACATCTGCTAGCTTGGGATACTCCTGTCCTGCTATAAATTTTGCAGGAAGGTCACACTGTTTCAAACCTTTGTTAGTTATTAGAATAATTACAGATATGGCTGGTTTTAGTGAGTTGTGTAATTACTGGGACGTCCAACTGGGCCAAAGGTGAAAAGCACACTGTGAGGAAGACTGTTTACTTCATCTTGAAGACCCCTACTCACATGAGGAAGACTGATTACTTCATCCTCAAGACCCCTGCCCACAATTATTGAAGAGCAGTGTGCAGACGCCAAGAGGAGGAGACTTATGATAATAAATTACTGGACTTAATTATAATGTTGCCTGCCTATATGCAGGGATTATGAATATGCATGTGACTAATGGAATTGTGAAAGTATATAAACCTGTAACAAATACTAATCATTTGCGCCTCTGACTACGGTCACGCGCCCAGCGCTGTTTGCTTTTGCTTTATTGACTTTGTCCCTTAGTAAAACCTTGTTATCTTGTTTAGAGAAGCGGATTCGTATTTCACAACCAATAACCTGCTGCTGTCTCCAGCACAGATCCCACTGGAGAAGCCATCCCACACCCATACACAGCCCACCGCCATCCCTGATGGATCAGCAACGCCTTGCCTGCGCCTGACAGTGCTGGGGCATGGGGCTGACCCCCAGGAAGAGCATGGGGCTGCTCACTGTGCAGAGGCCACTCATGTTTATACTCAGTGACAGTCACTGCTTACACAGCACCTTGGTCCATTGAGAGATTTACAGGCAAACAGCTGCTCACACCACTGATATGCACTGGCCCCGCTGGTGGAAACTGGAGTGGGGAGAGGGGGGGCAGGTGTCAGGGATGCTGACAGCTCTGGAGCCTGTAAGAGAACAGCACTCCCATCTGAAGAATAGAGAGGAGGAAGGTTTCCATGGCTTTCTAATGGCTGTACATTACAGTGCAGGGCAGGGAGTAAAAAAGGTGGGTCTGTTAACAAAGGAACACACACCACAGCACTGAGCCTGTGCTCCTTGCCCCTTCCCCACACACCTCTGCCTGTCTGGGGATGAAGGGAGGCAGCACAATGTGCCCCAGATGGTCCCGCTCATGGGAAGGACTCCTGGGGGATCTCGAGGCAGTTGTAGATTCAGGACAACCTCTGCTTGGCTCTGACCTACTCCAGATGTCCCTGTGCAGCAGGCGGGGCTGCAAGCATGAGGGGTAGTGCAGAGCCTCTCCCTGGCCCCTGTTTCCGCACTTCGCAGCCTGCTGAGGAGATAGCAGAAGTCTGGAGAGTTCATTTAGGAACTGAAGTCATTAAGGAATCACACTCAGTTGTCTCTGAGCCCTAATGAAGCCAATTCCCAACACTAATGATTGTTCTTCCTTACACTGTCAGCCACTAAATATAGCTGCCCATCCACTCAGCACACAGCGCTGATGTTATCTGCTCTGTTTTTACTGGCTCTGCTGCTCTCTGGAAGTTTTCTCTTGTATCAGTGGAAAAGTTCCCTGCTTGGGGAGATGGAGAAAAAAAATCCATCTTTGTAACTTAATAATTTTTCCACTCCCCTTTGCCTTCTGTCACACACACACACACACACACACACACTTGCCCTTCCTTGTTTATTCACTAGGACTCTTGTCTCAATGAAGAAGTGCCTCCTGCTGTTGCTGTCGCGTTTGTGGGTGCTTTGTTTATGCGTGGCTTGGGAGACTGCTCAGTGGAAACCTTATTTAATCCCTAAATGGCAGACAATTGCATCCGGGTGTGCTCCTGCGCTTACACCTCCAACCTGGCCAGGTACAGCCCCCTCTTCTTCCTAACAGGAGAGACTCCACAGGAGCCAGTTTTAGAGCCATGCAGCAGCAGAAATAAAAACCCAAAAAAGAAGAAAGAGCAAAAATCCTCTGGGGAAGAAAAAAGGAGAAAATCCTTTCCAGAGAGCCTCCTAGAGGGCTGCCTGCCTTGCTCTGCCATTGCTCGTATTCCTCTGTGAAATCACTGACATTAACTGCTGTGGACAAGCAACATGAAAATTCCATAGATGGCACAGATGAAAGCAAGTATTACACTCCTCTAATCTGAATGCCACAAAACCAGTGTCAACCTCAACCCCTTAGTTGCTGCCTGTCATTTCTCCAGGAAGATATCCCTGTCTTGATTTTGGGATACTCAGTGTGGGACCATCCCAAAGGCAAATTCTCCCCAGTTTGTCTCCATGCTTTTTTGGAATACATCTCTGATTTTTAACCAGGTATTTAGCTAACTCCTTGCTTCCAGCCATTGTTACACCTTTTCTTTAAGGGTGAGATGCATCAACTCTCAAATGCAGCACAGTTTAAGCACACTTGACTGGTCTCATAAGATCCCAACCCACTAGGCTGAAAGATATTCCACCCACACGATTCTCTTCTTATTTGCCTTGTGATCCTAGAGCCTGGAAGGTGTGTATTTTCAGCTTTGCTCCCAAGCCAGGGAAGGAAGGATTTGCTATTATTTTTAATGGCATCTTACTTTCCCAGCTCATCATGTAACTGTAGGAGTGGGGGCCACAGAACATCTCGATACTCCCTGCCGTCTTTCCAGCTCATCCAGGGCTAGGGTATCGTTAGCAATGGGTGGGAGCCCACTGGCACAAGCTGGTGAGCTCCTAAGTGATGGGAAGGGGTGCCTACAACAGCATCTGGCTGTGGTGCTTAGGGGCCTTGCTGTACTAGGCACAGAAAACACTGTCCTTACCAAGCCAGTGTGCTCTGAGGCACGCTGGATAAGATGTAGAAATGGGAGGCGTATAGGCAGCAGGGCACAGGGTGAACAGAAAAAGAAATGACATGAGTTAGCAGGACTTTGGGACAGACCCAGAGGAGGGTTCAAACTGAAGACAACACACATTACAAGCCCCAAAAGACAAAGATGATGTCTGCAAAATAGCCACCAGACCAGACCCAGGAGAACATAGAGTGATGGTGTACCAAGTAAGGAAGGGTCATGAGGCTTTGTCTGCTGAGAATATTGCAGCAGCTTTTCAGTAACACCACAAGCCTGAGTTGCAGATAAATAAGCAGCCTACAAACCCAAATTCCTAGTTGTTACAATATGTGTATGATTGTAAAATACAGTGTTACACCCTGTAGATGTCCCTCCCATTGGTAATGTTCCACAACCTGCTTCACATGCCAGGGACATTGTCGCACACATGACTCCTGTCTCTGTGTACTTTTCTTTTACTAGCACAGCTCTCAACACACATACCCACCAGAGACAGCTTTGCCCCACACAGAAATGCGGCTGTTTCTGGGGAAGAGCCCAGCTGTACCTTTCAGCAGAGTAGGGGATGGGAAGAGTAGAAGTGAGTATGAAGTTAAGAGGAGCCCTAAGTTTGCTCTTCATCACAACATACCCCCCAGACACATTCCTGAAAAGGAGGGCAGGAAAAGAAAATCCAAAATCAAAACACAGGGAAAAAACCTCAAACAGACTGAACTGATCTTCCCTGCAAAAGCAGACAGCTTTTCCCACCCCAGAGCAAGACAAGCAGCATCCCCGCTGACTGCTCACAGGGAGAGGCAGTTTTTCCGAGTTCCTCACCTTTTCTCTTACTCTGTAGGTTTGATCAGACAAATGCCGGTTTCTATCCTCCAGGCTAGTATTAAGCTATTAAATGCACCATTTCACCTTGTTTTCCTTTTATTGACTGTCACCTTCAGAGCTCCTCATGGCAGTTTGTTCTCCCACTTCTACCTCCCAACTCCCTTCCCCTTCCAAGCACACCATCTCCGAACTCCTTTGCCAGCAGTTCAAACACCACCAGTGCCAGAGCATCTATAAACTAGAAAACAACCTCCTCCAAATGAATGTAAGTCATTGCCACCTCATTTCACTTTTAATTGGTTACTGGTTTACTTGTTTAAGTCAGGTGATAACTACCCTTTACTCCACAGCCTTCCCATTGTGGGCTTGCCTGCTTTTCAGAAGGCCGGGTACCTCATGATGGTGGGTTTCCTAATGCTATTGAACCCCAAGAGAGTGTGACTCGTGTTTGCCTGTTCCCTGTTACCTAGCAGGAGTCAGCGGGTGCCACCTCCTGCTGCTGTGGTGGAGGAGGTTTAGCATTCACTTGCCATTTCAATGCTCAGAACATTTGCTGTTTGTACAAGCACACACATTACTTTTCTTCGATGTAAAAGCCCATGCCAGCAGAAAGAAACCACCAAGAGAAGTGCAGTTTTACCTGGAAAGTAGAAGTTCTCACCTGGGAAAGCTGTGATGGGTTCTGCAAAGGAAAAACCAAAACCTAGTATCAGAGATGGGGTTATTATAAGGACACAGTTCATGTCTCTTGATTTGCAGCGGCCAAGCGGAGCAGGCTTGTGGCCCCACAGAAGCCACTTGCTGGGAACAGAGTGTGTGCTAGCCAACCTCACCAGGACAGGGACAAACACTCTCAGACATGTAATAAGCTTCGACTCAAGACTTCAGAGGAAAACATGTCTGAGGTTGAGGGTAATTTGGATTCAGCTGGCTGGCCTGAGTCATCCAATGGCAAAGCCCCACCAGCTCAGTGGTGAAACCCTGAAACCCCCTAAATTTCCAAGAGCAGTTTTGTGTCTGGCTCAACTCTGGCTTTGTTATTCACATGGGAACTGTGTTACTTCTGGGCATCGATGCCATGCTCCTCTCTATCTCATAGCTACAAGAAACAAAGGCAAGCAATTTTTTTTCTTCTTTCTTTGAAGAAGTAATCTATTACAAATTACTGGATCTGAAAAGCAATAATTGGCACTTATTACTGATTACTTTCTTGCAGAAGTAATAGATTTCTGATTATTTTTAGATTACTTCTACATTATGCCTGTGAGTCACAGAAGGAGACTCTGGCTCTACTGAGTGCTATGAAATCATCACTCAAGTTCAGAATGTGAATGACACATTTGTCAAAGGAAAAAACTATTGTGACTTATTAGCATTCTTTCACGCTAAAAAGGAATCAGATTACTTCCCAGGATTAGATCTGAAAAAACAGGAGTAGCTTGTGCTGGTGTCAGATATTCTCATGGCTCTGAGAGAGAGGGAGTAGCACTGTATCTCTGCTGTTTCATTATTATTTTGGTTACATTGGAAATGACCCATGAGTTATATTAAAGTTTGCAGTGGGAGCCCTTTGTTAGAAATGATGTGAAACAAACTACCCTTATGGGTTTGAAGATTCCTGTTCAACTTTCTGGAATGGGACAAATAATTTTGCACAGCAGTTTGGTGTTATTTTTAGGGCTGGCAATGCTTGAAACTTTATAATTTACTAATGTTTTTGTTTTGAAATGTTAAGCTTTAGGTTCATGAGGCCCAAGATACAGAAACACTGGAGCTAGGTGAACTGCTGAGCTCAAAAGAAGTTAGATAGGAAATGTTATTAGTGCTAATCACCAGACTTGCTTCTCTTTAATGCCATAGAAGGCAAGGGATTAAAACGCCACTGTCGAATCTTAAACACAGGGAATTTGACATATGGGGTATTAGCTCCTTTGGCAGATGGGAGACAACAGAGTTCAAAGCATCAAAGACTCTGAGACTGACAGCGCACAAGAGCATCTCTGGGGCAGTCCTGGTCTCTGTTCTATTATTAATGCTGATTCCTGCACCATCTTCACCATCACCTGCCTGCACAGGGTGGCAAGATATGCGACCAGCCCTTGCCGGGCACAATTTGTCTTGCACCTCCTCGCCTGAGATACAGCCCTTGGAAGAGAGCGTTGGTCCCTCTTAGGTTAGGAGGCACTGGGATCCTCCTCTCCCTTGGTGAGGGAGAAGAGCTTCACTGAATGGGGCCTTTCAAAGCCCAACGGGGAGAGAGACTCTGCTCTACCTGACTTTGCACTGACTTCAGGAGGGGTCAGACACTTTGTGGGTGTTGGACAGTTAAACTTGCCTCACCCAGGCCATGCAGAAATGCAGCCACTGTGGGCAGCTCTCAGCACAGAGCCCACTAAAGGAATACTGCTGGTCCCATGCTCAACTGGGATGGCTCTAAATCCACATCCAACCTAGATGGTCACAAGAGCCATCAGAGTGCACACATGGATATGCCAGTTAGGGGAACAGCGTAGATCAATGGCTCCACCAGCAAAGTGCTAAAACACACTTTTTTTGCCTTTTTTTTTTGATATTTTAAAGTCCTCTCTGCCTTTCACATTGAATGAATCCACCTGGCTTTTGGCCTGGTTCAGGAACGGTGAATTCTAGGACAAAAATTTCCTTTGTTATGCTGTTAACACTGCTGTAAAACCCCTCTGCTATTTTCTTTCTTATTAGAGAAGACTCCTTTTGAACTCATTGCCCCCTCTAAGCGTGTAATACTGACTGACAGCTGGTTTCCTTTGTCCAGCACTTTCCTTTTAAATTTGGTGTATGTCCTTATCACGCAGAATAGTCCTCAGTAACCCTCAGCTTCTCTTCCAGCTTTGCATGGCACAGACATGTGCTTCCTGCCTCTTGCACTAACAGCCCTCATTCCGCAGAGACTGAGTCCCCCTCATTTCCTTCATAAGCAAGCAAAGTCCCAGCTGAGATCCAAAATTCCCAGTACCATAAGCAGGGTAGAGGTGGCCCATGGAGCCTGCACAGGAAAGTTCTCCAGCCCCACCAGCCACCCCTGGCCCCGTGGCTAGACGTGGAACATACCCATGCAGTTCTCCAGGGGGATGTCGGTGCCTAGCCGGATGTCATCGAGGGCGAGCTCTCCCGAATAGCCATTGCGTATAAATCCCTCAAACACGATCTGTGGGAAACCGGAACAGAAATGTCAGTGCTGGGAGGCACAGTGTGGCTGCTACTCCTGAGGGAAAGGGCAGCAAACGTGCTCCCAGCCTTCCCTGCACACCTGCGGATAACCTGAGACTAGTCCTGCTTCTTGCCTTGCCTCTGCCACCCCTTCCCCAGTGAAAGCTGCCCTGCAGGGATAGGCTCTGCAGAGAGATCATAACCTGGCCTGGCAGCACATGGCTTACAATTTGTTCAGTTAAATGCCTCTCGCACGGAACAGAAAGACCCAGTGAATCAATGTTCTGCATTGCAGGCTACCCCCCGGCCCTTGCACAAACGATGCAAGTGGCACATAACACTGACTAACAGAAGCAGCAGATCCAGCCTGTGGTATTAACTGGACTACGATCAGAAAAAGGATGGGAAGGACACAAAATGCACGGCTACATTAACAGTAAAGTGTTGTTCCCATTAATATTACATCAGAAGTATTGAGATGTTAGCGGAGAAGGGTCAATTTATTCCTACTTAATCACAGGCAAAATATATTTACAAAAATAAATAGAGTCGTTAGCTCTAAGAACTGCTGAGTGGAGAGACTTGCATATTTACATAATGATGCTGTTATTTAGCTAATGCCGGCATATTCACATTTAATGCACAAACTAGTCAGCCAGTGCCCATCATTCTTATCTGCAGGCATATTGTGTTTACTGGTATTTTATTAAAAAGCCAAACACACACATGCAAACTCGCCATGCAGCCCCAGTGCAAAGCTTTTGCTGTATATCTCCCTGCCTACTCTCGAGGGACAAAATAATTTCATAGGGCTATGTATTTCACAAACCTCCTCTCCCCAGTTAGGTGACCCCTTCTGTCTGGGATGCCTGGGCAGCCCAGGACACCTCCCTAAAGGGCTTAGCATCTGACTGTGGAGGACACAGAGAGTCAGAGCTGTTGGTCCCAAGTTCGGGCCATCGTTCCACATGGGAGGCAGCAGCTCTCAGGGTCAGGGTCAGGGCTGGAAGCTGGCTGGAGCAGGCTGCTCCCTGCAGGGGTGGTCACTGAAGTGCTACCTCAAGCCTGCGAGTGTGTTGCCTTCTGCTTTGGAGGGTGCTGGATGCTGTGCTGATGCTCATTAGCAAGTGACAACAGTAGCCCTGGCTCCCCAGCGAACGGCACACTGCCTGGAAGGGCTAACCATGCCAAAGGCACTCCTGGAAGCAGCAGCCTCTCCGTGGGGTGCTGGCACAGCCGTGCCAGAGGGACTCAGGCGGCTGCAGCAAGCAGCACAGCTCCCTCCAGCTCATCCCTTCCCTTCCTCTGATCTCCTGACAGCACTGCACCTAGCCCTCTGATCTGGTCTAATGAGGCATCTGAGAAATGGATTCATGGAGACTGGGGAAGGGCTGTTTGCTGCCTACCCTTAAGAGCTGGCCATGCTCCCTTCCAGCTTCCCACTTCTCCTGGCTGCAGGGTTTGGGTTTGCTCCCTGGAGCTGTGCCTCTCGTCAGACTACCTGATGACCATCAGTTGGGAGGGTGGGAAAAACACAGAACAAATTGAAACAAAAAAGGGAAGTATTTGGAAAGAGGGAGACTTGAGGAATATAAAAGGCAACAGGCTGAACAAAGGCCCAAGTCTGTGCAGAAGACAGGCACTGTCTGAATAACAAACAGTGTCGTTTAGTTACTATGGTAACTTGAGAAACATAATGAAAACAGCCACATTCCCTAATGATGAATGGGCCCTGGCTCTGAAACACTGAAATAAAGATGCTGAGATGCCTGCCCGGTCCAAGACACCTTCCCTAAGCATCTTACCTGGTACTCCATGTCATAGCTTGGCAAGATGATGCGGCCTTCCCTCCACTCCTCCCCTTGGTCCTCCATGATGACCCACAGTGCCTTGTGCTCCTGGCTGGCTTCACGCCAGACCCGTAGCATCACTCCGTTGCTGCCCCACGCCTGGTACTGGAAGACCATGCAGACAGCACTCCGGGGCAGGTAGATGGTGGGGCTGATGAGCCGGGCTCGCAGGCTTTCCCTCCTTCCACTGCTCTGCAACTGCAGGTAATTCTTGCCATCTGTACAAAGAGAAAAACACCATTATATGATATTATATTCTGTGGGCCCTTGCAACAAGTGTCTCACCTCCTGCCAGGTAGCTTTGGCAGTGCTCTCACACCCGTGCCTGCAGGAATGGGGTCTCACGCTGGCATCCACTTGTATGCACAGCAAGCCATGCCACTGCTGCACCCTGGGCAGGGCATTGAGGAGCACACTTCCCTCACCAGTCTGTCTGTCCCAGCAGGAGACCAGCAGCAACACCAGAAAGCGGTAAGCCAAAGAGCGACATAATTAGGGGAAATTAAAGAGCAGTTATTGTCAGAAGCAGCAATGCCATGGTAATGACATTGGCAGGGGGGTGTATTTATTCTGCTGGGAGCTCGCTCAGTGAACAAGCCTGAGGTGGGTTTTTCTAACTGCCAGCACTGAAAACTCATCTCGGGATGGGGATGTCAAGCTGTGTTCATCCTGCCTCTTTTCATGCCCAGCTGTAAATACTCCACAATCAGGATCTAGCTGACAATTTTGAGGATATGCACAACAACAGGAAAGCTTGGCTCTCAGTTTTTCTGTAGTGCAGCAAAACAGCCCCTAAAGCACAGAACAGAGGAAGGACGTGGTCCCAGTGAGCGAAGTATGCACAGGTAACAACTGGGTAGCTGCAAACTTGAAGGCAGCTGAAATACATAAAGTGGGGATTCACTTGTTTTAGCATTACACTGAATTGTGCCATGCTTTTTGGCAGTCCTTGGGGAGGAGATTCAGTACGTTTGATATCTCAGGAGAAATTCAAGGCTGAGACTGGAATTGGAGATACTTGATACGAATATCAATAGCAGCAAAAGCCCATGGATACAAATCCCTGTGCAGGAATCATTGGTTTCCAGCCCTCTCCAATGAGAAGCCTCCTCAAGGAGTTTCCCATTTGCAGCTTGAATGCCTGAAGTCCCTTAGCACAGACTGAAAGCCAAGTGTATAGCAGATGTGATCCCTACCTGTCCCCCTCATCATGTCCAATGGCAAGTTGGAGTCCCGGGGTTGCCCTGCAGTACCAGGCAACAGAGACAGGCCAACAGGATATTGCTGTATTTTGCATTTCACTCAACAAAAGAACGAATGTGTTTCTCTTGCTACACAGTGGGCAAATGTCACTGGTGCTTCATGCCAGCTCTCCTGTAGCCCATGGGGGTTATGTCTGCCCTAGGGCCACACCTAAGGGTCTGTCACTTCCTTTCCTCACATCTTAGCCTGCTGCACTTGATGGACAAAGCACTATGCAGCAGCTTGGATCCTGCTTGCCCTGCTCCCTCTGTGGCTTCACTGCCCACAGCAATGGCAGAAGAGTAGTGTCTGAACTGAGAATCTCACAAAGTGCACCCAAAACACCTCCAAAACCAGAGAGACCTGAACTTAGACCCTGGGCGTGGAAAGACAGCTTCCACGCAGGCAAAAGCAGCTGACCTCGCTGCTGCTCAGCACTTCTGTAACATCCTAGAGCAGGGAAAATGGGTCTCTGGTTGCACAGCCACTGGTCCTGCAGCAAGTTTGTCACTGCCAGGGAGCTGGGCTGAAACCGACCACCCTGAGCTACACAGCTTTCTAAGATCAATGTAGGACAGGACAGCAGAAAGATCTGCCATCACTCTGCTCCTGGGATGTATGGTCAAGACATTGCAAAAGCGTATCCGCTCCATATGAACTTGCAGTGACTGTGCTGCGTGAAGGACCAATCTGTCTCTGACCGGCCACATAAAGAAAGAGCAACATTTTCCAGCAATATTTTCCAGCATCCATGAAATGTACCTGGACCACTTGGCACTTTATGCCAACAAACAATAGCAGAGAAAGAGATGAAAGCATGTTTGCCCACTCCTGCTTGAGTGAATCACTTGAAAAAGTACCATGCCGTTCTCTAATGGAGGAGTGTTCTTGTGATTTACCTCAGAGTGGTAGTGGTGGAGGAGATGTGGGAGATAAACAAGTGGAGGAAGGCAAAAAAAAAAGCACAAGCTGTACTCCATGCTTAAGGAGCGATAAGGCATAATAAGTCATCAAGGTCTCCTGAATTAAAATCCTCTTTTTGTAATTCACTACAAGCCTCTTCAAAGAGAAAAGCAGCAACAACAAACAAGGTGGAACAGCAAATCAGACTGTGATCGCACAATTATCTCACAGCTGAAATGGTCTCACAGGCAAATCTTTAATAAAAGCACCACCCAGGATCAAGAATGATTAAATCCAGATCCTCAAAGTTCAGGACCGACCTTTGGTGCCAGTATTTAGGCAGCCTGGCTGAGTGCAGGGATGTGAGCCATCCTTGCATCCACCCAAAGCCCACAGGAGACTGTGTTTATTGTGCAGCTGAACACCCACCACAATCCACACCCTCCACTGGGAGCTGCTGGTACCCAGTGCCATTGCCTCCATCACTTCAGGAAAAGAGCTTTTGTGCTTCTGAGTCACATCCCTCCTGCCAGGGATGACAATGACCTTCTGTTTGTTTCCATTCCTATCAGACTGTGGTATCAAAGATACCCCTAAACTGCAGCCAATGTCCCCCTCAATTGCACAGGCTCCTTCAGACCCACAGGAGGCCTCCCACATCCTGCTTCTCTTATTCTCCCTGCCCAGTGCTTGCTGGGGCCCATAGAGCTCTCCAGGACCTACTGGCAGTCCCTATGGCTGTGGGGAGGATCAGTCTTCAGGCAACGAACCCAGATGCTCCCCTGCAGGTAGCAGTGAAGGTTTGGGCACCACATGCTCCCCTCTTGGTACCAGTTTCTGGAGTGGAGAACTTGAGTGCAAGCAGACATGTCTTTCTGCATCATTTGAAGATGAAATGGCTGGATCACTAGCTGGACCTTCTGAAAAGCCCTGCAAATTTGCTGAGATTGACTGAACAAGGGCACTGTGGAGCTGATTGTTGGAACAGCATGTGGGAGCTCAGTGGTTCCAGGAGCTGCTCTGTTTGATACAGTCAATGGAAGTGTTTGGCACAGGAAGAACCTGAAAGGCTGATTTTGCTTGCTAAAACACTTGAAGGGAGCTTTGCAATGATGAGCTGATCAATTCTTCCAGGATCAGAAATACATTTTAATCTCTTTCCCAGAACTTTGCTTTGCAGCCTCTATTCCAGATAACACTGCAGCTACATCCCCCACCAAACTGGCACTGGCAGCTCAACCTGCTGGCTCAAAAAAGGCAGGACAAACCTGCCTCAGGCATTTTAACCTACCACTGCTTTTGCAACTGACGCTACGGCATAAATCTCATGGAAGATTTATGGGATCATCTGGATATACGAGAGCCAAAGGACCGTGAACACGAAACCACCCCAGCCAGATGATGGCAGAGTCACTTGTATGTGAATGGCAGCAAGTCCTAGATAAATCACCAGCCGGGCTCTGCAAACAAACCATCTGGCCAATGTGGTTTCCTCTTGGCATACCCGTGCCCTCCTGCTAGCAAGCCATCTGAGAGGACATTAGGGGCAGTGGGGGATGAAGCCTTGTGGTCTGGGTCAGGCTGAAAGCACAAGCTATGACAGCTGCCCCCTCTGCAAGGTCAGCCTGCCTGTGCTTGGGTCCTGCACATCTCACCCCCTCTCCCATGAAAAGCACCTTTCCTCATCGATCTCAGCAGCACATCTGGAGATCTTCCAGCAAAACATGTTGGGCATGATGTACACAAGCAATTACTGAGATTCCCCTGCATCTCCACCTCACTGGGTATCACTGAGTTACAGATGCTGCCACTCCTATGGAGGACCCACACTGAGTTGCCTTCACTTATGTCCCTCCAAAGGTCACTGTGCTCCTCCTCATAACAAAGTTTGTTTCATGGTGTGTTTTAGTAGCAGCACCACATCCCAGAGGCAGCCACCTCTTGTCTACCAGATCCCATATGTGACACCTCTGCCCTGGGACCTCTCTCCTGCCTGCACAGTCCAAAATGCCACCCTGACCATGCTGTGTCAGAACCAAGTGGGGCCTGATCCTGCCATTCTTCTGGCACATGAAAGCCCTTCCCTTTCCCTGGGTGTGGATCAGCTCAGATCCCCTCAAGGCTGCAGGATGCTCTGGTAGCAGGGGAATGCAGCTGCATGAATATGCAGATTGAAACTGGATAGTTATTATATTCTTAATTTTTTGGCAAGTCATGCAAATTCACCTCAAAAGGCTGCCACAGTAATTTCAGTGACAGGCCTGCCCTCAGTGACAGACTTTCATTTATGAAGGGAAATCAATCCCCCTTAGAACTAATATTTATATTAACTAGATCACTGCATCTGCTGGAAAATCCCCTCAATTTTGATTATGTGTTAATTAGCCTGCCAAGTCCTTGCCATTTCACTCTCTAAATCAGTACATGAAAAGGCATAAAACCCCACACCTGCCCAGAACCAAGCCCTCCGCCTGCTCTCCGGAGCCTTTCTAATGGACAAGCCATTACATCCTCTCTTAATTAAGCCTCACGTCCTCAACAGCGTGGCACAGTTGTGAGTCCTACTGCCTCCCCCCGGGGGTGCATGGAGGGCACAGTGTCCCTGACAAACCAAATGCCAATTAGAGCCTGATATTTATGCTAAGTGAGCTTCTTGCCACTGCACTGTGTCCACCGCCAGCCCAGCGGGCACCCTGCTTGCCCCTACATGAAAGGGTGCCCACAGATCCACCTGTACCCGGCCTCTTGCGTGCACAATTAACAGCATTAACCAAGCCAGTGCTTCCAGTGCACACTGCAGCTCGCTCATGTGCACACATGCTTTCCTGAGCTGGGCTCTGTGACTCACAGGCTGCTAAGTCACTGCTGTGAAGCGATGGAGTGATGCACATGCTAGGATCTGAGACAGCATCTTGCTTTGCAGAGAGCATTCCAGCCGGGTTTTATAAGCAGTGTGTGTCACTCGTGTTTGGGTTCAAAAAGTGACTCTGCCTACAGCCCAGTCCAAGTGAGTTGGAGCTTTGCTGGCAATGCAGGGTCAGACTGTGGCCATACACCTTTGCTCATAACAGATAGTATGGGCATGAGGATGGTCACAGCCTGACCACATCCTGGCCCTAGCAAACTTCCTCTGATCTGGGTGCTGGGGCATCTCAGCTCCACCATGCTGCAGGCAGCCAAGGCATGAATGGTTTAGGGTTTGTTATTTCTCCACTGTGCAAACCAAGGCCAGGTGAGCCATGTACAGCTTCACTGAGAGGCAGTTTGTGGTGCATACACTGCATGTGTGGTGCATACACTGCATGTGTGGTGCAGACTGCTGAGTATGTAGTCTCCTTCCCACAGCATGCAGCTGCTCACTCATTGTGCAGAAGTGCTTGACTTTTACAGTGCTCCATGTGCAAAGCTCCTTCCTTCTTCAAAAGAGGCAGGATTAACCCTAGAGGTCAGAACGTGTCCTCAAGGCATAAACCCTAAGAGCAAGTCTCATGAGAGTAAGTGCAGACCCACTTGAGCCCACCCCTGCTCCATTAAGACCATGAAAACCTTTCTGCTGGTTTGGACAGAGTAGGATCAAGGCCTTTAGGCAGAAGTTCTCATGGAACTGCAGGAAAAACATGAAACTTTCCCTTTTAAAGCTCCCATGGGAAAAACACCGGAATGGTAAAGGGTCACCATCAGCGTAAAAACAGCTCAACATTTCTTTTCCTTAAAAAATAAGGTCTTATGAAACTTCAGAGCACTACAAACATTCCTCTGCTGGAAACGCTTTGAAACAAATAAACCTTTCCCTTCAACCCAAATGAGCAGCATTCCTGACCCACAAAGCCAGCGAGGCCATGGCCCACAGCAGAAGCTCTCCGTGGGCTTTGAAGCCCAGCCCAAGAGCTATGTGGTCAGGAGAGCTGCAAGGTTAAAACTGCTTCCTTTTCTGTGTGCATGTACAGCTGCCAACATCCAAATAACATGGGGTTCACAGTACTGCCAGGGCCCTGACACTGCACTCACCCAATGGAGAAGCTGTGTGTGGTAGAAGTGCAATCTCACAGTGCTCTTCTAGGACCACAGGGTATTTACTTACTGACTTCAAGAAAAGGGGAGGGGAAAAAATGGGCAAAACACAGCAATTCCAACTTTGCAGTGCTGGCCTATTAGCGTAGCATCGCTGAGAAGCAATGTAGACGCACCTACCAGCTAAGGATATGAGCCAGGATTTTTATACCCTTCAGGATCAAGACCATGGTGAAGAGTTATGCTCAACTTGCCAACCCAGATTTATTTTCAGGTCTTAAGACCTCTATCTTGACACCAATGGCACATTGCCATTGCGTGCAGCAGGATGGGAGGATGAAGCCTCATTGAAACCTGAACTTGTTGCTCCTTGAAGCGTGCTAGGTGCAGCTAAGGGGAATCTTTCTTACAGACGGGAAGCATCTGAAAATCCACAGAGGGAAAAATCCTGGCAATCTCTTGTGGGGGGCATGGAAAAGGGAGCAACAGTATTTTCTAGGCTTGCAAAGGGCAGGGTAACAGCTGGAACCATGCTGGGTTTCTGCTGAGTTGAGCACTTTTGGTCCACTTCCACCAACGGGGTCCCCAGACACGTAATGGGAGCCTGCAGGAGAGGACGTGGAGCTAATCCATGGTGCGAAGAGCCCAAGGAACACAGGGCTAAAAAAAGAAATGCAGAGCTGCCTGAAAGAGTATCTTGGAAATAAAAATAGTGGGATGAGAGCAGTGGGTGTCTTGTCAGTCTCGAGAAGTTCTCCATGCCAAACATGAGGAGGAATTGCATCCAGCGCATAACATGAAACTGGGAGATATCTGAGGAATTCATGCCTGTCTCTCAGCAGACTTTTCTAATCAAGCGCCTCACAGAGGATATTTCACCATGGTCATTTCCTCCCCCCTTTCTCTCTTGCAGACTGAGCCAGGCTCCGCCTTTCATTATTATTATTTTGTTCCACTTTTAATTTTAATTTTTGTTTTGCCATTTTCAGAAGAAATAGAAACACCTCCCACGTGGCTCTTAAAGGCACAGCACATTTCCTTGCTACCATGGAGCAGCCACGGCCTCTAGCCCAGGCCAGCACCTTTAAATCACAGTAAATTGGGCTCCAGCAGCTTCGAGTTCCCCTTAGTTTTTGCCCTGCCCCTAAACCAAGCACAGCTGCTCTCCTTCACCCAACTGCTCACCCCAGGGTGGGGAATTCACAAGAAAAGACCACCCCGAACAAGGCCTTTTCATTCTTTACTCCCTGGAGTCTGAGGATGGATTTTCTAAGTAGAAACAAAGTGCTGGAGGGAGTGCGAGGGAAAGGCAGGGGAAGAATGGGGGAGTGTGAACCGAACAATGCTTCGATTCTGTCCCCGCCGAGGGCCTGGCATTGCCTCTTTTTCATATTTTTCAAGTTGCTTTTAAAAGCTGTGTGGGGAGGAAAAAAGCAAATAGTTGTTTCCTTTTGTGTCACATCTTAATTTCTAAGAGCAGACCAAAGAGAGGCATGGCAGTGATGCCTTTGCACGTCAGCCCTTCTGCAGCCCTGCTTTGTGTGGGCAAGGCTGCAGCACGGCAGTGCCAACAGCCATCCTTCAGCCTGTGACTGGTGTCTGCTGCTGACTTCTCCCACCACCATGGGCCAGTCACTTCAGCCCCATGGAGCTGCTACCTCCTCCTCTTCCTCTGCCTGTACAGAGCCAGTGATTTGCCAGGCAGAGCCCCAGTGCCCCCACCTTATTAGTGCTTCAGTGCCCAGCTCAGCACAGCGCTGTAAGGGAGACCTGGCACAAAACCAGATCATTGCACTTAGTAGGAAAATGTTCCCTGGGTGCAGTGATGAAGTTTTGCAATTCATAACTAACTAGGAAAGAGGAGAGAGGGTATAAGAGGGGTAAAAACCAGAACTGCATGCTGAGCTGTCTGAGGCATTACCAGCCTCTCCCGGGCTGTGCATACACATGCGCACGTACACAGTCTTCCAAGAAACTATGGCCAGCTAATTGTAGGGAGACTCAGGGGAGAGGAAATGAAATGAAAAATTGAGTCTGAATTATAAAAATAAGTAATTTTTATCCTACTTGCAGGAGGCTTATATTAATTAAACATTATTACAGCGAATGAGCTGGGGAGGGTTATTAAGTCTGGGCCTGGCTGTAAGTGCTCTCTCCTGTTGCCTGAGGCTCCACTGAGCTCCAGATATTAATCTTCTAAAGCACTCAAATGCTGAAGAGATAAACACTTGAAATATGAAAATATTTTTCTCCATAGCAGACGCTGTGTCCCTGTGTCACGCTGAAGAATTTGTCAGATGTCCATACAGGCTGCACTTACAGCATTACCGTGTCTATTAGAAAAATGCCGAGCACCTCAGGAGCCGAAGAGAGAAATGATGTGTGCATTTGTGTGGGGGTGATTTGTGTGTGGAGATGTAGCAGATTCTCCTCTTCCCATATGTTTCTGAATACATATTTTCCTCTTTAGCACTGCCTACCAGGTGTTGGCTGCACAGCTTTCCAACTGGCTGGCAGCACTGCCAATCTGGCCAGCGCCTCTGCCAGGTGGCTAACAGGTTCGCCTGCATGCTTTCATCTCAAGACTCAACCTTACTGGGGAGGGCATGGAGGAGCCCACAGCATGCATGCCTCCCTGGGCAGATGGCATGCAGACACTGGAGTCACCAGGCATTGGGGCAGAGCTGAAGAGAGGTAAGAGAAGCCAACTCTCCTTGGGGAGTCTTAAGCAATGACTGATAGTGAAGAGAAGTGATGCTGTGGTGACACAGCCTACTGTTGTAAGGAAACTGGCAAATGTTCTTCATGCCACCAGTGCCACAAAGTCAGAGAGGGTAAAGAAAGGGCACTAGTCGCAAGGCAAGTTCCAAGACATGAAGCTGAAGAACTTAATCTGTCAACCACACTGCCAGAGGCAGGCTCCCTTCCAACCCATGCCAGAGCATCAGTGAGGGCCGCCATAAATTAGGCAAATCTTCTGCTTCCAAAGTACAGAAGAAAAAAAGAGCAAAAGTCAAACAGCAAGAAGCTGGCATATTACAGCATTTTTAGGGCTTAGCTCATCCTTCACTTGGAGGAGGCTGAAATCCAGCCTATGCAAGCCCAGAGTGCAGAATAGCTGAAGACTATAAGCAATCCGAGCAACATATGGGAGGAAGAAATGCATCTCTAACGAAAAAGGAAACGCATTCTGGGGAAAAAGCCTTGTGTCCTATGTGGAACAAAGCCCAAGCTAGCCTTCACAGTCACAGCGGATTCAAAGCCCAGTGTCTGACTCAAGACTATCTCAAGAGGACAGTACAATTCAGTGCCAGTGGTCACACTCCTATAAATAAGTCATGAACCATATGGCAAAGAATCTGAAAGCTTCCACAAAAGAAAATGTTCAGCTCTGCACAGCACTCACAACTCTTGATAGCTGTGCAATAATCAGTCATACTGTTCAGAGGGAAAAAGCCCCATTAGCTCCCTCTTCCCTGCTTTGATATTCATCATCTTACCAGGCACAGTCTCAGGGCTTGGTTCAGAGTTGCTAGTCCAGGTGCTTGTAGGCTGTAAAGACCATGTATAACCCGTTGCCAAGTCATGTGACCAACCACAGAGATCTTCAGGGAGATCGAAGTTGCAGTTGAAGTTTGCAGGGAGGTGGAAATCTTATAAAAAGAAATAGAAACAAAATAAAGTTGGATTAAAAAATTACCTACCCACAAAGGGTTGCTATTAAAAAAACCAACCCAAAACTAAAATAACTTGCAAGCCATAAATACTGAAGAAAGCATGAAATCTCATTCACACTGATGCTTTTAACCTATCTCACATTTCGTCAGCTCCAGGGATCAGCCTTAAGTTCTGCATCATCAAAATGCTCACCCCACGTCCTGTGGCTAATCCACCAAACTAAGCAAATATAAAAGCAAGGACCAAATGCTTCCAGACTCTAATCAGCACCTTCTCTTCATCCCCTAGAGCGGTCAAATATTAAATGCCTTCTTAAATGTCAGAGAAGAGTGCTTCCTGAGTGCCCTGTGCTCATCAGTTCCTGCTTTGGCTCCAAAAGGAGAATCTCAAGTGCTCCAAAAACCCAGCTCCTGAGTGACAGATCTAGCCACTTGCACCAGACAGGAGCTGCCTGTCAATGTGGTGAGCTGTCACTCACCACTTCCTACCTTCTTGTGGAAATGCCACCAGGGGAAATGTGAGGCCACCATGAGCTCAAGGTTTTGGATTCTGAGTGAAAGAAGCCAGCCTCTATTTCTAGCTCCACTATGGACTCGGTACATGGTCTTTGGGCGAGTCATTTAACTTTCCACCCGTGAAACAGGAGCAGAGCTAATTCCCCTGTGTCAACACCTTTAAGAGCTCTGGAGAGCCTTCCTGCAGAGACAGGTCTGTAGGCAGGAGAGCACATGCCAAGGACTGCATGTAGCAGCAAGGCAGCTGCTAGCTCCTTTGGTTGGGGAAGCAGCCATAAGGCACAGAAATGGTCTGAGACCATTCCAAGCACTCAGTAGACATGCATGTCACAGCCCAATTACAGGCTGGGTTTTTCCTGAGCAAAGAGGAAGTTTTAAATCACAGTGCCCACATAGTTAGTGATAGCCAGAAGGAGGTGAGTGACTCAAGCGATAGGCATCAGGAGAACTCTGCTATGAGGAGCAGAGGGCTTTCTTTACATGCTCCCACTTCGAAATAAAACAATGGAGATCACAGATACTTTTATTCCAATCTAATCTCATACCCTGGAGAGAAGCATTGTTTCTGTTTGGCTGTCATAAATCTGATTGTCCAGAGAAATACACTCATTGTTTATGGAGTATGAGAATAAAAATTGTTGCTAAATCTGAGGGAAGCTGATGGGGAGGCTGGTTCCACGCTCCACAGCAACCTCTACTCACTCTCTTGCCCTGGACTGCACCCAGGAATCAAGTTGTTGCAGTGACTATTACTGGCCTAAATATCCTCTTGGTAGTTTCCCAGGTGCCTCAATGGTAGCAGGGTTGCACAGGCTTATCACTGAGGCAAAGCAGTAAGAATCAGGCCCTAAAAGCTACTTCTGCAACTTGCATTTCCAGAACTCAACTACAGCAGAGTCCCGATGGGAGGTGTGAAAAAGCCAATTATCGTCCTTTTAAAAATGTATTTATTTAAAAACCCATGATTTTTTTTTCTCTGGGACTGGAAGCTGAAATGACAGAAGCCCTAGGAGCTGCCTCAGAGGAAAGCCTTTCCTCATGAGATGTCTTGTTGAAGTCCTGGTGTATATGCTCCAGGCCCAGTGCTGAGGTCCAGGCTCTGCTGTCCTGCCCAGAGGCATGTACCTCCTACACAGTGCACTGTACAGCTAACCCTGCTTGGCTCTGCTAAGCCCTCTCCCCTTAATCTGCACATTTCACAAGCTTTAGATACTCACATCTCCCTTGCAAGGAGCAGCAGAATAGAATGTCTGCTTCTATAGGGAGGAATCTGAGGTAGAGAATATCAGTTCCTTGCAGCACTGGCTCTCAGCATGTAGTCTAAACTAACATTCAACGTTTTCGACAGTCAGAAGAGGCAGGCAAGTGCCAGAGATACCAAACCGTCCCCTGTGTATCTGACAGCCATCTAAGGCTGAAAGGAAAATCTCCTGCCTGAAATTAGTGTTTCCCTCTCTCTGCTGCCTGCACAAGGAGCCCAGATTGCCCTTCTGAATTTTAAGCAGCTGTTATTAGGGAAGATGATCCTTAACATATAGATGTTCAGGACATCAACCTTCTCTACATGTTGTGATTTACTCCCACAGTTGTGACCACTGCAAAAGGAGCCCTACATACCAGGCAGTCTGAGTCTCTCCCCTGAATCACATTCTGAATTTATGACAAGCAGCCAAGGGGATCTGGAATGGAGATGGTTCTAAACAGGGCACTGAGTTTCTTCAGGTCACGTAAGGAGGCTGGGAGAGCAGCTCTTCAAGTCAAGTCTTGTACCTTATGGACTGAATTAGCTGCTATCTCTTGCTCTTGCATCCTTCCTTGATATAACTTATCAGATTCTGGCAGGTTTTGTTTGTGATTTTTTTTAACCTTGGCCTATCACTAATAATATTACTCTAAGCTTTCCAGGAATCAGCACCATGAATAGGAGCTAATGGGAAGATAAGAGTATTTGCTTAGCTCTTAACTCATCATCTACTGAGATAAAGATCTGCTGCTCTGATACATACCCTCCTCTTCTCCACAGCTATCACCACACTCGGTTGCTTCTTCATAAGTTGGATAGGGGGTGGTGGTCTCTTCGCTCTTCAAAGTGGGCACCAGCGTCTCTGCTGTGGGCTTTACATCTGAGAAAGAATGGAGCAGTGATGCTATTTCAATAGGCAGTATAAAAAGCCTAGGTAGGAGGAAACAAAGCAAAAAAATCTTTTTCTTGTGTTCTTATAATGGCAGGAAGAGATAGAACAAGAATACCATGAAATTTCCACGTGCTAGAAATGTCAGCATAGTCTGAACTTCAAGTGAACCGGCTGTTTCCAGATGGGAGCTCCTTTGATTTAGAGTTCCCTTTGGATAAGGATCTCCTCTAGACATACATGCTACTCTTTCCTCTTAATTTTTTAATGTATAGGGGTGCTCGCAATCCGCTTAGCTGTCATTGCTGGGTAAGAGAGATCACAGGCAAGGCGCCTTTTCCTTTCACAAAGGCACATGACACGTTAAAAAAAGCACACACAACATTCCCACCAATTGTGCCAATTTATAAAACAAGTCACTCAAACCCACAAATGACGTAACCGCAAACGGACCCCGAGGATCCCCTAGTGCGCTCTGGCTCGCTGCAGAAAGCATCTGGTTTCACACTCCGGGCTCCTGACTACACTTTCAAAGGATCTCTGTCCAATTTCCCTCTCTCCAACGCGGCCTGTGTGAAACAACCTCCAAGCAGGTGTCAGGGGAAATTGAAGCAAGAAAGGGAAGGATATTAAGATCAACAGTAAATGACATTAGGTTCCAGCAGGCTCTCCTTTTATGGGTGCATTAACTGGAGTACAGCAGGCTTGATTCTTTCCGTTTTTAAAAAGAGGCTGCTTTGCTCAGTTGTGTGTGATTGTGTTTCTTTGTTGGCACCCTTCAGGATATCATTTAATAAAGCCAGAAGCAGGAGGAAATGGCTAAATACATTGAATATTTTCCATAGGTTCCTTTCTGCCCTTTCATTTTCCTGTTATTAAACATGTTGCACATAAACTCTCAGTTGTTTTTTGTTTTGTTTTGTTTTTTTTTTTTATTTCCAGTGGCTGTCTTTTGTTCAGGATAAAATACCAAACGACATCAAAGTCTTTTAATTTGTAAGTTCAAATTTGTTACAAACCCATAAAACTCCAAACTCAACAAAGAAGCAAATTGTAAGCAGACGGGCACAGAAAAATGTCATAAAAAAGAACAGAAAAAAGAAAGAGCAGCAGGTGAAGGTAACATATCAAAAGCTGCAAGTTATTTAGAGCTGGTGGCACAATTTTTTTTAGGCTGTTGCTCTTGTATACTGAGATTTATAGCTGAAATGTGAAAATGTGGAAGGACCTTGAAAGCCAAGTCCCATATAGACACAGATGCTGAGCGGATGTAAATCAACAGTGTTGCATTGCCCTAGACAAGCTGCAGAAATACATCTTGAAGAATCAGTTACCATGGCAGAGCTGCAACACGATGGTTACAAGAGATAATGAACATAGCAGGCAGGACAACATCATGTGTGAAATGGAAAGTGAAAAAGAGAGGTCTTGCTCGCTTTCTCTCTCCCTGGCCCTGCAAGTGTCTGTGCAACTGGTGGTAACCGCTGATCAAAATGCAAAGTCACTGAGCAATTGAAACCAGATGTTTGGAACTTCAAAAGATAGAAAACCAGCTGCAAGTGAACATTCATCAATCTCCACTCTTCAGAGGGAAAATTTTGGCAGGTCTTTGAAAGAAGCCGATTGCTGACTGCCTGCTTCCCCATTTTTGAGTTAGTAGCCAACTAGTGTGTATGCACAGTTGCTGTTAAGTTACCTGTTTGACACAGTAATTAAGATGCGCCCTTGCTGATAAGAAATAGAAACAGCTGGGTAGGGTAAACACAGGCTTAGGCCCTCACTTGAAAATGTTTTAAATCAGCTTGTTCTAATCCATCTCTTAATCTTGTTCCCAAGCAAGTGCAATTGGGTTTTCAGAGCCAGCTCTGTGATGTGCCTGGGTCCTCCCAGAAAGGAGGGCTGTATCTTGGCATTGTCAAGGACTGCTGCATGTAGCCAGCCTGGATTTAGCATGCAGATAATGCCATGGGCTATCTCTGCTCCCCAGGTTGCATCATGGATACAAATGCTTTTTATGACATGGTGAAGCCACAAGATTACAAGCCCAGCTCTGATTACAAAGCTGAATGCCTGTAGATCAATAAAGCTACGAATATTTATGACTTGGCAGTTGAGTTTTAAACATTACAATGTGCAAATGATTAGCCAGACTGGGAAATGACCATAAAGCACCCTGCCTGGAAAAAACATGGGCTGTTGCTGCTGATATTGAAACTGAGTGGGAACATCGCTGTAAAAGAAAATTTGGACCAAAAATAGCACAAGTTGAGGATGCCAAGCCCCTCTTCTTCTCTAATTTGGAGGAATGCAATGGAGGGGTTGACATGTACATGGTTGGAGGTACTGTGCAACTGCCTCCCTTTGTGGCAGTGATGCAGCACTGAGATGCACCAGCCAGCAATGTCGTGCAGAGATCTGGCAGCAGAAGACTCCCAGGAGCTGCAGGAAACAGCAATATGGGAGCTGCCCGAACACTTCTGCATGGAGACCACTTCAGCATGGAGCCTTAGCTCCCACTGCTTGCATGAAAACCATGGTGCCTGCTTCTCCTGCAACATCCCAAAAATGCTGTTAGATTTAAATTAAGATCTAATCTTGATTTAAAGTTTAAATCATCTACAATGGATTCCCAGTCCAGGGGGAGATTTGCTGCTAACTTCAAAGGTGACAAATGATCATTAGTAATTGTGTGTCGGTGTGTTGTGTGATTTGCTGTTGCTTGTAATGCATCTCACAGCACACCAGAGGAGCAAAGGGTAACAAAGACTCTACAAAAGGGTAGAAAAAACCCTGTGTCCTTTAAGCTTCCTAGAATGGGAGTTCTTACAAGAAAATTCCTTCTACAGATGTGTTTATAAAACGGAAATCTTACCTCCTTATCACTGACATCTGGATACCAGGTTCAGATTTAAGTAGATTATTAAAAAATAAAACAGATTAAAAAAAGGGTCAGCTAGCCCCTGGCACTGAAAAGCTATCATCAGACCCAGTGAGCTGTAGGGTGCATTTTTAGTTTTTGGGGATGAAACTATGGAGCAATCAATCACTGTTGAGCCTCAGAGGGTCAGAGGCAGAACTCCTACTGATGCCAGTGAGGGTGCTAGACAGTTTTCCCCTCTGTATTAAAAGCAGTGGTGGCTGCAAGGCATAACACTTGTGAAAAACAGGTGGGCAAATGTGAACCTACTTCCCTGGTCCCAGCAATCTTGTAGAGACATCACAGAGTTAAATCCCCAACTTTGCCTGCAAAAGGATTTCCACACAGGGTTCAATGAGAGGGACAGTTGTTTTTACAGCAAAGACTTATTGTGGCACTTCAAGATACCTGTACTGGTCACTGCATGCCTCTTGTGCACCTCTGCTTCTCTTCCTACTTTTTGTCTTGTCCATTTGGATTAAAAAGCCAAAATGTTATCTGACACAGAGACTGGGAGAGCCTGCACATCCAGATAAAAGATGTGAAAGGAGGGAGAAGGGAATTGCGAACAAACCCTGCATGGGGCTCTGTGAAAACTTGGACTGGGGTCCAATGAATGCTGCGACATCACAGAATCCCAAGGGTTGGAAGGGACCTCGAAAGATCATCTAGTCCAACCCCCCTGCAAGAGCAGGGTAACCTAGAGTACATCACACAGGAACTTGTCCAGGCAAGCCTTGAATATCTCCAACGTAGGAGACTCCACAACACCCCTGGGCAACCTGTTCCAGTGCTCTGTCACTCTCACAGTAAAGAAGTTCTTCCTGATGTTAATGTGGAACCTCCTATGCTCCAGTTTACACCCATTGCCCCTTGTCCTACCACTGGATATCACTGAAAAAAGTCTAGCTCCATCATCCTGACACCCACCCTTTACATATTTGTGAACATTGATGAGGTCACCCCTCAGTCTCCTCCAAGCTAAAGAGACCCAGCTGCCTCAGCCTCTCCTCATAAGGGAGGTGTTCTACTCCATCATCTTTGTGGCTCTGCGCTGGACTCTTTCAAGCAATTCCCTGTCCTTGAACTGAGGGGTCCAGAACTGGACACAACATGCCAGATGTGGCCTCACCAAGGCAGAGTAGAGATCCTGCATCAAAACCAGTTCTTTCTAAGGCAGAGGTAAAAAGATGGGGTCAGGCCACACTGCAGGTCCTGCCCTCACGGCCGCAATCTCCTTGCCATGGCATGGCCCTGAGGTGGGACAGTAGGGAGAGAAATAACTTTACACTTGCACCTTGCTGGTTTAGTGCCTGCTGCATCCCCAGTGCAGCCAGTGGGCAGACACACAGGAGCTCCTACCTGTCCAGTCACAGCCCAGGACCTCCAGGCGCATTCCTATTCCTGCTGGGGACCACCTCTCTGGGTGCACTCGGATGTACTGTGCAGGAACAGGGTCAAACCTCCGGACTTCAGGGATATCATAGTGGATGTTGCCTTCAAAAAGCTATAGAGGGAGAGAAAAGGCAGATGATCTGTGCATCCCACATGCTCTCCACCAGACTTGGTAATATGGGTCTGGCAGAACACAGCCAGTTTGAAATATTTTAGCTGTCCGACTCCAGGCCATTGCATCCGACTAAGCAGATATTAGGCTGTTCCTCCTCAGCTTCAAGAGGACCATACAGTTCCTAAGAAACTTGCACAATCTCACTTGGCCTCTGCTTTATATTCAGGGGTCAGATTCTGATCCAAGCCATGCAGGGGAAGCCTGGGGAATATCCCCTGGCTTCACATATAAATAAGATCACGGTTGTCCTTTGGCAAATACAGAAGCTACTGCATGTTCTAGGGTAGTGTGAATGCTCAGTTTTCCTCACAGTCCAAGTATTGCTGCTTTTTAGCTTCCATGCATGACCTCAAGTCTGTGCAGAAGGCTACAGATAGCATCAGGCCTTCTAAGACTCATGTGTAGGATCAGGAAAAATTAAAACTTACCCAAATTTTTAGGAGCAGATGAGTTTGCATAGAAACAGAACAGGCAGTAGCAGATAATTCATTTATTCCTCAAGCCCCCTGCCACTCCCAGACTGCTAAGCAGAGAGATTATGGGGAACTCCAATGACATAGGGAATTTAAGGGTCATGCCAGTATGACAAAAGGGACTTTAACATAGCAAATTTCCCAAAGAAATTTCCTAAAGAGAAGTTGTGATTCATCTTCCTCTTCCAGAGGTGCAAGCTACAACAGCAACACCACCTTTCCCCTTAGAATGTGTAAAGTGTTTGTGCCAAACAGAATCGAAGACAAAAACTTTTGGACTCTGACCTGCAGGAGCTGGGAGGACCAGAAGGTGATGCCCACATCCCCAGGTTTGGTGCACAACAAGATATGAAGGAAAATTGCCATCCCTGATGGAGGTGGAACTACAGCCTCTAGTACAGCTGATGAGCAGGACCAGAGGACACAACCTTGGATTTCACAATGACAACCCAAATTCCCAGAGTCTCTTAGTGGGGAAACACAGCCAGTTTCCCAAGACCACATCAAGCAGACTGAACACAGCCAGAAACACAGCTCATTTTACAGTGGCTCCAGGCAGCGCCTACCTTGGCTTGCATTGTTTTGGGGTCCTGGATGAAGTCCCAGTCCTTCCCATTCATGCTGTAAGCCACCTTAAACTTCTTCACAAAGGAGCGGGACTCTGTGGTGGTCACACTGTCCCCTCCACGAGCCCCCTGGATAATGACGCCTCTGACATTCTTCGGGACGCCAAGGTCCACCTGCAGCCACTCCTCCCCAGGCTGGGCTTGGGGGACACGGGGAAACCAGCCTGAGCGGCTGCTCACCAGGCGGGCCATGCTAGGAGACCAGTCATAGCCTCTGGTGGAAGAGGCTGAGATCTGAGAGTCAGGGATGAGGCCAGAGAGCATTCCCAGCAAGTTGGAGCAGGGTGAATCTGCAGGAAAGTAAAGGGCATGAACAGTCAGGGCAGTTGCAAGGGAGTGCGTGTGGGTTTCCCTGCAGGTTTAAGCACTTTGCCTCCAGGGACTGTGTGCCTGTCCCCCAAGTGCCTGCCTTGGGATGGGTGCCTCCCAGTGTCACCATTCCCATCCCAAGCAACCATGACAACTGTGGGGATGGCACCCTGGGACAGGCTGCTGGATGGGCAGAGAGGAGGGCTTGAGGCCAAGGAGAGGAGGGGACCCTCACCGGTGATGCGGCAGCCATACAACTCCAGCCTCAGGGCAATGCCATTGTGCCAGCTCTGGGGACGGATGCGCACAAAGCGTGTGAGCACCGGGCTGTGGATCTTGTTGAGAACCACCTCCGTGGCATCCTCATTGGCCTGAAATGTCTGCAAGGGAGAAGGGGCACAAATACGGTTACGTAGAAAGAAACAACCAGATCAGCAGCTAAAATAACCTCAGCAGGGTAAAGCAAGGAGAGGCTTTATGGGCAAGGTCAGCCTCCAGCCACGGCAAGCACCCAGGCAGGGAATGCTGAGGTGCTGGCATGACAGCATGCTGAATGGACTCCTACATCAGGCAGGAGAACCAGGAGCTTGCTGCCCTGCTGCCTCTCATAGTAAATCAGACTATAAGGCCACAGATGCTTTGAGATCACCCCCAAACTGAAAGCTGCTCCAATGCAAAAGGCCAGATGTCCCTGAATGCTGTGTGAGATCTTGCCTCCTCTCCATGGGTAAATGGGCTGATATCCTTGCACAGAGCACCACTGGGACACAGTGTGTACAAGCAGCAGCAAGAGCAGGGAGGATGCCTCCTCTGCCTGGGGCAACAAGCTCCTGTCCCAGCCAGCCCCTCACCCCTGCCTCTCCTACACACATGCAGCCTGCCACACAGAGACAGCATTCCAGGAGAGTTTATGATCCAACATGATATGAAAAGGCTGCTGCTTTACCAGATGGCTGTAATCAATAACTACCAGATGGATGTTAAATCCACCCCTCCTGCCCATTTTAATAGGCTGGACAAGGACTGGAAACTTGTGTTTCTGTTTCAGGCTGCAGAGCCATAGTGGAGAAAGACGAAATACCCAGCCTAAGGATAACGTTCAACCCTTTCTCTGCTACAGCATAAAGCACTAAAGCTCAAAGACCAAGGGTGCAGGTATTGCCTGCATTCCCTCTAAGCACGCAGGATCTCAGGACAGGGATAAGCATCCTCCAGACTCAGCCAGGAGCTGCACCCTCACTGAGATGCCTGGGCTCTTCTGCAGGCTCCTACCCTTCATATGCTGTGCTAAGCACAGGAGCTCCCAGTAAGTTTATCTCAGAGTGAAGCAGGAGAGTGCAATCTCTGGCACCAATCTTCTGCTGGAGGCAAGAGTCAAACAATTCAACTGCAGATCCCTGTGATCCGGGACAGAAAAAGGAGTGAGATATCCTGACCTCTCACCTTGAATAGCATTTAAGAAGTATTTTATAAGCATCGCACCACTCTAGGCCTGCAGACAGCACATGTCACTGCTCTTCTCCCAGGATCCAGCACAAAAGGTGTTTGCAGAGAGGGTCAGTGTCTGTTTGCAGCACCACAACCAGCTTGGGGCTGCCTCTGCCCATCACCATCCAGCCTAGGATGGTGGCACTCCTGCCACGGCAGGGAGCAGCACACCACAGAGGGCTTTGGTTACAAATCTGACTGGTAATTGGGATTTGGGGTTGATGTGAACTTGAGCAGAAATGCTAATCTGGAGAATATATATCATGCTGCTACCGTTTAGCAACACAGCATGGTTTATGTGTTTTTAATATCCTATTTTACCCTGTCTGACCCCACTTCCCATCTTTTTCCTTGCTCAGCAGACACCAAATACCCTTTTTTCCAGCAGGAGGGCTATAAGAAGAGTGGTTACTGTGAAATACTCTCCAGGCATGTGTGCGTGTGTGTGTGTCTTGTAAACCTATGGGAACACGCACACACACAGAGGCTGCAGTGGATGTATTTCCACACCACAGCAAAGCCTCCAGCTTTATGTCAACACAGAAGCTGACACACAACACCTTACCTCTGAACCTAACACCGGAGGACAGGAAATGTTTATCTGAGCCAGTGCAACTATTTTAGCACAAGGAGCAGCACTTCAGGTCAGCCCAAAGGTCCCTCTGTCCCAGAGGTGGCTCCTGATGGTGGACCCAGCAGATGCCTGGGGTTAGCAAGCCCCAAGGGAGACTTCTCCTGGCAACCTCTCTTTGCTTCCCACCATCAGCAGTTTGAAGACTCCACGAGCCAAAGGTTGCATATGGACCAGCATCTTTAACAGTCACTGACGAGGTTTGCTGTTCTTTTTGATTTAACATATTTCCAGTTTTGTTCTTTTATAGCTCACTTCGCACATACAAGCATCAGGGGCCAGAATCCAAGTTTACACCAGTTTAATTTGTTGCTGACTTCTGCAAAGTCAAGCTTGACAGAAAGCAGAAGCAGGACTGCACCTAAAAACTGTATCACTACCACATGCATTGCTGAAAGCATCTCTCACACGACCTTAGTCCCAACCACCTGCTTCCAGGGAGAGAAACCTCAATTCTGCTTTAGATTTGGGTCCCAGTAATTTCCTCAGACTAAATCACATTCAGAAAGCTATGTAACTCTGAACTGGGGCCTTGACACTCCAGACTGCCAGTTATGAGGGCAGAAATGGCACCTGAGTTCCAGCTGTAGGATCAGCTGCATCAGCAGGATCTGCCACAGTGAACCTTGTTTCTGAGAAGTCCCAACTGACCACAACAAGTGACTGCTTCACACCCTGTTCAACATAACAGGAAAAGGCCATTTTCAGAGGGCAGGTCGCAGTGCTGTTAGAGAAGTGGGGTCCTCCCATGTGCTTGGCCTCTCAGCCTCCTTCCCAAGTGGAAATGCATTGCGAGCCCGCAAGTCCTGATGCTGCTGAGTGTACGGTTTCTCTGCACTGCAAATATCGACCCCAGAGCCCAAGCACATTGTGGAGAGAGTCCCATTGACTTGAACAGGCTCTGTATCCTGCCTCAAATTAGCACTCACAGCATGGGAAGAACTAGCAGGAAAATGTGTGAAACTGGGAGAGCCAAGAAAGCAAAGATTTCTTCCCCCTCACCAAAATAGAACATTGCTATTCCTCCCATCCTATCTGCTTCCCATCCCACTCAGCACATATTTTGAGCCAAGTCTTCGAATGGTGTAAATCAACATATCACCATCGAAGTATAAGAAGTCACAGTAATTTACACCAGCAGGAAGAAAAAAAATCTGGCTGTGATTTAGGGAGATAGATAGATAGATAGATAGATAGAGAGATAGATAGATAGACAGACAGACACCTAGCAGCGAGCACACATGTGCACGTGCTGAAGCGTGACAGAGCTAGAAGATGAATGGGAAAACCATTAACAAATGAAGAGCACCCTCCAAGAAGCAGTCAAGGAACTGATTTTTACTGCTGCATCAAAAAGCTGCCCATCCCCTCCCCATGTACTTTATGTTTACTTCCGTTTTAGTCCAGACGGCAGAGTCTACATTTAAAATTAAACTGATAATCAATGAAAGCTGACCCGCTTAATTAATTTGCTGCAGAAAGCAAGTGGTTGGAGATGATGTCTAGGCTAGAAGAGGATTGGGCGAGTTTTCCATGTGCGCACACATGCCACCTCTGCACCAACACTTCTAAATTGTATTTCTGACATGCTGGAACTGCTGTGGGGTGACTGGGGGATTTCTGAGGCTGCACTGATTCCAGTGGGTATGGGAGTTGTGCCAATGGCAGTTTGGAGTGAAAGGAATGAAGGACAGGGAGACAGAAAGCACTGTGAAGTTGAAGAGGCATTGAGTCAGGGAGGGGGCAGGAGGTAACTGCTCTCCAGCTTTATTTATTGTGCTGCTTGGCCGCTATGTAATTTCTTGGGGAGCTAAAGAAAGTGGCTGTGGGAGGCAGGGGAGAAGGCCATGGATGGCAGCAGCCCTGCCTTCATCCGTATGTATGTGTCTCTCTGGACCTACTAGATTTATTGCAGGATTATGTTACTCCTGTGGAGACAGAGCCCTGGAACAGAGCATGCTAACAGGATTAGGGCTTCAGGATTTAGACAGAGAAGCATGAAGGAGAAAAGTAGGGGAGATTATTTTCCTTGTCAGATAGGGAAGGCATAAAATGGGGCATGTTTGATGGTGGGAGGATTCTGGCTTGAGTGGAGGGTGGATAGTTCTGGATTTATTAAATCCAGGAACAAGAAGCTAAAAGAAAAATGATACTTGGCAACACACAATGAAGCACAGCCGTCTGGGCATGGCACAGCATGCTGGGCTGGGCTTGCCAGCACTGTGTCTTTGAGAGGCTCCACTCACATCTGGGAGTCGCCAGGGACAGGAGGAGAGCCACTCTGTTAGCCTGCAAAGGAGATATCAGGCCCAGAAGTACAAAGCTGCAGCCTCACTAGAGAGCCAGGGCTGTAATCCTCCCCTGGTACTGCACCAAGGGTGAATGTGCAGGGCTGCCTTTCCCAAAGCCTGGCATCTTTGTCTTGCCTGCAAAAGCAGCAGAAGCAGGCTGGGACCTGGGGATGCTTCTGGGTGCCGTGATGCCTCTGTGTACCAGAACTTGTGGCCTTCTGGCTGGTCACGCAAGCTTTTCCTTTTTCAGATAAAGAAGATGAAGCTTTTCTCTCCCTCCCCAGGTAGATAAACACAGGCGATCTCATTGAGAACTGAAAGGACAGAGGAATGGTCCAAAGAGAAACCACAAGGGTCTCCAAAGAATCATCCTCAATATTCCCAGCCAGCACCAAACACCTCTGACATCTCCAGCTCCATGCAGTGCTGAGATATTCAGTTGTTTGCCGCAATTCAACCTGCCTTCTTGCATCCACCTGGGATATCACTCAGGAAGGTTAGCTGATAGCAAGCACAAAGCCATCAAAATAAGTAGGAAACGGAAAGTGTGCATCAGCTGGATATTGCTGCCATTTCTCACTAACTGACTTCTACAGGTTCTCAAAGCAAATGTTTCCGTTGCATCCTCTCATTTTGCACACAGAGCAATGGAGGCAGCGAGACCACCCATCACAGTCTCAGCCCAACACAAATCCTGAAACACGTCCAGTCCCTCACCACACTAGATGATCCCAGGAGATGGATCTCCACAGTTACTAAGATGGGGTGGCTCAAATAACAAAGGAGCTGGAACTCAAGACCCTACAAAGAAGGAAGTGGATCAGAATGGATGAGCACTTTGTTTTCCAATAAAATCCTCATAGTTGAATCTGTCTGAAGAAAATAGCCAAAAACAAAAGGTCAGATCCTGTCAGGTGAAGAAAATGGCCAAAACTAAAAAGTCAGATCCTGCCAGGTGCTCTTTTCCTTCCTTGGGTTCAGGAATGAGTGGTTGTTTTTTAAAGACATTTGCAAATCACTAGATAAGATCTCGGCACACACACACCAGTGTCTGCACCCAGAAGATAACCTCTGGGGCCATCAATCCCGGACGGCAGTGGGGGATGCAGCAGGAAGGGCAAGAGCCAGACCAGCCTTTCTGGGGCAGGAGTTGTTTGGCCCTGTGCTATTGGGTTGTAAGGGATGAGTATGGAGCAATACGTGGTGGCTGCTCTCCTCCCCGTCTCCTCTCTCAGGGACACACAGGCAGACAGCTCTGCACCTCTGGTCAGGTCACTGAGTTAGCCTCTCCCCCTGGTCTCATGCTCCAGGCAAGGACAGAGCATCACCCCCTCAACAGGGGGATGTCCAGGGTGTGCTGGGCTGGCCTTTGTGGGGAGTGGACTGCCAGGCAGGGGGAAAGCCTGTCAGGGATGGGTCAGGAAGGGGAAGGTGTGAGTGTGGGGCTCCTGCCTTCCCACTGCCACCCACCCCAGAAATGCAGCAGTGCTTGGCATGCTAACAGCCCAGCCAGCCCTGCTTGCTGCAGGCATGTATTAATCTTCTTTTCCTCTGCTTCATCCTGCCTTTCAAGCTCCCTGTGCTATGAGTGCCAGCAGCTGGGGCCTCAAAGGTGAGCGATCATGTTCCACAGGGAAAAAGCTTGGCTCCACTCCCTTCAGAAACACTGGAAGGAGGGGAAGCAAGGGGGTGAAAGAGAGGAGGTCAGAGCTCCCCATCCTCTGCAGAGCATCATCCTCTCCCACCACTCCTGCACTCACTGATTTTCTCTCTCTTTAGTTCCCTGATGAAGATGTAAATGTTAGCTGACCTACCTATAACATGGCAGAGCTTTGCTTTTGGCCTACACAGCCAGCAGAAATTCAGAGCAGTGTTTGATACACCCCATATGCCTATGTGTGCATGTGCATATATATATATATGCATGTGTGTGTATATATATGTATGTGTGTGTATATATATATATACACATATATATCTGCACGTATATAGAGGAATAGAGAGTCCCTGTCTGTCCACCCCCTTCCCTCCCTCCCTACTCCTCATGGCACCAAATCAAGCTGTGGCAGACTTGACAAATCTATTTGGCATGGTTCACTCCACCGTTGCAGCCTGAACCGTGCGGAGTGCCTCACTGACGCAGGGAGGAATCTGCACCTTGAGCACAGACATCTGGGAGCTTTCCTAATGCAGGAATGGCAGGGATTAACTTGGGTGGGGAATGTGGGGCCAGAGCCCCCTGGCACCAGGCCTGTGAGCAAGGGGCTTTGTTCTGGCCCCACTATGGCTCAGTGGGCTGGTGGCCAGTCGTTCAGAGGGGAGGAAAAGCAGTCACCCGGATGCAAGGGGTAGGCAAGCCACCAAAAAGCAATTACTTATCCTCCAGGCTTGGGAAGTGTCTGCTAAATTAAGGCCAGACCATGGGAAGAAAGCGAGACTGGAATAAAGGAGTAAAAAATGATAGATTTGCTTTTTCCTCCTTTTTATGAAGAGAGAAAACAGAGCAGAACAAAGCTGATAGGACAAATCCTGAAACGGAGGCAATTAGCATGGCTAAGGGACTGCTTTGGGTTGGTATCAGCCGGGCTTTAGGCTCTTGCTGGAGTGATGTCATGAAGGGTCTGCTGTGGCCAGTGGGCCCTCGAATAGCACAGAGCCTCCCCATCAGCGCACAGCCACCCCATTAGATTATATGTGAGCTCTGCCATGAGCTGCAGCACTGGAGCCAGCCTGCCTGAGGTTTGGGAGAGCCCCGCTGCTGACTCTCCTATGAGATGCTAGATTGCCCTGTGCCTCTCTTTCCCTACCTCCAAAATAGGACTAACACCACCTCACTGGCACGCAAGGAGCTCAGATGCTCCAAGTGTTGGAGGTATGAGACCCTGCTCAGGGCCTCTGCGCACAGAGGACTCATTCTGGGAAACAGAGTGAATTTGAACTGTGAGACACACTTGAGGGGAAGAGGAAATCACACAGCCCGGAAGGGAAGGAAATGTCTGGATGAATCCTGGACAAGGCAGGCTACTGCATTTCATGCCAGCAGTGCCTGCGCCAGCAAATAGAGGGGACAGCTAATTTAACAAAAGTGCTGAGCTATCAGAAATTGCCTGGACATGCGTGTGGGGGAAAGTGTGTGGGACCCCAGCCACTGAGCTCACACAGGCAGATTGTGGCACATCAATGGGGAGGACTTGAGCTGCAGCAGCAGTGCAGGTACAGAGCGAAGGGCTTTCCCAAGGTGTCCTTAACCAGTGGACAACCACACGACCGGGGCAAGTGACAGAGCAGGACCAGTCTTGCACCACGGCTTGCTTTAACCCCATTCCCCATATACCAAAGCTCCCATGCAGACCACCTCGAGTTTGCCTTGCCTGGCCACACAGCAGCACCTGCAAGCCTTAGAACATCTGAACACCTGTATTTACCCTCCCTCCCCATTGCTCCCATCAATGTGTGCCTCCCAGAAACACAGTGAGAGTGTGCAGCAGCTCCCAGGGCTCAAGGCACCCTTGCTGCTCCCGCCTGCTAGCTCAGATCCCACAGCTCTGGCAGCCTGAATTGCTCCTCATTATTTATTGTTCATTTTGCTCTCTGGGATGGTGTGATCGCCTCATAGGATTTGTGCCCTTTCATTTCCAGGCCTCAATAACTCCTGAACTACAGTTTCATGTGGTTTTGTGATTGTTAACCCAGCATGCAGAAGGGCTACAGCCATAAAACTCAATGAATCTTGTACGGCAAAACACAGGCTATGAAAACATTTTCTCCTTCATTTGCAGTCAAAGAACATACTCTCGCCACCACGAAAGATGCAACAGCAGCCAGGTTTTCCAAGGAATAGTGTTTCCTCATCACTGTGCGGAGAGGAAAGGCCTATTTCTGCTCAGAGCATCATCAGTCCTTTAGCACTCATCAGAAAAAAGGTCCCTCACAGATTAAACCCTCTGGGCCTGTAAAATCCCTCTTCTCTCAGCTGCAAGACTCACCAAGGCGCATGTAAAAGAGACAAGAAGGAATTTACCTTGTGGTTTTTCCCATGTCGGTACATCATCCAGTCCTCGCCATTGGTGCTGACCTCCAGCTTGTAGGTACGGACATAGTAACCATTCTGGGTTTCTCTAGAGATGGCACCCTGTGTGGCAATGGCTGTGAGCACAGTCAGGAAGTGGAGGTCCACCTTTCCAGGGTTAAAAGGACAAGAGAGAGTGGCGACCACCTGAATTAGTTCCTCCCTCCATCCCTGAAAAAGGCTTGAATTCAGCTTAACTCTGTCTGCAGGCACACAGATGGGCACACACAATGGGCACAACCCCCCGGCTGACTTCAGCAGGATGCTTGCAAATAGGACTGTGGGACAAGAGTGACAAAGGATCCTGATGTCTGTCCACACAGGACCATCACAAAGCCTTCTTCCTGCCACAGACCAAGCAACAGGACCTGCACAGAAGCTCATGTCCATTAAAGCAGAACAGAGGCTGATATTTTCCATGTAAAATAAAAGCATGATGTCTAATAAGCAAGTGCTGCAGTTCTTGGTTCCCTTGATTTTTTTGTCTTTGCTTTGGTTTTGGTTTCGATGGGGGTTTTTTACAAGTTGAGAAATGTCAGCAGAGCTGGCTTGGTAGCACTGCCATGAATGAGGCATGAGATGTCTGCTACAGGCAATGAAATTCACCACTTCCCATTCCCAGTGCCCTTTAGCAAGCAGGGTCTCATGGCAATGTGACACAGCCAGAAGCCCTGTGTGGACAGTCGCTGGCTCTAACCAGCTCCCAGGGAGGAAAGCCTTTGCTCTGTCAGCCCCACATGACTTTAGCCCACTCATGCTTCCTGCATCACTGATAAGATAAATACTACTCCAGTTGTTTTCCCACGTGCCGCCTGGACACTTTGGTCCTCAGGCCAGTGGCGGAGTCAGTGGCCCTTGTAAGTGGCAGAGGACCCTCGGTCTGTCAGTATGCTGGAAAGTCCATCAAGGTTTTGGGCAGGAAAGAGGGATCGGGAGAGGGACAGCAGGTCAAGTCAGTCCTTGTGCAGGCAGGCTAACGGGAGAGCCAGACTGTCACATTTCACAGAGGCACTGCAGCTCCCCTGCTGATAGCTCCCTGTGAGCCACACAGGCAATAAAAAATGCAACATGCTCTATGGTCAAGGGTCAGTTTAACAGCGTGACACTCCATTTGGTGGGGGAAGAGACAAGGGAGCTGGAATGTGTGTATACCTGGAGGTACTCTTTGTTGCTGTCTACATTAGGGGTCCAGCCGTTGTCATCACTGTTGAGCCGGCTCTGTTGAGGGGTCCATCGCCCATCTGAGTAAGTGGAGGAGGCACTGATCTGCATGTTGGAGATCCTGCCAGACTCCATCCCCAGCGGCACATTGCACTGGAAGTCTGGAGGGGACACAGGCAGACACACAGATCAGCTTATAGTCTCAGTACTTCACTCCCAAGTGGTAGGCAGTCCTGAAGTATCCTCCCCAGCTAACCCTGAACAAAGTTGCCTGCCTGGGAAGATCAACAGATCTGCACCATCCTGGAGGCTGTGTGCTCACACATGGCACTGAAAAGTAAAAGATGGGGCAGCTTTATGTTTGCATGGCTCTTTGAAAACTAATACAGTCCAGATCTTTCTCCCTGTCTCTATCTCCTTCACCTTTGCACAGTTTCGACACAATCCTCTCCCTTCATTCCCTTCATCTCCACCAAGATGTCCCAAGTCCCCTTGCCACAAAGCACAAGGCTGGAGGTGAAATCTAAGCACTGCCAAGGGGAGTATGGGTAGGCACAGCAAGAGGATGTTTACTGCTGTGCTGCTGGCCTGGAATGGGCAGGTCTAAAGGTTTTGCATGTGTGTGAGTGTGGATGCATCTGTGTGTATATGTGTATGCACTATATGTGGTATCAGACCCATAGGAATTAACCAACCAAGAATATGAAAGACCCCGATAAGCTTTGATTTGAGTTTCCTCACTTCTAAGGCTTTAAAAGTCACAATTAGCTCAATCTCACCGTATATCTCATATTTTATGGCAGCTGCTCCTGTAAAAACAACAGCAAAGAAAACACTGATAGGAGCCACTGCTGTAAACCAATAGGGCTTTACGAAATTGTCAGTGTTTTCAATGTGGCCAAGTCAGACCCGGGTGGAAATGATGGGCCATGTCAAGATCTCAGTGATATTATTAAAGTTTCAATTTACATCAGCATAAATCAAAACAGGCCTAGCCCTTTTACAGCTCTGTGCTTGATTTCTCAAGCTTTGTGTGTCATTAACATTTTATTTCCCAATCATTTTGAAGAACAAAATAGAAAGAGGGCTAAAGAACAGATCAACTGAGTGTGAAGATAGGTAATAGTGAAGAGCTCATGCTTGTCTGTAACATTCACAGCCTCAGCAGAACACCCCTAACTCAATCACAGAGCAAGAGCATGTAACCCAGCTGCCCTAGTGCTGCGCAACCCCTGCTCTACCCTGCTGTCCATCATTGGGCTTTCAGTATCAAGTCAGGGACTCCCTCTCTTTCTCTGGGACTGAGGAGTGTTCTGAAGGCTTCTGTTTATCACAGGTTCACTGCGAACAGAGGTTGAGAACTGTAGCTCTGACGTAAAATTATTATGGGAAAACAAACTGCATCTTCCCTTGCCTTCAAGCTTTATCGTGAAGAATTAAAATGCTCTTCATTCTCAAAACACACAACTTCCTAGCTCCACATCAATTTATCTCCCTAAATAAAGGATCTAAAACAAATTTGGGGTTGAAATTCTTAGAGCTTCAGGCATTTTTTAATTAAACAGTCAAGAAATTCAAATTTGTAGTTTGGGGCTGTGAAATTTTGGAAAACCAGAGAGCAGGAGAGAGTATTTTCCCCCATGCTTTAATGAATCTGTTGCACCCACTGGGCTGAAGTCTTCCCCTAAATCCCTTGGGATGAACACAGACATGAAGGATTCTATCCCAAAAGGTATTGAGAAGACTTCCTGAGCAAGTAAGAAGTCAAAGAAAGGTCAGAAAGTGTGATTCTTACTGAAATCTCACTTCTGTGAGAAACAGAGAACCCACACAGTATAACTTCTGTCTGCATTGCTGGGGGTAAATAGTCCCTCGATACACTCCTGCCTGTGCCAAGTGAAAGAAAGACTTGGGAAAAACAGGTGACATGACTGGCTAAGTCATACACACACAATTCCAACTTACTTTCTGGGACTTCCTGCTGGATCAAGTAGTACTGAGCAGAGAAACCATCCTTAGCCACTGCCAGATCTGTATGGAAGGTGAGCGAGAGGACGCCGGTGGTGGAGCGGATGTCCGATGGCATCTTAGTGCCGCAGTACCTGCCTATCAAGGGGCCAACTGTAAAAGAAAGAGCAGTAAAGGTTTTCCACTGGCCTGCTGGGTCACAGGCAGATTGGCATCACTCAGCAGGGATGCCTCAGCAGGACTGGTGTGACAAAAGAAAGGCTTTGGGGATGGGCTATTTTTTACATCCGCTGGCCTGGTGCCATGCAGTACGTTGTGCAGAAATATCCACTGCAGCAGGCGTTGCTCTGCAATTGCTGGGAAATGCTCCAAACTGCTCTGTTTCTCAGTGTTGGAGCAGGGGAGGGAGGTCCTCCCAGCACTGCATGAACCCTTTCCCGAGGAATGGCCGGTTGTATCTTGGAGGGCCCATGAGGCTTTTCAGGTCAGTGGTTACAACAGAGCAGCAGTCTGGGGTTTAATGTATGCAGCCTTCTGCAAGCACACCATCCCCACAGCTGGCCATGGAGCACCCTGATAGCAGGCTGCATGCTGCAGCTATGTCTGAGGTTAGGCACCTCTGGTGTGCAGACACAGACTGCACAGCTTTGGAGCTTTGTGAAACACCAAGAGAGATAGAGGACAGCAACACAGTAGCCCATGGCTTACCCTGAGGGATGCCATCCCAGATGTCCAGCCAGTCATACTTGCAGTCTCCTTCTCCTGCCTGCAATGGGTCATGCTCAAGGTCAAAGAGCAGAAAGTGGAGGAGGATTTCTGTCTTTGGCTTGGCTATGATGGTGAAAACGCAGTCCAGGTTGTGTGGATACTTGTCAGGGAAACCTGGAGACTCGATAGTGCCGTTGGAGGAGGTGAAGTTTCTGGAGCAGTCCTCAGAGCCTGTAGTGGCAGAAAAGAACCCACAGCCTTAGCAACAATGCAGCTTAATGCCAACAGCTTGACACTGTGGGAAACCCCATTTTGAGCTCACAGAGGTTATGTATTCACTTCTGGAAATGTTCTGTAACCCAAGAGCTGTGTGAATTCCTGCAAGGACCAAGAGAGGGATTTTCAAAGCTTTCCACAGGTGGAGAGAAAAGGTCCATGCATTCACTGGAGTGGACTGCATGGTTCTAAACCCCTAAGACAGCTCTGCAAGTGTGACCTGTACATGACTGCTGATACCATTAGTTACTCCAAAAACATGACTAGGAGAGTGATCCCACCCAAAGCCACAGCAGTGATTTGGCAGGCCAGCACCCTGCCGTGTTCCCCACACTGGTGGTGATGACTCTCATAGGGAAGGGAAGCCATACCAAGCTGGGCTGGGCTTCCCCTGCTGGTCCTATCCCCTAAACATGGATCTTGTAGAAGACCTGTGTCCACTGCCCCAGAACCCATGGAGCGGCCAGCCAGCATGCAGGGGTATGTGGTCCTCACTGCTGCAGCTGCCACCCCCTGGCCATCAGCTCCAGGTCGGTTGGAGGAGCCCCTGTTTGGGGAGGAGGCTGCCTGGGAAGGGGCAGAGAGGAGTAATGAGGATGTCACCTTTTGGGAACAGCTGTCCCCAGAGGCTGGTCTACTGCACTCCTCTGGCACTGATATCTGTGCCTCAGTTTCCTCTCAGGAATACCAGGAACACAAATATTTACACAGTGAAGGGGCCCAGGAGAGGGTGCCAATGTTAGCTGGAACCCCCGGGAAGCACACAGTTACCCTGCAGCCCCCTGAGACCCACGCAAGGAACAATGGCCAGCTCTAGCTTACGTCCTCACAGCGTGGCCATGGCAAGAGTAGGGGCCATGGCAGGGGTCTCTGCCAAGAGGAGGAACAGAGCCCTCTTTCTCACAGGCTGAGCTGCCTGCACCAGAAATGCGAGTTATTTCTATCCTTAAGGAAGACCTCTGCACGGCAAGGAGGGCAGACAATGCTGCCTCTTATTTATTGCTGACCTCAGCACTGGCCTCGGCTGCGGCAGGGCCAGCTCAGTGTCCCCTCTCACACAGCCAAGGTGCCTCAGGGTGGCTGGGGAAAGGGGAATTTGTGTCATAGTCATACCACGGTGACTTTGAAACCCTTCGCTGTGGAGACAGGACAATAGGCAACAGAAATCTGCAGCCTGGAGCTATCAGAGGCATAGGGGATGTTAGAGAGGCTGCTGGCCACTGCGGCAATCCGGTGTAAGCATTGGCAAAGGTTGCTGCTTCAGTTTTACTGGGACACCCTCCTTCTCCTCTACAAACCCTTCTACTCCAGCTCTTCCAGGCAGCACGAACCTTCCTGGGACTAATGGCAGACTTGTTATTCAATTCAGCATTAACCTACAGGAGTCAGGCCAGCAGCCCACAGTAATAGCAGGATCCCAGTGCTGCATTATGCAGTGCCTAGCTGGAGAGCTACTCAGGAGAGGCTCTTAATTGACTACCTAACGAAGCAGCCAGCTTTTCTGGTGTGACCCTGTGGGGTAAAACGCAGAGGAAAAAATAAGGCCAAACACAAATCACATCATAATGCTGCGAACAGGGATAAGGGTGTACTTCGCTCCAAACAGCTTGAAAGGCAAATAGAGAAACAGGGAAAGTAACACCAGCTCCAAGCTAGGGAAAAAAAACAAAGACTAAATGCAGAGTCAGCCTCTCTCCTGTCTCTGGAGTCAGGAACTGTCCCCTAGAGACAAGAGAGAGACATAACTATGTCACTGCATTAGACAATGACAGTTTCCTCATGTGGGGCTCTTCCACATTTGGCATCTTTGTCTACAGTTTGGCTGATAGCAGCAAACACAATGATCAGCTTTTTATGCAGAAGCTGCAGATAATCAATGGAGTCATGCTGGCTTCGGCAGCATGGACCAGCCTGAGAGGAGACTTTGATGGCCAGGGATGGAGATCTCAGACCAGCCCTGCCAAACTGAGTCACAAAGTGAGCAGTGGGGGGCTGGACCAGCCAGGGCAGGCAGCTCTTTTCTCAGCCCACAGACCACTGACTGATACCCATCGGGGGATTCAGACACTGGTATGCAGTTGCTTGTATGCAGATCGCTCCTCTCTCACACCACGATAAGGGAAATTTACCACAAGGCGTGGAAACAAACGCTTAGTTGAAAAGAATTGTGTTTTTTAGATCATCTTTAAGAAAGGAAGAAACTGCAGCCACGACGCCTTTACCCATGTGGACAATGGCAACCCAATGACCTTTAAAGGTGGTGACACTTTTGCTGGCTTCCCTGACAGTTCAAACAGAAACTTTGCCCATGCCTGCCTGCCTGCAAACAAAGGCAGGGTTTGCTTGTACCGCAATGGCTCACTGCCCTCCCTGGGCACCCCAGGAGGCAGCAGGGGCTGGGCAGATGAGGTGTGCTGGGGGTGCTCCAGGATCATCCCCATCTCTGTGCCAAAACCTGCCTTGCCATGTGGGATCGTGTGAGCTGTGGCTGGAAGAAAGTGTGGCTATTTCTAGAGAGGGTTTCTGCCTGGGGGGGGGGGGGTGGGGTGATGGTGGCAAATGGAGCCCCAAAACCACTTCAGACCTGACGGCAGCTCTGCAGGGACCTATACTCAAGGGCACAAATTCAGCTCCACCTCTCATCCAACATCTGCTTTCTCCCACATCAGCCCTTTCTTCCTCTCTCTCTAACAGCAGCAATAAAATCTCCTCTTTCCTATGAATTTGGCTCCTTGCTGGCTCCCACTCTGGCAGAGGGGATTCCCGCCTGCCATCCCTTCCCACAGCCACACTCAGCCAGGCCTGGCCACCTCAGCAGCTGGATCATTCTGCATTCCCCTGTGTCCTGACTCAGGGCATGGACCTGATGCGAGGACAGGCACAGCCCAGTGCAGTCTGCTGGGCTCAGAGGGTTGTGTGTACAGGCAGTGAGAGTCAAGGGAGGTGGGTCAGCAGTCTTCCCACCTAAACATAGGCATTCTTTGCCATCCTCCATTCTGGAAACTGGCCTCAGCAAACCTAAATATTCAGATGAGCCACTAAACTCTTTCAGGACTAATCTGTATCCTAACCATTCACAAACAGTAGTGGTGAGCTGGCAGCACCACAACAGCTCAATGGCCAATTATACAGACCAGGCAATCACTTTCCTCACCCACCTGAACCTCCAGGCACCTCACCATTTCACAACAAATTTGGGGAGTCCCATTCCCATCCTCTTGCAGGTGTCTCCACATTCACATCTGGGGAAGAGGCTGGGGAAGCAACCTTGTTGTGCTCCCTCCTGGCTCTTCACCAGGCATGGTGTTTTTTGTGCTGGATGCAATGCAGTGAAAGCTGTGTGTGTTTGCTTCCAACGCACCACCAAACGGATGTAGGCACAGGGCAGGCACCCACATCCTCATGCAAAACACACTCTTGCTGCCTCGGCATGCAGGCACACCTCTCTCACCCGCTCACACAGAGTTTTATTTTCTCAAGCCGTCTTCTTCACAGACACACAATTCTGGCAAATATTTAGACAGAAACACTATTAAAAGGCCTTTGAACAGCTTTTCCTTTTCTCAAGAATAGTCCAGCATTAAACAGCATTATGAATAGTTCCTCTTATATCTGCCTGGAAAGGCACTGCCTCTGCCCGTGACAGCACTGCTGACAGCAGTCCCTTAAAAACCAGAGCTCCCCAGTCACAAGCCCTGCTTCCAGGAAGAGAAAACACAGCGTCATTGATGAGCCCTGAATCGCAGCTCCACAGGAGGGGGAGCTCCATGCCCTCCTAATAGAGGGACAATCCCCTCTTAGACCTAACAAGCTCCACACATGCCAGGGAGAAAAGATTTATGCTTCAAGTCCTTGAATACAAGAAATCATTTAAGGAGGAACCTTGCTTTTGATGCCACACTGTGATCCAAAAATGCACGATCATGCGCCACTAACATCTTCACCTTCTTAGAAATGCGATGCAACAGACTTGTCTAACAAACAAACAAACAAAACCAACCCTTTATCTCTGGAGAACATGCTAAAAATCGTACTGAAAAGGTGGCCAAAGACATCTCCTTGTGAAGATCATCATGCAAACGGTGCCTGAGAGGCAGGCACTGACTCAGATGCTCACCTGTCTTGTAGATCTCATAGCGCAGGGAGAAGCCAGCACCTTGCCGTGCGTAGTCAGAGGTGAACTTGATATAGAGAGAAGGACCAGAAGAGATAATGGTAGGAGGTGCTATGTTCCCACAGTGCTTGCCCAGCAGGTCTGCTGCTTCACTGTCCCCGTCTCGGATCTCGATGTAGTCGTACCTGTGGAGGCAGGTGAAATGGCAGTGAAACCATCTGTCAGGGAGACCCTTCGCGATGACAGGAACAAACAAAACCCACTTCTTTGCATCTGTATATGTCACAGACCATCTTCCAGACAGCTACCTGGGACTCTGTCATTCACACTACACCTCCCTCTGCCAAAGTTTTCCCCCCTTTTGTCTGTCTGGCTACAGTTAAGTCCTCACATCATGAATTTATAGTACCCATATCCACATTAATGTCAGAGCCAACATGCAAAATTTAGGACACAATTTACCTCCCTTTCCACAAGACTCCCTCAGCATAGGAGAAGCACAGATACGACTCTGCTTGGGCTGCTCTCCTTCCCTTACCTCTCTCCTGAAGTGTCATTGTGCTACTTAGCACAGCTCAGTGTATTCCACTGTCCAGGCAGGATTTGGCCAAGCACACATGAAGCATTAAATGAATAGTCAATGTTCAATCCATGCCAGCAGGTAGCTACTTTGTGCACTGCCTGATGCCACACTGGTCCTTTACCAAGCATGGCCAGTGCCCTTACTTAGCACTTGCACAGTAATACTGAACCTGTTAAGTGCTAATAAAGATTCTCTGTGGATGAGAAGTGTTGTGCAAGAGCTGGGTAACCACATTCACTATCCTTGTGCACCCTGTAACCACAACCTGCCTTCGCTAAACCCTACCTGGAAATGTTACCGTTGCCCACTGCATGGTGCCTCAGTATATGAATAGTCTGGGGGAGGAATGCTTTGCCTCCTGGTGCAGAGATAAAAGCTTGTTGCAAAGTCTGGCTAAAAGGTGAAACTCCCACAGATTCCCTCCTATTTTCTAGGCCATGAATGATGGCAAGGTAGTACCAGGCTCTGTGTGCTGCGAACAAACAGCTTTTACGTGAACATCTTGTTCTTTGCCTGCTTTCTAACTGAGCCGCCCCTCTCCTCCTCTCTCTGGCCAGCACACTGCTATTTACAGAAACTGCCCATCTCTCTTCAACTGTTTATTCGCTTTGTATCAACCTGTTTGAACAACATGCTACAGCTCTCTTGTGGGGCCAGGGAGGGAGAAAGTACTTCCAGGCTGCCAGGAATCTGCCTTTCTTCTTTGTCACAAGATCTCCTGTTAGGGAATGGAGGGCTGAAAGGAGAAGCAGCTTGCTGGATACAGAATAATCCTCATGTGACTCATTCCTGTTCTGCGAAGCACACATGGGCAGGCAACAGCCTCAAAACAAACTTAGAGGGACTCAGTGTGCTCCTCCACAAAGGAAGATGGCCTGGACAGCTTTCATTTCACTCCTTTCTGGGACTAAATGAGGCTGAGAGCCAGCAGAAAAATGCCTGCAGATAAAATCCTGTCTATGCCAGACCAAGCACTCAGCTAGCTGCAATCACCCAGCCTTTAACTTCATTACACTCAATTGGCTTGGCTAAGGTGAAATCCAAACGGTCTTAAGAAGAGGCACTCACACAGGAAGAGCACTTGCTTAATTGAAGGGTGGGCACACAGCAATGTAAATGAAGATCTGTTCTCTATGCTCTCTCCTCACCTTGTGACCCCTTATTACCCTGACACCACCCAGCAGCACCCTGCATGACCCCACTAATGTCCCTCATGTGTGGCTTGATCTCACCATTTCCCCAGGGAAAAAGAACACAGAAGGCAGTGTTAGTGCTTCTTATGAGTAGAACTTTTTCCTCCCTGTTTTTCTCTCTGTTTAAAGTAGTGCTGAGCAAACAGCAGGGACATTTTGTTCTTTAAATAACCAGTTGCTCTCAGCTTGCTTGCAGCCCTTCCACATCCAAAGTACACATCTGTGCTGCAGGACTACTGGCTACTAATGAGATTGTGAATATATGGCAAAAAATTAATTTGGTGAAACATGAATGTTGGCAAAACACAGTTAATGGAGTAGACTGTAAAAGCTGCTATTTGCATGGCACAGGGAGAGTTTAGCTGCATCCCAGAGAATCACATCTGTTTGTGCCCTCATGGGGTTATAACTCGCCAACACAGTACATGATTTCAACTACTTGACTGTAATGATCACAGCTTCTGCGGTAGCCAACACACCAAATATCCTAGTGCTGTCCACATGGCTCCTCAAACCACCCAGTGCTGTAGGAGACCTGGCAATTTCAGAAGCAAATTCTGGACCAAGAAATATTTGCTTATTGAATGGGTGAATAACTTCCAATAATACATACAATTTGGGACTATTACAATCTGCTCATGGGCAATCTGCAAATGGAAAATTAAAAGAATGAATCTAGTAAGTAAATCATCAGGAAATATTTGCCTCTGAATTAAACCCTGTTTGGCTTCATCCAAGCATCTAACTGAGCTTTCTCCTACTGAAGCTAATCCTTAATAAATCAAACGTTACAAACAACTAAAAAAAGCCCCTAGGAGAAGTTCAGGGAATCTTTCTTGGCAAATGCAGAATGAATAAAAATGCGTAAGTGTTTTCTTCCCTAGTTAAAAAAGCTTGGCCCAAGCCCTCTGCTGCTCATGAGGCAAAAGTCCCTTTCTTCAGATCATACAAACAGCGTGAATTGGGAGAGCATTACACTCAGGAGATATGAGCAGGAGCACTTATTTCCTCTCCAACAAAGCAATTAAGCTTTAGGCTTTCAAAATGAAACACCAAAGACGTCCGGTCCAAACCATGAAACTTTCAAACTTCAGCAAGAACATTGGCTAATCCCCACCACAGACTCTTTTGGCATCATGTGCTATAGTCACATCCATGCTTTGGCCTGCAAACGAACAAACTGGTAAGTCCCATTCTCCTCACATTACCTAAGATCTAGTTTGGCCAGACCTTTGCTCCTTTGCTTCTTTGCTTCCAGACCTAACCTTAAGCCTGGTTTCCAGACTTTTTTCTTCCCATGTGAAAAACAAGAAGAAAAATTGGAAGGAAGAAAACCCAACCCTGGGGATGTTTTCTACTCTATTTCATTTCCAGATAATTACAGACTAGGGCACAGCTGGTTGGGACACATTTATGCAGTGACAGCATCCAAACCATCTCGACCAGTGCCCAGCAATTTGCATTTCACTCATATAACCAAATCCATTGTTTCAGTCAAGGAGCACCAACATCCTTGTAAGCTGACCTCTGTGGCGCTACCTCCACTGGGCAAGCCTCCATCTCCAAGCACATTTCATAGCCACTTCTCCACATCTAGGCATTGCTCCAATAAGCCAACCATAAATACGTGAGGGCAGGGTGCAGCATCCATAGCCCACAAGGATAGTCAATGTATTAACCAGCTCTTGCAGGGAAGGTGACCGCAGTTGGCTGCGCCCCCAGCAGCAAGATATTTTCAGCTGCTGCTTGAGTGGGAAAGCCAGCCAGTTGGTTTGAAACCACCTCAAATAGAGGTTTCCACCAGGGAGTTTTAAGGCAGGGAGGCAAAGCTGAAGTGCTTTTAACTGCCTAGACAATGTGTGTGTGTGGCAGGGCCGGGGGGGAGGCTGAGAAAGGAGGGAAATGCACTGCTCAGACACTCTTCTTGGAGCTGTTTAACAGAATTAAACAGAAAATACACAATGCTTACAAATATTGCTGCGTTTTTATTAAGGATTTTTAGTAGAAAGAGCTTGCTGATGCTAAGAGAGCTTTTATAAACTAATTATAAAGCACTTCTAATGCCTGTATTACTCATGCTTGCTTGCTTGCTTTTTCCTCCACTCAATCCTCTCTGCTTCCCAGTCTTTTTCTCTATTCTCCCTAACTCACTCTGCTGCTGGCTCTCCAAACAAGTCTGCATGGCACAATAAAGGCAAATAAGACTCAGCTGCTGTAATTATGAGAAGACCTCCACCTTTTCAGTCCTTTTCTGTTGTGAAATAGCTAATCTACTCCCTGGCTGTTGAGCTGTGTTCCACCAGCACAGACCTCCCAGTTACCCACTCAGGCACTGGTGAGCTCCAGAAATGCTATGACCCACCTGAGAAGCAGCATCAGAAAGCCTACAGCTCCTCTTCTGAGGCACACAACTCAGCACAAAGCAATTTCTGGACTCATACTGCTCCATAATCAACAAATCTATTGCCCCTCAGCCCCAGGTCCTAAGAGATGCTGATTTCTTCTCCACTGTAATATGCTTCAATGTTGTTACACGGATGTTAGCTTAGGATGGAGAGAAATACAAACGATACATTTTTTATATGTTCACAGGCATAATGTGAGTCCTCCCAATACATAAACTTGTGCAAGCCTCGTTTCAAAGCCCAAGGAGGGCTGGCTCTCCAAACCACGCTCTGACCTAGCTGGCAGCTTTCTCTGTCTCTTCTTACAGCTATAATTTGAAGTGAGTGAGGGCTCACATTCAGCTAAGCCCAGTTTCCAGTGCTTGCGAGGGCCAGAGAGAGTCACAAGGCTCTAACCTGAACTTCCCCAGTGTTTAATTTGGAGCTATTATTCATAGGCATTTTCCATGGGGCTCATGGATGCACCTGGCAAACAGTAATGATGGGGATGCTCACGAGACTGAGGGAGGTAGGAGGGCAGAAAGGAGCAGTGCCTGGCCTAAGGTCAGGCGGGAAGTTTGCAGCACAGCCAAGAACAGGAGCCAGCCTTGATTAGACAGGTTATATTATACTGGAAGAGGCTGGCCTAGACAGACAGTGAGACAAATAGATACTGACTGTGTGCCAAACACCCTAAATTTGGGAATGCCCAGTGTTGACCTGAGTCTTCAAGACCCCAGGTCTGCTTGAACCATGTGTTACTGTGTCTTGAACAGGAAGGGAAACTGCAGTTCGAGGGAAATTGAGCAGGTGTTAATATTCTGCAGATAGCTGGAAGATGGCATGGGAGCCTGCTTAGCCACAACAGCAGCTAGCAAATACAACTGTTCCCCTTCAAAGAGTGGTAGGTGGTTTGTTTCTCTGAGATTGTTATAAAAAGCATGAGGGGTTATTTTAAACATCCTCCAAGAAAAGGCTGTTTCTTAGAAATCAAATAGCAGCTGCAGGATAGAGATGGTGAAGAAGCAGTGAACCAGCAGCTCTGTGCTTGTTTTGCAATCAAGGAGCGGCTAGAATTAATGTCCATTCCATGCTAGCTGCCTTAGTCAATTTTTCTGTGTCACCACCCATCTTCATGCTCTTTCATATGCCACCTTCAAACCAAATCCTTATTTCATGGGTAGTTATGTCGTGAAAGACAAGAAAGGTTTTCTGTAATGTTTACACAAACCTGAGCCGCTGCAGGACATACCCTTCAGAGGTTAAACCGCTGCAGAAGCTACTGGGGACTTCTGGGTGATTTTTTAAATAGCCATGATAGCAGAGGCAAGCACCACTGTTGCCTGATGAAGCAAGAGCAATGAAGTTTGATCTTAGCTGCCAGCCCTTAATCAGAGTAATTAATTATAAATACAGCAGATGAATTGGATTCTCCTTTGACTTGACTGGTTTTACACATGTGTAACTCATCATTTTAAGGGCAATCACTCCTAATTTATCCTGGAGTGAGAAGAGAATCTGTCCTCATAGACACAGATCCTCATATAGTTGTGTCTACAGACCTAAAAAAACTTGTGTCATATCTAACTTCAGCCAACTAAACATCCTCTGCCCTCAGTGGAAGCAAATTCCTCACACCCAGCTTGGGATGGGATTAATTGTTCTTCTGCACTGATGACAGATGTAGTTTAAATCACTCCTGCTGACTGGACCTGGACTTTGGGAGGCTGAATATTGGAGAGGTGAACCTGGTCTCACTTGATAGCTTGTGGGGCCATTTTTACCAATGCTGATGGCAAAAGATGCTCACAGAGTAAGCAGAGCTTGCCCTTGTTCTGCCTTCATGGAAATAACTGCCCCTGGCAACAGCAGAGAGAAACAGGCAATCATTGCTCTGAATCTGAAGGGATTTCACTGGATACCAGTGACTAAAATGACCAAAATCCACTGGCAGCAGGGGAAGAACCAGGCCTGAGGGTGGGGGTGCACAGCTCCTTAGGATTTCTCGGAAGTTTGTTTCGAATTGGTTGCCTCCAATTACATCTTGTGTAATCACAGCATTGTGAGGTTTTGTAATCATTCCACTGTGTTTTGGAATATATACTTATCTCCTCAAAAATCTGGCCAGAATTTCTGAGAAATGAGAAAAATCCAGTCATACAGTAAAAAAAAAAAAAAAAAAGAACAAAACCCCAAAAAAATAAAAAGAAGAAAAAGGAAAAAAAGGGAGACAGGGAAGGAGAGAAAATAACCCTAACAGATTGGAAAAGTTCTTCAAAAATGCCTTGAAGACAAAAAATGGGAACTACAAATAGCCTCTATTTATACTCCTTGGGTTGTTTTCACCCCCGTACAGGCACCACTGAAGGGAAGAGTCTTTCAGCAGTTACAGATAACTGGAGGGGGGCAGCAATAAGGGTAGCCAACTGCGCCTGTAGCAAGTTCTAACTCAGGAGGGAATTTCAGCTCCTAGCATGCTTCATGCTGCTGCCCCCCCTGAGATGGGAGAGCAAAGGGTCCCCCATGCTTTGCCATTCGTCCTCGGGCTGCCTTCTTCAAGCTGTGTTGCCAGATCGCTGTGGAAAGGCGCGTTGGAGTAGGGAAGTGTTCTCATCTGGGGCATGTCTGGAAAACCGTTCATTACATAAGAAAACAAGATGTGCTAATGTGCACTTTAGGGGTTTTCTGCAGGCTGTTGTTCAGGAGGTACACATGGCTGTTTAATTTTATTCCTGTCTCCAAAACCATCTCTATAAATTCCTCTCCCTTCTATCTTTAGCTGCAGGGGTCTTTTGTTGCAAGATGTCTTTCTTACTCCTTAGGGGAAAAAGTCATGGCAAAACCAGGAATAAAATATATAAAGCATGTTAAGAATAAGCCCCTTTTCTGTGGCATTCTGCCTTCTGTCGCTGCTCTATGGGAACTGAAGCAACTCACAACCCTTTCATACCCCGAAATGCAGGACACTTGAGAAAATGCATTTGCACTTTTTTCCTTCTGCTACAATCCATCTGTGGGAAAAATTGGACTCCAGTCTCTATGTCATTTTACTGTCACCACTCACAGGCACTTGATCACCAACAGAAAGCAAAAAAAAATATAATAAAAGATAACAACCACAAGAGGAAATTTACTGCCAAAAGGCAGTAGAGTGGGCAGAAGGCAGGGGGCAAATGATCACTTTGCTGCTTTGCAGTGGGGGAAACAGCCTCCTATTGCCTGATGGGATCCGGTGCCCAACAGCTCAAGCAATAGATGGAGAACAGTTTGGGCCAGGCTGGCTGAAGGTCTAGGGACTGGCTGGCAGGTGCTGAAGAGGAACAGGGAATGCTCATATGCTCTGCTGTGCCAGACCTATGGAGAACACCCCTCCATGGAGCCATAGTGAGTTGCAATATCCCGTTGCACCTTGTATCACTCATGGCCTTAGACGTAACATGTGGTGAAGAACAAAAGAGCTGGTAATCACTGAGATCAGATAGGAGCTTTGCAGCTTGGCTTCCCACATATCACTCACTTGCACTGCATTTTTTCAGCACAAAATCAAAATAAACACCTCATTAAGTACCAATTGTATAAATGAGGTTGCAAGAACAGAGCCCAGACCAGCCCACCGTGCTCCTGGCTGTCTACATCCCTTGTTAATGATGGATGTCACTTCAGGACCAGCCCACCACAGGACGGCTTTCTGACCCCACAGTTTCTCAGACACAGCCTGTTCACAACCCAGCTCCTGCCTTAGCTGATGCACAAGTAAGCAAAGCTTTGCAGCCAAGCCTGGCCCGCAGCCTCTGCTATTTGGGCACTTCCACAACAACCCAACCATGCCAGCTTGTAATAAGAGCGGCTCCTGGGACAAACAGCACACAAAACCTGCCTGATCCCTCCTTGCATACATCTCCTATGCCCTTCTCCCCCCAAAATATGGGCATTTGCAGCTCAACAGCCACCTGAACCAAGCCTCACCAAAGGTGTGAGCACAATCAATGCGTGGATGAGGGCAAGCGCTGTGCCACATCACTCCTTGCTGCATGGTCACAGCAGCAGTGGCCTCCCACCCCGGTCTCAGAGGCAGCAGTATCTACCTGGGTGTGTGGGAAGAATCAGACACTTGCAGGGGCTGGTTGGTACCCTTGAGGTGAGCTCAGCCCTGCCCAGGACAGCGGGTCAGAGGGGCAGCCATGCCAAGACGGAAGAGGGAAACAGAGACAATGGAGCGGGCAGCTGCATGAGGCTGGTTGGTACCTTTTCTCCTTAATGTGCTCTAGAATGTTAAGGAACAGGGGGTGGGAGTGTCCCTGTTTCTTCCACAAACAAGGGCCTTGCCATTGCTTTGTTCAGGGATATTTTCTTTAAAGCAACCCTTTGTGTCACCCTCTCTCTCAGCCGTGGCAGTGTGTCTGCTTTGTCCTGCCAGCTCAGCCATGGAGTGTTTACAAGCCTCCCTCACCCTTCCAGGCTGTGGTTCAGCTCCATTGACACTGAAGGCAACAGACTCCTCTCTCGGCGTGTGATGAATCAATTACTTCCTCTGACACTCTATTACTATAGCCCTTACATCTCCAGATTGAAGATGAAAAAACAGGCTGGAAGGGGGACAGGGAAGGGGAGAGGTCTCCTGAGGTCTCCTTCAATTGAGTTGTTGGACATCTGAAGAAATCCCCATCTGCCATATTTAAAGCCACAGAAAGATGTTTTGCTCCCGAACTGCAGAAAAACTCAGAGGGTTTTCACAAAAGAAAACTGAAGAAATCAAATGGGTCAAAAAACTTGAACACGATGAAGTGAACAGAGATCAATGGTAAGTCAATCCCCTCTGCTGATGGAGATCCCAGACCTTGTTCCTCCTCATGATTATCAGCCAAACATCAGCATTACCAAAGGTACATCATGGGAGAACCAGGCGTTACACCTTCCCTTTTCACTGCAAAATAACAATGTAAGTGAAACCTCACACCAACGCTCACAAAAGAGGAAGGAAGCTGAGCACATGCCTCAAACTCTCGTGCTGCTGGAGGTGGGGGGGTCCTACTCCTTGCTGGACATCCGTCAACAACCCCAGCTCCAAGGGTTCCCTGGAGGTTTCTAATACATTGAGCACTTCCCATGCAAACACCCTGCACGTGGCACAGCATCAGTAGGCACGGGGCTGAGTGCAACAGCTCTCCCACCATCAGTGAGTGCCGACTGTCTCAGCAAAGGGGCCCCCCCTCAATGAACAGGGGTGCACCCTTCCTCACATCAATTGCAATGTCTTCCCTATCTCTGGAAGAAGTGACATGTGGGGCAGCCACAGCACACACACAGAGCAGCCATCCTGCCAGCTTTTGTGCCATTTGTAACAGGCACACTCACATCTCCATGTCTGACCCACTGCTACTTTAAAACCACCATCACTACTGGACTGTGATTGCTCAGCAACGCTGTATATAGCTCCCAAGAATTCCTTGGGATTCGGGGGTGGAAACCCAACAAAACCCCACAGGTTACTCACTCTTTCTAATGATCTACTCACTAAGCCAGCATAAGGCAGGCTTTCTATGGTGTATTTGAACTGCTATATCAAAGACAGTTGCTTAAAATACCCTAGCTGTGATTAGTGGACCATGACTGCTATTAACTCATAAGGAATTCCAGGATCACCAGACTGTGGTTTGCAACATATTATTACATTGCCATTCAATGGTGGTGTGCAGATGCTTGATTTAAAGAAAACGGAGAACCAAGTGTCAGACTTAAAACTAACCTCCCCCAGTTCTTCCATATGAGCTCTCTGCTGAGCTCTGGCCAAGAGCAACCAGAGATTTCTTCTGTTTTCAGTCTGCTCTTAGCAGTCTGTTCTTTTTATTTTGCATTCATATTTAATTGCAGAATTCACACCCAGCCAGAAAAGGCTGGGAACAAACTAGTCGTCATCTGCACTGCTCTGAACTGCTCCTGTGTGATGCTGCTACGCAGCAGCCTTTGGAGGGGAGTGTGCAATGCACTGCTGCTATCTAGACTGTTTTGTGCCTGCAGATAGCCAGGTGTTCTCTTCTTTATAAGGCAGAGAATTTAAAGTGATTTGCCAAAGCAGGACCAGTAAATCACTAACATGTAAGGGAGAGAACCCAAATCTCACAGCTCCCAGACCAGATATTGCTGGTGAGTCTGCCACTCCCCCATTACAGCCTGACAATAGGGATGATATCCATTAAAAAGGCTGTGTGTAGCTAAGGCAAACAGTTGCTCATTAAAAGCCTAAATCAGTTCCTATGGAAATCAAGGTAAAACCTCCTGCTGCCTTTGCTGGGCTTTGAGTCTGATCCTTAACGAGAAAAGGGTGGGTTTTTTTAACATCATTCTGGCACCTTCTAACTCCTGCAAGCAATGAACCTGTGACATGGAAGAGCACTCCTAAGCCCACTGTGTGATGCAAAAAAAGTGATCAAGACTCATAACTCCACAGGCATTTAGGCTTCTGAGACCCAGCTGTTTGGGATGAGTCTCTGTGAATGGTGTCATTGATCTCACCCAGTGAGCCAGAGAAGTATTGCTAAGACAGCCAAGGACCGTGGGCTCTTCGCTGACAGCAAGACCATCTTGTGGCTGTTCCACTGGAATTGCTCTACTAGTGTGTTATGGCATCTGCACTAAGCAGGGTCAGCAAAGGTGCAAGGGCCTTAGAGTAGGAGCGTGGCTTGCATTGCACACTCACAAAAGGCACATCCTTCTGGCCCTTTCAACTAGACCCTGAACCCAGTCAGTCACCAGAGCCAGCCCTCTGCTCGCTCCATCCCCAAGGGCTGCTGGGGACCCACGGGTCCTGATCCCTCCCTCACTGTCCAGAGAGGCTGAGTAAGAAGCTAGCAGGAAGAAGGGGGAGAGGTCTCTATCTTTAGTGCTATTGTTCCCAGTGTCACCAGCTGGCCCTTAGTTTGTCATAATTCCAACAGGAAACAAGGTGCAAAACCAGATCCGACTCCTACGCACCGGATGTTGGTGACCTGGCCCACAAGAGTGCCTTTGGGGCCATCACCTTCTGCAGAGCCTGGACCTTGTCTGCCCCTCCCAGGAGGGGCTCTGGGCACCATGAAGCACAACTGCAGAGCAAGAGGAGCTCTCTCAGCAATGTGGATGGACAGCAGAGAAGAGATGTGAAGACCCCCAAGTTGTTAACTCATGTGTTGGTCTAATGCCACCAAAGCTAACCCATTCACTGATGGTTCATTTTGGAAAATGACCTGGTCTTGACAGGAATTATGAACCATACAGCGGATGCTGCATGGAGTTAAAAAACAGTAGAAGCTCACTTGAAGACAAGCTGAGCTGCAGTGTCATGTTACCCAGACTGAATTATTTCCTGTACGTTAGAAATGTTACTTCTGGCTACCCATGCCACAAATGTATGAGCAAGCAAATGCCTTCCTTAACGACTCATCTTTGACTTCCTCTCTCTGCAAAGTTAAAGCTCCACTCCCCCAGCGTTGCAGGAGATGCAGTCACTTCCCCATGTATCCCAATAAAGAACCACAGAACCCCCCAAGCCAATACAAGTCTGTATTTCTCATTTCAAGCATTTTTGCAATCTCAAGATGAACTGCATTGTTTCTAAAATGTTTACTAATAAGCTAATTATGCATACTTTTCAAAGCATTTACTAATTAGATGTCCATAATTGCTGCTTTGTCTGCTCTTAACCTTTGCTGCCAGGAGGACAGCTTCTTGCAATATTATGCAAACAAGATATGCTCTTGTTTGAGGGAGCTGGTCAAGAGAACCAAGCTGAATACTGCAGCCACCAGCTGCCTGCCTGTGGGCACTGGGGCTGGCTGCTGCTCCCCCAGCTGCCTGAGCAAGGGACTTGGGCCAGTGCCTCTGCTGCTCTCTAGGAAGGATGCTTTGTTCTAGCGCCCAGCTTCCTGGAAGCACAGGAGATGGCCACAGTGCCATAAGAGGTCTTCACTGGCTAGCCAAGCCCATGTGCTTCATCCTTTGTACTGTGGCCTTGGAACACCAGTATGCTACTGCCAGCATTGCCTGGCAGGCAGTGCTTTGCAGGACTGGCACTGGAAGCATGGCGTATTCCCTTGCCAAACCTTGGTCCCCTCTGTCCTTCTGGCTGGAAGCAGGCACATCTCCTGCCATACCTGCCCAGTACCCAGCACGCAGCAGGATGCTGAACTTGGTTCAACTCTTAGCACCACTGTGGCACTTTCCAGGTCACAGTGACAACTGCATACATTTCCTCATTAAGGTGGCCCCAATTCCTGTTTCTGGAAACCCTTGGAGGATTTCGTGGAAACCCTTGGATGAAACACGAGGAGCCAAAGTCAGGAGGAAGAGCCTGACTGTGCAGCTCCGGGCTGTCTCCAGTTTGCTGGCTCCTGCCCATTTTAGAGCCCCGGTCCCCTGTCTCCAGGACCCTTTCCCAGCATTTGGCGTGTGCCACCAGAGGGGGCTGCGAGCCACGGATACGGTCCCCGAAATCCGCCCCAGGCAGGGATCCCACCATCGCTACCCAGTAGCGGCATGTGCAGGAAAGGGCTGCAGGAAAACCCGCTGGCACGGCCATGATCGGTCGGGCTTTCGTTAACAAATAACGTTCCCCTGGTGCAGATGTTATGACTCAGCTCAAAGGCCTCCTACGAGCACAAGCCCAACGGCTGCAGTGTGGAGGGAGCATGCCTCTGCCGTGTGGGTACAGCAACGTCCCGGTGCTCAGCCGCAGCTCTGCCCAGCCTAATCCTCCTGGCCAGGGATGGCAGTCAGCAGCCAGTCTCATGAGGGGCCTTTTAATGTTCCAAAAAGAAGCCCAGCAGCAGCAGGGAGGCACGAATGGAAAAGGCGGTTGGTTATAAATGCTATTCACTCAGAGCTGAGGTTTCTGACTTGGATTTTCCAAGCAAGCAGTGCAGACAGAACAGCAAAATGGCGATTAGGAAGGAGCCGGTTAGCTTGGCTATGTGACTGTCCAAGCTGAGCTACCCCTCCTAACTGGACAGCCACCCCTGTTACACACCTATGGCAAGTGGTTCAGGTCGCTCCAGAGATCACAAATGAATCCTGGCATGCACAAGGCTGCCCAGGTGCCACCACAGCATGCAGGGAGTGGAAATATTTTACCATAGCAGCAGCAGCATGGGTTTTTCCATTGGATGCCACTTCCCTGTTCAGAGTGCAGATATGATGGTGCCCGAGCAAAAGCTGCCCTCACAGCCCAGAGAGGAAGAAATGGTGAGCAGATGTGCTATTACAATTGTTCCGGAATAGTTCAACAAGTTTTTTATCAGAGCATCAAACTTCCCTTTGGCTCTGCCCTACAGCTGCAGGACAGCATGAAGAATAGCCTAGGTCCCATACTCCCTATCACAGTGTGCCCTACATTCCACAACAGGGATCTCTGCTGTGCTCCAGTTTTCTTAACCTGAAGTGCCTTCCCAAAGAAAGGTGCTTTCTCAAAGCACAAAGCACAGAGAGGTGGAGAGAAAAAATGGTTCTGGGGCTTCAGCTCCACCCAATTACTTCATGATGGTGGTGGTGGACACAGGTGAAAAATAAAAGCCCAGATGTGCCTCCAGAAGAACAACAGCAACACCCAGCACTGAGCAGTCGCCCTGGCTGCCACTTCTGGGCATCCATCCCTGGCTGATGCTCCCGCCCTCCAGGCAGGGAGTGCCGGCTGTGAAGCTGCTCCCGCAGCCAGCTCTTGCTCCGCATCCGGACCACAGCAGGTAGACAGGCCCTTTCCGGCCAGCTGCTGACAGAGGGGAAATCACTGACCTTTCCGCAGCTGTCCCTAGGGTGCCAGGCAGTGCACAAAACACAGGAGGAAACGCCTCCTGTCCCAAAGGGAAATCTAAAGCAGATACAAGGAAGGCCAGAAAGGACATAGTAAAACTAAAAAGACTTCTGCAGATATTTTTATAGGCCTTAGAATGGGTTTTAGGAATGTAAATGTTATGCTTTATGAGTGAGAAACTTTAGCCTAATAAGGTAAAATGAAATGTTGAAGCAACAGAGGAAGGGGGTATGGCGTTTACCTCTGGCAGCTGGAAGCACAGACCAGCCTGCTGCTCTGATAGCTGCCAGGTAGCAATACAAGAGTAGGGAGAACCTTGCCTGCCCGGAGACAGAGGGCCACAGTGGGGATCATCAGCCTGTCACCTTTGTGTGAATGTGCTCATATTAATGATCAGATGTCAAAAGTAGGGCTCTGCCCAGAGACTGTTTCTTTGATGCTGAACCTCTGTTCCCATTAAGGTTCCCACCTGCAGCTATAATGAGACCTTTGCTTCTTCATAGAATACCCCCTCCTGCTCAGATGAGATTTATTACTAGCTGGTCACTTATTAGAACTGCTTAATGCCCAAGCATTCCACAGTGTTAATACTTATCTCCTTCTGGTAGGTCACTTACAAAGAAATATCCCTCCTATCAATTTATTTCAGGCAGTGTTTATCACACACTGATTTCATTTGTTTTGTTATGCTTCCTGTCAAGCATTGTCCATGACGATCTTTCAAACATATTTCTTTGCAGTGCTAGCTCTGGGGAGCAGGCACCCAATGTCTGCTTGGCTCCCAGCTCATATCTGTGGCCATCAGAAGCCCAAGTGCACTATGGATGAACCCTGTTTCACTTGCACAAAGGTGGCAGTTGAGGGGATAAAGAGGTGCAGGCAAACTTGACTTCCAAGAGAGGTTTGATGTTAATACCTAGTTTCTAGAGAGCAATGTTGCTGCAGGAGCTGAAATGAATCGGAGACCCTGACAAACACTCCACTGTTAATGTCCCACATGGGGGACAAAAATCCTTCAGCCTTTAAAGGCTGCTTTAAAGTCTCCTTCGAGCACATACACACAGAAAGGGAAAGCGCGAGACCACATAACAGCCATTCAGAAGATCTGCCACAATGAAGTAGAAGGCAGCAAAGGGACAACATCTCCAGCACTCAGGTAGCCCCTCCAGCACACCCCACCTGCAGCTTGGGACCAGAACCTGCCCTCTTACAGGCAGCAAAACATGGCAAAAGTTGTCCAAGGTGCTCAGATCTAAACCTGACAGCTTCCTACAAGTGGAGTTAAAAACAGGTGCCCATGGTGGTTTCTGGCTCTCTGACCAGCTTGGCTTTTTTTACCTGAGACCCTGGAGAGGCAGAAGTGGGAGTCCCTCCTGCCCAGTTCAACCTCTGTCTTGCACCCAACATTGCCCTGCCTAATACCTATCACATACTCTGTAGACTGTGAATATAAGCCTATAAAGCTTTTATTACTGTGAATATGGGGCAACTGCATTAGCTATGAGAAGTTCAGCCTGTGCAAGCAATAATCTGATAGCAACCATCATTCTCATGCGCACTGCTGAGGCTTGTTGTGTTCATCTATGCTCACTATAAGCCTTCCTCTAACTTCTGCCTCGAAACACAGGCCTGATCCTGAAAAGCGCTAAATGCCTTGCACATGCACTGACTTCAGGGCGAGTTCATGGTGCTCTAAGCCTTATTAGCCCAGGCTTTATCTATGGGGGGTTATGAGATCCCAAATGACATCAGTCAGCACACCTTCATTAGAATCAGCGGAGCTGATTTATGGTAGCTGAAGGTCCAGCTCTACCCTTCATAACCTTCCGTACATCATCAAGCCTATGCTGAATTCTTTGTTCTCCACAGGACTAATTCTACAGCCCTATAAAAGCTTCCCCTGTCCCTCTGTCCCTTTTGAAAGCAGAGTTCCCTTCTCCATATATAACCCCCTTTTTAATCAACAGGATCGGCATGTCTGGCAAGACTGCTGTGTCAGGCCCCAAGCTCCTTCACAGCTGAGGCATCCCCGTAGCTGGCTGTGGATTCCAGATTAAACACACAGGTTTATGTGTCTGCTGAGACCATGTTATTAACTCAGCCTTTTATGGTGCCCTTTGATGCTGTTAATTATTCTTTACTAGTTGTTAATTGTTTTTCCTGGGCATCTAGTTTGAGTCCTGTCTTAGAAGAAATAAAAAAAAAAGGCAAACAAAACCAACCTCCCAGTTTACCAAATGCAGCAGAATAAGCACTGTGCAAAGTCAGATCCAGCCCAAACAGCTCAGACCATCAAGCCCTCACACGGCCCAAGCCTGGGTCTCCAGCCCTAGGGCTCTATATGCCATACCTCTGCCTAGCTACACAACAGGAAATTGCTCTGCTCTCCTAGTATGGTTTAAAAGGACAGTGTGGCCACTTCAACACTGAGAAAAACAATCTGCCTTTTAACAAAGTCAAGCTCAGGTTCAAAGCCAGTTAGCTCTTGCTTTCATGTTGATATAAAGCTGAGTTAAGAACAGCATTTCTGTGCAGAGTAGGCTCATCCTATTTGTCCAAAGCTGCATCCTATAACCACCCAGCTGGTAAGGGCATACTTGCCCCTGAAAGGCAACAAGATGCAGATCTATGCGGCCTCAGGACAATGCTTGTTTTCACACACAAGGAAGCATGAGGCCCATATTGCTAGGCAAAATAGGGAAGGAAAAGTCTCTTACTTGCAGTCGTGCTTTTCGATTTCAAAGTGAGGGTTGAAGTTGAGGATAATCTTCTGGTTGGGTTCAGGGGCATAGATGACCCACTCACAGTTCTGGTGGGAGGGGTAGTCATTGGGGTACCCCGGAGAGGTGATGTACCCAGCATCCTTGGAGTTCAGGCGGCCCCCACATGGCTGAGCTGCAGAGACACAGAAGGCAACAAAGCATTGGAACATGTTCAGGGCATTGCCTGCACATAGCTGGCCCCTCCTGGCCACTGCTAGAGGTGGTCTGATAAAGGCCGTTGACATCCATTCGGCACTCTAATGTCATATTAATCTCTGTGCAAGGGCAATTATGCTACACAACAAATGTGCTGCTTTTCCCCTCCACCTCCTGCCACACTTACATACCACATTTCACACAGACCAGAAAAAAGAAATAAATGCTCTTGCCGAGGCAATTACAGAGCCATAAAGCAAGAGACAGATTGATATCAGATCATCTGGAGCCGCCTCGTTTTATCCCTTGTTTTACCTCCTTTGCAAGCTCCCACAGCTGCCTCGGGAGACACTCGAATTTGGATGCTACAAATACATCCTCAGGACCACAAAAAGTTTTGCTGCTCCCCGTGAAGGAAGCTGAGGCAAGGCAGGACTGATGGCCCCAGCCTGCAGCCCCACAACAGCCGCTCTCCGCTTGCTGTGCTCTCCCTGCCCAACCCTGCCTGCCCCCATGACCCTATCTCAGCACACTGGCTTCCTATCTGCAACCTCTCAAGCTAGCCCCAGCCACTGGAACTGCAGGCGCAGGCGATCAGCAGTGGTGGTTTTGTGGGGCTAGCCCACAAATGGCTGGCAATGGCTGCGTGGTGAGCAAAGAAAGCACTCTCAGCTTTGGGTTAGAACAGGCCCCAGAGGGTGATTTCATCTTCAAAAAAACATTTAATCTCATGAACACTGCAAATCAAATTTATTATTGCATTACTTGCTGGGAGGAAAATCTGCATCACATGCTCAATTGATAACGCACTACAAGTCTCAACAAAGTCCCTTTTTCCTCAGGGCCTCTACTGCATGTGGCTTGCTGCCCCTCCTGTGTTGCCACCACCCCATCCCAACACAACAGCCCCATGGTCTGCCACAGCTGCCCTCAGAAGACGGCACTGCCTCCTCACACGCAGCAAAACAGGCAAAAAACTAGCAAAATGAGCAAAACCCAGCAAAACCCTAAACCACTCCCCACAGGGCAGGCTGGCAGGGATACGGGGTGACACCCAGACCCACGTTGCAGAAAGGCTTTCCCTCTCCTGATATAAGAGAGCAACAACATGTCCCACACCCCATCCGCTCTGTGGACCGCGGGTCTCCGCCATGCTCCCCACTGCCCTGAGGGTTCTTCCTGTCCCAACTGCAGCAGCAGTCACTGCAAAGCCCTGAGACCTCCTGGTCTTGTATGGGCTCAGACGTGGGCTGTGGGTCTGACTCTGTCCCTCAGCCACAGAGGTGTCACAAGTCTGCCTGCTCTTGGTGGGGACATCCCAGTCACCTTCAGACTGCCCCGTTGCCAGAGCCAACACAAGCAGCAGGAGCAAGGCAGGACCCCTCAGTGTAATGCTTCCTGTGAAAGAGCACTTTGAATAAACAACCTGCTGCCTGCATGCTGCCTGCAGAAAGCACACGTGCCCTGTGTAGGAACAATGAAGCAGGAGAGCCCTTCGTGGGGGAGCAAAGCTTCCTTTACCATAAAAAAGAATTGTCTCACTTTCCCCCTGTTTTTCATGCCCTCTAACACATTCATTCTTCAAAATAACTTTCTTCTCACACACCCATGGCGGCTCTGCAGCCTTCTCTTTTTTCTTAAAATAAACCTGTAAGTATCCTGAAAGAATCCGAGGGGAGAAATCTCAACACTGCCATAGAAGAGCTGAGAATACCAGAAAACATCTGGTTTTGTTCCACAGGAGAGCTTGCTCAACACACAAACATTTACAAACCTACATCCTTGCACAGATCTCTTCTCTCAGTAAGGCATATTTGCCCACACGAGTCTATGTGGACTGGGGGGAGGGAGAGAGAGAGCCATTCACGTGGAAGGAAGAAATTCAGGGACTTGTTGACATCAATGTACAAATAGACGTGTAATTCACACTTCACTCATGTACACACTTTCACACCTTCTCATAAAAATTCACACCTCGTTTGCACACATGTCCACCCCCTCCAGCAAAGAGAAGTATTCAAGCTGCGGATTATTTTTCTTGGAAAGGGCAAAGTCTCCAAACAATGAAAATACAGTCAATCCTTCCACACCTCGTCATCCCCTCCCTGTCTCTCCAGCTTTCACACACATGCTACCCGCTAGGCTGATACCACCAACATCACCCACCACTCAGAAGTTGCTAGCCCCTTACTCGCGCCGGATACTATGAATACTCTGTGAGCCATTGCAACTCAACGGGTTGGAGGGGAACTGCAATGTGAACATTGCTTGCTCTGGCTCTTCCCTAACAAATGAGCTCAGGAGCAGAAACACAGATTTATCCAAGTCTTTAAACTTCTCTCTTGCCCTGCGAGGCCACTGCAGGTCAGCAGGACCAAGGCAAGGAAATCCATCCCTGGGCTTAATCCTGACTTCAGGTCAGTTTGGTGCCCAAGCTAAACTGCTGGTGCTGGTGAGGACAGCCTGAGGGAGTGGGACTGGAGCCCAGTTCTGTGTAGCTGTGGCTGCAGCAAAACAGGACAAACAGGAGAAACCACTGAGTGGACAGGCACACCAGCCACATTCCTCAGGTGTTCAGATACCACCAGTAAAGATTGTCTTTCTGTCGCAGAGAAAGCCTTCCACATGCATGAAAGCTCGTTTGTGTCTCTCAGAGGAACAGATCTTGTCCTCTCATTCATCCCTCCCCAAGAAGGTCCAGGAAAAGGAAGGCGGCTAGTTCAGTACAGCACTGACTTTTCTACACACAGCACTAGGACACGTGATGGGCAATAGCATACCAGGGACCCGGGACTTCTTAAGAGTTACCTGAAGAGACAAAATGACTTTAATAACTTTGTAATTGTTCTATTGGACTTCTCTTTTCATTCACCAGAACGCCTGCAACACAAAAATCCATCACTGTGCCCACTGACAGGCAAAGGGTTTGTCTCAGCAGACATGCCAGCCACTGGCTTTCTGTATACGATCAGGCCTGTTTTGTACACAGTAGAGAGTCAAGCTTCAACATAAATGTGTCCTTTCAAACTCATGCATTGTATCCATGCAAAGAATAAAATTCAGAAGAAGGAAGGTGAGTGGCATGGCTACTGCATGCCTTGGGAGCAAGATGTACTCCTCAGCTAATGGGCTCTGGCAGCTTTTGTGAGCCCTGAGTTCACTTAATAAAGCTAAAATGAAAATCTGAAGTATAAGCCAAGTCTGCCAGGTGCGTGGGACATCCCGTTGCTCAGTAAGCAAAATGCAGGCATTGAAAGCAAGCTGCTGGGGCCCCTGCCAGCCTGCGTGGTGGAGGAGCCAGTGCAGTGAGGCTGTGGGAGAGCAGCTGGGCTCCTCAATGGAGTCTATGGAGGTTGACACTCCCCAGCAGTGTTGGAGCACGTTGTGTTCTAGATGGGAGATCCCCAGATCCCCTCCTTTGTTATGGACCACCACATGACTTAAAGCTATCCCAGCAACACCCTGCTTGCAGGACCACTCCACAAAAGCACACCCCAGAGGATGGCAAACATACCATACGGGTGGGCAAGGAAGCTCTGGAAGACAAACTCCTGCAAATGCCACAGCATACAGCAGGCAACTCCCGTTTCCCATGGAGATGGGCATCAGCAGCTGAGTTCTTCACCCTTTGCAGGGGGCAGACCTCTCTTTCCCTGCCCTGACCTGCTGGAGATATCCAGGCTGATGAAGTCTTCTCCTGCCTCCCCCAGGCTGCAATGAGCAACCATCACTCAGGGGACCCAAAAATAACAGCCACGCCTCAGAAACCTCCACCCAGACTTTGGACTTTTCAGCACTTCAGCTCATCAGCACAGGCTGAAACCTTAGGCCAGAAGCACAGCGTTCTCCTACTTGAATTTCCTGGCTATTAAACCCCTCTGGATTTCCCTCACCCCAGGAGAGCAGGGCTCACTGTTATTGTTGGACCTTCAACACAGACACTAAAGCCAACTCTGCCTGTAACAAAAATAATCATCACCAGAGAGGCCCGTTTCACAACAAACACACAAAACAGCCTCTCAGAGCTTGTAGTGTCCAGCAGAAAACTATCACATGTTTTGATCTCCTGGGTACAGTTGACTCTGGGGATGTAATCCAGGGCTATGCTCAAAATTTAAGGCATTCTTGTTGCCTTAGAGGCAAGCAGCAGCATTTCTGTCTGTGCTACTCAGAAAGAGCAGCCTTTGAGGGCAGGAAAGGAGCAAGGGAGAGAGATGCCTGCAGTTCCATGGCAGAGATGCACCGCCTAGCCTCATCACTAATCTCCCTTCCCCACGAGGCCCTCACAGCCCAGCTCCACACTCTCATCCAACTCCTGAAGAAGATTTCTACATCCCAGGATTCAGCACTGAGCAGAGTAGATCCACCCTGCCAACCACCCAACAGTGCAGCAAAACACAGGTCCTGGCTCACACAACCCACTGCTCTCAGGGCTGCTGACCTTGGCACGAGACATTGTGCATCAAACCCTGAATTTCAGACCCATTAAGAGTCAAACAGCTCTTCAAGAAGTTAAGTTTTCCAGGGTCCATGTGCAGCCAAGCACTTTGCCAAACCCTGGCATGGAGGGGATAAACAGATCTCTCCTGCTGAGGATTCATTAGTGTTCACTCTGCCTCATTCCTGAGCCTGGGAAAGAGTCTGGGTATGGCTAACGTGGCTGGGGCTCTCACACCAAACCGTACAGCACAACTTTCGTGTCAGGCAGGAACATAAATGCAAACTCTCGGGATTTAAATGATATTGCTTAGCCATCAGCCAAGAAGAGAGACATAATGCAGAGGAAGCTAATAAGATTAGATATTTTATCCCCAGTAGCATAGATCATTTTAGCAGAAGCATGTTTGCTTTGGATTGTGAGATAAAGCTTCAAAGGCTTCCTGAACAAATTAATGGACAAACACACCCAAACAACACAAAGCACTTACATGCACATTTCATCCCAGAGCAGTATACACATCCACGTCTTGGGATTTCACACAGCCAGGGAAAGTCCCCTGGACATTTCATCAGGGACCTTCAATGCTTTAACTAAATTTTTGCTTAAGAGTAAAGGCACAGCAAAGCAGAATTTAAAGACTGCTTTTGTGATCTGAACTAAGGGTTTGTTTGATTCAAAGTGTTTCAAGCGTGTCATGAGACAGGCTCATAAAAACACTGTCTCGGCTTAAGCAAGAGAGGAACGCACCAATCCATCAGTTGAGGAATGCGGCCGTTTGACCACTTCCTAATGCAACTGGGAGGGATGCAATATATTCACTTTATAGCGCTGGACAGCAGTGAGAGGGGAACACCGGAAAGCTCAGCAAATGGAACATTTGAGCTGTGAGCCTTAGCAGAAAAAGAGATCCTTTCAAATTATTTTTAAATATGAAGGGAGTGTTGGAGGGAGGAATAAAAAGTGAACTGAAGATTTCTGATGCCTGCACTTCCTTTGCCATGTTAATCCACAGATGAATTAAGTGGAAACCTGAAATAGAGACCTAGTCAAGCTTCACTGCAGAAAATGAAAGGGCCAAATCTTGCATGCAAATCCAGGTTATTTGCTTTGAAATCACTGAGTTCAGCTGATATCCACCCCTGCAGTTCCAGATAGCCACCTTTTGGGGGCTGGCATCACCTTGTATGCACGCCTTCCTTCAGTGGCAATCCTGACCTTTAAATGTTGCCACTTTGGGGTTTTGGTAGTTCCTCCCCCCAACCTCTTATCTCTGATGAGATCTTATAGCCTCATTTTACACGGTGCCACCTCCTCTAACTTTGTTATTTGTCATCTTATATCACAGACAAATGCAATTCCAATAGGGCAACTGGCTTAATAGTGTTAGTCTTTATATAGATATATGTGCACACAATTCTCCCAGCTTGCCTGGAAATGTAATTGGTGGGTCTGGAATTACAACTCCTGGCAACTCCAGTAATCATATGAGAGAGAGTGTGAGTGTGTGTGTGTGCGCACATGCACGGGAGAGGGATAACTGCATACTGAACTTGCAGGAATCATGCCTGTTTCTCCTGCCTCTATGATAGGCTCCCAGGGGTTTGAAGTCTTGTGGAAACACACTGCCATCTCCCAGGAATAGGTGGCATCAGGAGATCTTCAAGCTGCAGATCAGGCAGTTTCTGAGGAAACCTCACTGGTACCACAAGCAGGGAACCGGAGGCTTGGGGACACTTGAAAGCTCAGAGCAGAGGCAGAAATAAACCACAGGCTTCCTGCATGGCAGCCTGCCACCTTACCTATTGGCTACAGTAGGAAATAATATGAGGATGAAACAATTTGCTGTGCCACCCCCATGAATGCTATCAGTAACAGGCTGGTTTGAGGGCCATGGAGGAAAAGCAAGAGACATTTTAATTCCACGTATTAAAGAAGCTCTTTCATGGATTCACCTAGGATTCCTCTCTAAAGAGCTTCAGGCTTGATGAAAGGTGTTCAATGCCTCTGAAATACTAATCAGTATTGTTATTATGACAATTCCAAGAAGAAAAAAAAAGTCTATCTCATCTCTCATCTCCCCCTGCACCCTCCCAGCTTCCTCACACCTTTGGAGCCCATCTGTCAGGGTCCATTCTGAAACCAAATCCTGCCTTTCCCCACAGGGCAATGGCAGCTTGTTCCTCCTTCCCAGAGCGGCTGGCAGAGCCTCTCCGAATCCCACAACACCCCCAGCAGCCCTTCCTCCCAGGGGCCCTGTTTGACCCACAGAGCAAAACCTGCTGCCCTGGCAAGAGGCAGCCCCATGGATAGAATAGGAATGGAGGCAGTGCCTCTGGAGCCACCCGGGGAGATGCCCTGCTGCAGCTCCCTCTGTGCATGCTGCTGAGCAGCGGCAGCTTCTGCCTTTATGATGGTTTGCTCAAACCCAGCTACTGCAGAGCTGCACTACTAGTGCTGAAGTTATTACACATTCTGGCGAGTGCCTTAAACACATTGTTTCCTGCTGAGCACATATTCAGCAGTCAAACAGAAACAGAGAAAAGCAGGAGCAAGCCTGGGGGTGTGCAAGGGGGAGAAAGTTGCCACAGGTCTCTGAGTGTGTGAGGGAGAGCGCAGGGAAGGGAAGGATGGAGAAGTGTGCATGTGGCAGGCAGCAAAGTTGGGGTGTCTGGAGGGGCTCTGTGAAAGAAAAGGTAGAGATTTGTGTGCTTGTGAAGAGAGAGGAGGAACCAGGGAGATAAGTGTGTGTGTATGTGCCTACATGCACAGGGGGTTGGAGTTCTCCTCCCTCCTCTCCCCATAGGCATCCCCTAAAACCCAGGGTCCAAAAGGAGCCTTTCAACAAAATGTAAGCAGAGCAGAAGGAGAGTGTCATTTTGACTTCACCATCTTCCTAGGAGGGATGTAGAAACAGGCAGGCATTCAAGCCCCACACAGACAGCACTTCACAGCTAGGGGTGACCCACCAGAACAGCTGGGGCAGATGTCTTGCCTTTGTCTCAAATGCATGGGGATAAATCAGGACAGGTTTCAAAGACCCAGAACCCAACACTTCATCTCTGGAGCCCATTTTCTTCGACTCATCAAGTACGAAGAGAAGGGGAGAAGTATTCAGACAGAAAGTCTCTGCAGCCATCCATCCCTGCAAGTAGTACTTCAGGCTGTTCCGCATGCCGACTCACTGCTTGTACCCTTTCCCCCAACCTGTTTGGGAAGAGGCTGTGACACCAAGGCTGCAGTTGGAGCCCCAGCCCCCGCAGCATTACCCTATAGCCATCCTCCCCAGTGAGATCCACAGGCACTGCTTGCACACAGAAAGGGTTACAGCTCCGAGTTGTGATTTCGAGTGTTTGGCCCTGTGCCTGCCGACCTCGCGCTGACAAACCTCTCCTCTGTGTCTGCGCTTGTGTCTTTTTATTGCGCAGGCATCAATCCTGGCTCAGGATCTGGCCTTCCGAGATTGCGATTTGGCTCAGGCAGGGAGAAGGCTGACCCTTTGATTCTGAGCATGATTAAAACCATGCTACTGTAGCGCTATGCTGTGCACAACACTGCTAGCAACAGCTCTGATTTATGTTGTTGCTAGTATTGCGGTTTCCACCAGGGTGTAGACAGGGATTTCGAAAATAGCCCAGCTACCTCTTTGTCTGTGTGTGTATTATAATTAGATATGTGTCAAAGGGCTGTTACAGAGTGAGGGTAGAGCTGGAAATGCTCACACCCCACTTCTGCCCCCACCTCCATGCTGACACCACTACCCCCAGCTTGGGCTCATACAGGCACACCAGCTCTCCGCACTTCCTGGATCAGACAACTGTATTCCTGAGACCCCATGGGGATGCGGTGGCGATGACTTCACCACACAACGGAGAGCAAGTTTAGCAGCTCCCAGGTTTGCTCTCAGGCTGCTGCAATATGCCCCCACCATCGTGGCTAAATGCCGACTTTCTCTATTTCGATTTCAGATAGGATCACAGGTCTCAGATATAGACGATTTATTTTCCTAGCACAGCTGGTCTGTCAGAGGTCATATAATTTGGCAGCAATCCCAGTGCTTAAAAATTAATTTTTCCTTATTAATACAACTGAGGGTCCCACAGGATAGGATCCCAGCCTTATCTGAACCCGACAGCTTCCTAAACCGCATGAAGGATGCTTTCTCCTCTCAGGCTATCTGTGATACAAGGCCACCATGTCCTGGAACCCAGCAGCACTGGAGGTTCCTGCTAGGAAACCAACCCACCCACCTGACCAGAGTGGCAGGCTGCTTGGACAGGGAGCGCAGCCTTCTCCAGACCAGCAAAGTAGGTTGGTGTTGCATTTTAACCTTCAAAGCCATGCATGAGGTACCAAACACCAAGTAAATACTGTGAAGGGGGCTGGATGGGAGAAAGAGCAGCACAGCGAGATAGGAAGCACCTCTGTAGAGCCCCTTGGGATCAGCATGTCTGACTGTCACTCCAGACACCACACAGCATGATTTTTCTGTGTCAGGGAAGTTAGGAAAACAAAATGCAGCATCCTAACCTGGATCAGAACCCCCCAATGTGCTTGTATTGGTCGTTTTCAGTGATAGACTGACAACTGTCCGATTCCTAGGCTAAAAAAGCTTTTGTTCCCAATAAGAGCCAAGTTAACAGCGCAACGGGCAAAAGGCACTACACTCCAGGTTTGCGTGGGTATGCGTGTGCGTGTTTGTATGTGTGTGGCTGTGTGCCTGCTTGGCAGCAATTTGTTTTGATCCCCCTCCCCACCTTGCTACATCCCTTAAGTCATTACTAAAAATACTAGCTTTTAAGCAAACTATTTGGAAGGCTTCAGGAGTGAGCTTTGCTTGGAGCTGCATAAACATCATCTGAACGGCTCAGCACTTGGGTCACTCGGATCCGTTACTTTCTTACTTGACTGCTTTTTACGGGAAGATGAAAAACACACAGCCAGCCAGCCTTCAGATTTATCTTCCAGGGTCTCCCACCCACTCCCCTCCATGGTTATCTCAGGGTTTGCTTGGCTACATACAAATTGGCAGCTGCACTGTTTATCTCTTACTGTAGAAATATTACACGTGGGGTTTTTTTCCATGTGGATTATCATATTATTGTCTATTAAAAACGTCTCCCCTCTCTACTAACCTCCCTTAGGGAATCTTAACAGGGACTTTCATAATGGGGGAAGGCTTTCAGATACACCAGACTGAAACATAAATCCACCTACCTCTGGCATGTTTTTCTTACTAGGCTGGCTAATTCACTGGAGCCGAGCATAGGCTGATTGAGGGTCACATCCCATTACCCCATACCTTTGAGAGCTGGGCTAGCAATAAAGTCATTTACGGGGTTTGCAGCACCACAACATCTCGGCAAACAGCCGCTGGTGTCAGCCACAGGGAGACAACTTCCTTGCTGGCTCCACCACCATGTGATGCTCTGCTTAGCCGGGAAAACCCCGTGTTCAAATGAACATTTCTTACAGCGACTTGGAGACACGGATGGCTCATAAACCCCTTCCCAGTTACAAATCCTGATCCTTAGCCCACTCCTGGATGGAAGGAGGCATGCACGCAGACCCATACACTCGGGCTTGGCAGCCACAGAGATCGTGTCCAGGCTGGCCAGTGCACGCTCCTCAGCGCACAACCCGATCTGCCTCAGCACAATACCCACTCCAGGAGACCCGACACTGCCTCTGCAACAGGGATCATCCGAAGAGACTGTTGCACTCAGCAGGGGCCTCCCGGGACTTTGCCCTTTCTCTTCACCCCATCGAATGCCTATTCATTTGTTTTCCTATTTGAACAAAAGATGGGAATTATTTTTTCCCCTTTCCTTTATAGCCATAAAGCAGGAGGCGATGCCAATCGGCAACTGTATGTACACGGAGTGTGTTTGCCGGGAACGTCTGTGCTTCTCTACTGCAAAAAGAGGACTTTCTCAGCCGGCAGAGACTCTCCCTCTTCCCTTTCCAAGGGGAGCCGGTGGCGGGGCCGCCGCGGGGCAGGGCGGGCAGAGGGGCAGGGGAAGCGCGGACACCGCGCCTTGCCTGTAGTGCTGGCGGGGCCAGGCCGCGGCTCAGGGCGCTGCGGCTCCGCGGGCCGCCCGAGGCCGAGACCGACGTGCGGGAAAGGAAGCCCGCAGCTCAGCAGCTGCTGGCTTGGCACCACAGTCCTGACAGGCAGCTCCCGGCCTGCCGACCGCAGGAGGAGCCCCGGGAGAGCGGTGACGGCGGGGTGAGGCGTATCCTGTTCCTCCAGATGGGAACCCTGCACCCCCGTTAGCCAGACCCAAAGCCAGCACAGGGCCAACCTCAGCCCACCCTTGTCTCTCTCCAGTCCCCAAGCCGAAGCAGCGCAAGCACCGGGGTTCATCCCAGTGCCTCCTGACAGCCTAGCCTAGCTCTTCAGCGAAGACTGGGAAAATCCACTAGCGTCTCAAATCCTGCCACGAACCCGCCAGGTCCCGGGACACCCCAGCGCTTGTAAAGTAAGTGCGGTCCCGCATATACCGAGGGCAGGCTTGCCCCGGAATGCCGCCACCGCTGCCCAGCCTCGCCTGCTGCCAGGGCCGCCCCGCACGGCTCCCGCTTGCCTGCGCCCTGCCAGATGATTTTGATTTCCCACCTAAAGTTTTCAGAGGTTTCAACCCGGCACGGGGCCTCGGGCATCCGGATGCGGGTGTCCGGGATGCAGCCGGTCCCTACCGCTTCCCATCACTTCCCTGTGCCACCCGCGAAAAAAAACAGCATCCAACTTTCCAGAGAGGCTCCGTCCCCTCGCCCCTTCACGCCGGGCGGCAGGAGCTGCGCGGCTACACCCGCTGCGCGCTTTGCTGAGGGATGGGGGGGCTGCGCCATCCCCGCCCCGCCACACGCACGACACCCCCCAGCCTTCCCAAACCCGTACTGCGAAATCTGCCGGCCCCTCACCTATTCCCGGTGCACTGCCCGACGCCAGGCAGAGCCCCGGTGAGTGCCCCCGGGCACCCGAAAGTTGGTCGGGCGGGAGAGCTCCCTCGCCCGTGCGCGGCCAGAGACATCCCGGTCCCGGAGGGCACCTTACCTGTCTCCGCCGTGCCTCCGGAGCCGGGCAAGCACAGCCCTAGAAATCCCCACGCGAGAAGAAACGTATCCATCCTTCGGAAGGAATTAAAACCAGAACCAACAGAACCAACACCCAAGGCGGCGGGGCCGGGCTTCGCCTCCCTACCCCGGGCGCGCCGCGCCCGGCGTGGGCGCCCCACTGGCGATCGGCTCCGCCGGGGCTCAGCGAGGGGCGGCGGCCTTCCCCGGGCGGGGGCTGCGGGGCGGGCGGTGCCGGAGAAGCTCCTCTCCCTTAGGGCGACCCTTGGGGCCGGCGCCTCGGCATCCCCCGGGGCGCGGCGGCGGTGCGGGCTGGGGCGCCGTCTGCACCTCCTCTCGCTCCCCGCCGGCGCCTCGCAGCCTTTTCAGGCAGGGCGGCATGTGGCTGTCAGCGCCGAGCGCCGGCACCGCCCCCCGCGCACCCCCGCCCCGCGCCCGCGCACCGCCCCGCCCCGCCCGCAGCCGCGGGGACACGCGGAGGCCGCCGCGGGGCTGCTCCGCCGGGCTGGGTGCGTTCCCGGTGCGGCGCCGAGCCGCGGGTACCGCCCGTCCCTGTCCGCAGCCCCGTGCCCCGGGCGCCCGGAGCCTGGCAGCGCAGGCAGGAGCCGAAAAGCCCGGTTGAAACGATTGCGAAAGAGCAGGGCTGTGCGAAGGGAGACACCCAGAAATTGTCAGATGGGGGAGCGTCAGGACAAGGATTGTCCCTGCTCGTGGGCTTCGCCGCCGCCGGCCGAGACCCGGGAGCGCCGTGCCTCAGCCGGGGACCGGGAGCGGGGTGTACGCGCTCCCTGGCTGCTGACACCCGTGTTGCGGTGTCCGGGCTGCCACAAGGGACAAATGCAAAACCCTTCGGGAGCGCAACCACATTTGGCTTCCCCGCGCTCAACGGTTTTTCCCCGGGATGCTCTTTCAATGCACAAGCTGGGAGCAGCGTTTACGTAGTCACCTCAGGACTGCGCAGCAAGTTTGTCTGCCGCTGCCCCTGCGTGGGTGAGGAGCCCCAGCCTGGGCTGGAACAGCCAGCACCTTGCATTCATTTGCCGCTTAAATTTACAGAGGGCAATAGGCTTAAAGGCCGGAACCTGGCAAAAAGGGGGTAACCCACACCTCCATCCGGTTTGAGAGGTGAAATGAGCCCAAAAACTCCGCACCAAAAAGGTGACAAATAAAACCAAATTATGTTGTTGATCAGTCCCTAGATCACAGATTGCAACTTCCAGATATATGGTAGACAAAGAGATTAAAACTACATTACTCATTTTATTTTAAAGTTGGTAATTAGTGAAGGCATACTGGCATGTGGCAGAAGTGAGACACATCACTGTGTGGGTGAGGAGAGGGAAAGTACAAACGTTTCACTGCTATTCATTTCGGGTGATGAGACTAATTATTTTGTACTCTGCTGTCTATCAGTTATGGGCAGCACCACCAGCTCACGTCAATGAAATCACGATCCCAACCTGTCTGAGTGCACTCGAACAACAAGCAAGCGCCGAGTTGCACTGAGGCCAGCGGATGTTCATTGACAGCAACAGCTTTGGCTTGCCCAATAGATTTGGTTTTTCAGCCACTCCTGAGGGATGCTCTTCCTTCTGTGTGTTTTGATACCTGATTTTGACTCTTCTGTGTCTCAAATCTGCTTCAACACCTGTTGAAGCCAATGTAAAGCCAGTAGCAACTGGGTGTATTGCCTTATTTAATGTATTTTGATGTGGAATTATGCAACTATTATTTACTACTTGCTTACAGTTAGACTACTATCAAGCTAGAAGAGTGTGATTTTTGTGTGTATAGCCCTTGCAAACCATATCACAGATATCAGAGTGTAATACAAGCCCACAGCATGAATCGTTCCTCTCTTGAGATGTGCATGGGAAAGGAAGAGGATACCAAGCCCTAATCAGAGACAGCCCCATCTCACCCACCATACAGCTCAGGGGCAATTTTCCTCATGTTACATTCAGCCAGAATTTCCTCTAGTTAGGGTCAATAGAAGAGTGCAAACATGATCTTGAGCTGATGCCAACTCTGATCTATTACTGAGTGAAAAGAAGATAACCCTAGGAGAGAAAATGGTGATGGGAAATAGAGTTACCTGCTGCTCCACAGAGGTTTCTCTCAGCTGCTTTTCAATAGCTTTCCACAAATCCAGACCTGTGTTTAGTGTCAGATCTCAAGTCTCCTCTCCACATCTTACCACTGTCAGGAAAGGAAAAGCACAACTAAAATACCAAGCAGTACTACTGTAGTTTCTATCACTGCACGTGTTCAGGACGGCATTACAGCTAGTCCAACTCAGGTACAAGAGTGTCAAAAATACTTCTTTTGGGAGCATTGAAGACTCAGATCATCTCTCAGGTTTGAAGGAACTGAGCACAAGGTGATGCTATGCACCTTGAACTTACCTCTGCCTGTTTCCAGGGCAGCAGCAGCTGCTGCTGCTGCTGCTTCTGCGGGTGTTGCTCCATGCCCCATGCAAGGTTGGACCTCATCGTCTTTCCATGCCAGGGAATTGCTGCTTCTGCCAAAGGGCTTGGGGCTCTGGTCTCTGTTCAGTCCTTCTGTGGGTATTTAAAACCCAAGAGTAAGCACTGGCCAAACCCATTGGGAACTGCAGCATTTTTCTGTATCTGTATGTCAGAAACATCCACAAAACCTCACTGAAAATGAGACAATATGTAATGTAATGGTACTGTAATATTTAACATGCCATCTGCATTGAATTTGCTTGAAAGAATTTTGCAGCCCAAGCGTTAGTCAGAGATGTGATGCAGTGAAATTTCCCCCATCTCTCTCCTCCCCTCAAGCAGAAAGCCTTCTCCTCAAACACTGCCTAGTTCCCTGCTGCTGACCCAAGGGCCCATGTACTTAAGGTTTTCCCTGCTCTTCCTTCTAATTGCAGCTCCTTTTCAACATTGATCATACAGACTCATGTATTTTCAATCACAGCTTCCTTTTTCTAAATGAGTCCTTCTCACCACACGAACTGACCATCAGGAGGTGTCTGTAAAGCAGGAAACCCCCCAGCTTTTCTTTAGGGCCTTTCTCAATCCTTATTTAAAAGAAAATAAGATTAAAATCAAGGCATCATCTATTCTTCTAACCTTTTCTGGGCTCCAGAGGAGCTGGACAAACAGGGTCTCTCCCCCAGATTTATGTCAAGACACACTATTTCCAATGCAGAACTTGACAGCCTTCCAGAGAAAACAACACAGCAGGACTGAAACACAGGAATGAGAGCAGGGAAAAATGATACCCAGCCTAGATAAAACCATAAGAATTGTCAGTCAGCAGGAGAGCTGGGACTCAAGCATTTTTGGCAGGATACCCGAGGAGTCGAGTGTGGGGCATGGGGGCAGACATCATGAGTGGTTTCCCCAACTCCACACAGGAGCACAGACATTTTTTTCTTGCTGCAGTTTTCCTCCTCCAGACAGTGCTTTGAGATCCTCAGCTAAAAAGCTCTAAGTGCATCATATAAAATGTTTTTATTAGTCTATCAGGTGCGTGATTACGAGATCTCATTTTATAGCTACAAATAGCCAATAATTACCTTAGCATCCCATTAGCCTTAGTCTTCAGCCAGACTGTTTGCTCAGGAATTTGCCCATACAACAAGCAGACCAATACCCCAACTCGCAGAAGTCAGTTTGGCACGTTGCATTTGAGTCCATAAACTTCCAGTGTAGAGGTGGCTTAATTAGCAGGCTATCCCGTTAATTTTTCATGGTGAGTACCATGGCTGCTAATCTGCGGTTGGAAGCAGTGGCTGCAGGGTGAGCTCAGAGGCTGCCCCTTTGGCTCAGTGGATGCTGTAGCAGGTCAGTGCTTGCCCACCCACCCCACTTCTGCCCACCCCCTTACTGCTCACCTCCTCCCACCATGTTTCCCCCCCACCCCTATTTTTCCAGCCCCACTGCAGGGCAGCAGGGAGCTATGTTCTCCCCATGCCTCTCCTGCTCACAGGTATTTTGTACAGGAGGAGCATTGCTGGCGTGCAACAGATACTCCAGTGGTCACGCTGCCCAAGTGCAGTGTGGCCTGGAGATTAAGTGGCCACTGTGGGCCCTGGGCCAGTACAGCCCTGCCATAGTGCCAGGAGCTGATGGAGGGCTGCAGGGAATGCTGGGGAGCAGCACCACTGCAGGGGAAACAAGGGGAACACCGAGGCAGCCTGGAAAGGAGAAGGAAGGAAAAAAAACAAGGGGAAAAAGGAGAAAAGAGCAGAGAAGGGAGGTGGTGAAAGAAACAAAGAGGCAGAACAAGGGGAAATTAATAAACAGAAGAAAACAGGGAAGAGAACAGAGGAAGCAAACTAATGGAGTTAAAATCCATCATCGGATTAACAGGGAGAGGGAGAGCAGTTCCTGCAGGCTCGGCTTGGGAGGTGCTCAGCTGCAGAAGAGGTGCAGGCGTGCTGCTTGGGGGCTACTCCAGCAGCAGCCTCTGCAGGGGGGTCGGTGGTGCCGGCTGCGGGAGGAAAGTCCCTGCATCTTCAGAGTTAATAAAAGAAAGCTTTCAGACTTCAGCAGGCTGACTAAATTAGGCTGAATATAAAGGTGCTGTATTATTTCTCAGTATGGCAGTGGTATGAAAGGAGGCAATGGGTTTCTTTTGAAGCAGCTGCTGTGTAATCCAGGGCTTTCAGGTGTACTTCAACCAAACGCTCTCGTAGTTTCAGCAGGTTAACTTCATTAAGGGCTCCATCTACCTCTTTAATGTTCACTGACATCCCAATGGGTGGGTACATTAGGCAGAAATAACCCCCACAAGATGATTGCATCCCGTTGTTTGGCACAGTGAATGGACCTGGAAGGGGAAATGGAGGAGGGGATGAGGGTCATACAGTGACCCAGGCCAGAGAGGACAGATCCTCAGTGACTGTAACATGCCCATGGGCCTGGCCCTTTGCTAACAGCAGCAGAAGTCACTGCAGCAAAACCCTCAGCCTGCAAGGGCCACCCTTCCTGACCCCATCTCTGCCAATATCCTGCTTGGATCCTGCTTTGCTTTGGTGTTCTCCTTTTACATGCAGCCACTGGTGCTGGCCTCCAGTTTGTGAAGAAGGCACCGGTTTTCCACAGCTTCTCACCTGCAAAGAGGAGTCCACGGAGCTGTAAAGGCCGTCTGTCCCTCCAACAGACCCTGGCAATTCTGGTGGCTTTGCTATAGAGGGCTTTGAACTGGGCTTGAGTTTCTTACCCCACTGTAATTGTGGGATGCAGTTAAGGCTCTTGAAAAATCAAACAATGACCTCTTGCAAGTGTAAAATGACCCCAAGCTCTGCATGATCATCTCTTAAAAGCACCTATAATGGACCACTGACCATGATCTCTTCAGTTCCCTACTCACAGAACAGCATCTGGTCAGCTGCGTGCTGGAGAAGCTCCAGTTGGACCTCACTCCAGGTATGCTTAACAGTAAATTTTCTACAGACTGAATTAGAGGGGCACATTTGTGGCCCCCTACCCTGTTACAGTCACAAACCAAGAGCCTCATTTAAGGTGTGCTGGGGCTGGTAGGAGTACATCCATCAACTTCATGGACATTTGGATGTGATCCAAGTGGCTGAGCCCTGCAAAACGAGCATGACGTCTTTAACTGTAAGTACGGCCATTGACTTCCGCCGGGCTGGCTTCCACGGTGTGTCATGCTCTGTAGTAAGTGCTTACAGGGCTGTGTGCTCAGTATTATAAAGGGCTATGCCAGCAATCTTATTAAAACACCTCCTTAAAAATACACAAATTCTTAAACCAACAAGTCATTTAGAGCCCCCCTTCTCCTGACACTTGGCAAACGAATTCTTAGGCCAGAAGTGATTTCTTTTTCCTTATAAACAAAATGCCATTACCGTGCTTTGGCTCTTGGCTTGATAGATCCTGGCAAGAAAACGCATGTGTATATTTTAAAGGGCTTTCTCCTTTGCTTATCATGCTTTAGCTTCTGACCTCTCTCCTCTCCCCCCGTGCCCAGGCACATTCCGGCATTGGCTCCCGTGGTGGTACATCACACAGCCCCCCCAGCAGCTGGGGCTGGACACTCCCTCCAGCAGATAGATAGCACATTCTTCTGTAGCACTGTCATGGGGGAAGCCTTGAGCTATGGAAGGTTTTCTTTCCCTTTTAATCTTTTATTTTCTTTGATGTTCATTTTAAAATAAATTATTGTGCCTTATTTGTATTACGGTACCTGGCTCTGCAAGGACTGGGACCCCTCTGCTGTCCAAACACAGAGTCAGAGACAGTTCTTGCCTCAAACAGTTTACAATCTGAAGAGACAAAGCAGACAAAACCCAAGAGCCAGATGCAACATAGATGACAAGCCTGTGGATTACTTTTGCATTTAGTTAAGTTGTAAACTGTTGAGGGAGAGACTGCCATTTAACTATGCCTGTGCAGTATCAGAAGTAGGAACTTTCTTCTGATGCTGCTGGATAGCCAGTTGTTTGGAGATGGGTTTTCAACACAGAACACTTAGGTGAAGATGTCCCAGTAAGTCAGTGATTCCTAAGGGAACCATTGCATTTCACCTGACGTCACAAAGCATGTATCAGTGATCACAAAAAGCGATCTCATAACAGAAAAAGATGTATAATAAAAGACAGATGAGGACAGGAAAGGGAACAGATCTAGAGGATTCCAGCTGATAGCTGGAAGCAAGGCTGAACTGTGTTTTCATCATAGCCAAGCATGCCTGTGTTTTGAGAACATTTCAAAGCATGCTTGGCACAGTGAGCATGTGCTTAAGTACATGCTTACCTTCCTAAAAATTTCATAGTGATGCTATGATCTTGCTGGAGACAGCTCTGCTGGATGTATCAGGATGAAGACTGTCTTTGTAATCCTCCCTTTGACATATGTGCACGTCTCAAGTCAGACCTCACATTTACGCTGCTTCCTAGACAAGAAATCCATAATCTCGGAGAAGCTCTACCCTGCTTCCTTTCCCTTTCTGTGAATGTTTTGAGTCACAGTCATCACCTGTTCCCTCTGGGGATGGGGCTGCTTCCTTGTCGTTGCAGAGTAGCATTTTTCCTAGGAGGTGTCTTCCCTCTCTTCTCAGGATCCTGCAAACAGACCCCATTGATTTTTCAGTGTAACTTCTTGTGGAAATCAATGGTGCTAAGGCTGCTTCACAGTCAATAGGATGGCACTGAGGCTCATGCCTCAAATAACTGTGCTGGATGCTCCTCCAGGGAACTGGGACCTGCAGAACAATAGTCAGAAAGCTGCCCATTTTCTGGGCAGCTCCTATGGCAGAGCACTGTTTTCACTCTTGTGCTCAGCTGCCTTCACAGGACATTAGAATTCCGTGGCCCTTCACAAATTCAGGCTGTGCTGCTCAGAAATCCAAACCTAGGGCTTAGCACCAAGAACCTGCTGAAGTAGAGAGAGGTGCTGGAATAGTGACTATCACACACTGTGAAATGAAGGGTGGTTTTGTGGCTGTACAGCCGCAGATTAGGAGAATCATTAGGGTCTTTTGGTCTTCCTGAGTCAGGCAAGTGACCCAGGACCCAACTCAGTGTAAGCCTGTGGGCAGTACCGGACCTTTACTGTACTCTGTTTCATTTCCACGTTAGCAAAATGGGACTGCTAGTACCTTTTCTCTCCCATTCCTTGTCTGACTTCTCTGCTCAGTTTTGGACTCCTGACTGGTCCCTCCCCAAGCGCAGCACTGTGGGTCTGGTGGCTACTGTGATACAAACAAACATCAGTTGCAGGTTTTTCCTTTTCTTCCTCTGTGTGCCACAGTTATCAGCACCAGCCATGAGGCCAGCACAGTCAGGTTTGCCCTTGCTCTCAGCACCTCAGAGCATTTGGGTTCACAAATCTTGTACTAATAATACATAGTGCAAAGTTGGTACAGAGCTCAAAGTTTTCCATGTGTGTGCTGAAGTTTGATTGTAACTGTGGGTATCATTATCATCAAAGAGACTGAGGAATGGCAGCTTTTAGTTAAACAAATGGAAAGCTGTATTTAGTCTCTTTTGCCACATTGTGATAGGAAAGAATAAAGGCTTTTAAATATATTTTACAGCTGCTGTTTCTTAGGTTTTTCTGCCTTACAATAGTCTCTGTGGTTCTGACTGCGAAGTTGTTGCAAAAGCTTTTTGTTTTTAAGCCTCCTATTGAAATAATAGATATTAATTGCCTCATTCCTGAATTTGTTGTTGTGCTGGAAATTTTGGATGGGGGGGTGTGGAAGGACGAGTTGTAAAGAATCAACAGCTGAGAGGGTGTGCCCTGAGTGAGTAATGAGAGAGGGGGCCTAGACAGCATACTGCTAGCAGAGTGTGCAGGGGAAGATACATCCCCTTGGAAAGTGAAAAGACAATTGGCAGAGGAGCTGAGGGCTTTTTGGAGGAGCAGGGCAGAGGCAGAGCTGGGAAGGGGGAGCCGAAAGTGCTCAGCAAGGAAGCCAGGTGGGAGCAGGGACAAAGCTAGAAAGGAGCAGCATGAGAGCGTACTCTTTGGAGAGAAAAAAAGAGCTGGATTCATCATACTGTGGCCACTAAAAATGAATATCAATGAAGCAATTAGCTCTGTGAGCAATGAGACAAATGAGTGCTGCTTTCTAGAGGTGCTTAGCGTGTGGTTGGATCCACCAGTGTATAAATACAGGTTAAGCTCTGGTTTTTCCTGTTGTGATGTCACTATCATGGTCTCTCTACCCTACCTCCCCAGCTGTTTTTACAAACCTTGCAGGAGATTTGTGTTTCTGATTAAATTGCCCAATAGTTCAAAAGTTACTGTGGCAGCAGCAGAGAAACACACGGTTGTATACCATATATAAGCCTCTTCTATTCCTTGCAAACTTAAGCTAAAAGTATGCACGTATATCCCAGTACTTACAACCCAGTGCTATCCCAAAGGGTGTCAGCTAGTTTAGGAAAGTAATAGTGATTGCAATTACCTCTGGTTAACATGACACAACACAGTTATGAGACCCATTCTGGGCAGGGCAGAGCAGAAGTTCCTGTGCCCCCACACCACCACTCACCTCTCTCCTCTCTGCTGTAAGAAACACTGGCTTTCACCTGCTGAAAAACGTGAAGGCAGTGGCTTTCTCTTCCAAGTGCTCTAACACATTTGGACTGAAGGCAGTTGAGCTCCCTCCTGCTCTGGGCTCAGTCCCATAGCACAGCCATGGGTCCCATATGTGCCAGGTCCTGGGTGGCTGTCACCCAGAAGAGATTGGTTACAGTGCTGACGCCAAACAGAAGGTGAGCAGCGAAGAAGCCCCATCTGTTAAACACATGAAAGGTGAATTGATGGGAGTTCAAGCTAAGTACTGAAACATAGCTGTGAATCTGAAAGCTTTGTTCCAAAGAAACAAAGTCCTGCTTTAAAATAAGTCCAAAAAAATCCCATCCTGCTTCCATTGAAGTCAATGGCAAAATTCCCACTCATTTAACCAGGAACAGGATCAGGCCACTTCCAGACAGATTTACAGCTAACACATGCTGTAATGCTCAAATACTGCATGTGCTTATTTCTATTTCCAACCATGTTAAAAAATTATAGCAAATGCCGATGGATTTGTGCGTATGAGTTATTGTGCTGCTAATGAGAGGAAGAATTACTCGAACATGGTTTAGATGGTCATCTGTTGCCAGCACAGATGAAATTGCTGGGTCATTCACTGGCTTCGTATCACTGTTCATCCCATTAGCATTTCCATTAGAATTATTGCAAAATGTAACTCAATTTCTCTCCTTTTTTTTCCTTGGCGGATGTGGAGAGGGACACAGGCTGTGTTTGCAATTAGAGCCGCTAAGGAATTGGAACTGAAACTGCAGGCACACTCTTGTGCCACACTGCAGCCACTAATAGGATACTCCTCTGACAGGACCATTTTTGCTTAACCAGGGGAGTGGGAGAGGTTCTAGGTAATGGAACAAACCGAAATGACTTTTAAAGCTGAAGGCCCCTATACATAAAGCATGAATGCTCATACACTAGAGAGATTTGCCTCATTCATTCCCCCATGCTCCTTGCTTTGAGCAGCTGAGTCCATCCCTCTTAAATGTTAAGAAGTTTGCAGTGTAAACCCCTCACAGTTCTTGTTTGTCAGAAGTGCTGCCAAGAGCCAGCAACCAGTGGGTTTTCCAGAAGCTGTGTTTGCCAGTCCCTCTGGTACAGAGGCACCATGTTTCTTGCAGCTATCATTACCAGAAACAAGAGAAATCAGCTCAGGGCTGAAGCCTCCCTCCCCTCACTCCTCCCACTTCCAAAAAACCCATCTATTGTTTTCCTGTAATTGATGAAGCATAAACATTCAGCTCTGCAGTTTTAACACTAATCACTCTACTTCTAAGACACGTGTTCGCAGCTATGCAAGGCACCAGCTGCTGTCATTCCAATGGATATTAATTTATATTGTCTCCCACTCCGTCCTCCCTGCACTGATACACAAAGGGAGTGGGGTGGCGGCGGGAGCTTTAGATGAAGACATCTGCTTGAAAGGCAGACAGTAGCCTCACTGCTGAGATTGCACCTGGACTGCCACTGGAAAATCAGGCACACCAGTTGCTTCCTGGCACTCCAGGCTTCCGTATGCACACAGGGTTTTGTCTACTGTTATTTAGTTGTTTACCTCTCTCCAAGGGAAATGAAACACTGGGACAGAGGGAGGCAGGTTTCAGGAGCAAAACCGAGCTGACTGAAATAAAACATCTCAGACGTGTGGTGCAGTGTGAGAAGAGGGGTGAGAAGAGGAAGAGGAAAGCTGGAGCCTGATTTTGCCCCTTTGAAAGGTTCTTTCATGATGGTTGGCTGTGCTCAGCTTTTCTCTGGAGATGCCAGCAGCTGCCCAGGCTCTTGCGCAGGATGGACCTTCAGCCTTGGGAGGAGGCGTTGGAGGAGGACTTGTTAGCTACCCCTTTGCAAGAGTCTGCAGAGACAGACAGACACCGCCGGCTCGCGCCTGTGACCCTGCTGCAGGGTACAAAGTTGGCCTCCCTCTCACCCCCCAGGCAGCTCCCACTAACAGAACTTGAAAGCATCGCACACAAATTCACAGGCTCTGCCCATCCGCAGTGTGACAGCCACAGCCCTACTCACAGTGGGCACGAGGGAGGCTCACAGACCACCATGGAGCCTGCCACAGACCGCCTCTGGGACCGCCGCAAGCCACTTCTTCAGCTGAGACCCCCCGAGGGAAAGCCCTGTACATGGGGACACACAGGGGCTAACACGCTCTGGTAGAGCAGTCTGTTCTGCTAAAGCGCCGGATACCATCTCCCAGATAAAACAAAGCCGAGGGCTTGACTATAGGGGATATGAAAGATTTCTTTCTCCTAAGAGCAGGGCTGTTTCCCAATCCCTTCATGTTCGCTAATCAAATACCAGGGTGACTGGGGTCACATTACATTATACTGTCAGCTCTAAGTGCATACTGTATTTTTCATGTCCTGTCCTGGTCTGCTGCCTTGTGTTGCTGTTTCACCCCCAGAGGCAGCACTAGAAGACTTCTCGTTATTACTCTCCTTGTAGTTTTGCTTGGAAGTTCTGATCCAGGCTTGGACCTGGGGCTGCCACATCCCACATCCCTAGTGCAGCCTTTACTCAGCAGAGAAGCTGGCTGAGCAGTTGCTGTGTGGCATTTAATTACACTAGTAAAGAGCTGAGGGATGGTAATGTGCAGTTCGGATGTGAGGTGCTGTTTGCCCATGTTTCCTGCATCAATTTGTCACAATAAAGAACTAGGCTCAAACTGGACACATATTTCATTCTTTTTAAGATGTAAATGGACATGAGGGTTTGGGATTCTTTTTTATAATGTCTGCGCTAGCAGGGTTCCTGAGACAAACCTAAAAATCCTTTCTTGTTATTACATTACATGCCTGAATTCCCACTGCTCTCTACCACATGAAGTCACTTACTCTCTGTGAGTGGGTATAAAATTCTGCTTCTGGTACAGAATTCATATCTAGGCATGTTTTATTTTGCTTTTTGCCCAAGGTAAATGAGAATGTGGGTGCAGGCTGGGGAGGGCATCTTTCTTTCCTGGTGTTTTTTCATTAGCTTAAGCTGAACTTATTGATTCTTTCGGTAATCGCCTCAGAGCCTGTAGTTATGGGAAGGTGACACAAACATCTCCTTTTGCTCCACAGAACTTTCCCTGTTTCCTGAACTCATGGTTTCTGCTCTCCCTGCAGATCTCCAGAGAGCTCTGCTTCCCCAGGGATGCACAGGTCATTGGGCACCAGCCAGGTGAAGTATTAGTGCTCCCTCTACACACGCACCCTCAAATAAGTAAAGGTATTTAGGGACAGAAATGTTGCTTTTAGCATCCCCGTTCCTCTTGCCGCAGCCACTGCGAGGATGAAGCTAAGGAGCACTGACCATTGTGCCATCGGACAGTTTCGACTGGCTGGTCCCACTGAAATGTACGGCTCCTGAAAGATGACATTGGGAAGTAATAAGTTTTAGCAGACGCTCGCCACCTCCTTCTTTTCTATAAACAGAGACGACATCTCGAGGGGCAGGCTGCAGATGGTTTTGTTTGTCTCTTAGTGACACACATACCCCAGGTTGAAGTTTCATGGGGAATTGTACCCAGGCCACTGGTAAGTCAATATCCCTGAAGTAGAGCCCATTTAAAGGGCTGCTTTCTAGCCGCACTCTTAGGCAGAGGCCTAAGGTCTTGAGGCAGATCAGGGAAGAGTCATATCTTAGGGTCTCAAGTTCCTCAAAACTCTTCCGATGGATTTCCCAGTCCATTAGGCACACTTTCTGTCAAGGCTGTCCACATTCCAAGGAGCTCTGAGCCAGATGATACTGGGATGATTTACTGGGGGTGGGAGATGACAAACAGACTGTGGCAAACTTTTCCTTGTGGCCTTGGCTGCTCAGTCAGCTTTGGAAAGAGCTTGGGAGTGAGAGAGCCTATGAAACATGCACAGCACAAACTTCCACTACCCCAACCTATTCCACTCTGTGTCCACATGGGAATCCTCACAGAGCATACACACATAGAAGGAAGAGCATATTATTATTATTATTAGTTGTTGTTACTGTTGTATTAGATAAATGATAGATTGTTATTATTGTCTTAGATTAATTACCCTAAATACATTAGATTAATTAGATAAATTGTATTAGATAAATGATAAATTAGATGTAACCTGGGATCAAAATCTCAGGGCTTGCCCACATAGTGATCTGTGTACTGCACCCATGCAATGCTACTCTGTGTAATGACTTGTATTTGAAATAACAGCCGCTTTTTGCTTGCTGGTTTGGTTTTTTGCTTACCTTTCTTCTAGATGTGCTGTGGTTTCTGTGTGCAGCTGGGGCTCCCCTCCATGCAGAAGACAAGGGCTCCTCTCCCTTGAAAGGGTTAATGGTGCCGTGTTTGCAAAGATCTTGGAGAGCTCCAACCTCCGAGTGCCAAGTTGTCTCTTTCTCGCTCTCACTTCCAAGTACGATTACGTGGGCCAAATACAAGTTACTTTTACACACACTGTAGCTCAGGCCAAGGGAGAATAAAGGTGCAGCTCAGATCTCCAAGCTCTTTCTATATACACATGGTGCCTTTGTGCCCTGCGACTCTTCTGCAGGTGGACTCACTTCGGTCAAGCTATTGGTGTTCCAAAGGTTTGGGGCTGCCTGTCTTAGGAAGGCACAGAACATTTGTAAACCAGCTACATAAAACACTGTCCAGCTCCCATGTGGAACATCAGTTAATCACAGGATCAGCAGTTGCTGGCACTGCTGAGGAAAACCATCCCTTGAAATGAAGCCAAGTCCTCAGCACCTCTCATCGCAGAGGTGCAGGAGGACAGGAAGACCCCCAGGTGCACATGACTGTGACCAGTCAATGCAAGTGCCCAGGAGAGGTGGAACTAGAAATGATCCCCTCTGCCCTGCCATCACCCCCCTGCCTCCCCACTGCTGCCAACACTCCAGCATCTCTCCACGTGCACCATGGCAAGAGGGGTGACAAGGGGACACAAGAAACCTCTCAGCTTGCCACAGGAGGTGCAGAGGAGAAAGTGGCAGGAGTAATGTGCTGTGATTCCTGGCACCATGGGGCTTGGAGTGGATGCACCCCTGATGGAGCTCCCAGCTTGCTCCCTGATAGGAGGTGAAGGGCTGCGGAAAAGAGGAGTGGAGGGCTGGGAGGCGGGAGACTCCTTCTCCTAGTTGGTTTTCATCCATGTTAGCAGCCCGCATGCTTGACCCCGGCTGATCAAAGCCTCAATAGGATATTGCCCTCATCTTCCTGCCCTGTCACTGCCAGCGGGGGCATGAGTTATTCCTCTTTTGTGTGTGAGGCCCTCCTCCCGGGGACCTCATCTTCCCTCTAATCAAATAATCAGATGCGTTTATTGTTGTGGAAATCATGTCCTCCCCTGCAATGCCTGACCAGCAACAGCTTCCTGGCTTTGTCTGCAGCCCTGCAGCCTGGATCCAACCTCTCCTCTGGTGTGGCCCTGGGGGGTGCATGGGGCAGCCAGCCGCTCGCTCAGGCGCCTGCTCCTTGTGTGTGCTGTGCCTGCAAGGAGGGGACCTCTGAGGGGACGCCAGCAGACAGGAAGGAAAATGCACCCACACCAGGGTTTCTCTCTCCATGACCAGCCTTTGTCAGAGGAGAAAACCATCCACATCCCAAGAAGAGGTTTGTGTTTGGAGAAGATGCTGTGCCATGGAGACACATGAGTGAGGGAGAGGATGGCCCACAACCATGGTGTATCCCATCCTTCTCCAGGCACAGTAGCCATAGGGCATGACATGCAAGCCGGTCCCATCCACCCATTCCCCCTGCAGGTGAGGGGCCATGTCACCATGTGTCTGTGGGGCAGTAGCTCTGTTTGGGACCCTCACCCCACCAGCTGCCTCTGCTGCTGCTGCACCGCTGCAGGGACCTGAATTTATTTCTTGGGCTCTCCAGCTCTGCCAGCAATGTGTTTAACTTGTCTGCTGTCCCCCCCAACACATGTTACATAGCACATATTTTTTTCCTCTGATCCCATATCCTGTTAGGAAAAGAAATGTCCTGACTGCACAGCACCAACCTGAGCTTTTTGGGTGTTTTTTGGTTATATTTTTCTTCTTTTGTCTGTTTCTTTTCCTGTGTTTACACTCTCACAGCACAGCATTTATTAATCTGAGGATAAGGACAATTTAAAACATCTTAGCTTGAGAAGCCTCACTGCAGGGGGAAGAGTAAACTGAGCCCATGCCCTGCTTAGCCATCAGCCTCTGCTGGCCCCAAGCACCCGGGCAGCCCCGTGGCCAGGATCCCTGGGCTCAGGGAGGTGCTGCGCAACCCCTGGCACCCCAGACACCTTTCCCTGTACACAGACTGTCTGAGATGCGGCATGTTAGGTTGTCTGTAGCTGAATCACCGTATCTGGAGCCTTCCTGCCTGCATGGGGACCCACGCAACACGTCTGTCTGTGCTCAGCCTTTGCTTGGCCTATTTATGTTTTCATACCAGTTGGTGTTCTGGCTTGTGAGCCAAGGCTCTGGCTACAGGAGGTGTGGGGAGAAGGGCAAAATAGAGGTAAAAGGAGCAGAGTGAACTGATTTGAAATTAACTTTTTTTAATCAATAAAGGATTATATGTATATATTATATATATATGAAAAAAGTCTTAACAAGTTAAAGCAAACAAATGGGTTACTTGGCAGCTAGAGGATAAACCTGAGCATCCTGGGTATATGAAGCATCAAAGCATTCCCCAAAGCAGAGGGCCCTGAGAGCTGCCCTGTGGGCTTGGTACCCAGACCCTGCTCAGGTGAGGCTGTTTGCAAAGTGTGTGTTCATTTCTGCTCCTGGGAACACAGAGACAAGCGTGCGTGCCCAGGGCAGCACTGCACCCAGGCAGCTGATGGGCATAAGGTTGGCTCCCTACACCTAAAGCAGAGATCCAGCTGGACTCAACCACACTAGAGTCAGTGAGAGAACAAGTGCCTCTTGTTTCGCACAAACATCCAAGGGGAGATGTGTAACCGAACAGCCAAAACAAAAGCCACACTCCTTGAAACACTGCCCCAAACACTGCTCATGCCGAACCAAAGGCTCCCATTGTTCTCCCAGAGTCTGCAGGGCCAGGGAGGACCCAGAGCTCAGCTGGCAGACAGGCTTCTCTCTTGCCTCTGGGGTGCATGGAACACCAGCCAAATGTCACTGCTGCTGGCCAAACCCATGACTGATACAAACCACGTTGCAGGGTGACCTCAATCCTTTGCTGGCATTCCTTAGCCAGCTCCTGCCAAAGGAACAAAAAAGTCCTAGGGGAAAAGCACCACACTACAGCCCTGCCATGGCAGTGACCACCCTGGCCATGTTTTTGGTCCTGCTGCTCTAGTTGCCACCTCCTTGTTCCCTGCACCCCTCATGCAGCCATCCTGTGCTGAGGAAGCCTATATAGGTGGGAACTTGAGCATGCCCTGCAGAGCTGAGCCCACAACAATACTGCTCTCCTCTTGTCCCCAGGCCATCGAGTGGATGTGTGTGATACCCCTGGTCTGCAAGGAGAAAAGGGTTCTGAGGGCTCCCTGATGCCTTCATGCATAAGTCATCCCAGGAAGGGGAAAATTCACAACCTAAGTGAAGCTTCACAATTTCCCCTCTTTTCCTAATGCTAAATACAGAAGAAAATCCGCAGGCAAGAGCCTCAGGAATTCAAACGTGGTGAATGCTGCCTCTGCTCTCAGGAAACTTGGCCAGAAGTAAACATCCAGAGGAATGTAACCGTTGCAGAAGATGGTGCTTGGCTTTTCAAATCCAAGCCCCTAAATACACTCCACTTTGGCTGTGATTTAGCGTTCCTGCCTTTCTTTTCCTTTTCTGTTTTGTAGCAACGGCAGTCTAACCACTCTCCAGCCCATCCTCACCCCCTAGCCTTGTTCCCATCACTGCTCTATCCACTCAGTTGTGCCATCAAAGCAATTTGGGGGACTGAGTTGGGAAATGATCCATGTCAAGGACAGCCCAGTGAAGAAAAACTAGTCTTTTTTTCAATAGCAGCTCAGTTACCTTTGTCCTCTCACAGCAATGAAAATCCCTACAATTGGGGAAGGGGTAAGGACATGAGGGAGGGAGTGGGACCAAGTGTAGGGGGGAGGGATCGAGAAGAAGGGGGAGACTTGCAGCACATTGCTTGCGTTACATGCACACTGCACTGAGGCTTCACTGTCCTCTTCCTGTATATAAAGAAAAATGGCCTGGAGGGCTTAATTGCAACAGAGGGGAGGGAGGAACAAGGAAGAAGGGAAGCAAGAAAACACATCCTCCACGGTAAAAAGGATGTGTGCATGTGCCTCTGTGAACAGTCCCCAAAACACCTTTCTTGTACCTAACACTCCCATGACTGAGTTAGCTGTGATTGATTTGGCCAAATCTGAATGCAGAGCTAGCAACTGGCCATACTAAAAGTGTCTTTGATTTCCTCTGCTTGCTGAAATAGGCAGCAGGCTGTCAGGCTGCTTAACATAATCTTAGAGCAGCCTTATGATTGCTCTAATTTATGCTCTGGTTTCAATCTCTCTAGACATGCCACCTGCCCTTCCCATTCCAGCCAGCCCAGGGAGTGCACTGCTGCTGCTGTGCCATGGCCCTGGCACCTGCCCAGGAGTGCTCACCCTTGTGGAACCCTAGCAAATCCTTTCCACAGCCGGGGCAGGGACCTCCCTGCACACTCAGGCTGCCTCTGGAAACCATCACTTACAGAGATGCAGGTGCTGGGGCTACAGGCAGCATGTGGAAATGCTGCTCTACCTGAAAACCTCCTCCTTGCTTTGCCGTGCATGGCACAGTCCTGCTTGCTCTGTGCATCCATCCACTCACGAACTAAGAGGTCACCGTTTCTACCGCTTTTCTTACATGCATACATTGCTGTAACTACTGACTCCCCTTTGGAGAGAGGGAATGCCTGGAAGTGATCTGGAAAGCAAACTTGCTTTTAGATCAAAAACAGCAATACCCAAGTATGTATACATGTATGTGATATATGCCTAGGGGGAAGGGAAAAGGAAAGGAAGGTGGAAAGGAGGGCTGGTTTATTTACTTTTATTTACTTCTAAACTAGTTTCTTCATATTTGCTCCTTTTTTATTCTCTTTTCATTCCTAGAGAAATTATGGCAGATGAAGTCTCTTAAAATTGTAGCTTGCTGATTTGAAAGTCTAGGCTGCAATTTTTTATCTTCTTTTTTTCACTGACTCTGGATTGAAAGATGTGATGTATGAAAACTCCAATTTAACTGAGCCTAGAGATTAAATCACATCGTGTAGGTAAGGTTTTGGCAGAGAAGCAGACACTGCTTCCTAACCAGTACCCAGCATTCCGAGAAGAATGGGGTAGGTTTTAATGCAAGTTTACTTTTCTTGTAATGAATTTTAATGACAGCTTTCACGACAGTTTCCGTGATTCATAAGAGAAAATTAAAAACCTGCACCTTGAAACTTATATGACAATGGTGCTAACATCTTGCAGCTTCTGGCATTATCTCGCAGAGCCCTTCCAGTCCTGTTTCTATGCCACATTGTTTTCCTCACAAAATGTATTTTAAATATAAAACACTGAATGTTCATTGCTCCTTTATATCATTTTTATTCATTACCTGGTGGAGGCAAAGGGCACGGTTTTATAAAGAATCCTCATTGAATGTCTTATTTTGCAATTTTACTCTACTGTACACGTTTCCCAAGAAATTGTTTTCTTTCAGATGCAGATATTCTTCTGGAAAAGCAAAGCAGGGCTGTTTCCTCTGCACTGAGGGTTTTTTTCAGCCAGCTCCTCTGGCTTGGGTTAGTTTGTCAGGCATAGTTTGGGAATGGTTTGAGAATTAATTCTGTTTTAAAGACCATAATCACCTTTCTGGCCCCTGAAACCAGTGTGGGATTTTTGTGCCAGGCCAGCAATAACACAGCTTTTGCACACGTCAAAGGCTTGTTCTAGACAAGCAGAAAGACAGTGGAGATAAAATCTGTGCCTTTCTTGCAATCTATACCCTCAAAGCAACTGATTCAAAAGTGGCTGCAACTTGTCCCTGTCTGTAACAGGGACGCTGTGTGAGCTGGGCACTGTGCACGGACACCAGCCCTGGGGGCCGCATGCTTTGGATCTGTATCACTTTCAGGTGCCAGTAAAAGTCTGGTGTTGGTTACCTACCCTCACAGATGGCTCGAGGCTTCTCAGCAGTGAAGGCAAAAGTTGTGCCTGAAGGTCAACATGGCTTTGGGGATGTCAGATATCGGGGGAACCTGGGATGAAAGAGGCAGTCAGGGAAGGGGACTTTGTGGTGTCAGTGGTACCCAGGGAGGTGAAGGAAGGTGTGTAGGGAGCAGGCTGTAAGATTTGGGTGGCAAGAAGTGAACTAGGGGAGGGGATGGTGACAAGTGAGGGGTGTCTCTTTCTCTCCCCATGCTAGTTGATGGGTTTCCTCACAATTCCTACTTGCCCTTCTGCTTCCTCCATCAGGCACAGGTAGCTTTGTACTGCAAGCAGGTCCTGATTTTGGCCTCAGTGGCAGGGTGTCACAAGCCTGGAATGCAAAATGGTAACTGGCGAGCAGTGGTATCAGAAAGTGCCACCTTCCTTGTTGATATGTGATATTCACACACTGGGGGCAAACCCCTCTTCTCTCCACCATGTATTTCTTGCTTAGGTCTGACATGCCTCCCCCCCTTCCTTTTCCCTACGTCTTTTTTTCATCCCTCTTCCTTTGCTCCAGTTGCCTGCCCCTATCATTTTTCACTCATCCCCCTCACCTCTCTTCTCCCATTCCCAGAGCAGTCCTGTCTCTCTGGTTCCCTATATAGGCAACTCCTTTCCAGCCCATGGGGAAAACCAGCAGCAGAGCAACCCTCCCCAGAGCAGATCCCATGACTGGGAAGAAAGATCCCTTCCTAGTCTCATTTGTTACCGTGCTTTCCCAAGCCATGCTTGAATGCCTCTGCACCTTCTCTGGAGGGATGAGCACACCAAGCACAGGAAGCCTGAGCAACCTCCTCAAGAGGCCTCTGGAGCCTTTGAGCCAGAAGCCTCTAGCTCAATCAATACCTTCTGGGAGGCTGCAGGAGCAGCCCAGCTCCACTCCAATCTTGGTAATGGCATTTTACTCCCAGAAAGCCTCCCAAGTAGCACAGCTCCTCAACCCAGAGAGGCTGCTATGCTCTGCCCTTGGGTAGTGCTCAACTGCTGCCACATTGCAGCAGGTCACTGCGTTTCTGTTGGTTGAGTAATCCAGCTCTGAGACCCTCTGTCTGGAAAGGCACTACATCCTGCACTGCTTACAGCAGGATGCATGTCTCATGAGGGTGTAGTCTGGTTCATTAAAATTAATTAACAGTCAAATGGACCCACATTACTTCTTCATGCAGACACAGTAGTGACTGCAAAACAGATCTGAACTTGAGCCCAGGTCCCAGGAAAGTGAGCCCCGACATGGGGAAACCATGGGAGACCACCGCTGAGGCAGAAGGAGCACCTTCTGAAGCTGTGGTCACTGAGCTTACAGCTTTTAATGCACCCCTTGTTTGATTTTTGGCACTACTTGTACAACTTCAGCAGAAGGAGAAACTGAGGTAGTGGTGTTTGACTTGTCCATTTTTTAGCTATGAGTGCAAGTTATGATGCAGTGACTTTTAAAATTGGCATCTATATGAATTATGATTTAATGCCTGCTAAAATTGACTCAGAGTTGCCCATGAACTTGGCCATAAATACCAAGATCTGAATTTAAAATGCTTTGGAGTGCAGTACGCATATATTTTTACTGAACCACTACTGCAGTTTCTGCTGTATCTTGTGTTGTAAGCCTTCTACACTTTTCTGTTTTGTTCTTTCACCCTTTCACCCTACCCCCTTCAGTAAAAACTGCTTCGTCTCAGAAGGTCTGTATTCTTCCTTCTTCTTGTTTAGGTGATTTTTCAGTCAGTATTTGCTACTTGGAAAATTACTTCATCTAACATAACATGACTGCCTGAATCTCAGTGCTCCGACAAAGATTTACGCTGGCACATAATCTGCAGTATGAAAAGTAGTGTCATCAGTGTCAGCGAAATGACCCACGTACCTCTAGTGAAGTACCTGTGTAAAACTTTCAGGGAGTCCTAAATCTCTGGCAAGACAGTGCTGCAGCCATCTCGCTGAAATACTGCTTGGACCTGGTACCTGCTACCCAGCCACAGAACACCTCAGTTCTTACCAACAGCAAGAGCTTTAGCCATGAACGTGCAGTCTCCTGAGCTGAAATTCACCACGACGGCAAGGGAATCTCTCTCACTTCTCCTTTCAAGGGCTATGGCTTCAGGACTCCAGCTCTACAACTAAAGACAATACAGATCTAAGAGGGAATCAAGCCAAGCCCTGTGATGTTTTTCTCTATAAGGCAGTGCATGGCTGGTTTTTGGTGGGTTTTTTAAGAAGTCACCTTACCAATTCTGATCCGGCCTGATCACACGTGATCTTTTCGTATCAAATCACATCCAGGTGTGGGGATGACTTTTTAGATACAAAGGTGAGAAGGACTCTACACACAAATACAAAATCATACGTAGTCTTAAAGCCTTTATTTTAATGCAAAATAAACCAGGTAAAATTTATAAAGCCATATGTAACAAAAGATTAAAATCTCTGAGGTGGTACTAGAAAAAACCTCTCAAATTTTGTGTTGAATTTCTCCCCCAAAAGAATCATGCATGATTTTAGAATCAGTTTCACTTAAACACGCAGATATTGTCGGGATCACAAACACCACTCTCTCCCTCACAATAACAGAACGATGTCTTAGAAAGCCTTCTCTTCTGTGCAGATAGTGAATAGCGCTTCCAATTCTGCACCTAAGGCTTAAAGACTCTGCACAACTACTGTGACGGAGATGGTGTAGGGCCTTCTGGAAGTGCAAAGCAGCCCCTACTCAGAGCAGTGTCAGGATGTGGCCCTGGCAGAGCAGCCGGCAGGATTCACTCACAGCACTAACTCTGACAAACAAATCTGTGATGGCTGGGAGGAGGAGGAGGTAGCACAATTCATCTGTAAAAAAATTAGGCAGCATGTGAAGCTATTTGTAGATCAGGAAGCTGGAGTGAATTGGAATTCAGGGCTGCATGCACTCTGAAAAGGCAGAAGCCTTTATTTTTAATTTAATACTTAGTCCCGCACCCCCCTCCCCTCTTTTTTTTTTCCCCTGCAACGGGCAATTGCTATTTCTTTATGCATTCAAGAGGTACCTAGAGACTTCAGCATCATCATATATCACAGTGGTAATGTCAGCTTGCAAGCCAAGACCATGGCTCACTAGTGGGTGGTCACTCAGAAAATCCACAGGCTCTCTTTCTATCTCTTAATCTTTCAACTGCTGGGCCCGGCTGGCCCTGAGCCAGAGCCAGAGAGGCAGGCTGCACAGCACCAGCTCAGGAAACCAAAGCTTGCAGGTTCACAGGACAGCAGGCTGCTCTCCCCCTTGTCCTGACTCCTGCTCGCACGCACGCTCACCGCACGCTGCTCCTGGGGCAAACCCCACCTCTCCCTTCACACCCACTACGTCAGCAACTTCACTGCTGGACTGGCACATTTTGGATGAGGGAGCGCGAGGCAATTACGTGTCAAGAGCATTTCAGACTCATAATTTTTCCCAAACATATGGACATATGGGGAAAAGAACAACTTGTTACTTAACGGCTCTTTTGGATTTTGCAAGTGTGTATTTTCAACCGTCAGTTGTAGCACCTCGTGAATTCTGCACGGTACATATTTTTCCACAATATGGTGCTAAAATCATACATTTTACACTGCAGAGAAGCTGACTATATATACTGTAGTTACACGTTATACTTTTGAAAATACCATACCTCTACCAGATATTAAGCCAGCAAATGGCAATTTTCTCCCAGAACAATGGCACCAGAGATTGATGAGATGCTCTGTAATACTTTTTGGTTTTGTTCCCCCAGTTAGGTCAGACTGTTCTTTGTCCCCTACCTGTAGGATGCATCCATATATTATACTTTCTTTTTTCCCCTTTTTTTGGAAGACGCTCTGGACTGATCTAACAGCAGAAGCATCATCTAATAATCTGCTGGGTAAGATTTATGGCTCAGGGGGTATTTTGTTGATCTGTCCACCTCAACCAAGTGGAGCCAATGCAGTCAAGGGGAGCTCTTAAGGAGAGATTCAGGTTACGGGGAGACAATTGCGCAGGTCCTTCAAAGGCTAAAAATAACACAGGAGCTGTTTCCATCCAGATTTTATTTGGCCCTGGCTCTTGAAACACTGTATGTAAGTACTGTTCACTGTGACGCCATCTGAAGGGTTAGTTGAGAGTGATTTACAAAGGCGGCAGTTTATATTCAGAGCTGTTCTTAATTGTGGCCTGGCTTGATAAAGCCACTGTCACAAACCTATTAGTTTCTTTGCAGCTGGATCAAATGTATCAGGGGTTATATTTCAAGGAGGGAAAGGAAAGTATTTTAATTTGTTTTCACTTCACTTTCAGCAGGCCTTCATAACACCAGCGGCTACCCCGTGGCTGCCAAGTCCTGGCTCAGTACCCTGAAGCATCTAAAACTCTTTGAGAGAAGTACAAGGCTGTGTACAGCACGTATGTGACAGGCAGAATTTCCTTGAGGAATGTGCCTTATTTATGGAGGGTACTGAGAGATGTCCAGCCTTACATTCAACCCTCCCTCCAGAGGTTTTTTCCTCCTACATTACTAGGGAAAAGGGCAGAAAGACATGGAACAAGAACTGAACTTGCTCCATAATCAGTTGCATTCCTCTCCCTCTCTCCCTCCCACCAATGCTTCCTCCTGACTGGATTTAGAGCTGTGACTGCCCCTGCCCCAGGGAGTCCAGCCCTAGGTCTGAATCATGGAGATGTTCTCCCACCACTCCAAAGCTGTCTCCTCTCCCCTGCTTCCCAGGCTGGCTGGTGGGTACAGATTGGTGTGAATGCAAATGACAGAGTCTGCTGGGCAGCTGTAAGTGCTCCCCAGGCCTCAGGGTTATGCCAGTCTCTCACCAGCATTAGCAGCACAGAGGAAACGTTGGCCGAGTTTAAACACTGCTTCTCATCAGGGCCATTACCACCGGTGGTGGCTCGTGGAAAGCAGCAGCATGCAGACCCACCATGCCCTGGGCTTTCCAGAACTCTTACTCTAACAAGCCCTTTTCCCAGAGGTATCTAGGAAAGGGACATGATCCTAGCAGGACAAACCTTGCTGGTGATATTTAATACCTGGGAAGTGACCTACGTGATTTAATCTATTGCATACCAAAGGTGTCAAGAAGACATCAAAGAAATCCTTGTGCTTAATGCATGCCACAGTCTCTCCCTGATGAGGAGAGGAGCCCAAATGTCTTAATAGCACTCTGCTATCAAGGCAGAAGTCAAAGAATTAAGGGCACTTGGAAACTTCTCCAAATGTATTTCTAGGTGACAAGACTCTATGGTTTCCCTGTGACAAAACCCTTGAGACAAAGCTTTGCACAGCTGGGCCAGTAGCACAGGTCCCTGTGGCTGGGGACATGCATTCCTGATCTTCCCAAGGATGGCTGGCTGCAGAGCAAGCTCAGGCTGCGTGGGGCAAAGAGCAGGCATGAACCCCACCTCCCTGTACCCCCCTCCAGCTCTGCTGTGCTGCTGGCCTCTCTTCCCATCCACACCTTCTCTTTTCCTATGCACTGCTGCACATACCATTCCCCACTGGCCCGATGGCCCCTGACTGCAGGAACTTGTTTGTCACTTGGCACCAACTGAGGCTGAGCTCCACTGTGGGGACTTCGGGTGGCCCTGCACCGACAGGCTCCTTCCCGGGGCAGCAAGGCTGGCGAGGGCAGGGCACGCTGCTGCTGGCACTGTGCTGTAACCTGGCTGTGGCAGGGCTCCTGCTGGAGCCAAGGTGGCACCTGATGCAGTAATTTAATATGAATCATGGAGCTCATGTCTGCTGTCATCTGCTCAGGCACTTCTTGTAGGCCAGCTCTACTGAAACCCCAAGAGCTGGGAGCAGCTGAGGATCTGATCTCCAGGGTTTACATTTGAAGAGCACATACTGTATAACTAAGAAACAGTCATGAGTGTACACACGTATAGACATGTTTCTTGGGTGGCTGGCTGCCCTGTCCTCTGTGAGCCTGCCCAAGCATGGTGGGTAAAGCTTTTTGCCTTACTTTAAATGCAGCAGCTGCAACAAGAGGAAAATCTTGCTACACAACCTGGAAAAAATGAAGGCTACAAGATAAATGCTGCCACCAGCAAACAGAAAGAGGAAGACAGGCCAGATTACAAATCTGCAGCATCCTTACAGCACAGCGCTGCTGGTCTGAACGTGCCTGGAATGTGGCCACTACCTCCATGGCAGTCCCTTGTCAAGTCACACTGGATTACACAAGATTCTCAGCTCTGCACAAAGTCCTTATTGCATGCTGTGTTCCCACTTAAAGGCTGTACAACAGCACTCTGAAGTAAACTCTGGTGACACCACTGCTCTTTGTATATACAGACAGCTGCACACTGTATAGGTGTAACTGGATTCGGTAAATAGCCCTGAGGTGTATTAAGTGTTGCGCTTCTTTTACAGCAGCCACTGTCTGTTTTTAAAAGGAATTAAAAAATACTCAACTGTCTGGTACCTCATGTACTCAAAACACATTGTACCTCATGTGGCTTTAGTTTGCCTGTTAGAAAGCACCTACGCTGAGCCCAGCTCAGTAAGAATGACTCCAGGTCTCGTGTGCCACTCTGACAGGCAGCTATGCTTAGGAACAACTCTACAAGGATATGATGTCCAGTGGGATTCCTCCCCAGCTGTGCTAGCAAGTCCAGTGTGTAGCTATACAGCTGCAGTCATGGGGTTCTTCTGCCTGGGATCCTGTTGCCTGTACTGGTACTGTTCTGGACTGGTCCCACGGTGTCGGACAATTTCATTATAGGCTGGTGCACGGTGGGACTGAGGAGGGGAAGGTGGCACATCCTGCCGGAGGGGTCCTTTATGCTGGTTTGTGATGGGCTGGACTGGGTAGTACTGAGGGTACCTCAATTCTGCCACTCTTGTGTCTGGCGCACGGATGTAGTTCCCCTTAGTTGGGTGGACAACAGGCTGTCCTCCTTGGTAGTAAGGAAGATCTCTCTCTTTGTACACTACTCGTGGCCCTGTTAAATATTCCAGTGGCTCTGCAGGTCCACGCCTGAGGAGGAAAAACATAATGAAGCACATTAAAAAGCACATTAAAAGGGCAATCTGCTAGCCCAGCGATGCGTTATTGTACTCTCAGTCTATGTTTACTTTGGGAAAGGAAATGCCACCTCAAGCATGAGAGGTCCAGATGAATCAAAAGAACTTCTGAAGGGTAACGAGCCTCCCACCTGTGTGCTACGAAAGTTTGTGACACCCAGGATGCTGGAGGAAAGGTCCAGCGCACATCACAGCCCTCTGACAATGGCAGAGCACTGGAGCTCTTCAGCACCCAAAGTCAGCCTCCTCTGATCCATTTGCCATAATGGAAACACAGCTCCTTTAAACAATGCATGTTTGACTGAATCTTATCTAGCCTGAGGATAAACAGATGAGTTGGGTCTGCAAAACTGCAAATCCCATGAGCTTTACATGCACAAATATTCATGCTTTCCAAGCCATTTCCCACTATTTTTTCCTCCTAACATGTCAGACTGTACAACTTCCTAAACACCACAGTTGCAAAAACTGGAACTCGGAATAAAGACTAGGGATGTTACCTGTGTTTAATGGGCAAGCTGATAGTGGGGTTTCAAAAAACTCCTGTGATACTGAAAGCCTGATACTACAACAGCCCTGTAACTTATCTGCATCAGTATGGACCTGACAAGCTCTAGTTCACAAGGAAAGCAACATGTGAGCATGTCATCCCTGAGGATGCGCCATGGAGCCCTCTTTGTAGCTTTCTGCATCTTAATTCCATGATTTGCACTAATGAAGCATTGATATTTTTTCCTAGTACACTTTAACTTGTGATACTTTTCAAATGGCAAAAATAATTGTTCTCACAGACATGTCACCAGAGCATCCCCAAAAGTTCAACTCAATTAGGAGTTTTTGCCAGTCTGATTGCAAATGTCTTTGCACTTTGGGCAAAGCCTCCCACTGACTGCAGAGGAACCTTCTCTCTGAGTGAGAGCTGAAGGAAGACAACAGGGTTTTGACCCAAATAGGGACTAAAAGTATAAATCAATTACACCTGCTCTGTGGCTTTGAGACTGAACTCATCAACTACTTAAATATTCTTTGCATAGATTTAATATAAAAGTCATCATTCTGGTCCAGCAGATCAGGTGTTCGCAATTCGTCAATGAGTCCCTTGTTCACACAGAGATTTTACAAGCACGCTCCCCCTTTCTTAATCTGGGCTCCCAGATTCACTGGAACTTGTTTTGCACGAAGTAAAACAAAACATGTGGTTTTCTGCTGCACTCGTTTAAGCCCATGGGGTAAATCATGGACATAGGCAATGAACAAACATTATCTGCCTTGAAATGAGCCTCCAGTTCTCCCCCTGGAATAACTTAGTGCAAATGTTTCCTGTTTAAAATGGAAAGAGCAAAAGGAAGAATTCCAGGCCTTGGACTTTTAGGACCCTATGCTCCCAAGGGACTTTTTGCTTTAAAAACAGAACATTATAAAAGACAGGCACTCCCAGCCTCCCCTTCTCCCCCCTCCTTGTGAGACAGTCCAGACAGAGTGCTGAAGGGCCTGAAGCCACCCTCTGAGATACTAAAAGGACTCTTAACCATATGCATTGAGACAACTGCTGTCTCTGCTCACACACCTACGCCTTGTAGCAAAGCCTAATTTCCACAGCAGGCCAAAGAGTTGCTCCATGTATTTCTATACGAAGACTTGCTCACTACTCAGTCCCATCACACTCAGCTTTTAGGTCCTCTGTGTGCAAAAGCGCATTTCCAATCATAAAAGGCTTCTGCAATGTCAGGAACTGCTTTGTGTCAAGCAGCAAACCAACAGAAACAAGTGTCAAACCTACACCCATCACCTTTTAATATAAGGATAATGCTCAAAATCCTGTACATTAGATTTTATAAGAAGTTCTTATTGGCAGCTACAGTCAATCAAATTCTTGTGGATCATATTAAAAAAGGACTGAGCTTGGAACCTGATCCAGAATTCACTGAGGAGCCAGGTAGCTTTTGGACTGCAAAATTGAATTACTCTAAGATGTCTACTACTACTCAATGTCATCTACTGAGGCTTCAGCACACAGCTCACCCCACATCTCACACAGGAGGTCTGGATGCTGCAGTGTTTTGCCATCTAGCCAAAAGAGCTGTTTCTAGGAAAACTCGTCTGGTCCCATTCTAGGAAATGCTGTGACTGTGCAGAAGGTAGTGCACTCAGGTGGTTTTGACCTAGGACTGTGCAGTGATGATGAGTCTGAGCCACCAGGACACAAGCACACTAGACCTGAAGCATGTACCCAAGCTGCTGAGCTTGTGCCATCAGATCTTCATTGCTGTTACCTATGCTACAAAGCTAAATCCACCACTGGTTCACTTAGAGCAAATACATTTGATTGTGTAGGTAAACTGCAGAGGAATGTGAGGAAAGGAAAAGGTCTGCCTCTAAAAAATCAATGTTCAAGCACAAGTTTCCCTTCTCTGAGAGTGAAACACCTAGAGGTGGCATCATTCTTGAGTGTTTAAGTCAGGGCTTAGCAGCTGGGAGGAGAGGTTGTACATGGAGACAAGGCTTGAATCAGCTTTACATGGATCCTTTAGGGAAGCCCCAGAAAGACAGAAGGCATGTGAGGGTTTTAGCAGCCTTGGTGCTAATACAAGCAGTGATAGAACCAATGACTGCCAGAACTCCTGCATTAGTAAAACCTTGGGAAACCTTGATAATTGCCCAAAACTGGAGGAAATTTCATGACAGATATACTCATGGCTGCACATTCTCCAGCTCACTTCCCTGGTGATCCCAGCAGGTGACATGCGAGCAGATACATATGCTACAGTGACAACACTTTTCTTCCTTTTTATGACCAGCACTGCATGTTGAAGGCAAGTTATTTCCTGAGGATTTGTTCTTCCCCAACTACCAGCCATACCCAGTGAAGTTTGGCTCTTAGGGAACTGTTCACAGTGCAACCAACCAGCCTGGGGAGTTTCCATGAACCTCTGACATGAACCACCATCTAACAAGTCTTACAACACAGGAAAAACAGCCCTTCCTTTCCCAAGTGAGTCAAATTAACCATGAGAAAGTCAGCCTTTTTAAGGCAGAAGAAAAACCTACAGGCTCTGTAGGTTTACCAGGCTCTGGCTGTAGAAATGAAGATTAGGACTAAGTCTGGGACACCGGGGGCAGCTCCAGTCAGGAAGAACAGGGCTCCACCAAAGCAGCACCATCTTCACTTGATAACTCATGGTGTAAAAGTATATGCTATTGTTTATCCTTAACCAAATTGCCATAACAACTCAAAGCAAACACTTTGTACTTGGCAGCCCCTTGTAGATACTGTGCTTGTTTCTACAAGAAGCCAAACAGCCCCTGCCTTTTCACTCGGCAGACATTGCCACCTCTGAGGAGGGCTAATGAAATTCTTCTCCCCTCCCTCGCTGTTTTTGTTGGCTCCTGATGAGTTCAGAGTTCACAGGGCTGTATCACACCTCCCAAGTGACCCACAGTTTGGGGGTCAAACCAATAACCTCAAGTGGAAAATCAGTGACCCAAGGGAGTGATCAAAAATCCACAAATTGGGTCAAGCAGGTCCAGCCACTCAAAAGGACCAGCTCAGAAGCGTGCCCTCTGAGAGGACATGCTGAGCAGGAGCTGCTCTAACCATCAGCTGTTTTCCAGATTTTGGCCAGTTGTTTGACCTGGGGGCCCAGTGAAATTAATGGCAGGCAGAAGGTAGGGAAGCTGATACAACATCCTGGGAAGGAACTGATCAGAAAGTAGTTTTGCTGATAGTTAGGTCTGCTTGCTCCCACTGGAAGAGGCATCACTGATGTGGGTCTAGCTAAAAGTGAGGCTGCTGTTGACGCAAGCAATGGAAGGATGGAAGGCAGAAGCATCAGATTCAAGAAAGGAGCGAAACTGATGGGGCAGTGTGAAAATGCACTCCTCAAAAATGTCATGGGCAGGGTGCCCCCTTAAAATGTTAATTTCATTGTGAAGAAGCTAAATCTCACCTTGCCCTGCAGAGAAATTAGAGATCTCACATGTGTTTTGCCACATAATTTCATATGCTGGTTAGCTGCTCTACTGGTTTATCTTCTAAACGATCCACCAAGTAAGAACTGTGATTGGTTTTGAGCTCTAAGAGCACAAAGTAGCCTTGTCCAAATAAAGCACCTAACTTGTTGCTGATGTTCAATTAACAGTACATGGGTTGTTATTTTCTCTATGACAAGTAAAGCCTGAAGTAGGTTTGTTCCCCCCCTCCTTTATTTATCTTCCAAGCACAAAGAAAATAAAATCTAGTATTTTCTGGCTTTGCTGCACAATTTTTAAGAGCCTCTGGGTTTATTTAAAACTGAACCAAAGGATCCACAACACTTAAGAAGGGCTTCTTTTACCCAAAATGTATTTAGTCATTGAAGTTAAACCAGTATCGATAGGTTTCAAAAACCCAACTAAACCACTTTTTGCTTTCTGCAGTTCCCCCCCCTTTTTTTTAAGCTCTTATTTCAGTAATTCTTCAGTTGTGCAGAATCTCACAGGGTAGACTGGCCTAAATACCTGATGCTTCAAAAAACAACCAGAAAAAATCATTTCATTTCAGGTTTACTGTGTTTCATTGTTAACCCCCATTTGCAGGTCACCTTTAACATCAGCCATGAGACACATGCTTGGGTTTTCTGAAAGGAAAGCAAAATGACAGTCTGGCTGTTCACGCTGTGCCCCATCACGTTGGGGGTTTGGATTTCATCATGACAAAGAGTTTTTCTTGCCTCTGTTCTATAGGGAGAATCACAGAGGTCACCCTCTTAGTACCTGGTAAAAAGCAAGGAAGGGAATGCACTCTTCTTACATCACTGTCTCCTTTTCGCTGCTGGGAGAATATTTTGCAAGGGATATAATCTCACATGAAAAACTGCATTCTTACTTTGTCAGGGAGTACTCCTTGAAATACTTCAAAGACAGCTACAGACTAAGTGGCAAATGGAAAGCCCACATTTGGTTGCAGCTTCTTTCATGTCTAAGCAAGACATACAGAGACTCTGGGTGATGGCATCAGGCAGCTCAGGCTGTGATTAAAGAACAGAAGAAAGCAACAAGGTCCTATCTTGTGTCCAAATTCTCACTGAAGGACTCTATTGTATGTATCGTGATTGCATGCTGTTTGTTCTCTGCCAGGAGGATCTACTTTTAAAGAAGGAGAAGCTGATGTAAGAATTAAATTATGTAAACAAATAATCTTACAGTATCAAATACATTACACTGTGTCTTTATAAAGCTTTTCTCAACATACACTAAAAACAGCTGACTGAAAAGACCACACAGTCCCTATCACTTCAGATACATTATTAAAGCCATTGCAGTGCTTCTTGTAGTTAGTGGCACTAAGAACTTCTGTTGCTTAATATTCGGTGTGCATATAACTAAAAAAACCATAAAAGGTTAAATCACTGCAGATTTAAAAACCAAATCACTGCATGACTCTGAGCTTCATTAAAGTCCTTCTTGTATCTTGATAGGAGAGATACTCCTTTAACAAATGTTCTTTGCTGTTTTAGACCAATACTTCCCATAGACAATGATGGGGTTTACATTTAAAAAGCCACTGGAAATCAAATTTTGTATCTTAGCGCTGCAAAGAATCTGCAGCACAAGGAAGTGCTCAGTGGCTGCTGTCTGTGTGAGAGGCTTGTACTCAGAAGGCAGATGTCTAACAATGTCATACTAACCTCAAACACGCCACACACAGATTATTTATGGGCTGAGCTGGTGAAGGTGATTTCTTCTCCTGTTCTTTTATCAACAATACAAGGCTAAAAAATCAGATAACGTAAACGAATGCAATCCCTGGCTCTCATGTAGCACATGCCATGCGGAGAGAGCTGTTTTTAGTTTGAGGACTGTGTTTGGAATTCCTTCAGTGTCAGGTTTCCAGTTACCAGACCATCATCCCTGGGCCAGGCACGACTGCGGTTGGACTGGATTAGCAGAACACTCTGCAATGTATATTACATAGCTCTGACTTCTATAGGCTTTGCAGGCCCATAAAAATAACGATCATTTCATGACCTGCGTTTCTGGGGCAGGGGGAGGAAAAAGCAGAAAATTCTCTCTCTTCCCTTTGTAAAAGAATTTATATTTGCTTTGGATTTGGAGAAGGAGGGATCCATACAAGTTTGTTTGAAATTCAAGCAACAGCACATTTCAGATGCAGTGCAGGCAGACCCAATGCTCTTCCCTCACAAGCAGTTTTGCAAAACTTAACAGTGGCCTGGACTGGCATGTGCATGGGAGCTTCTATGCGTGGTTTTTCTCTCTCTACAGTACCATGGCTTGGAATATTTAGAAACAAACAGCAAAAGCACCGCAGTCCCGAAAGGTAAGCGCATAGACAGGTTTACGTTACTCTAGTTGAAGTCTAGCCTTAAAGCAGCTGGAGAGCAAATGTCCAGGGCTACCTATTGAGAGATGTTGGGCCCCAGCAGCTCCCCCTGGGCAGTTCTTATCAATTGGAGATATTTAGGTGTCCCTCCTGTTTTTATATCTAGGAACAAGCTTAGTCTGATACTAGCTTTCCATGCAGATAAGCAGACTGCAGAAACAGATGTAAGACAGTAAGATAGAAAAACAGTAGTCTGACAGGTTTAAAACTTTACTATAGGATTATATAAGGTTTCTTATGACAGCATGAACAGTCTCGTTTGCACGCAATCAAATTGATTGTTCTCAATCCCTAATGGAGCAAACTATGTCACAGACTGGCTAACATCAGAATTCAGAGTGCTAGTTAATTAAACCCCCTCAATCAGCAACAAAGCCATAAGACACTGTGTTGTTCCTTTGCTCCAGCATTAGTTTATTTTCCACAGCAGATATCAGACCAGTTTCTGATAATCCTATCCTGCAGGCAAAGCTCCCCTTTCTTTCCTTCTCTAAATTCAACCTACAAACATAGGAACTACAATAATCAGGATTAAAACCCTCAAAGCAAGAGCAACAAAACCCCGAATATGCTAGCCGGTGCTCTGTAAATGCCCATTAAGCATTCAAAACAACTAGCCCAATAATCCTTCCTACTCAATTCCTCACTTTTTTGTTCATATGCTCTCAGGCATGGTACATCTACCAGGAGGCATAAAATAAAGTAGCACCTATTGAACAAGACATTGCTATTCTGTGATTTCTTCAAGCTTAGAGGGATCTTAAGTAGATTGGTACTTTAAGTAGCGAGTCATTACAACATGTGTCATTTCATATGTTACTCATTATTCAACACAACATAATACTGTGTGAGTCATTAACCTCTTGGCACTGGTATCCTATTCTCAATGCTAAGCAGTCATGCTTGTTGCTCAGGAACCCCCATGCTCTGTTGGGAAGAGACCTCACCGAGATTTTAAGGTCCCTTTGGTCTTTTGTTTTGCAGATCAGCAGGGGCTGAAAGCTCCTCCTACAGACTAAAAGAGTGCTTGGCCTTTCCTCTCCTGCCTCACATTTCTGAGACAATACTGGCCAAGTTATATTGGAGGGAATAAAACTTCTTTTCAAAGGATATATGCATCTCCAGCCAGCAAGAGAAGCAAATGTTTATGTTTCTCAGATGAATTTTGCATTTCAACACAGACTCTAATACAAAGAAGTACTGAATGCATGCAGAACTCCCAGCACTGGGGCAAGATGCTAAAGTGAAATCCCCATTATGGTAATATTTGTACTGCATTACTGTGCAGTAGCTCCAATGGACATGAGGACCCCACTATCGCTGCCTGAGGAGAGCCAGCTACTTCCCCCAAGAGCAGGCAAGCAATGAGAAGGGAGAGAGATACAGAGAAGGTGAGACATGAGTGCTGGCCCAGTACAGAAGCCAGAAACACTACCCACATCTCTTTGCCTCACCCTAACCTCTACTGCAGATCTCCACTTTTTGTGGAGGCTATTAGGGTATAAATTAAAGGTCCTGTGGTGGTTCAGGAGATTTTAATTTAATATACATGAAATTCTATTGCCATAATCAAAATTCCTCTTCAGAAGCAAACAAACACATCATGCAGAACCAGGAGAGCCCCTCCTGAGCAAGGAAGCCTCCTCCCTTTGCCTATTCAAGTCACAGCACTACTGCTATCCATGCTGTTTTGTAAAGTGCTTTCAAAGACATGTAAACCCAGTTTCTATCCTGTTCTCATTTTTCACCTGGAATGAATTTAAAGGAGGGTTCTTATTCAGCTGTGCTGTTCAAATGGGTTTCAACAAGTAACAGGAATCATTAAAAGAATCTTCCTAAGTAGTAACAACCCAGGCCCAGGTCTTCACTACTCAGCTGCTGGGATCTTAACATGCTGTCTGATCTTTAGTGGGCTAGTAAAGCCCTGTGAGAAGTGGTTATTAATGTTATTATCAAGCTTTTAGAGATGGGTTTTGGTTTTTTTTCATCCTCCAAAGAATCTCGCATTTAAATGAAAGTATTCCTTGCAGCATTTCCCCCCACTGCCATGATGAAGCACGGCTGTCAATTCTGCCTCACATGGCACAAACTGCAAAGCAAAACCATGCTTCAGTAAAAAAAGGAATTTGTTTTTGAAACTAATGGTAGCTGGTTATTTTTCCCTCCATTCCTTTTCCTTCTGGGTCCAGACATTCTGTTAAACTCACTGGAATGTGCCATTCCCTTTTTTCCCCTTTGCAACAGAGGCAAAGCTCAAGATCCAGAGGAAAATAATGGCTGAATTCTGGGAGCAAAGGGGTATCTTAAAGACAAGCAACTCATTTTCGGTATTTCAGTCCCTGTTTTTCCCCTACTGCTCATGTACTGAATTGCTCCTAAACAGTGGAAACAGTCTGTAAGTACATCCTCCCCCCGATACTTTCTTTTGTTAGAACCATTCATTTCTGTATAGGTATTAGATTATACATTTCCTGGCTTGTCACAGTCCATTAACACTCTGGTAACCACCCCTTTTCCAGCCAGCCATTAAGCACCACCTTTAATAATTGAGAGTTAAAGGCTCAGGGCATGATAAACAGCTGAAGTTATAACTTTACAGCTGCCTCTACAGAAGTGTGTAAATCTCCAGATTTGGATAGGCAAATCAGTTAATTAGACTTGCATTAAGTCACAAACTTTGCGGGTGCTCTGACAGCAGATGTCCTGAAGTTGAGCTTTAAATAACCAGGGTCAAACCCCTCAATCCCACTGGGCTGGGAGAGACGGAAACGTCCCACCCGGTGCCCAGAGAGCAGTAGCACTGATTGCAGCTGCCGTGGCTCATAGACGGCCGCAAGCGCCCTGTGACTGCAGTCCGTTCCAGCTGTGTTTATGCTGGCTTCTTCCTTCAGAGCTTCTACAGTTACACCAACATCAGTGCAGCTGCAGCAAGCAGAGCGGCTGCCGGCTGGACATGCTCTACCTGCTGCCTGTGGTGGAGACAACCCCTGTTTTACCACCCTGCGTTTCCCACCCCCCAGCACAAAGGTTCTCTTTCAAAGTGAGGCCATGCAAGTTGGGGGGTTGAGCTCAGCTTCCCTTTGCCCCTACCTGCAGCTGAGGAAAATGCTATGTGGATGGCCCTAAAGTCACTGCTAGCCAGTAAATGATCAAAGCTGGTGAGATCTGGAGCTGCAGGCCACTGGGCTCTTCAGGGGCATGGGTAGTAAGGGGTTAACCTTCAGTCATGAGGCCCAAGTGCCTGTGCTCCACCTCTGCATGAGTTATCTCCCTGTTGCTGCATTTAAAAATACTGTATGTAATTAACTGTTATCAGGTTGTTAAGCAGTGTGCTGAAGTGTGAACTTATCATTCAATTGTTTCCTCTATTTACAAAGTCCCTGCCATTCTCTGAGGCAGCAGCCTGGGACAGGCTGTTGACTTGTTCAGATGAGGAGGGTTTAGCGCACCAGATTCTGGTAGCAGAAGCAGATTCTGGGGAAGTGAGACACAGCCATGAATCTCATCGGTTCCTCAAACACCTCCTCAACATGCCCTGCAGGATACCTGTGTGTGAATGAGACACACACGCATGCCACCGGTATCAAATACATCACTCCGAGACTTGAACCACACAGCACTGAGCAAATGCACAGACAGCTCCCAACCATTGTAACCCAGGCTCATGGGTACAGGTAGAGATTTTACTCACATATATGGCACTAACTTTAATGTCTTTATATGTATATACACAAGTTATGTGGTCTATTCACAAATTAAAACAAGGTCTTCCATGCACTTCTGTGCTCAGTTCTTCACCTTCCCATTAGCTCCACTTTGTTTCCTTAAGAAAAACAAATCTGGAAGTCAGTGGACTTCATGATAGCCAACAGGCTGCAGATGGAAGAACATGGCAACGGGGCAAAATGCCACATCTTCTGCTGTCCTTTGCCTCCCCCTACAAGGCCCAGGTTTGGTTTCCTGAAGACCATGGCTCCCACCACTTTTCTTGTCACTTTCCCCTCCTAGCCTGGCTCTTCTTTGCTTTCTTCCACAGCAGTGCCAGTCCTGGCAATGCCTGCAAGGAGTCCAAAATGACATGAGACACCACCACAGAACCACAGAATGGTCTGGGTTGGAATGGACCTTCAAAGTCATCTAGTCCAAACCCCCTGCAATGACCAGGTTGCCCAGAACCACATCCGGCCTGGCCTGGAATGTCTCCAGGGATGGAGCATCCACCACCTCTCTGGGCAACCTGTGCAGGGTTTTACCACCCTCATTGTAAAAAAATTCTTCCTCATGGCCAGCTTGAATCTCCCCTCTTTTAGTTTAAAACCATCACCATCAGATCTATGTGATTTCCATCCATGCATTCCTGGTCAGGTGCAGCACCATGCATCCAGCAGGACTTACTAGCAAGGTCCCTGAAGCACGCAGTGCCCTTTGCTCTTTGATGCAGTCATCAATACCCCAGATCTATGTGCATCCCCCCCAGCACTTGTAATAGAGGAGACATGTAGCTTCTAAACAAATTTCTTCTGTGCCATCTGCACACCATGCTGAATGCCAGACGACAAGATATAATTTGCAACAGCAAAGTTCTTGGAGCACAGCAACCTTCTAGAGACAGCAAGCACAGCCTGTGACAACACAGTTATATCAGCTTAGTCATGTACCCAGAACAGAAGATATCAGGATGCTGAAGTTGGAAGAGGGAGCACACAGCAGAAGACAGAAAAAAAGAATGCTTTTAAGTCACACCAAAACACTGCATCCTTGAGCCACGGGGAAAGCAATGCCAACAGCTGGGAATTAGTGATACCTTTGTGAGCAGTGATAGCACAGCCGTTAGAAGATAGGGGCAAGCCAGTATGGAGATAAAGAGAGGCTTTGGACAGCACCATCAGGTATAGACTTCGATTTCTTTTGAACACATATACACATCATGTGTCAAAGACTACCATGTACAGCAGAATCTTATGTGCAAGATGTGATGCTGTTAGTAGCTTCAGCTGAAACTATGATGGACACCAGGACATTCAGACTTGGATCTCTGCTCAGTCCAGGAAGGCTATGACATGCCATCAGTTGAGAAAAAGAGAAGCAATAGCACTTCCTGATCTGAAACTGGTGAGAACCTGGCAAAGATTTCAGACAGTGTGTTTCAATTTGATCCAGGGGGGAAGAAAAATTAAATGAATGCACCCTCTAACTTGAAACAATCTTTTACATAATGAATCAACCAATTATCTTTGCTCTAGTATGTTCAAATCAAGGGAATCATCATTGAAAACAACGATCAATTTATAAAGCTCATTTAAAGCCACAGTAAGCTAGGCTGCTGATTCACTAATGAACAATAAAGGTCACTACTACAATATCATTCTAAGTATTTGCAGATTGTGCAGTGTGATAGACTTGAAGTGGCATGTTCATAAAAAAACATCAAGATACTTTGCAGAGGGAAATAAAGATGGAAAGAGCTTCATGCTCTGCCTAGATACCAGACCGACAAGGGGGAATAACTCAATGCAATGAGGAATTTTGTGCCTTAGACTCATTCGGCCTCAGCCAAAGCCTCTGGATGTCAATAGAAGCATTTCAATGAGCTTTGGATTAGGCTCTTGTATTGGAGAATGGTATCCAAAAGGGGAGGCGAGGGCACAGAGAGAATGAGACATCTGTATCCTGGAATGAAGTCAGGAAGTTAAGGCCTGACAGCCTTAGAGCACAAACAAATAGCTTGAGTACTAGATGTGGATTTCCGAAATGCCTTGCTCCACGTGGAAGAATTCCTTTTCAATTGTCTCTTTCAGGTATTCAGAGAAAAAGAGTGACCAAAATGCAGTTTGTTTGTCACTTTTTGGGTGATCATGATCTGGAGAGGGGCACGTATATGGAATTACTAAGAAACAAGACATTCTACCAGCTGAATAGCACACCTCTGCTACATGGATGCTACGTCTACATTTATTAATAGCATGGCAACTGGGGCAATGTAGCAGAGTAAGCCCTAAATTGCAGCATCATGTCTTTGACTACTACCAGAACCACATGCTTCAGAGGAAGCTGTAATTAGTGGACAAATAACAGTTTGCATAGGCCTTACAGCATAAAAGCAATCCCTCTTTTCCTCTCCCCAGAAACTAACACAAACCAATGCAAGCATTGGTCTAACCCAGGTTTGCAGAAGGGTGCAGGTTTCAGAAATAGAAAACACTCGATGGCATGTCTGTACTTAAGATGTGGATATAAAAAAACCCCAACAACAATAATATTTAACCTTGACAGACCTAATATTTGAATTCCACAGGCAAAAAGCACAATATAGTCCAGAGTGTCTGTGGTTACTTGAGAATGACATCTACAAGCCTCAATGTAAAACTTCACTGCTAACTTGGGCTCCTCTTTAACAAAAACAAGTGTAATTCTACTTCCAGGAAAACGGGATTTTAAGAACTCTGTAACATTTCAAAACCTCCTCTTTTACTCATGATCAAAGAGTAAAAGGGAGAAATTTCATATCCTAACAAACAGCTGCAACATAAACCATTACTCAAGAAGAACATTACAGTTTCCAAGTCAGAAATGCACAAAGCAGCAACACCATTCAGAGGATGCAAAATGGTCTCTGTACACTAAAGTCCTTTGAAAAACTTACAAAACTTGTGGTAGAAACTAGTACAACTGACAATGAAATGTCTAAGGAGGAAAAGACCAGGGTTAAAGATTCTGTATTGATTTTATTTTCCCACATTGGGATTAAAGTGATTTCAGCTGGGACCCAGAATTACAGATGTAATTATGATTTCCATTTATATTTTTAGACTGTGTACAAAGAAGTGTAATAACGGACAGCTGAGCATTTCCCATTGTCCATTAAAAGCAAAACGTTTCTGATGAAATCTCTGTAAGACCAAGGACCACTGCAGTAATCTCTCAATAACAAAGCTTTTTTTCAGATGTGTGGTGATGAGAGAGAAGGGATAGCTGTCCGCCTTTCACACAAAGAAATCAAACCAAAATGACACTAAGGTTGTTATTCCCCTCAGTAATACTATAGAGATTCCAGGTTAAGATCTCTAACAAGTCTCTTAAAAGAAAAAGGTCAGATTATTCATTAAATAACCTTTCCTGATATTATTTACAGGGTATTTAACAAAAAAGCATTGCATTAAGGGAACATTAAAGAGGCATTATTTAAACCACAGAAAGTGCAGCGAGTGAAGAAGTGAATTTTCTCCAAGTACCTACCACATCCTTCCCCCACGTTTTACAATACATGTTGAAGTCTGGGTTTCCTGGAGGTCTCTGATAACTAGGCAAATGACTGCTATTGAAAAGCAAAATGCATTCAAGGTAAAGCAGGTGCTTAAGTGCTCTGATGGATCTGGGCCTAAAAATTCAAGTTGTAAACCCCAACTCAATTTCAACTGACTAATTGAATTTGGCTTTTTTAATTCCCTTTCCTTACAAACCAATCTGCTCTGTGCTTTCTGCCACAAAGTGTGGCACAGTCAGTATCGCAGCACAGCCTGTACCTCCGAGCTGCTTCCACTCGCCATTCCAGAGGAGGCTGCACACCACGCAGCAAAGAGATCCTTATGGAAAATGCTCAAAACCAGCATGGTGTATTCACGCAGCTGAAATTCAGCCTAATTCCCTAGTCAGTGAGAAATTCAGATGCCTTCAGACACCCTTACAAAGCTAATTAGAGGACTACCAGAGTCACCCAGTAAGAAACATACGTGCAGCAAAGTCGCTGTAGGCTTTCTCAGAGCAGCTACTAGGATCCTTAAAGCTTTTAACTGATTTTGGAAATCTTTAATTGCTGAACATAGAAAGGGTGTTTGTTGTTTGAGGGTCTTTGGAAAAAAAAAGACTTATTATGTCCTTTAATCTGCTCACTTTATCCCAGCTATTGTTTTAGGTGGTTGACTGCAGTTCAAAAGTGTATCACTATTACCTCTTTAAGAAAGCAAAACAGAGGGGAAAAACTGATGATACCATGCTTCTAAAAATACATTCCTTTTATACTGAAGACATCTCAGTTCTCAGGAAACATAGCATCTCAGATGGAGCCAAAATTCATAACAAAAATGCTAAATGAGGGACCAAAGCCTGGTGACACTTGGGTATGTACAACAGTACGCTAACACCTAGATCCAAGCAAAAAGCCATTCACATGGATTTTCAGCTGTGAAATCCTGCTGAGATTGGTTTTGCTTGCCAGATTTTGTCATGATCTACAACAGACTGTACTCTCTCAAAGTACTTCCCTTCACCTGGAAAACTAAGACTATTTTTCTTGCTTAAATGAAGAAAAGTGCCAGCCACTCCACATCCGAGGACCCCCGCAGGGGGCTTGGGGGGTTTACTTAATACCCAACTGGGCTGGGTTTTGTTCACCACATTCACCATCCTCCCTGGCTGGAACTGGCTGCCAATTTTCAAGGTGCTGTCTCAAACTATCTAATGCACAGATCCAATCTCCTTGCAGAATTACATCTGGAGTGGAACAAAAAAGCCAGATAATTCACTTCGTATTAAAGTTAACACTCTCCTCCTCTTGCTTCCCACGTATGTTATACAGTGGACGTGCCTGCATGTTCTGCTCCATTTTTTTCAGCTGTTGCAAGCGCATAAGCTATCAATTACTCTGTGCATGGAGAAAAGATGGTGACTTGAGGAACAGCTTCCAGTTTACATGACTCCTCACCTCATCATCGCTTAAACATTTAAATGAATCCTGTCGGGCAAGAGGCCTGAAACAGATTCCTCAGGCACTCTCTCCCCTGCCATTTCCCCCTTCACTGAATGGTTAATCAGAGCAGAATAACTCTTTAAAACTAATATTTATTCAAACAGCTGTAGGATCCCATCTGCTTGAGCACAACCAGCGGAGGCCACAGAGATACCAGACAGAAGCCAGCAGAAGGTATGAGTTCTGTCAATCTCTTTATAGCCAGATTAAGTTACATTTGGCAAAGTTTTGAGTACAGCCAAGACCATTACCATAAAGGCGTGGTTAAGGTTTTAGCATATGCACTGGGGTATTTAATATATTTCCAAAATAAAATTTGTTGAAAGTCTGACTTGTGGCCTCTGCACTAACACCCATCACATGCCTACAAAGTTTTGCTGGCATATCCACCACAAATTTACCTGTACTAAAGATGCTCAGTAGTTTATGCAGATTTTCCCAAGTAAGCATCAATAAAAGAACAGTATCACTGTGCATCTTGTGCTTTGTTTATGCCATATTTTAAAGAAGTGTTCTAGTAGAAAATTTCAAATAGGTGCTAAGTGACAAGATTAGCACTAATTTACATAACTATTGAATGCTAGAACAATGCAATCCTTCCCAGCCTGAGATGAGGGTAAAGATTCCTAAGAAAGCAGGAATTAATTTTTTCTAATAGTGTACAACAACAGTTTTATAGCTCCATGCTTGCTCTAAAGTTACTGGTCCATAACCACTAGTGATCTGAACATTTGCAATTCTTCAACACCCTTGAATTACATTAATTTTAAAGTCCTACTTTTACTTCACTTATATCTGTCATAAGATGGGAGGGGCTGGAAAAGAACATATAGAGCATATATTCCTTTTTCTAGGATCTCCAAAATATGGAGAGACGGCTAACATTGATGGGCTGAGTTCCTGGGGGGAAAACAAGTCCTAATCATAGTTTATGAAAGTACTACCAGACTGACACAGACAGGAAAGAAATTAAGGAATATCCTTTAACAGTGATTGCATTTCAGTCTAAAGCTACTGCTGATGACAGTCCCTAGGAAGACATCCATGGGTTGCGTCATGGATCAGGCCTGTACTAGCTTCTATTTGCAGAGTAAGGTGTTACTCAACATGGATTAAGATAATCAAAGTGTGACTTTCTAAAGTGTCATAGTTGAAAAGCAACTTAAAAGCCTTAGGTGAATATATGGGCACAGAAAGTTGGACAAAACCCTCTAGAATTTAGAATATTCTCTTGATGCGTGTTTAAGAAACTTCTGTGCAGAGAAATTAAATATGTCACCTACTTAAAAAATGGAAGCAGTTTGGCTGCCAATTGCATGAGCTGTGTTGAAACAGCTGCTCTCGCAACTGTTTTTACTATTAAATTCTTCAGTAATTCTCTTAATCCCAAATTAGATACCTCTTTCCTTTAATCAATGAGTTATATACAAGCTCTCTCCTCACAAGGCAGAGTTTCACCAAGGATAACAAACAACGGCAGGTCTGCTTAAAGCACTGCCCTTGTGTTCCTGTATGGCTTGCATCTCCCCCACTCTGTTTCTTATCCCTTGGTGGGTGGCACAGAGTGCTCACGACTCTCCCTGTGTGTTTGTTAAAGAACCCAGAACTATATTTGAGGTCTTAGGATTTCACAGCTTGTCATTAACTTGCAGCATGCAGACTGTCCACATACAATCCACTTCCCTACTTTATCTCCTTTCCTCTTTCCTATAGCTGACTCCCTTCAAATGACTTGTTATTAGAAACTTGTAACTTGCCATTGTGATAGTGCAACTTCCTTGCTCCTTTTAACATCTTTCCTGTTTGCTTGGTTTTGTTTGTTTTTTCTGAGCCTGCTTTGCAAAGATTGGATGGAGACAAAGGAATGGGCTGGATTATGAAGAACTAACTGCAGTCTGCCTCTGAGGGGCTGGTGCCATCTCAAAGCTGCTGTTTGCTTACACGAGCCTTGCTGAGCAGTGACAGAACATACAGGAGGTTCATGCCCAATGCTATGAGCGCTGCAGGAAGCTCACTCAAAAAATCCTGATCCAACATGCTCAAAAAACATGCATATTTACACCTGATGCTGTTGGCTTTCTCCTTTGTTAGCTGTTTTTAAAGCACATTCCCTGACAAATGTCTTGCAGCCACATCTCCAGACCTATTTATTAAGCGAAAGCCAAAGTCAGGAACTGCAGTGGAACTGTCTTATTTTACAATGCACTTTCTCACAGAAAGAAAAACCTATTTCCTCACCTTTGCAGCCTAGAGTTCACACTTTTTGATCAATTCTGAATTATAACCCAACATAAGCAGCAACATTTTTATTCCAAATATTCATACCTATAAGACAGCCAGCTGAGCTTCCCAGCCTGTTGGTCTCCTGAGCAGTTTCAATATCCATCTCAACAATGCAATGGATGTATTTGCATTTTGCAGCACGCATCTTATTCCCCAGGTTTCACTCAGCACATCACTCTGTTGATGCATTCTATGGGCTATATGCTTTTGGTTTTGAATTTGATCAGCTTCTTTTTAATTTGCATTCACTTATCTTTTTTCTGCAGATCCTCCATCTCAACCTAACCATTTTGTACTGACACTTCTTTCTTTCATTAATGTTTTCTTCCCTAACACTTGTTTTGTTCTTTTACTCACTGGAGGCATAACTAATGCAGCTTTTTCTTTTCTGAAGTACTGTCTCCATGACTTCATTAAATTTTATAATATTAATTCAAGCCCTTTTATTCAAAGGCAGTATTTTCCTCCATCTCCTGCATTTTTAAGCTGAATTTGGTGCCCTCAGTTTGAGTGGGATGTCCTTCTGCCTGGTTACACACTAAAATCCATACCAGATCCATGTGTTTTTGTAAATGTGACACAAAGTATTTTTATTTACTCCAGCTAGTAGCTCCTTGCAAAAGGCTACTGTTTAGTTTCAAAATATTAACTGACTTGTAAACTATTCCATAGTCCATTAACTGGCTTGTTGCTATGAGGAGTTGACTGACTTACTGCAAAAAGTGACAAAAAACCCATCCCTGTCTGCCTCCCCTTACACTCTCAAAAGTATCCTTCCAGGACATCTGGCTTTCAGTGTTTTTTTCCAAGCTATGTCCCAGTTGCTGCATATATTTTCTTTGGACAATTTTCTTTTGGTATTCCCATGGAAATTAGAGAGGTGGCCTGCCAGCCATGAGCCTTGACCTGTCTGACTTTCTAAAGTACACTTTTTCAGTGTTAAGACTTAATTCGACTTGGATAGCAGCATCCTGCTCACTTTCAGTGATATTTCTATTTTATTAGGAAGCTGGACATATGTTTTACAACCAACATCTCCTTCCTTTTGAATTCACTGTAGAGATTTCTGTATTTGTGATCATGTTTACAATTTTCTCTCCTCCTTTCAGCTCATTCTTAGGATAGACACAAGGCCATTTTCTGAAACATCTACAGTACCCTGACCCTCTCCTACCTGCTCTGCTTTTAATGCCTGAGACTTTTTCTGTAGAAGGTATACATGGGTTATTTTATGAACTCTGCACATTTTTGGACAAATGTGTTTTGACACCATACACAAAAACAGCCTTCACACTTCACATATGATACTGAGGTGATATTTACACCATGGCATACTATGGCAGAGTAGCTGAAACTGAAACAGAACAAGTTGCAATACAGCACTTCCAACTTTCGACTGCATGTATGTATCACCAGTCTGGTGTCCTGCTGTGGATTTGGACTTTGTCCGTCTTGAAGCACAGTGACTTCCCTGACATCTCAGAGACGCTGGGCAGCTTCCACAGCAATCACTTTAATTATCTTGCAGAGTTAAGTAAAGTTTAAGCAAATCTTAAACTGTTTGATATTGGATTTAAGCTAATCTTTTAATGAGCCCATCAGTTTGGTTCCCAAGCTTGCGCTCTAGCATGTAAGAATCATCTCTTTTCTTTACCTGTATTTCTTCTTGCCTGGTTTATTGCAACATATTTTGGAGGCCCTTGAGTAGGACCAGTATCTCCATTAAAACTGATTCTAAATTAATCTGCCTGGACTTAAAACCCAGTTAAAACCATAGACATATTTCCTTTTAAATGAGACCACATTGGAAGATACAGACAGACAAGGCTTTTGCTGCATTTTCAATGAAAGTACAGCTGTCAAGATAAAAATAATACTTTAAAAATATCCCTGACTTACTACTTCAGATGATTAAAACAGAAGAGAAAGTTAATAATCAAGTATACCATAGAATATACTGTTAGAATATTACTTATATTTGACAACCAGCAGGATGAAATGAGGTGGGCCATTCGTTTTTGCACCACACTTAGTTCAAATCCTATTGAAGACTCCAAATCATCAAATCCTTCTGGTTTTGCTGTTATGTCCTGGGAATATTAAAAAAAAAAAAAAGAGTTATATTGAAAATGAAAAAAGACCACTCACAATTGGCTTGTGAATCCTTCTCTTGAGCCTCTTCTCTTAATTTGAATCAGTATGAGGAATGGGGGAAATACAGGCATTTTTTAGCTACCTAATTACAAAGTTGTTTCTCATCACCCTGCCCTTCATTCTCTTCCACCACTTTGGAACGAGAATCTGGGCATTACTAGAAGTACTGTGTATTATATTATGCATCAAAAGTTATTAGGTTTGCTTTGTAACTGTATAATGTATGTCCAGTAACATGGTTTCACTGACAGACTATGACTTTGGTGATTCTGGACTGGGATGATATATTATTTCACTGCCATTAGAGTTCTTGCAAAATTCCCCCTCCCCCCCCCATGAAAACATACCCACAGATGCTGTTTTTAACCAGATGAATGTATCTCCAACTTAAACAGTGCTACAGGCAGTAGTGGCATTCCCCGTGATACCTGCAGTCCATGTCAGCATTGCCACTCACCACTCTCTGCCTGACATAAAGCACAATTTTGGGCTAGAGAATGGACCCCCCCCCCCAAATTTAGTAGAACCATGTAATGAAGTCAACTGAAGAGAGGAACAGTGGAAAACAGAGTGGCAGTCTGTTACTAAGACTTTGAGCACCAAGATGGTTCCTGGAAGATAACTTGGCAGAACAGCAGCAGTATTATGGGGCAGAGCAACACTGTCACCATTACTCAGAACCACTGTGTCACCACATAGCACGTTTCAGTGCAGAAGGGTTAACATCAAAAAACAATCAGGACATCAGATCCCTCAGCAGATGGCTATAACCATGACTGCACAGCTGGGTCAATGCCGTGAAACATACTGCTGGATGTCAAAGAGGAATGTGAATCAAATATACAAAACGAGAAAGGGATTTTTTCCTTTCCAAAAAAATCCAAAAAATAAAAAAAAAGGATTTTTTTGCAACATGGGATGGAATAAGTTGAATCAAAGAGACTTACAGCAAAAAAAATAATTGTGATTTAAACCAACAAGCAGGGAATTTTCATTTAAATAACTGATTTTAAACCTTGCTTTTTCACCTAGTCAATTCCCATAGGTTGGGAATGTTCTGACAAGTTGATTTACAGCTAATTATAGTCTGTGCTAAAACTGTGATATCTTTTTGTTAACCAGGAGAATACACTATATACATATTTAAGTAATGTCAGTATATTAATTTCAGATTCTGCTAGACAATAGTGAATGATGACTTATTTAACAGACAATTCCTTGTGATTTGTGTCAAGTCACTTTCTGATGACATTTTGGGGATTCAATTAAATTCCAGAAATCCTGCATTTTGAAATAAAATTGGTTAGTAAAATTAAAGCACTCAAGTGCAAAAAATAGCTAATGAAACTTGCTAAGTAATTCCTTCCTTCTGTTTGAGGAACCTTATCTTTTCATGAAATAGATGTTAAAGAAACTTTGCTTTTGATCCAGAGTTGGAAATATTTTTGACTCAACTCTAGAGGCTACCTCATAAATTGACTGCGTGGGGACTCTGGCCCCTTAAGTCAATGCTGCTTTCATGCTTTATAGGGTAAGACCCAAGGGCTCAATCTGTTTAATTTATTGAAAGGGAGGTTAAGAGATAACATAAATGATCTCTGCATAGAAATACTGAAAGGGATGCATTTGCAGGTTTGCCTCTTAAAACCTAGCAGGAAAATATTTACCATAGTATCTAGAAACTGAAATTGGGTTATTTCAGACTTGGGGAAAAAAACCCCAAACCAACATAATCTTTTTAAAGAGCAAAATAATTAACCTCTGTAGAATGCAATGAATTCTCCACAATGTGACATTTTAATTCTAGGTTAGATGCTTTTGTAAATACATTTACGAAAGTAATGTCATAGATCAAAAGTTAAATTTACTTTGACGCAGAATGAAGCTTTTGGGGAGCTCAGGCAAGGTGATCAAAATTGTCCTTTCTGGCTTCATACCTAGAAACTGAGGATGTGCAGCATTTAGCTGCCACTTTAAGAAGCGCAAGTTGCATGGTCAATCGGAAGAGAATCTTCCAGCATGGCAAGATTATGTGCTGCCACTGTATTGCAAGGCTACTTCCTTAACACATTAGCAAATTTCCCAGTTTCAGGATGCATGTTACATGCAAGAAGCATATTCCTGTGAACCAATTCCCAGTTTGCTCAGTGGTCTCCTCCCAGCCAAAGCAATACAGCTGAACTCGTCTACACAGCCGAATTCATTTTTCCATGCTAGCAGTTGTTTTCCAATGCTTTTACTGCCTTTCCAACCCCACCCCTTTTCTTGACAAAGATGCATGTTTTTCAATAACACCAGGATTCCAGAGAAAGTCTGGAGCATTAGCTTTCCCTTGGAATCAGCATTTCTTACCAGGAAGATGGCTGAGCTTTCTCATCTACACTCGTCATGTCACCAGTGTCCTGTCTCCATGTCTGACAGCCTGCTTTTGGTCACAGCCAGCTTTTCCATCAACACAGAAAAGAACGTGTCCTCGAACACGACATTTCTCCAAACAAGGCTGCCACTGGCAAGACTGTGATTTACATTAAGACAGACTTCCGTAAAAGCAAGCTCAAAAATAAAACTATGAACAAACAGAGCAGCTTCAGCATCGTATTTGTTCCACAGCTCCATCAGGAAAATATTCTGTATTACATCAAGGAAACAGGCATTAAAAATGGTTTGAAAAATACAAATGTTTCTTTTGTCTCTCACACCCTTGCCCCTCTCCTCTTCCCAAAAGAAGAGGCTAAGAGATATAAGAATCAAGCCATTCTCCTAAGCAGGAGGATTTAACATTGCTTAATACTACTACTCAGCAGTACTTAGCCGTAGCCCCAGGGCAACACGTAAGTATTGAGTGCAAAGAACTATATCTCTCTTGCAAAGCCTTCCATTCTGTCTTTCCCACTTAGCTGCTTTTCTGCAGACAGAGCAGCACAATGCAGTGTGTGAGATGAAGACCTGCCACTCTCCTGCCACAGCCACTTATCATCTAATTCAGATGTTTGCCTCTCTAGACATTTCCAAACCAAGTCTACAGACTGGCTTTATTTTACATAGAAACCTAACTACAGAACTCGGCTGTTCACTCATTAAGCCAGTCACACACAAAGCCTTCCTCCAAAGGCTGCTGCCTCTTGTTTTCAGCTTTTAATTAAAAATGTAACCTTACACAGGTACAGATCCTGCACTGAGAGGCAAAAAAGGGCGTCACTGAGCTCAGTGAGACTGGGACACTGGATTTGCTGCTGCATCGACTGAAAAGGCAAGTACACTCGACACAATTGAATCCCTCAAATACAGTTAATACAGACACATTACCTGAATCTGGCCCATAATATCTAGGTTTAAATTAGCAGCTCTGGAGAAAAACAGAAGAATACAAGACAAAAGGGAAAGGACAAAGCAGCAATGATGTTTCAAAACTTGGGTTTTTACAACCCACAAGCAGATATGTTTGGATGCTGCTGGCAGTGTGAACTCCCCCTCATGCAGGAGATGTGCCTTTACACAGGAACAGGGTAGTGCTTAAGAGCACCAGACATTCATGAAGCTGTTTGGCAGGTTATCATTCCTCTTTCTTGCAGTGGGGAGGAAAACCAAAGCTCTCATACTCAATTTGTCCATACCCACACACTGGCATGACTCCTGCTGGCTTCCAGGTGAGCAGAACAGTTTTACTGTGTAGGTCCCAGCTACTCCTGACATAGCTCAGATCCCCCCTTCCTTCTTCATTGAGTGAAATTGGCTGCAATCTAAACGCTTGCCTCTCTTTCCTTGTGTATGCCACACCAGCATGGCAGAAAAGACCCTGGCCTCAACACAATATTGCAGTAAGAATCTGTTTCCCAGCATCTACAACTCTCATCTGAAGACTCCTTAAGTATCTCTTATTAAACTGGACTTAAATGGCTAAGTATGCAGACAGTTATATACCATGTCCATATCAAATGTGGCTCAGTGATTCCATAAGTCCTATTTTCAAGGAGGGGAAAATGGAAGACCCAGGGAACTACAGACCAGTCAGTCTCACCTCTGTGCCTGGCAGGATCATACAGCAGATTCTCCTGGAAGGCATGCTAAGGCACATGAAAGCATGTGGTGCTTGGTGCAGGCACAAGGTGCTTGGTGACAGCCAGCAAGGCTTCACTAAAGGGAAATCCTGCCTGACCAATTTGGTGGCCTTCTATGATGGGGCTACGGAACTGATGGACAGGGGCAGAGGAGTTGATGTCATCTACCTGGACTTGTGCCAGGTTGGATGGAGCCTTGGGCAACATGGTCTAGTGTGAGGTGTCCTTGCTCATGGCAGGGGGTTGGAACTAGATGATATCAAGGTCCTTTCCAACCCTAACTATTCTATGATTCTATGATCAAGATAAGGACAGGAAAGGACAAGACAAGGAGGGGAAGAAACCCACAGGCAGGAAATAATGAAATAATACTAGAATGCTGGGGAGAAGAAAGCAGCTCTTCGAGGAAATATTATCTCTGTGTTTCTTTCTAACTTTCTTTCTTTTTTTTAAAGAATGCTGCCCATTAGAGTAGTATTCATGGATCCTCCACTGAGAATAAGTTGGAAAATGGGTAGTTTTTACCTGGATTCCTTTAATACTCCTGGGCAGTCAGCCATCAGAAGAAAAGAAATCACTCATTTCCATTAGTGGCTGGCAATGAGACTACATCCTCTTCTTCTGGATTTAGACTTCACTGTAGCAATCTAGTCATTTGTGACTGCCAGGGCTTAATTACTGCAGGAACATGAAACTGCAAAACTTACAAAACCTAAGTGTAAAAGGCAGCAGTAGATTGCTGGGCTGCAGGCACACCCAAGGGTGCACTGTCCTAAAGCTCTGCTCCTACCAGGGAAGAAACCCTCTGGAGGCACAGCACTACATGGCCTGCGTGCAGCAGTGCAAGTGCCTGGACCAGAAAGCACACATAGCCCTGATGAAATGCAGGCCTTCACTCTTTAGCATGATCTTCTTAGGCACTGAGAGAAATGACACTTTTCATACTGATCTTCAAAAACTTACTGAATGTTTGGATGGCTTCCTAAAGGGTGAGACCCAGCCAGCTAAATACTCACACCTGTTAGAAAACCTGGAGTCACGTCTCCAGCAAGTCTTGGTTTTGGGAAGAATAGACCTATTTTAAACAAAAACCTCAAAATCCCAACCAAACTTATCCCCGCTCCATGAAAACGCAGGGTGCAGAGTACCCCCTAAGGTACACACACCTAGGGGACATGCCAAGGATGCAGAGCGTTTGAAAAAGAACAAGACAGAAGGAATACAGAGAACACTGCTGCGTAAAGCAAGGGCACATCTACATCTGCATTGTTGTGCTCACTTCTGGTCATTCTCAAAAGGAATGCCAGTGGAATAAAAAGTATTCTGGGTGATGGGAGTTAAGACGTCACTGGGAAATTTCCATTTTATAAAGACTGAAAAAATAAGGTTGATCAGCTTTGAAGGGAAAATGAATAAAAAGAGACATGATACAGGAATATGAAAATTGCTGTAGAGAGTTACACTGGGCAGCAATTGCTAATTTATTCTTGTAATTCACAAGGAAGTACTCAATAAAATTGAAATTTAAAATAGACAAAAAAGAGTGTGCATAATTAAACTACACCTAACTAACCTGCAAAAATTACTGCTAAAAACATGAGGAGACCTGAGTACTGGAGAACTATGGAAAAAGATGGTACTTACCCAGGAGAGTAAGAATACCCACAGTCAGTCGAGAAATATGTACAAGACACAGCCTGAAAGCAGGCTTCTGTTAGAAAAGCCAGCTACTGCACAGCTGACACAAATATTGTTTGAAGGCAGTAACTAAACTACAGACACGTCCTTCAGTTTAGAAACCACATACACTAAAAAATACCTACAAACATCCAATGATGTCTTGTGAGACAGCCTCTATATATTGGTTTCCAAAAACATCTTTGTATTTTCATCTGGAAATGGACACAGCATTACATATTTATCAATCAATCTCTCCAGTGACACCTTTGAATGTAAATAGTGGAAAAAGAAGCAAATTCACTGATTTCCTGATGAAGGAATTCTTCCACATTCTTCCACAATGAAGAAACTCTTCCTGCTTTTAAATAGCTACTTTTGCTTTGCCTTTGCAAATTACCTTGCTTGTAGGACCAAGAAGTGGACTGGGCAACAACAACGCCCCTAAGTTCATTCTTAGGCCTCTAATCCTGAATGGGGAATATTTTTCTATTTTTGTTTTCCTCCCACTATATTTTCTAGCATCCTCTCCTTCCTCATTCTGGTTTCCTACAGCTTACACTCTGCTATTAGAACACCCATAGAAATGGGACTGAAATCTCTGAAATGCTTCCTTTTTCTTATGCCCCACTGGTTTCAGACTAGAATTACTCTTCATTGAGTTGATAAGGATTAAAAATTAAAAAAAGCCCTCAGAGAATTCACTTTCATTTCCACAGTGCTCAGTTAAAGCACAGAGATGCTCCACTGGAATAGGACTGCTAGTCAGTCAATCCTTGCAGCAGCAGAGGGACTTCAGTGGCTGTGGCTGCTGCAGTGGAGGCTTTCCACAGCAGTACTCTGTCAATGCCAGCTAGGATTATATCATAGTATCATAGAATGGTTTGGGTTGGAAAGGACCTTAAGATCATCAAGTTCCAACCCCCCTGCCATGGGCAGGGACATCTCACATTAGACCGTGTCACCCAAGGCTCTGTCCAACCTGGCCCTGAACACTGCTAGGGGTGAAGCATTTAAACTCAGTCATTTATGCCCTGCTAGGACCTGTTATAACTTCTGCAAAGCCAGTTTCCTCAACGTCATGTTCTCTGCCTCTGGATCATGACTCTTGCTGACACATTCAATGCAAAACCTTTTAAAATACATAAATTCAAAAGTCTGTATTAAGAGCAGAGTTATAAAGATGGCACTAAATCAGCAGCATAAGGTGGCAAGACAAAACTGCAAAATAATATCTCATGCTGGAGCTGGATACAGCTGTGGGCTGAATTCCCCACCCACTGGAGGGAGGGTGAATCAGACTGTGTGTGTGTGAGGCTCAGTGCCATACCTGGGTAAGGATGCATACTGCCTTTCCATCCCCTCGAAGTGGAGATTGTATGAGCTCCCATCTGGACCTTTTCCAGGCACCTGTGGAGAGGAGAGTAATTAGAGATGAAGATCAATTATGCAGCCCAGCTACTAACAATGCATCTCAAAATGATAAGCAGAGAACACATGATGCTGCAACATGCCAAAATCAACAAAAGAAATGCAGGGGCTCAAAGAAGATACAAATCCCATACATAATCTTATCACTACTAACAAGAAAGGCTTCCGTATCAAAGAGCTATTTAGAACAGGTACATTCTTCAGAGCCTTTTCCTCGCCTGTCTCCTAGCTGCGATACTCCTCCCCTGGCTGGCCTTTCCCCTAGAATTCAGTAACATGAGGGTGTAATCTAATTAAGCACATCCCTTCTGATTTCTGTGGCATAACTACTTGAACCAAAGCTAGCGTCTTGGTATCAGGTTTGCAGATTTTTCCTGTCTTCTGTGTTTTGCTCAAGTATAAAACGTTGCTTAATACTACTACTCAGCTTTGCTTGCATTCTTAACACACACGTAGAAACTTTCCCTAACGCCACTGCAAAGCTACGTATCCCGCTGGGAGTTAAGTGCATTTATCATGCTCTGGTGCCATTTCAAAAGTGAAGCATTAGTGCACTCAGTCAAAATGCCAGCTCGCTGCTTGGTTTGTTTTCAAGATGGCAACTGGAGTTGGCTGGAGAGTGCAATTCTATCAGGAAGGCTCCAACTAGGGTACAAAATGGTGAACTTCAATGCTTTTAGCACACAGGAGCTCTCCCAATTTCACTCACTCAATGCCTGCTGATGGCCCAAAGTGTTAAGAGCCTTGTTAAAATGGAGCTATTAGTCTTTTCCTCCATAAATGCAGAAGGCTCTGACTGCCTTCAGTGTTTCCTACATTAGTATGTATTCCTATTCCAGTGCTGCTAGAATCAGCAGTTTTATAAAGTAATATACTAAAAGGCCATTTAAAATCCCCTTCCCCTTTCACAGATTAATAGCAAAAAGGAAGATTTAATGCCTTTTCAAACATTTTTAACAATTCATTAAAAAGAAAAGAATAAATCACACAAAGCTTTCGGCAAATGCCTGGTTGTAAAAAGAGAAAACAAACAAAAAATTAACATGTTTTTCACATTCTACAGGTTAGAGGACATTCCTGTCAGCCCTGTAATTTATGCACAATATGCCATTTTCACTGAAGATATGTATAAGCTTCTACAATGGGAAGGGTTGTGCACTCAGGCATAGCCTTATCTACCTTTACATAGCATTTCTGTGTACAATCTCTTATGGACCGATCACATAAGCCAAGGTCCAGTACAAAGAGAGGCACTATCCCTTGAAGCTACTAAGCAAGCTTAGGAATTATTCCAGACAAACACCATTATACACTCACCACAAAACCAATACCATACAACATCCAAGATACTCACAAGTGAAAAAGATTTTTTAGCACAGATCTCTTGCTAACTCTCCTTTATTAGACTCAAACCAGAAAGGAGCTGTCATGGAACTGACGGCCACAAGAAATAACCACTTCTCATTTGAAATGACCCATGCTTTAGCAGTGCCTGACTTTGGACAAGCGAAGAATAACAATAATTGCCTTACATTTCAAAAAGAGGGCAGTAAGCTAAATGGATCATTCATTCATTTTTTTTTTTTTTTTTTTTTTTTTTTTTTTTTTTAACCAGGAAAAGCAACATGTAGAGAGGATTTATAGAGATAGAGTCACCTAGGTGAAGAGTCACAGCCACTTTGGCTGTTCTTACACTGCTAATTTGATTAGGTTGATGATTTCCTTTAATTCACCAGGTACACCAGTGAGAGAAGAGCCTCCAGATTTCTGCTGTTTTATGAGGAATGACGAGGGAAAAGAAATGAACATATAATTTGGTTTGCTCAGCACAAAAGCCACGTAGCATACAGTCTACCTGCATGGCTGTAGATAGGCTCTTAATGATGTGCAGCAGCAAGATGTTTCCGAGCTAAAGGATACGCCTGCTAACTGTGCATTTGCAACCTCGTGCAAGTTTCCTGGTGATGACTCTCACACCTATCAGGAGTAACAGCTGCCAGTCAATGTGCAGAAACACAAACAGATTCGGAATGGAGCCAGAACCCATCACTGATCCCAAAACTTACACCACTTATCAGAAAGTAAAAAATATTTACATCGCAAGCCCTTTTTGCAGCCTGAAAACACCTCTTTTCCGATGGCTTCCTACAGACCAAATAGATGGCGATACCCCCTGCCAGGTCTGTTTGTATATATGATTTGAGAGACAGTTACCATAGAAACGCCCTGGCGGTGGATACACAATTTTGCTAATTTGGATCCATCGAGCGGCTGAGCCTCTACACCCTATATAAAACCCCAGACGCCCTGGAAAAGCATGTTCTGGCACTGCACGGCTAATTAAAGACTCCGCCATTTCTTCTCCTTTCCCTTCTCCATCTGTCCATGCGACAGTACAAACGTATCATCACTCAGCCACCAACAAAATGGTGCCCAGAATAAAACACTACCCCAATGAAAGGAGGAATTGCAAAAATGGAAATACCTCTTTCATACAAGTTATTTATGTTTCAGGGAGAGTCAAAGCAAAGGGTTCCTTGCCGTCTTTTACAACAAACTGAACTCAATACCAGTGTGAAAGGTACTAATTAACAAGATCAGAATTCTCCTTCCCTGAAACAGAGTGTCTGCAGCTGGCCCTCAGTCCAGGTGCAGAGATCTTAACCACATAGCTAAGAATCACAAACGATTTAGGTGAGCACACAGTAATCTCAATAAAAAACCCTGGAAATTCTATCAAAGCCAAATGGACACTGACCATAAGGTGACCATCAAGGCATGGGAGCTGATGGAAGGTGTGTTACTTATCTGAGCCCATAACGGACGTGGCTGAAAAAACTTTTGAGACCAACACCCCAGTCCATAAAGAGAAGACAAGACAGCAGATGAAATACACTTTTCGCATATGGTAATGCACAACCAAAAGAATGATCCAAAACATGCTCCTGTATTTTTAGGGTTTCAATTAACGACATCAACTTAAATATGAGCCATCATTATGAAGAGATCATCTCAGTCTAAAGCAGCCTCAACTAACAAGCAAAACATGAATATGCAAAAATAATGGGGTAGAGATAAACACAGAAACAGCCATCATCCCATCAGTGCAATTAAAAGAGCAGCATGCTTAAACTGAGGAAAGGAAATGCTATCTTTATCAAAACCCAACAAAACACAATTCATGAAACTTAACTGTGGCAAAGTGTTGGTATAGCCAAACCTTCTGTAGAATAGAAAATTAATAAACTGGACACACATACGAATCAAAACAACTAGCATCAGGTTAGCAGAAGACAGTAAAGCCTTTGACAAGTAGAAGAGAGGTAAAGCCTTGAAGAGTCAGCCATTCCCTGGAAGGGAGAGCAGGCAGAAACCTCTGTACCAGCAGGTTATTCTCCTTATTGCCCCTTTGGGAATCCCAATGACTCTTCCGAAGCATATAGCAATGGTCACACAAGACAAACAGGCAAGACCCTGCATCCATATAAGTCAATGCCTTCAGGGTCAGGATTTTCTGTGCGCCAGAAAGGCATTTTTTAAAACATAGCTAGTAACATTTTTGTTGTTCAAATCTCCTTTGCTGAAAACAAATAATTTCCACTAGCAAACAAGGTTTCTGTTACAGAAATGCATCACTTCAGAGGAAACCCTCTTACACCTCTGCAGCTTTAATGAAACCCCTGCCAATCCCCAGCAGCAGGACCAGGCTAGGGGAAGCACAGACTGAGTTGCGACATGGGCACTGTGTGCTGCTCTCCAACTCCACAGCCTTCAGCAGGGGACCAATGTGACAGGTCAAAAGGCAGAGAAAAACAAATGCAGGCTGGGCTCCCTCCTCATCCCTGGACAAATGGAATGGAATCCTCATTTGTTTCAAACCAGAAAACCACAGAAGGATTCACAGGGTCACATTTCACATGCAGATCCCAAACACACAGAAAGGGAAAGCAACTACAAAGAAAAAGAGAACACAAAAGCTGTGCAGGTGTCAGTGCAAGCTCTGTCCCTGGCAAACACAAGAACTGCAGGGCACTTTGAGGAGTTTTCTAATACCCAGAAATGATGACCTACAGCAGGTATCTCTATCCTGCCAATTCTCCCTAAGAAAACTTCCCAGGACAAAAAAATCCAAAAAGCAGGTGATGTGAACATGTACTTGCATTTCAAGCCAGACCAAGTATCTTAGAGGACTCAAATATTGGCAAGTAAATTATAAGGCTTAAGTAGAGCATACCTGCAGGCAGGTAGCTTGAAATAAGTCCAAGATTTGCCTACAGGAAAATTCTGGGGCTGCACAATAACAATTCCTTAAGAGCAAAGAAGGGATTTACTTCAGCCTGAAGTTTGAGACTCCCCTGAAAACTGCAGAATAGTGCAAGAGGCCGTATTTTTTTTCCCCAGGAGACACTGCATTTCATTCCTCCTCACCTGCCTTATAGTGCCTTTCCAGGAGCACTTGTTAAAAGCTAAAAGTCTAGCTGCCAGCAGGAAAGCCTCCCTTGCCCCTTTCATATGGATCAAGGTGTTTGGGGTCAGACAGCCACTGCAGTATGAACAGTAACAACTACAGTGATCTTTTTTGAAGTTTTAGCTTCATGAAGCCAGAATCAACTTTTTCTTGTGCATTCACACATGGCCCAGGGTGAATGTTACCCCACTGCAAATGGAAGCCAGCAACAGCTCCTTGCCCCTAGTAGTGGAGACACATTCGGCAAGGACAGGTGTTCCTGCCCATGGCAGGGGGATTGGAACTAGATTATCTTAAGATCCTTTCCAACCCTAACTATTCTGTGATTCTATGACACTGTGCTTTCACCTGGGGCTCTACATCCACCCACAAATTCCCACTTGAGCCACTGGAGCTACCTGCTCCAGATCCATCCCAAGTAAAGTTGGCACTGAAGACCTAAGACCGTGGGTATTGCTCATGAGAAAAAGAACAATGCAGAGCCATTTCCAGGGTGGTTGTCTCAGAAAGCTGCAGTCACCGTTCCCTCTCCTGCAGCTATTTTATTTAAAGCTGCACATAGAAAATTTCAGTCATCTTTGCAGAGATCAGTTTGTTAAAAAAATTGTTTAAAGCTTCTTAATTAGCTATAGAAAAACCACAGCTCGGAGTCAAAAGTTTCACACTCTTGAAAAGGAATAATACAGAGTGGGTGTTGCATTCAGGCTTATCCATTTTTCACTTACAGGCTAAACATCTCTTTTGCCCTTTTAATTTCTCCTTCTAAACCTTCATTTTCCCCACTTCTGAACAATAAGCCTCCTCCAACATTTCAATTACCATTAAGATCAGAAAGAAAGTGAGGTAAGTAGCAACAGCTTAATTTTATCAAGGCTGACGTGATTTTAGCTGTATGCTTGTAGACCCAGGGCAAACCACTGCTGACTTCGCTTGAGTCACGCCCAACTTAAAAACTATGGGAGACCAGGAAGAGCTTATGAAGACGGAAGTCCTGGGACTCCTAACTTTTTTGCTGTGTACACACTGAGAGTGACTTGAGCTTGTGCATTGTGGTTTTCTCACCATAAAAAAATGGTGTGACACTACCACTGTATTTTACATGACCAACATGCACTAAAGAACAGGAGTCAGCAGAGTGAGGCATGTGCTCTGCCATCACCCAGGTGTTTTGAAAATGCCACCCAGTTCTGATTTTTGCCTGAAAGTCTGTGTATAAACATGGCAGGCAGAGCTGCTGCATTGCTTAGTACACTTTTCAATAGTCTTGTGATCATCGGCAAAAGGACTTGATTCAGATGCTGGTTTGACCTCTGTTCTCAAAGCTCTTCTTTTGTCTGTGAGCGTTTCTAATCACATGGGTTGAGATTCAGCATGCCAAAAAGAGCCGTGGTATAACGGAATTTGCCCTTTAACCTTCAGGTCTCCCCTCTGCTGAGACACAGTTGGTTTTTGTTTTCAATTAAGTGAAAACTGAAGAAAAACTGAGAGAGGTAAAAGTGGATTTGTTCCCCACCCCAGTCTCAGTGTTTCATGCACAGGTGAAGCACCAAAATTCACCCACTTTATTTTTCTTGCATTTAAACAGTCTGCCTGGTTGTAGGCACTGCAAGTGCAATTTAAGAGCATGATTTGACTCACTAACACTTCCTTTAGCTGTTCAAACAGAGGTGGGTTATGTAAGGCAGTGAACTGGATGCTCCATGTGAAATGGGGGAAGTTAATGAACGAGGTCTTCTTAATCACTTACTGCTGTGATATCCTAATTATTCCACCCTCCAAGACCTCCAGCTTTTCCACAGAAAACATGTTTTCCTCCATCCAGCTTTTTAATGTTTTGCATCAAAGAGTAAAAATTAAAAATTCTACCAGTGTCCACAATTCAAAAGAATTTTCCTGATGTTTTCCTTACATACACAAAGAGGGATGTATTTTGCTTTCCTGGTTTTGCAAAGAAAGTTGAAACAGTGATTTTGCGTTATTATAACACTCATCATTTCTCCCTCTAATTTGGATGGTTTTTAATAAAGCTCCATTGATTCCACTGAAAGAAATCCCTCCTGGCAAAAGCAGAACACACATGCTGATTGCTAAATATGCAGCAATTATCATATTCAGCAGCGCACTTTAATATCTTATTTATAGATGTATCTATCTATAATTTGCTTTAATTAAGTTGCATTGATTTTAATGACAGAAGCAGTCCTCAAAGAAGAGTCTAATGGTATATGAGCCCATCAGTACTTCTTTACCATTGTTAGGATGTAAGACAGCACCTTTAATACTTCTTTTTGATAATCTTAGTAGTGCTTTTCTTCACTAAGTGGCTGCAATAGCAAACCAAGAAGATACTCCACGGGAACTCCCAAAACCACCTCCACCCCTGGAAAGAGAGAACTTTCAACTTTCCTGTTACAAACTTGCTTGTAGGACAGTTGCAAGCACAAGGAAAGAAGCAGTATCTTGAGATAACCTTTCAGTTCTGTTCCCACTCCACTTTACAGACATCTTGGGACTGTAATTGTTAGAGGTTCTTCAATCAGGGGCTAACGCCTTCAAAGTTTGTTTTGGGTAATCTTGTAACTAATGTAAACTTTTGTATTACCTTGTTAATAGAATATATAGGGAAGATACTTCGGGAAGGTGAATCAACAGACTACAGCTGCCTGCTCACAGCCTAATCATGACCAAGCCACCATCTCATAGACTCCTGAAGTTCTTTTTTCTGGGCTCAGCCACAGGGAATATTGAGTCTTCTTTCTGCTCAGTACATGCTCACTTTAAGCATTGTATAGTAGTCTGGTTTTGAGGTTATTCCAAAGAACACTGATGCTATTATTAAACTGTGATTAAGTTTGTCAAAAGCCGTCTTGAAGATCTAAAGGAAGGTATTGCTGCACTCCTCATAGAGTCTCACAGCCTTGGTTTCTGATGGGTCTCACAGCCTTGGCCCTGATTCAGGAAAGCACGCTAAATACTGATGAGGGTGGTTTGTTTTAATTTCAATAGCATTTGATTCCTCTTGGAGGCATTCCCAAAGCTGACATACACCTGCATCTCTCAGTAGCTGTATCTCCTTTTTGGGTGAAAATACTCAGGAAAAACATTTATATCTTTGTATCCTGAACATATCTTCACACATTTGATTACAGCATTCTAGTGATGATGATCTTGGCATCTCTATTTCTGAAGTAACCCTGTAAGATACTACTGGTTCATCTCAACTGAGGATCTATCTCAGAAACAATTGAGGTAGCTTTATAAAGTTACTTATGCAGATCTTAAGGTATCATTCACTGTTAGTTTTGGGGTTTCTTTTGAAGTGAAAAATAAGTGCTGGCTTTTTCAATAACTGCCTTTCAGAATATATCAGCACTAATTTAGTAAGAATTGTTCGTATTAAAATGCAAGAGCATGATCTCAAAGGAAAAGCACCAAAGTAGCAATGCAAGTACATTTTCAGTTTCTGGTCATCATTTTTCATTCACTGATTATTGCTTAGGTGTTGATTAATAGTTATGTTCATGCTGCTAGAATGCATTTCCCTTGGATGAGAAAAACATCCCTGTCTTAAGGAAAGTAGAGACAGTAATCAAACAATCCTTCCTCTACCCTGTAAGAAAGAGACACACACTCCAGAGTCACTGATGATCTTGGTTTTGCTGGTGAGTAGTTTTGAACATTTTCATGTAGAAAATCAGCTGTATGCAATCAGAGCACTACTTGGTTGGTCAGACTGCTAGGCAATTACATCCCCTTCTGCCTCTCTCAACACATATATACACACATGTACACATACATACACATATACACACACAAATGTCTATACTTACAGTCATTGTTCCTTCTCCCTATGCAGTGAGCACCAAGAATACTGATGATGGCAGTGCTCCCATACTGGAATTAAGCAGGGCTGATTATCTCAGGATTTACTTTTCCTCCTCAGTAATGCCCTACCTCTTGTTCAAGGAGGTGAAACTAATGGTTTAGATTTAGAGAGAGCGGAAAATTCTCCATAAAGGCAATAGACTGAGGGAAATACAAACACAGATGGGAACTTTAAAAGGGAAACAGGCTGTTCCCATAACAGTTTAAAAACATGGCAATTGCCTTAGCTTAGTAGAAAACAAGCTCTCAGCATTTGCTGTATCTTGCAACACTAAGAAGAGAGAAAATAGCAAAGATGGAGGTGAAGCCAAAACTGCAAAGTGTTTTTGCACAGCCCCACAAAGATAATATTCTGCTTTCCGAACCCCAGCTCTGAGATCCCCCAATCCCTGGTGCTGGAAGACTATAGTTTCCTGTGACCATGCAAAATGAGATCATTTCCTGGCCTATGCCTGTCTCTGTGGGTGGCTTATTTTTCCATTAGTCATATAATATGTTTTGGTTAATTCTACCTCTTAATTGTCTTTAATGAGCACCAGATTTGTGACACCCTCACTTGCAAACCTATTCTCAGAGTAGAGGTAAATAGAGGCCTTTAAGCTGAGAGCAAAACTTTAAAGCAGCAAAACAAAAAACTCTCAGCACCCATCAGCATTGATTCTTTCCAACTATAAGTGGTCATTTCAATTGCTCTTCCACTGAACCAGGCCAATGTAATTAATCTCTTCCCAGCCACTAGAGAGAATAACTTGTCACTGAGCTACACTTGTGATGCAATATACAGCATACATAACACACACATGTAAATACATTTCTAAAGCAGATCTCCTGTAGCTGTTCTACAGTACTGTACACAATTCCTCCCCCCCCAAACCCAGAACTCTGCTTTAGCCTGTTTGAAACTATGCTGCTTCTTGTTCTTCCCAGTCTTGCATTCTTCTCACTGTAATTAGTTTACAAGACTACTTATCCAGATGATTACTGCTTTTAAATGACAGTCATCTTTTCTTTTACTCCAGTTCATTGTTGTGTATCATTTTGTCTTCCTATCTGAATACCCAGTTCTCTAAAGCTTTTTCTCATTATGTTATCTCCTGATATAAGGCATTTTGAAATACTTCATGAGAGACACTGTATGAAGTAAATTGAATTGAGTTTTCTCTCAAAGTCAGGGGCTTTCAGCATCTTTCCCTAGCTAAGTCAGCAGAGTTCTTGGCACTAATGCCAGGATGCAATGGCCATGCTTTGCAGCCCAGCTATGCATTTGTGTTCTTTTCAGGGAAAATGAAATGACACTGTCAGTACCTGGAAAGCAAACTGGGGACAGATCAATATTTCCATTTATGATGAGGATGGCAAAACAAAAATGTCTGCAGTATTTTTTGAGGTTTTTAACACACACATTGAGATAATGCTATTTCACCGTATCTACCTACATCTGGTGTTGGTGCTGAATGTGTACACAGGGGGTATACGCATGTCTATGTCAGAGAAGAAAAGAGGGAGGGAAGGGGGAAGTAGCAGGGCATGGAACTAAATTGCAGAGCAAGTAGTGGAAATAGTGAAAAGCTTCCTGCAGGCAGGCAGCTTCACAGGGGAGAGTGAGCCTTTCATTGTCTATAAAATCATGCCTTGCTGGAGGTCCTCAAGTGTAGAAGGGGTAGTGCCTAGAGGCAGTAAATCTCTCACTGTTGTATTATTACATTCTAAACACTTAGCTACTGTACAAACTAGCACACTGCTTCAAGAGAAGAAAAGGAGGAAGAAGGAGGAAAATTAACAAAGGGAAGAAGAGGAAGACGGCAAGAAAATTGGGAAGCAACCCCCTGCCACAGCTCTCCCCAGAAATACTTCACATCAAAGAAAAACCGCAAAAAGTAAATCGTCATGGAGTTAAAAGTTAACCTCAACTCCTTTCATTGTGATCTGATATCACTGTGGAACAGTACTCCTAAAATTTGAATGGTTAGTCTCTGTAGCACAGGGTATTAAATCCACCTTAATCCTGTTAAACATAGATGCCACTAAAGAGAGGCACTCTCTCAACGGCACCATGACAAAAGCTCTTCACACTGCAAATTCAATGTGGTTAAGGAAAAAAAAAAGGCAGAAGAAAAGTCCCAAACCCGGATCAATACTGAACAAACAACATCAGCATAAGCAGGCTTAGAGAGAGGAATTGCTTTCCATATGCTATGGCATCAGGTTCCTCCAATCTTCAGATACCAGTCTGTAAATGCTAGAGACATTGTTTCTCCTGCTTGCAACTGCTGTTGGGTGCCGACCTTCTTTGCTTGCTGATACCAATTTAGCAGTTGGTACAGTTTCTTTGTGATTTGGTACTGTCTGTTGTTTGCTGGTACCAGATGGATACCAGATGGGTAACTGTGGGCAATGGTTCCTCTGTGTTCCAGTCCCAAAAATCACTGCCTATAGGGTCAGTCCTGTCAGTTGACTCCTAAAAAGCACTTCAAAGCACCATTCCGAAAAACCTCAACATCTGTTCCTTACTCCTAATGACCTTAAAAAAATGTTGCAGGCATACTTTCCTTTAGCCAGGAGTTACTGTGCATCTGCAGGAAAAATACAACCTTGCAGATGCTTGCAGCCATCAAACTCACTCCTGCCTAATGGCAGCTCCAGAAGCCACCACCTCAACTCTGAAAGTCAGCCCCGAATGTGAAGCATAATCAATATACTCTTTTCTGTGGTAGCTCCACAATGTAGGAGTTCAGAGACACTTCAAGGTGTTTTTCAAACTACTTTCAGCATTGAATTGGAAGAACAAGAAAACAAAAAAGTGCCTTTGAAAGACAGCAGGCATACCTGAGGACCAAATGCAAGGCATGGAGGGAAAGCAAGGAGAGAGAAAGTGATGGAAGAGATCTGTCAAGTATTAATTTGTGATTGGTCTTTCAAAATGTTGACCTAGTTGTCAAAATACAGACAGGAGCTGAAAGGTCAGTTAATGGTTTTGAACATTGCTTATTGCATTTCCCTCCTATGTTATTCCATATGACTGCTTCTGTTTCTAAAAAAGGGAAAAGAAGTTTATTTAGGACAGAACAGGGGCATTTTGGCAAATTCTCTCTATGTGCTAGAGGAGAATGCTGTCTACAGAAAAATATAGCTGACATCAAAGCATGTTCCCCACCCCCTGTCTTGCTTCATGGAGAAGTTATGATAAACAGGTTATGTGTTCCCCAAGGTTACCATGGAAACTCATTCTTTTCAGGCCATCATTTGCAAAGGTAAAATTTGCATTAAAATGTGATGGAATTTGATTTTGTGCATGTGTGTGTGAAACTCAAGTGGGGTCATGCTATCACGCAGTATAGCTATTATTTCAAACCCAGGAGCACACGCTTAAGAGAGAGATCTATTAATCCGCATAAACACCCCAGTGACCAAATTACAGTTTAATTGCTAACTTGACAGGTATCTCCCTAGCAAATTAAGAGAAATACTTTGAAAATTAGCTTCAAATGCAAATGTTCATACTGATCCACTGGTGGGGACCACCAGATAGTATTTTGCTAAATTCCCATATAATCTTTCCACAGGAAAGATTGAATTTAGATTGTCAGAACTACTTTGTTTTGATGATGACAGACCAGGGATGGAAGGCACAGGAATGTATTTCAAATTATAAATTTTTATCTTATCTTGAAAGAGTTACCATCAAATTATACAGGATATAATTTAATATAACCATGCTTACTACAATACAAGGAACTTTCAGATCTCCTCAGAATCCCAATTTGTTCACTTTGGTTTGAGTTGTATCGTAACTTCAAAGTCACAATATCACTTTAGGCATCTGCTACTCTAACTTTCTTTGGAATACCTGATGGTGTAAAAGCACCCAGGCTGGGCCTCCCCAAGATCCATGTTCCTTGAGAGCCACTGCCATTATTCCACTGCTATTATTTGTTGTCATGTGCAGCACTGGTCTTCCTAACACAAGAGTGTGTTATTTGCAATAGTAATTTTGACAATCATTACTTCCAGCCTATCAAGAAAATCAGAAAAATCTTATAATTGGTGACCAGACTGCATTTTAGATGAGATACCACTATTTGTCCTCTTGTTTAGTTGCATGCATTCCAACATACATGCTGAATTTGATACGCTACTTTATGAAATTTATGCTACTATGGGACGCTGGATTATTCACACATTATCTGCCTTGAATAGCATGACGCCCTGAAGGCAGCAGGGCCAGAACTCATATTTCTGCTTGGAAGGCAGACATCCCAGTATCACCTGGATTACAAAAGACTCAATATCTCCTATTATACAAGACTTACGACATACAGTTCAGCTGTAATGGCTCTACTCAACATTGGGCAATATGACAACACAGCAGCCAGGCCATTTGATGAGGAAAAAGCAGCAAAACCACAGGCAGCAGTATCTGTCCCTGTCACTTTCTTATTGTTAAAAGCAAATCAAATTAAAACCAACCCTTCGGATTAGGTTGCACAGTGCCAGTATTTTATCAGACTCCCTTCTTCATTGGGAAATTCCTGTCTGCAAGTTCCATTTACTAAACAAAGCAAGAAACTTAAAGAAGGTTGTAAAAAAGGAATTGCAAACAAAAATGAAATTGATACTAACTTTTGCAGAACTTCTCAAATCTCAGCACATTCAGTAGAAGGAATGTGTTCCGTTGGAACCCATACTGAGCAAGCAAAAAGGCACTAGCACTCTTTTTTCCCAGTGTTCTTTAATAGCTGGAGTTGTGGTTGAAAGTTGAAAGGAGCTGGACTTGAGCAGAAAAGCCAAACTCCTGTACAGCACCAGCCTTACAGGGTAAATGGAGTTCTCTTTTCCCATTTTTTGTACTTTATTTTAATGCAGTCTTGACATTAGATTAGCATCTGGCACAGCAGACCTTAGACTGGGAACTAATAAAGTTATCCTCCCAATCTCTCCATGTCTGAGTCAGTGACTTTCTTTTTCATTTTAAATAATTATAACAATGTCGCCTGTTTGTTGAGAAAAATAGAGCCTTTATATATTCATAGATAATTGCTATACCCAGCATCGAGTGATACATTCTAATTACTTTTCACACCTTGGCTGTGAAGAAATCTTGAACTTTTTAGTGTTTTTTAACTGCAAGACAATATAGCCAGAGCACTGACACCCTGACTGCTGAAACCACGCCTAGGATGAAATTTAACAAGCAGCTCTGCTAATGCATTTTGCAGTGAGGAACTTCAGCAAAACTCAGGAAGACCCAAGGCTTCCACCTCAGATCTTGTGCTGCAATAATGAAACGTGTTGCGTAGATGCACAATAGAAGAACTCAATCCAGAAATCAGAAGTAATCAAAAGTCCATTATTTCAGTTGGCTGCAGTCACATACTTAACTTTAACAAATAAAGGATCTGTACTCTGTAACAGCCTCAATGACATAGTTGTATTGCTTGACCCAGCCTCTTTCAAGATTGACCCTGTTCTGCACACGCTGGGCAACCATTGCCGTTTGCCTCACTGAGGTCATTCTGCTTTCCATTATGTTAAATGGACATATTTTGCAGTCCTTTGTCAAAACTGCTATCTGCTTCAGTGCAATGTCATCCCTAGGAGGCAAAACTGAACAGTGACCAGCACCTTTAGGAAACAGGATGCTGCCTGGGACAACAGTAGCTAGGCAACTCTTTGGATCACCAGTATTTTTTTAGGGAAGATATTTCTTATTCATCAGCAACACACTGAATGAGAACATAACCCAGGGAGATTAAGCTGTGAGAATTCAAAAAGAAGTCATTCGTGTCAGCACCTATTTGATAAATGCACCAGATAGCTGGTAGTAAAGGCAAAAGCTTGTGCCTAAGAAGGGATTAAGTTTGAGGCCTGATTTCAGGCTGGTCTAACAAATACCAAAGCACATGCTCAGCTTCAGACATGACTTTTGGTGGCATTACAGACTTGTCTTGTGATTAAAAAATGAGTGTTGTTGTAACCACGGCCCTTTCCCAGAAATTGAAGCATACCTCTTACTAATGGCCTGAGGAAGAAGAGGTCAATTTTAAAAGGAAACCTACTTCTCCCCCCTCCTCCACCTTGTAGTCAGGCCCACTAGCACTTGTATTTGATTCTGTGGTATGTGGGGCACTGACTTGCTAGGGGTCGGGACCAAGCTGTCATGGAGGAGTACGTATCACTGAGTGTAATGAAGGTTCAAAGTGCAAAATATTAGATTCAGCAGCCCCACATGCCCCGGCTCCATGTTAAAATCTCAATCCTCCTGCACCTTCTGCATGTGATGCTGGCCTGAGATTTGACAGTGTGCACACATGCTCAGGGGAAGTGGTCACACAGTTACCTATCTATGGAGTGATCGACAAGCATACAGAAAGATGTTAAAGACTATACTGGCAGAAGCTTGCCATAACTGAAGCAAAATGCAAAGACCCAGCTACCATGCTACTCAGAACTACAGTGAAACCAGACTACAGCCTAGCTCTGAAAAGGCTATTTCTGTGCCCATTGATCTGTGCTCCAAAGGATAAAAGCTGCAGTGCTGTGGCCTGTGTGCACAAATGTAGTAACTCTTCAGCATAGATATAGCATGGATTACATGTCCACAACCTCCCCTCATCAATATAATTACCAGCTGGAGGTTTGCTTTTTGCCTCCCTAAACATAGTGGGAAATTAGGAAAAATATATACAACAGAAAACCTCTAGGGCCCTTCATATCATATCAACATGATCTGTGGCAGCTGTCATGATATCCATGATCTCCCCACTCAAGTCCTCCATTTCGGCAACGTCAGAAGAACCTCTTCTAACTGCAAGGGACATGACCACTGGCATGTGTTAATGTGGAACCTCTCCGTGCTGTGAATCGGCAAGGATGGCCACAGCCCGGCACCACCACGTGTTTTTGTCTGATTTCCTTCAACTACTTGGATGAAGTAAGAGAAATTATTGAAATACAGCAAAAAGCAGCTGTGTGATGAGGTACCTTGTGGCATAGATGGCACAATGTAATTCTGGAACTCACATACTATTGTAGCGTACAAACAGTACTGGTGGACTTTGATAAGACAGCACCAGAACTGTTTCCCTTGGTAAACAGAGCATGCACACAGTGTTAAGCATGAAGGCATGAGCATTTCAGACTCCCCTCTGGTTCAGATAACCTATGCCAAATTCAACCTTTGTGTAAGTAGGAAAGACTCCAAACCAGTTTTAAGAGTCATTCTATATTACCAGAATTAATGGAATTGAATTTGGCTCTATTTGCATTTGCCATTTGGAATAGTTTATTTTTCACATGAGGTTTGGCAGGGATTTCTCCAAAATAATTTCCCCTGAATCTTACCCCCAAAAGCCAGCCTGTAAATTTCAAAATCCTTCGTTTAGTTTGAACGGTTCTTTAGAATACATCCTGATCTGAAACCTTCATTATACAGAGATAAGAAGTGACCATAAAAAGTCCTTGATTGGTAAGTTAGTCAAACATCCTAATAAAATGCTCTACATACTATCTTAATTACTATTTTAATAACATATACACAAATACTTTCAATCCATGGTTTTCAAAGCAGCTATACTTTGAGTACACTAATATATATATTTAATACAATGTTTTCTACTATTAGTATGTGGGCTCAAAAAGTCTGGAATTTACAGCAGTTTCTGCTATATGGTTTCACGTAGTACATAAAATTGTCAGCTTCTCCCATTGCGCTAGAAGACAGGAATGTTATTATTCTAGAAGCTGGAATTCTGGTTTCTAACCGTGGTCCAACACAAACGTCTGTGCGTTTTGGGAACTTAACCTATTTGAAATGCAACATCCTGAACCTGGAATTAATTGATCATGAAAAGTATAAACAGCTCCTTATTCATCCTGAAGCAAGTGTAGAACCCTTTGACACATTATGGAAAAATAATGCAGTTCTTAACACTCCTTTTTTTGTTCTGGTTGATTTTTAGGCTTGGATCCCTGCCAGGCACACAATAAAGTACTTGGCCTTTAACACAGACAGGCATGATTCTTCTTTCATACTCTCAGCTGGGAACTGACAAAACTCAGTACATTACAGATTTGTTTCAACTGAAATGTTCACAGCTAGTATCCAGAGACAGCTTTTCTTATATCTTTAGGTTATTTATCAGCTTGCAATTCTGATCTGCAAATAAGGAAATAGCTTTTAGAACCAGTTAACACAAGGTTTTGTACAGTGAAGCTGATGTGATCACTGACGGGTGAAGAACTCTTTTCAATGTGGCTGGTGTTACACACAGTCCTTGAACGTACATTAAAAAGATAAAGTTTCAAGGATTTACTGCCACCCCGAAGGAAAGAAACGATGTTTTAAGTAACTGGATTTGTACAAAGTCTGTAAGACAATCCAAGTAAATCCTCAAATAGATGACTAATTCCTCGTTATTTAAATGCCCTTAAATACAAGTGCAGATGCTAACTTCACAGCTTTGTCTTGACAGCTCCTTTGCTATTTCTCATGATCTGGTATCAGTCTGTGACTATAAAGCCCTGAAAAGATGTGCCCCATGAAAAAGCCCTCCACCTCCTAAGGAGACTAAGTTTTTGCAGCTTACTGCTTACATGGTTCTCTTAGGGTCTGAGTGACACTGCAGTATATGATAATAGTATATAAACATATACTTTCTGTAGACCTGGATTACATTTGCATAGGATAAGTTCACGAGCACTTTCACTATCTCATGTCCCACTAAGACATGGGTATGTATGCACATGCCTAAACTCTGTCTTGAGCAGAGACTTTCTGATATACCCTAGGTGGCAGAAAATTTCAGGGTAATCTCACATTACACTGACAACAACAGGCATCCATTTTCCTAGACAATATTTATACTTATCATCAGCCTGTCCTTTGGTTAACTAGCTGAGGTTTACTTTACGCCTTGTGATCCACCCTATAGCATTTGGCTTACCATTTATCCTAGTCAGAAACATACAAGGGGGTTGGCAGGGATGGGGATGAGTCCAAAGGATGCAAACCTCAACAGCAAACCAAAGCACAAAGGAACTGGAAAATTTCAAAGGGTCTGGCTCTCTAGCACAGACACTGCTATATACATGTGTCTGTTTATGGAGACACACTAAACTGAATTATTCAGTTACTTACAAAAAGAAATAGAACAGACTGTGGGGAAGGGAGAGCAGAATGAAGGCGCAAGAGAGCAAGAAAATCATCCCGCAACAGATGAGAAGAACAGAGGAAAACTGGAAAATGGATGCAGGGGGGTGGGTGGGAAATGGATGATGAGAGAATAGCAGGCCTATTTAAAATGAATTTTTGACCTTATTTTTAAAACATTTATGGATCCCAATTGCCTGTCATGAGATCATTTTCCCTTACAATGCCAGCTTTTCAGCCGGCTCTGCACTTTAACTTGATTTATCCCACTTCCAAAAAAAAGTAGATTGTTAGAAATACCCCTTCTATTAGAAATTCTGCCCCACTACAGTGTCAGCTAAAGGCCACTTGTCAATGTCAGCTTTATCAGATAGAAATTTGCCTCAAAAGTTCTCAGATACTTTTTGGGGAGGACAAGACCCAGGGTCCATTTCTGAAGCTGTTGATTTGTGATGGGATTGTGTCTTCTCAAATTATCCTCTGTTATTTCCCAACTTATCTGCATGTTTCATGAGATGGTGGGAAGTGATTACAGCAGCTGCTGTACATTAGAAAGACATCTTATAGGAAAGCTGGCTTAGGTAAAACAGCTGACTGACAAAAGCACAGAAAGAACTAATAGAGTATTAAAAATACATAGGGAGATCTCTTTTCCAGCTGCAGCTTCCCTTGTGCCATAACCTCTTGTGGGAAAGAAGAAAACCTATACCAGAAGGTTTTCCTCTTCCTCAGCTGCCTGCCTTTAAAGAAAGACCTGACATCCTGAAGATGAGGTTAGTTTTTATTTATTTATAATTATGCAATTAGTCATCAGCATGTCTCTTCACCGGTGAGTAAAGGTGGAAAACATCATCTGTTGTTCAATCTGCGTTAGCACAGCACTGCTGAGGGTCAGCAGTCTGAGGTGGGAAAGGTGACACTGCTTGAGGATTCTCCTGGCCAGATTCCTTGAGACATTTGTTTTCTTGTTAACATTTTTGATTCTATTTTTGCTCCATTTTTTTCTGTCTGGACTGATGTAACGTAGGTATTTTACAGGTAAAACTACATGTAAGAGTAGAAACTTCAGCCAGGAGTCCAAAGGGAGCAAGCTGTGATCACAGTATTTTCCAAACTGAAAGACAGTGCTTATGAAAGCAAGGCTGGATGGATCAATGGATGATATTGTTGAACTGAAGAGACCAGAACTCTGAAATTTGTAAACCACTTCAACAAGAGGAACTGTTGCAGCAACAAACTTCAGAGTATTAAAGCCCTTAAGGTAAACTCTGATTTTTAACCAGACTGCCATTTCTCACAACAGAGACATTTAAAATACTCTGCATTGGAAGGACAAAATGAAAAACCCTGGTGCCGCTATTACGAATCAGTAACAAGACTGAGATACTTAAAGCTCCCTTTCAGGTGCTCTGATCAAGGACAACTTGCCTCACAGGAAAAGCAAAGCTTTGGGGATCAGTGATCTCTGGGCATTATACCTAATAGGAAAGGCTTAGAAAGGATTACCTAGAAGAAACCTTTGTGAATCTCAGGAAACTACACTGGACCATAAATCTCAACCTCCTCTGAGGATTAATAAAACTTTATCAGTTTCAGATAAGAAGTAGAAAACCTCAGGCTGCTGAAGAGGTACCACTGGCCCAGTCTGGGGCTTCTGTCAGGCTTATCACACCATACATTTCAACAGAAAGACACATCTGATGCAAATTCTAATTTTAGTTTACAAAAGCTATTCAGAAGAAGAATGACAACTTTGTATATTCCCAAATTTGGGTCACAAAATATAAGGCAGTAGACAAAAGTTAACTGCTTTAAGGAAAGAATCATTTTGCTGAAGGCCGTGCTTTCGGCAACCGGGTAAGAATAATATATACAAGAACATTTGAGGGGTTAATGAACAAATATGTAGGATAACTTATGTAAAACCCTTGTTACTAACCTCTCTGTGACTGCAATGGTCTCGTCTCACACATGATTTTTTTTTACTACAACCCCAATGCTTGAAGATCTAACTTTAGCATTCACACTGATAGTTTGGAGGACATCTTAACTATACTGTGATCTTATGACATTAAAACCACGGTTAGTTCAAACTTCAGGTGTATGTAGATTCTTAAGATTTAAACATAATTCTGCCTCTTTTTAAACAAAAATTTTAAATTTAGCATAAATTGCATCTTATCAAAGTTACATTTGTGAATGGTGGTTGATTATAATTACTTCTAAAGAGACCGAGTCCAACTCTGAAACCTGCTCAGGTGGAGCTCTTGAGTACCACAGTTGTGATCCCACAGACTATAGCTGTTGCATTTATTTAACACATTCAAAAACCCAGCACTGTTGATTTAATCTCTGGTTCTACCACAGAACCTTTGGTAGTGGGGTAGATAATACATCATTGTGTGGTGTAAAACAGGGAATACAGCATGTCTGTAACAGTTCTACAGTGTAGGCATAATATTTTAACATATTTTGGTGGGAGAGAAGAAATTATTCCGTATTTCACTTACTTATTTCAGTTACTGAGGATGTATTGTGGCCAGATTGCTACTGTCCAGTGTGCAGAAAGAAAGGCAGGAGCAGACATGTCTCTGTTTCCTCCCTCTCACTTTGCAGATAAGCACAGTGAGAGCCTGCTCTTCTAATGCTCTTTTAACCCAGGGAACCACTGGATGAACTGCCGGAGTACCATAAATCCTGCTGAAAAGCCTTGATTCTACCACATGTGACAACATCTGGCAACAACTTCATACCTTAGGCCTAAAGGGAGGAAACCTGGGCCTAAATGAAACACAGCGAACAGATAAGTTATTTTTAGCCAGGTTTTCATGTTATTCATGTTTTCTTTGGTGGGCTGGCATTAAGGATTCCTCTATTTCTACAACCCCCAAAATTCATGTTAAGATGACAACAGTATTTCAGGAAATCACGGACAAATCAGCACCTTCTGCTAATCCTGAACCCTGCAAAAGCACTTAGCATCACACTGCGGACCTACCCAACGCTGGTCGTAATCAGAGGGTTGCGTTCTTCCTTCGTCATCCTCATAGAAAGGCAAACCTTCCCGCCTGGCCTGGTGGTACTCCTTCCGTAACTTCTGGATACGATCAGCATTCCCACCACCTGTGCAGCCACTGAGAGAAAATAAAAAATGCTAAATACAACTCAGATGTACGCACATATCTAACACCAGGCACCCATACGAGCACACAGAGCGCTGCTTCATCTGGGACAAATGGATTATGAGTATTTGATAGTCTTGACTTGTGTAGTGCCCGCTGGCCCACATTACCCTTATCTTTGCCTTCTTATATTAATAAAGCTGCTAATTCTGAACTTGAGCCCCATTTTTTAAAAAGCTGTCCCTGTCCAAAGAACTTAACAATTCCAGTGCAAGACAAGAGACAACAGATGGATGCAGACAGATGGGGGAGCACAAGGAAACTTTTAACATTCCTATGAGCAGCTATAAATGGCTATCATATTTTAATAATAATGATGATGATGATGATAAGCTGCCAAAAAAATGTTTCCTTTTGCTCCCACGCTAAATGAGGAATTCCCCTAAAATTACATTTGTTCAAGGTAAAGAATAAACTATATTCACAGAGAAGCATAAAGAGAAGTTTTATCTTACAAACCCTGATCTTCCTCCCAGTTATATGAAGAGCTAAAACATCAGCCATGAAAATACAGGGTAGAGAAGAGAGATGGGAAAGCACACTACCAAACCTTGACACCATTTTTGAAGTGGTAATTAAGCAGTAATCCACTCAGTAATCCACAAAGACTCCTTGTATGCTGAACTGCACACACTGCAAACTGCCATGGTCATGCTAGTGGAGTTGCTCAGTTTATCAAGTTAAACACATATCTGTCTTTGCAGATTTTGACCCTGGTGAGCCTTCTAAAACCTTACAGCTGGACTTGTACAACTGTGGAAGCTCAAGCTATACACAGAAAGATTAAAAAAAGAATCATGAAAATAACTAAGAATTAAAAAAATTCCAAAAACCAGTCACATTTCAAATTAATAAATTAAAGGTTTCCTGCAGCTATTTCAGCCCTGCTGTAGTCAGCTCTGGGGTGAATACTGACTGTATGCTCAGTAGCATTTACTGGCATTCGCAGGGAATTGTCAGACAACTTATTTGTGGGCATTCCTAAATTCAGACAATTGTTATTGCAGAACATCATCATATATTCTCCTAATCTGCAACTGTAACTCTGCCTCATCAACAGTGGGCTAGAGAAATACAGATTTATTCATATGAGCACAGACACTGTAGAGCAGCTTGTCACACTCCCCTCCAACATAGGTATGCCAGAATCTGGGGAAGCATTTAATAGGATTTGCATAGAGAAATGAATTTGGAAAAATACATACAAAAGACTGGACATAGACCTAATAGTACAATAAGAAGTACTTTCTAGCATCTAATACCAATCTAGATTAGTTGGAAATTAACTAGCAACAAAGGGAAATTCCATGTAGAGCAAATGCAACTGAATATGCAGTCAGGATTGGAAATGTTTACTTGCAGTATCAGTATGTTTCCATGAAAAATCAAACACTTAAATCACTTGCCTTCCCTGGATCCTAAATTATCCAGCCCCTCTACTCTTACGAAGTCCCAGAGGCTTCAGGCTTTTCTGGCTGACTTACTGAACTCTTCCAGAGCCTACACAATTTTTCTCATGATCTGCCAAGGCAGTGCAGAAAGCTTGCATAAACACCATGGACTGTTAAGGGAAAAAAAGCACATTCTCTTTTCCCCTTGATTCCTTCCACAGATAAATACCCCCTTCCTTGCATGAACTCTTGTCAAATAGCAGAGAACCATTTCCAGTTTGCAAAACACTAGTATTGAGAACTAGCTAATAAGGGCTATCCGTTAGAACAGTGAAGCTTGGTCCATGAGCAACAAAACACCTGTGAAATCCCCTGACTTTACTTGTGAGTACAGATAAAGAGTCTAATTAGGGCTGCTAACATACAGATAAGGTCCAAAGTGTTGTCCCTGTTGCTTTGCAAACATCATTACCCAAAGCAGCACTAGCTAAGAGAGGAAAATGCGGAAATACAGGCAACAGGTCTGGTTTGATTCCAGCCCATCTGGCTCCCTGCAGCTCTCTGCAAACTGTCTTAGTGCCTGTCAAGTGCCCTAATGGCCACACACCCAATTTCCATCTCCAGGTATTCTGGCTGAAGAGGTAATCTGAAAGTACTGTCTTTTTTTCCCCTGCTTTTTAAACAGAAGCTGGTATCAATGCATCATAAAAGGCACCAACAGCAGCCTGCGCTCCATTTAATGCAGATCTCCTGTAGGTGAACTTCCTTCTGCTTAAACCCATCTAGCCAGCAAGTGGAAGAAGGTGTTGCAGAGAACAAGATTATAATCCATATTAAAAGACTGGGCCTGACAGCTTTTTCTTCAGCAAACCTCTGCCACACCGTATTAAAATACAAATCCTAACCATGAGAATGAGTAGGAACGTTTGAATGAAAGATAGCAGCACATGGGAAGCTATCCATCTGGATTAGTGTGAAAACACAAGCATAATCTCTGTGGAAACAAGCAGCTCCATGAAGTCTGATTTCCTGTGTTTCTCTCCTGTGGGTTCTCTGGTGTCCGATTAGGGACTGAGTTCACACTGCAGTGTTTCTCTCCAGCAAGGGCATTTGTCTGGGTGTCTCTAGCAGGCTGCTTATTTTCATGAAATTTAGTGATCCGATATCTTTGGAACATTGAATTGCCTGTCAGGTCTGGTCAAAAACAGCAAGCAGGTTCTGAATTGTAAGAAAGGTGGGGAGAACAGGTTGAAAGAGGGTCAGTCAGGATACCACCTTCATTTCTTCAGGGAACAGTTAAAGCTTCACAGCTCTTTTATCTTTCTTTTCCCCCTCCATCACTGTTTATAGGCACAAATGTAAAATACATTGGCTTTTGAAAGCTGCATTCTAGCTTACCATGAAAGTTTTACCCGCTCCTGAGTAATGCGAGATGAATATGATGCCCTGTGCAATGCTCATGAAACAGTTCTGAATTTCAAGTTGGCTCCTGACAATTATGTGAATATATGAACCACATTCAAACTCACCAGATGAATTCAATCAGCACTGTGCAAATATCGCATACATAATCTATTAGTTTACCCCAAAGAAACTGAAGCATTGAATTCAAACAGAATGAAGTCATCAGTAATAAAAAAAAAGAAACTGATAAGGCAATATTAAAAAAAACCAACACAATTTTCCAAGATTTGCAGGGAAGATCATACACTGACTGTAAACTATTCTCCCATCTGCCTATAAATACATAATTAAAAAATATAGGTTTGATCAGATAGAAGCTCTCAGACAGGGAAACAGCAGATGAACACCAGTTCAAATATTTTGGCTGCAGGACAATTTATACTGAAAAGGAACCTGAACTTGCAGAAGAAATACAAAAACAATGCTCCAATCAAAGTCAGTTTATATTAGGAGACTTACTGAAGCTTTATACCAAGCCTAGTAAATACAGCAGACAGATTTCTTCTACAGTAGCTTTACATTTAATGCAGTGCTCCCTTTTTAAGGAGATATAAATATTACAGTCCTCATCATATCTACAGTTCTGTGCACAACTCACTCCCCTGACATGGCTCCCTACACCGTATGATCTTCAGAGAACTGTGCAACCGTCCCCTTCACCACGTGTTCCCAGGCTCTAACATTTAATCTACCCATGGACTTCTCTGTTGCCACAAGGCTGTAAGAGAACCGTCCACTCTGCATTTTGCAGTTAATTTCAGACCAGTTTCCCACAGTTGTGCTACATGTAAGCAGAGTGATTCAGAAGCAGCAGATAAATAATGTCTAGGTGAGGGAAAAGTCTCCAAGAAACCTTACAAAGAGTTTAGCAAGGACACAGATGCTGATTTCAAACAACAGTAACAAAACCTGTCCAAAATCCCAAGCTAAAAATCGTCCTAAGAGAAGTTCAACAGTTCTTTGAATAAGCTGCACATACTGCAAGGACCTTTCAGGGAAATATTAAAAAATAAATAATAATTTTATGTAACACTCAAAAGAGGTAAAATGAGCACATTCCCATCAGCCTTTCAGTAGCTCTGCTAGATACAATCCTTACAAATGAAAGCTTTCTTCTGGCCTGGGATAAAGACAAAGAGAAGTCTGGGTGATTGTTCTAACCCATGCTGCTGGGGCCGTACTACCAATAAATAAACACCAGAGATCACCATCTTTGTCCTGTGCCTGAATCTGTCAGATGCACCTGACAGGTTTCACCTTGCCCACTGTAACTGTAAAGGCACCTGCTATGAAACTCAATCAATACAGTTGGAACAGGCATCCCAAACCAAAAATGGAAACCATTATTTGGTACAGACTTAGCTTCAAGCTATCTCTAACAGTATGCAAAATATGACTATGAAATTTGGTCCCACCATCTCTGAAAAGACAGATGTACAAGCATTATAGCAAGAACATTAAATACCCAATATGACAAGGTGTAACGGGTTGAAACTTAAAAAGCAGAGGTTTAGATTGGATATAAGGAAGAAATTCTTTACTGTTAGGGTGGTGAGGTACTGGAATGGGTTGCCCAGGGAAGTTGTGAATGCTCCATCCCTGGCAGTGTTCAAGACCAGGTTGGACAGAGCCTTGGGTGAGATGGTTTAGTGTGAGGTGTCCCTGCCCATGGCAGGGGGGTTGGAACTAGATGATCTTAAGGTCCTTTCCAACCCTAACTATTCTATGAGTCTATGACAGACAAGTCATTTTTTTCAAAGTATCAAAACATCATCATTGGTATTTAATATATATGGCTCAGTTTTTTGCAATAAAATTTCCCCTCTGTTCGTCTTCTGAATTGCTAACCTGGATTTTAATCCTTCAGGTTAAAAATGCCATTTTTTAAATTAGTGACTTCTTACTGCAGCTCTCCAGATAATACAAAATTAAAAACAAGTGCTGCACGTACACAGTAAGATGAACCACTTAAAGCTGTATATAAACATGCATTTAAAGAGGCAATAAACATTTTGTTTCCAGTGGTTTTCCTAAACACATTAATATTGCACGGAGCTTTTTTGCCAGCCACTTCTTTCAGACGCTGATTTCACCCAGCTGACTGTCAGCCTCTCAACAAACTGGCACTTCCAAGTGAAAATGAAATAAAAAAGAGAAAAGAGAAAAGAAAAGAAAAAGTGATTTTCTATTAACAAACAAATCCAAGACAAAATGTGATTCACAGAGTCAAGAGAACGGACAATCTTCCATTCACAATCTGCTATAAACAGAACTAATTTAATATACTGAAAGGAACATAGTGGTCTGCAAAGATATACAGCATAAGGGAGTCCAACAGAGCATGTAAGAGTATCTTTCACTTAGGATAAAACTTTCATTTTGAAGTTATAACAAATAAATATCTGAGTATATTACTCCAGTCCTTGTCTTTCTACCCTGAAGTATCACACTGATATGAAGATATTTCTGCAGCCTCAATAGTGAGAGGAAATAAAAAGAACGGTGGGAAGTGATAAAAAGAAAATCAATGATAAGAACATAATTTTACAGTATTTCAGCTTTCACTTTTGTCAACCACCATGAGAGATTCTAGAAAGAAAAGAACATTTGTGGTTTTCATATGCACTTGAGTAAGTGAACGATGCTGCTGTGAAAGACTTGTCAGAAACACCTTGTGACATCACCGGTACTGCCTTGCAGGCTCAGGAATCATCTTTGATATGCAGCCAAAGCCAGCCTGTGTCCTGGCTATACACATCCTATGCTGAGGACCTAATTTGAGAACAATGTCTTCTTAGCTACCAGAACAATGCACATGGTTGTATTGGTCTCTATGACATTTGCTTTCCTGCTCTGGGTGGGAATATAACCTATGTATATGCAATTACTGTCTTTATCAATGGAGAGGGGCCTCAGCAGGACACTTCATTTGGAAACCTGTGCAAAGTGACCAGGAGGAAGATTTTGAGCCAAGTTCCATTTAGTCAGGAATATCCTGAAAGGGTCTGTATAGATGGGCTGACATGAGAAGCATTAGATGGATATATTTCTCTCTCTCCATAGGTACAGACATACATATAAAGTCAAAAATCATAAATAAAATGCAGGAAAACAAACTGCACTGAAGAAGCTATTTATGCTTGTTTGAACTCTTACACTAAAGTCCCTGAGATCTTGATTGATGCTTAACAATATTCAGAAAAGTCATAATTGTGTTTCAATGGAAGATACACTGTCACCTTTCAATTCTTTAGGCTAACATAAAAGCAGTACAATCACTTCTGTCCAAAAGGTCAAAGACTCCTAGGGCAGCACATGACTACCATTTGTCTGGATGTAAATTGAGACCTATTGACCCCGTAACATCACTACTGACCTCTTGACATTAGGAGCTTAGTAGAAAGACAGAAGATGATATTCTCAGGTTCCTACAGACTCATTAGGAAGAAAGAAGGAAAGAGAACCTTGCATGATATGAATTAGCAGTGTCATTAACCTTTTCTTTCCCCAAATAGCTCATAATATGTTTACAGAAGCCTCAAAAGAGCAATTTGAAGATTGAGACCAACAGATTTGTATCACTTTCAGTTTTTCCAAACTGTTTATAAAATCTCTCAGTGGCTTGACATAAAGCATCCTTTTATGCTTCCCTCCTTTCACATGACATACAACACCTTTTCCTGTTTATCATGGCAGATGGCCTAGACATTCAGATGAGCATCATCTTTTCAATCCAGGCCACTTCTCATCTCCATTAGTCTCCTTTTAACTTACAGTTGACTACAGCTGGCCAGAAATAACGGGAGGTGTAGCTTAATTTGTTGCTTTATGGAAACAAAATTGGCACACTGTGGTTTAACTTCACTGTAACAGCAGATATGGCATGTGCTACTCTAACAGAAACAGGCTATTTGCAATCAGTTAGGAAGACAATAAAAAAATGTGACATTTTCTTATTTGTAGCCAGCTTGTCATCTTCACTTAAAAAAAAAGACTTTTCTTTCTTTTTTCTGCTCAATGAATTGTGCCTTGTCAAGGAAGGCAATCACCGGATTTTAACTAAGAGTAGAAAAAAGATGCCTTACAGTTCAGGCTGGTTAATGGCAATGTCTGTTTCTGGCATGTGACCAGTTTACTGCTGTCTTGTTGATCTGAGATGTGCACGTGTCTCCAAAGGGCTAGGAAAGCAGAAAGATTAGGGACTCGGCTGCTGACAACAACCAAACTCCCTATAAACAACACACAATGAAAATAATGAAAACCAGAATTTCCTGGTATTTTCAGTAGCCTCTAGACAATGCAACAGTTTCTGGTTTCTTCACTAAAGATGATATCAATTATGCCTTTTATCCATCATGCAGAAGTCACGTGTGAGGCATAATTGAGGGCCTTCTCTCCAAGGTAATTTCTTCTGGATTTACACGGCAAAGTACTTAAATTGCCTTTTTTGGCACTTAGTATTACAACATGGCTTGGGAGGGGGTATTTTACTTTTACTGATGTAAAGCAGCTGGCATATTTACAATTGATAGGTCACATCAACACAAAGCAGATTTTCAGCCCTCCAAACTCCATTTACAGCAGCTTTAACAATTCAACAGAGCAAATACTGAATGCTAAACTCTTGTGTGGAAATGTAGCTCTATTTCCTAATGGCTATCACAGCTGCTTGCGACTGGCAGCTAGTTTTTTCACTTGCAGGCTATTGCTTTTTGCACTACAGTTTATTAAACTTATCGCTAAAGCTGAAATAATAAGTACTTTACAGACTTCCAATGAATTAGCCATTCAAGAGTCCCTCAGGAACTCCCTTTAGCACACACAAAGCAAAGGCAGGAGGGAGAAAAGGTGACAATTCAGTGCAGTCTTAATTTCTGTGCTCCTCTGTAAGGGGAGAATCGAGGATCTAAGCATTCACTCACAGCAGATGCTGCTGCCCATGTTCTAAAACATATTTTATTGAAAACTACAAAGCCCGGAGTAACTATCTGCTTTTTCCCTGAAATTACCTCTCCAAGTTTCACACTAGAGACTACAACCTGCTCTTCATTATATGCATGCCACTGGCAAAGTGGCAGCAACTAATCCTCTGTGTGGTTTGTTTTTATAATACCTGGCCTAGGTAGAAATGAAGCAGAAATCTCAACCTCAGCTGAAAAAAAAGAGAAGTATCTGTGCCTGTAATCCTGTTACAGATGTAGTTTACATTGAAAAAAAAATACATTAATTTATACCATGTGCAAAGCATCAGGGAAAAGCACAGCTCTCATAGCCAAAAGGCATCTTTACTATAAAGTTGGGTTCTTTATGGGTGTTTTTAACGAATGGTCACTCCAAGGATTACATTAATCTAGCATCAGGACTTTTACGGGAAAAAAAATACAAATGTAATTTATCTTTTTTAACTGTCAGCTGCATTTCTAAAGCTTTAAAGTCTGAAGCTTCCAGCGACCTTTTGTCTTTCTGCCATGGCAGGAATATCTTGGACAGCTGTAAGAGCTTTGTAAGCTATCTTTCTCAAAATCCATTAGCTAATTCAAGGAACCTAATTAGAGCTGCCATTTTGATGGAGCATATTGAATGCTCTGTATAAACTAGTAACACCATCAATGTTTATTAAAAATTGCAAGAACCAAAGCTCTCAGTTCCATATAAATATTAATGGACAGATACACAATACTTATTGAAATATAGATGGCTTTATGTCCACACAAATACACACAGAAATACTTACAACTCAGTGTGATGCATTTATCCACAAATGCTAAAGTACAGAAGCAAAACCTAGGGACAATTTTACACAAACTGTTGAAAATTGACCAGCTTCCATTTACACTATCCTTATGTGCATTAAGGGAAGCTACGCACACTAAAGATGATTTGTTTCTTGTGCTTTTCCTGAGTAGTGTGCTGACAATTTGGAGTGTATTTTGAGCTTACCTCAAGAATGCACTCCAGCTGGAACCGTTTTATAGCTCCTCTTAAACCAGCCACTCCAATCACCATACTCTGTAGACATTTACACATATTCTAGTACTACACTGTTTAAGGGCATCCAAAGATTCAAAGGGAACTTGCACTGTAGAGTTAAAACTCAAATTTTGCTGTAGACAGCAACCAAATCAGTGAAAGGAGCCAGACATCTGGAGCAATGTTCTCCTGCATTCTGCTCCCCAAAAGCCCTACTATAATGAAAAAGCAACTCACAGACAATGATACAACACATGAAATACTGACCATTCTAGGAGTATATCAGGTCCCTAATTAGGTTAGGCTGCACAAGCACATGCCTTTGGCTGCAGAAATAAAAAGTTTTCTGGCTACTTCACAGCTTCGTTTTTAACTTGATACTTCATAAATGGAACTGCAGAAAACCTCATATGTTACCATTTCAATCTGACGTACACTTTCATACGCATCTAACAGTGCCTGGATTCTATTTATATGTACAACTAAATATACGTGCACAGAAAAATCATCAGATTTGCTACAGAAAGACAGCAGATGTTCGTATTAAGCCACTGGCACATGCAAGGTGAAGCATGTAATCCTTATAAGGAAAGCATTTAATGTTCCAACTACAAGCCAAAGAAAAGCAAAGACAACAAATGGAATTATTTCTAACAGGTTTTACTAGCTGCGAGTGCAACACACAGCAACATGAAAGCACCGCTGAGCATGCTCGAGTGACTCTTACAACACATGGAGCTTCTCACAGAGGGGTGCATAACCCATACGCACTCCTTGGAACACCCTAACTCCAATATAATGATCCAGAGTTCACTTCTGAACATATACTAAAATGACACACGAAGCATTTAACGAATGTGCAGGAAAAAACAGGTGTAATTATATTTTCGACGCTGTAGTAGTACAAGGGGCAAAAAATCTTATGACAGTCTTACCATGGTGACAACCCTGAAAGTAAATTCAGTTTAGTTCTCTGGGAGGGCAGCATTTCCAAAGTACAACTGAGATCAGAACAGTTTCACAGGAACATGCTCGAAAGTCAAAACATCGGTTACCAACTAGCTTCTCTCAGGAATTATACATGGCAAATTTAGCTTGCGGTTATTGCTCAACAGAAACCCTGCCAGATGCTGGAGTTGTTGATGGATTTTGCAAAGTTCTGCCGCCTTCAAGGCCACCCTGCCTACCCTTCTAGCAGCCTCCATCCTCAGGCACCTCTCCCCGGTGCAGTTGGTCTCCTCGGAGCACCACTGTTTTGTTCTCAATCACAAAGACCGCGGAGTGCACATTCCTCCATCACAAGCTCCCCATCAACAGAATTAAACACCTTATAAGCTGAACTGCATTTCAGAGAAGTATTTCTGAACTCAGGGGCCTAACGTTAGCAGTGTAACTTTATTACTTTTTATTATGGCAGGCAATAGAAGCTCCCAGGCTTGCAGACATACATAGCCTTTCTAGTTCCTCCTTCTTATGGCTTCAGCTCCACTGCACCCCTGAAATTACTCCCACTTCTCCACTTGGAGAAGTCAAAGCTGAATTTCAAGTGTTTAAGATCAAAGGTAACTACTGCTCCTTTTCAGTAATTGTTTTGCAAAATGTTAAGCTGAAATGGAAAGACCGAAGTAATGGAGTCTTTAAACTACACACTGTCATTTCCTCACCAAGAAGAGGAAGAGGAAGCCTATCTCTCAGCATCCTGCTGGGGAGTCCCACAAATATCAAAGCAAGTGTTTTGGTTCAGGCCCATCTCTATCTCCACAGAATAACTCTTGTATGATTTTAACCACTGTGTTTAGAGACACACCTTAAAAACCATTTCACATCTATTTTTCTCTTGCTCTCTTCATTCATATTCAGAAGTCTTGCCCTTCATACCTTTCAGCCAAGGGTGCTAATTTTTTCCACCTATTTACTGGCTTCCCATACAAGCACAGCCCTGTTTCAAAGGCTACTTTAGAACAGAACCACCCCGATACACTTTGGTCATCACCTCTCCTTCCAGAACTTCTTGAGACCCATCTCCCAGGAGCATTTCACAAAGCAGCCTGCCAGTAATGATGAGGCTGCAGTTGGTGTGGGACACCCAATGGCACTTCTTCCTTTCTGCTGTGGTTCAAATGAATGTCTAACACGTGTGTCACATGTAACACACGAACAGAGCATTAAACCTGCAGTACTGGTAAACTTCTCCCTACTCTCTAAGCCCCTACTTATTGTAAACAATTCTTCAAGCTGTTCCAGCAATTCTGCCTCTTCTCTGTTATTCTTGTCCTGCCCATCCATAGCATTTCTAAGGATTTTACATTCAAATCAGCTCACCCTTTCCCCCCGGAACGTGGGGCACAAGGATGAAGAACACTGATCCCACGCCATTCACCTCGTCCTTCATTCCTCCATCAGGAACCTCTGTGGTTCCTGCAGCCAGGAGAACCTACAACTGGAAAAACATGTCTAAGCTCTGGCAGCTCAGGACAAGCACTTTTGGTGAAGTGAGCAGCCAAGTTTCTATCATGTGTGTGGGAAGTACTCTAAATCTTACAATTTAGTCAAATTGTCAGTGTTCAAGGGGTGGCAAAAGGCACAGTCTGGTATAAGACTAGGCTGTGTTCCTTTCCTAAATATAAAGCCCCCATTCAGTGTATGGAAAGACTACAGCTTCTTATTGAACGAATCATATGCTTCTTATTTTTACTTTTACACAGATAAACCAACCCCTTGTCCTTCCAGGCCCTCCCAAAACAGCTGTCACTGTGTTCCATACAAATTCAGCTTCGGCACACCTCCTACATTGACATTTTCAACCCAAATGGTTGAAGACTGGTTATCAATAGGTGGAAATACAGCTTTCCAATGGAAGTCAGGCCAGCAACTCCCCTCACACAACTGGTGCAGCTGGGGTTTGTATGGCTGCCCCCCTTTCTGACTTCTAAGGCTGCATGCTCCTTGGTCCAGCGCCTGGTTACATATTCCTGAAGGCAGCATAAGGCTGCTTTGCTCCTGGCATCTGTGGGATGAGCACTCCTTAACAACTGCAACACCTTTGAGGTACAGCCTGGTAAGCACACAGTACTCCTGCATGTGCTCCAAATTAAGCTGTAGTCAGCTCAATAAGTGACTTAATTGATGAGTGCTACTTCCTTCATTTGTCCATTAAGGTAAGTACAGCACATGGACATTTCAACTCATCAAAGACGAGAAAATACATTAATTTTGGTTTTCTTAAAGCTGTTAATAAATCTAACACTGTCTGGCAGTTTTCTTCATTTCCTACCATTTGACAGATACTGTGATCACAAGTTACAGAAGATGTTTTTCCTCTGAAATTATCACTCTGGTAATACAAGCCAGAAGGAAACTTCATCAAGATACCAAGAAGCTGGGTATCATTTTTATTTTTAACTTTCTGTGGCTGGTTTGTGAATATCTCAATGTGATAAAAAAATAAATTCCACCCGGTACTATTAAAAATACATATACACACACACACACGTTACAAATGACTGTATTACAGCAAATAATCACAGGGTGTATTTACAAGTAAAAGTCACTATTCCACTCCTATCATCAGGCTGGCTCTTCTCAGACCCCTTTACTGTAAGAACTCCTGTAACTGTTTTCTTCCTCTTTTTCTCTCTCAAATTGACATTTGTATGGAATCAAGAAAAATCTTCCTTAATAATTTTTCATTACTAATGGCTTTTTTTGGTATGTGTATTTGGGAGGAGGAAAGGCAAAGGGCAGGAAAAAGGAGCTTTAAGTGCTCTGCAAATTATCCTCCTGAATCTGGGCCCCATAAATCCTATCAAATGTTATATTTCATCAATAGGCTGGAAAAGCTTTTTTCTCTGCAATGATGAAGCCTGGCTTTAAAATTTATGGTTTCATTTTAGAAATGGACTATAAAAAGAGTCTGACTTAGCTGTCTATCAACTGTAGCTGACATTAGCAAGTTAGGTGTGGACTTTCAAAGTGTTATATGTATTCGTTATTTATTATACATATACATACACACATATAGAGATATATGAGGACATGTATATCACTGTGGGTTTGTGTATGCATAAGTACACAGCTGGCTTTTAAAAAATTATTTGTCTTAAATTTTTTCTTCCAATGCAAGAGATCTGAGATACTGAGCAGAATACATTGCAAAGTGATAAAAATGCCCAGGCTAGAGTTGGCTCAAAGATCTACAGCAACATAAGCAAATTGCATTTTGCTACCCAAATGATTGAGATAAAGTAGTTTATTTTGTTCTCATTCTGGGGAGGTAAAATGCGATTCAGCAATGGCAGAGCAAGGTTCAGCTGGAGGAGGGAAAGATTTCAGTAGGTTGTGGGGAAAAAGAAAAGAGGAGGTGGGCAGCAAAGGACCACAAAGTTTTAGGTGAGGGAAGACAATCAGCAAAGGACTGATAGCTTGGGACAGAGGGTGTGCAGAGCTCCTGCACCTCTCATGCATGGGAAGGGAGGCAGACAGCCAACCTTCCTTGCCTCTGTGCAACTCCCTAACCTCTAATCCCTTCCACAAGCCCCTGCCTCCCCAGAGAGCTGCTTCTACTTACTCTCCTGCGCTCCCTGGGGAAGGAGAGTGCCGAGAATATGGTTCCTATTCCTATTGCTGCCACCACTGACAGGAGACATGTGGGTGTCACAGCTGTCCCCTGCAAGCCCAAAAGCTTCCTCTGGAAGCCAGAACAGCAGCAACCTCAGATGGAGGAGGAGACAGCCTGTGCATGCTGTCAAAACACCCACTCCTCTCCTCCCTCACCACCAGAGCTGGAGGTTTGCAGCCACTGACTACCACTTATTCCCCCCATGCTTAAAAGCAGTCTCAAAGGTAACACTTCTAATAGAAGCATTACTTCTCCCACAAATCCTCATGCCTGAAAAAGCAAACCACATTTAAAATAAAAACCAGATGGACAAAGTGACGTAGCTGCAGCCAGAGAAAGTGAAGTTCCACTCCAAGTGTAGGGGAGCCCATCTCTCTCCATCCACTACAGAAGGACCTAGTTTCCTAGCTCAGACAGTTAATGATAGATTACATGAAAACAGCAAATCAGATCATGCTGTTGAGGCATTACATGAACTAAACAGAAGAGCAGTTAATCTAAATCTCATGTGGGATGGTTATTATTGCATGTTGCCATTGTTGCTCCTGAGTCCAGCTGTAACATTTGGGTTTAGTGGCAACACAAGAAAAACCTGAAAGTCCTGTTGTTCATTATAAAACAAGGAGAAATCTTACCCTGGGGAACATGGACAAAGCTGACAAGTGAATACTACAGAAAAGGTCAGGAGGGAGAGGTGAATGGTATTCTTGAGTCAGGAGCAAGAAAACAAATCTCTTCTTCCATTGCCTCTGTTTCCTAACATGAACAGGGTGAATAAATAAAAGATCCCATCACCGATGCTGAGAACAGTGATGGGGTATTTTATTTATATTTGCATACCATGGCCTCAGATCACTCCTGAAATTCCCTGTTGGGAGGATGTTGGCCAAGCTTACAGTCACCAGGTCTACTGGGGACAGCGGAGGGAGGCACTGCACTAGCAAGCAGCACAAGACAGGACCCCAGCTGCAGCTCCTCTTAACACATCCACTGCAGGGGCCTCTTCTGACTATTGAAGGATGCTGACTCTACTCACTGTAGTCAGTGATGGCACACACTAGCAAGGGATGATCACTCATTTGGTATTATCAAGCAGGGGAACAGATAGGGGAAATACCACCCATCCACATCCTGTAAATCAAAATGTGTTCTGCTTCTAGTGCTATGTTTCTACTGTAAGTATACAAAATATATCACACTTACACCAATATATGGAAATGAGATGCGCTGAAACTTCCTCTATTTCCAAAAAGGGTATTTGTATTAGTGAAGGGTAACATTATCAAATCTTGATCTACAGACAGCACACCTCTGGAATTCTACATTTTTTACTGGAAGGAGGCATAGAGCAGCGTCACATCACATGAACAGAAGTTACTTAAAAAATACAAATCTCCGAATGTTTCAGGTTCATACAAGTTAACCCCACTCCACAATGAAATTCAGGACACTAAACCAATATTGCCACACTAGTGTTTTCAAAGACAAACACACTCATCCCAGAGCAAATCAAGAATATTTCTAGCAGTGTATTTTTTCCCATGTTTTTTCTATATGTTTCTCCTCGAAGGTTTCAAAATAATCAAGCAATTCAGCTTTCCCTGTAACTCCTGGGACTTTTTCAAACCTGAATTAACTCTTCAATACACAAACATCATTTTGCCAGTCTGCAAAGAGATGCTCCTGGCACTGTTCAAATCCCTTCTAAAAATCTTTCCTCTGATTTTCCCCTCCCCCCAAAGGATGCTTTTTTAGTCTTGTTATCCCGTCTTTCCTTGACTCTTTATTTCCCCATCCCTTCCCTGAGACTTCTCTCCTCCAGCTTTTCTTTTATTTTTACTGTATTTTGCTTAAGCTCTTACAAAACCCTGACCTGTTTACAGAGAAAAACCCACAGAGCTCAAGGGCTAATGTTTTACCCCTTACTCACTGCCCTGTGTCTGGCTGCAGTCAACAGTAACCAAAATTCATCATCATCAATGGATTTTCAGTGACATGCACTGTATTTGCTCAGATAATGGCCCCATATATTGCCTTTGAAATGAGGGTGTGACCATTACTCAGGGATATCCTCAAGAGGCAGTAACTGGCATTGCTGGGACATGTTTGCTTCATGTTTTGAAAGCAGACCTGCAGAAAAGCAAGCTTTGAAGTTCTTTTTTTGGCTGGCACCATGCTCTCAGAAGGACACACCAATATTGACCCTAGCATATCAACTTTGGATTGGAGCAGGCCATTTGCTAGCTGGTTTGGAGCACAGGGGAGGAACAGGCATATGCTGCCTCTGAGAGGTCAGGCAAACACATGAGGGTACAGACCCTTCCAGATTCTATGATGAGGGCCAGGCTAGATAACGTAGGCTGGAGTGGCCCTTCTGACAGGTATCCTTCTTACCTCCTCATTGTTTTGAGATGTCCTTCAAATCTTTCAATACTGCCGCAGAAACACCTGCACACAAAACACCACTGCAACATCTCCATCAGACACAACTCTCCTAGCAACAGGCTCTGCACAGATGTGCAACAAAAAGACAGGCCTGTTCCCCCCCACAGCAGAACGACGCAAACAGTAAGAGCAGGCTGGGGAGCACAAGACAACACAGAAACAATACAGTCTGCAGGATGCCTCAACTTTAAAAGCTTGCCAACTGAGCACAAATGTGGATCGTAGCCTCCATTTGTGGAGCAGGAGAAAGATGGATATGCTATATCCAGTCCAGCTCTGTACACTTACCCCATCTGGAGAGCAAGCCGGCCCACCACGATTTGGGAGAAGGAAGAGAAAAGATCACTTTTATCAGCTGTATTTTCTCTGCAATGGCCAAGGTTTAAAACCCCACTGATGTGCATTATCACTGATTTCTCCACAGTGACCATAACATTTTTTTCCTTCCCTCATTTTTCTCCATTCAAAAATTTACTCTATTAATGCACAAAATTACCTCCCCCCCATCTAATTCACTGCTCCCCCTGGAATAGCCATTAAAATTGATTCATGAATACACTACATTTACAGGCAGAAGTGGGAAAAGGGAAAGCCCCTCCCCATCATGTCCCTCTCCAGGAGGGAGTCTGAGACTCTTTGAACAAAGAACCCTCAAATCTTCTATCATATAGCTTAGAAATCAGAATGTCATTTCCAATCTGTATCTCTTGCTTCATTGCAGAAGATATGGACCTTAAAACAGGCAATGATCAGTAGTGTTTCAGGCTCTAGCTTTTAGTTTTTCTGTGGACTCTGTGCTGCAGCCGGCCACTTCCTCCAGACCTGCCCGCAATCCCAGCTGCAGCAGTGAAGATATCTAAAGGATATAAGCAGCTGGAGAAAATGCAAGACCCTGGCTCCCAGGCCTCATCTGTGTTTCACTCCTTTCACATACATCTGGATTTGACAAAGTCATGCTTATCAGACAGATCAGCAGATAGCCTGCTATCTGTGTTGTGGTGCAGAATTAGGTCAGAAGAGCATTCTTCCAGCTTGTGTTTTGCTGTTTAATCCTGCATAGAGTAGTTGTGGAGGCAGCAATAAAGGACAACTCACCACACTAACCAAATTCTTCAACCTCTAATCCTGGTCAATTTTCCAACCTTGAGAGGAAAAGGAAATAAAATTCATACATTATTACTATTTAACTGCATATTTCAATAGCATAAATTTATGAGGATACAACTGAGACCTGGAGGCAAGTTTATTTTATGAAAATACATCATGTTCGAGAGAAAATTTAATGTTACAAAAATAAAGTCTCAACTTTTAAGCTGTTGTCTTCTGCAATGCCATAGCTGGGTCTTCCAGCCAGCCTCACCAGATGGCCATGTTGGCCACCATCAGAATAGCAGTCTGGAAACAAGTGCCCTACAGCCTTGCCTCAGCATCTTGGCTAGAATACACTCTGAAACAGCAGTTCCGTACTCATAGTTCAGAGATATTCCCAGTGCACTTGCTTAAGGATTCTTGAAATTTGTGAAGAGATTAAAGCCAAACTTCTAGTCCCATAGAGGTCAGGGAAAATAACAGAATGTTGATTACTAGCTTTTAAATGTTAATCATCACTATTCACACTAAAACCTCGTTACACTAAAAACAACCCCTCCCACTCCCCAACACACAGTACAAAAATCTGCTTAAAAATAGTACTAAAACAGGCAATTTTCTCCTAAGCAGTAGGTAAGTTCAGTTGCAGAGGATTCCAGCACCTACATACCATTTTTTGTTTGACGGAGGCTGTGCAACCATTCCTCCTCTTACATACCACTGTGCAAATCAGTGTGTTAGTGATGCTTTTGCAAAGAGGGTTTGACAACAATAGAGAGTCCCCAGCCTGCTAAATAAGAAGTGACAACTCCATTTGAAAGCTGTCTCAGGATGTGTTTTATGTGCAGAAATTATCTGTGACAGTTCAGATCAAAATAGAGTTTTCATTTCAAGTGGGAGGTAAATGGACGATAGAATAGGTTACTTTAAATGCTGTAGTCTAGTCCAATTAATGTTTCAGACTTTTTTTTGTATGGATTTCTTCTCTATTCTATGCTCTAAACTTTGGGGTAAAAAAAAAAAAATGTAAAAGTCCTTTTGTCAATAGCATGATGCACAGAACAGGCCAAAAGGTAATAAAAGTGGTTAACAAAAACAGTCATGCAGAAGTATGGCAAAAAAGCTCAAGTTACAGTAATCTGGCTGTGAAACTAATAAGTATAAAACAGAAAAGCAAACATCACTTCATCATTCTTTCAGGGAGAACCAGGCAGGGGAATCTGTTCCAATTTCTCACCTCAATCAACAAAATTTTGCCACTTTGATGGAAACAGGACTTGTGCATCAGGCTTCTTTCTGAGCAGCAGATACAAATCCACATGCTACCCTTTGCTTTGCAGATCGTGCAACAGATATATTTTCTGGTTTATGTAACTATAGCAATGATACAATTTAGACTTGAAAACACTGTCACATTCAAGATACTGCTTGGGCCTCTGAAACAAGGTTGCAGATTTTCCTGTTTTCCAGAACATCATACCTGCTGATTCTTTCAAAGATATGCCCCATTAAGTACCAGGCATACTATGTTACTGGAGATAAGACAGGATACAATATGAGAGCATTAATGACTTCATCTGTTCTTGCATCCTTTTATGTCCTGTGGCAACTGCTGCGACCTTATTACAGTGACTATCATGTCACTACCTACATCTACAGAAATGAAGCATCCACTACCAAATTTGTGTTTATATAAAAATTCAGATGTGAACTGCCACTTTTCTTCCCAGAAAACACACATTCACATTTGTTACCAGTAAATCAGTCACTTGTTTCCTGACCCATTTTAAAGAAACGTGTTTTCTTAGAGGTCTGGAGCCACCATGGTTACTCAAGCACAACAGTGGCTCTCATGTAGGGCTTGAGGGAGCTGTGCTGATTCAATGCCAATAGCTTCCTACCTTTTTCAAAGTCAGTGGGGAAACCAGTAGCTCATGCATTGCTTTTTAGGTATAAGCATGAAGTTTTGTTAGTTGAGAAGCTACAGACTCCCAAGTGAGTGATCTCATCCCAAACAAGGACCCATGAACCTTACATAATCTATTTTGTTCATGCTACACTTTAAACAATGCATACTTTGAATCTTTTCTGAGAAACAGCATTTTTCTTGGCACAATTTGCAATTTCCACCCACTTGGAAGAGCAGGTGTCTTTATGTATCATTTCTCAACCCTGGGAATAAAGAAAACATTTAGAAAACATGTTAAAATTGTTTTCCTAGAGTCAGGAGACATTAATTTAAGGTTCCATGGGCATTACAGAACAGACCTCCACTATAAATGCACCAAGCTAGCAGAAAAACCAAGACAAAGCACTCAGAAGATATGAGACCTCAGTACCTCCACTGGCCCAAGACTGAACACTGATAATCTTACTCCTCGGAGGCAGGTTTTCACACAAAAGAGAAATTAACATCTATCTATGCGCTAAGGTCTTGAAAAGAACAAAATAACAGAACAATGAAGCTGCTCAGACATCTGGTATATTTGCCATAGCTAATAGTAATGAGATAGTGGGGAGAGAGCAGATTAAAGGTGAAAAGGTCTGAATGGATACTGTTAATCATTTCAGAAACCACACAGCCATGTAAAAAAATACCACTACTCAGACTAATGAGTCTAAATTTTGGGAGGAATTCTCAAGCATTTCTCATATTTAGACTCATAATCTATTTGCAGCAGCACTCAAAGAAAGAGAATTAGACTTCTGCCTATTCAGTTTTGGAGCCAGAACATGTCACTAAGTGCAAGAGACTCTTCAAGCTCTGTAGCAAAGAAGTCAAAGCATCACACTGATGAAGACAGCGGTATTTACAGAGAAAAGGGGGAAAAGATCAATCCCTTCCCCCCAGTCCCCTTTTCTCTGAGGCAGCTGCTGCTTAAACACTGCCATTGTATAGAGAAGCACAAAATAATTGCCTCCTGTTTTGTTTTGGGGTTTTGGCTTTTATTATTCTTTTTTTCCCCAAATCAGGGCAGGGACAGCAGCATATGTTACAGGAAGAAAACCACACCTTATTCAGGTGAAGAGCTGCAGTTTGTCTGCCTGTAATTTGTGTACTAACAATCAGTAACAATTAGGAACAGGTTTATGGCTCTGATGCTGTTCCCCAACCCCCTCCACAACCTCACACCCCTTTGTCATGTTATGGAAGTACCCGCTGACAGGTAAAGAAGGGACTCCAGCCACAGAAGGCTGCCTCTGTCATTACCGGAGAGCAGAGCAGAAGCAACCCACGTCCCCCAGTTAGCAACACGCTTATAATATACATGTGCTCAATTAAAGCAGTCCTTTCAATTATTGAGCATTATGGTGATTCAGGCATAGGAAATAGTTGTCCTCTCCCCACCTTCCTGCAAGACGGACCATGTTTTAAACATGTTTCCACACCTCTGATGGTGCGTTGTTGCTTACTTCTTAGTTACCAGGCCATGTAGGACACTTGCGTTAGAAACACGTTCTAGGCTTAAACATACAGGCCAGCCTCAAAATAATTGTTTTCCATGGATTTTATGTAAATAATATAATGATCATTTGTGGTTGATTCCCATTTACAAGGTAATCACCATATTCAGGACTAAGTAGGCATCAAAGCCTAAAGGCAGAAGTGTTTATACAAGATAAAACTCCACTGCTGAAGGACATGTTCTAGCTAATATTGGTTTGAGAAGAAATGCCTCTAAGATACTATTATGCTGAAAAAATTATTTAAGATTAAAATTAACTGAATGAAGAAATTAAATCATAAATATGGGTCAAAGACTGAACGGTAAGATGTTGTTTGAAATGTTAAAACGTTAGTAGGCTCTTTATCATTTCTTCTTACAGCTTCTAAGTCACTGGAGGGAAGGAGCCAACAACCTCCCAGGGCGCGGGTCCAACAGAGGACTGTGAGACTGAAAAGCTGTGACTGACCTACAGGTACACAAGTAGAAGGCTTCAACAAAACAAGAAGGGGGAAAGAAATAAAGAGGACATTTATTGCTCTACAAGATGTTATATTTATTTTATTTTTAGCACTTTCTAGAGGTATCTCACACTCACTCCTCTTGCATCTTTTTTTATCATGAGTTGTGTTTTGTTTTCCTCCACTTCAGCATGGTGGCATGAAAAAAATGAAGGATACAACCTGCTTTGCAGGCAACTAAAGAGTCTAGCATCCTCCACGCAATCATTTTCCACTGCTTTCTAAAAATGGCCTCCAGACATCAAGGACAAGTTAGTGATAAAAGAAAGATAACCAGTGTGGTTATTTGAAGCAACACCATTTTCTCACGTCCCTCTGTCCTAATGAAAGACCTCACTTTCTCTCAGGTGTGGGTCACAATGTAGTTTAAGACTATTTATTTTATTTAAGCTATTTCTTTCATTTTCTATGACAGTCTAACATCACTCTCCACAAAACAGTCACAATTCTCTTAGACCATCCCAAGATCAATACTGATACCTTGATCAATGTCAACAAATGCTCTGCTGCTGCATGACCTGCCGGAGAAACTGCTCTTTAGCCACAGTACACGTGGACTCCACATGGTGCCAGGTCTCCTTGCAGCAATGTAAGGACAGTCACGGAGGTTTGGAGATATATACCAAGTTAAGTACATCAGAAGACCTGAGCCGATGAAACAATCAACTATTTCTTGGCTTACTACGACCCCTTGGATTACTGTCCGTGACAGTGGACTTGTTATCATGCACTGAAAAATAGCACATTTCAGAGTTTCTCATCGACTGTATGCTCTGCACAGCTGTCAGACAATAATCACAATTATTCTCTTTTTATTCAGCATCCTTGTTGACTATTAAGCCATCTTCATCACATCTCTTCAGTCTTACCAATATTTTTGCTAGCACAATATTGAGTGATTTTCAGCTTTTCAAGCACCATCAATTTTTACAGTTTTCTTCTGACCTAAAGATCTGGTTCATGATTCTGCCTATACTTTGCTGTCAGCAATAGCCGCTTACTAATGCTTGGGTAACCTTTCACCACTGGTATCTTGACAGAAGCAGGGAGCAAAGTCTCGGACTCTTTTTAGGAGCAGTTGTTTTATCATGCTATTAGATGCTGGAACCCTGCATAAGAAGGTTCCCATTGATTCACTCTGAGGTATCAGAATCTTTTCTCTCTTATTATGTTTAGAGCTAAGTCACTCAGTGGTACAAAAGAATTAAGATTAGCAAAGAAAACGTAAAGATCTGCTACTGTAAACCCAAGGTAAATTGTGACTGCAGAAAAACCAGTGTATGGCAAGAACATCTCATGGATGCTTAGAGATAACCATTTCTGCTGTAACGTTTCCACTACACAGTTAAGCTGTATCAGTACCATTCAGATCTAAGCACTGTGCCTAGACATGAGCAGTCATGCTGGAAAATCCTATCAGAATTACTGTAGGTCTGAGGTGTGCCGCATGGTTCCCTGTGCTGTCATCTCAACTGGTGTAAGAGCTTTTCCTGGTGAAGTGAGATAACCAACCGAGTGTTTATTTTGAGAAAGTCTGAGAAAGAGTGGGATACTGCTTGAAGACTCTCAGGACTCAGTTATGCTCCTCACTGCTTAATGAAGAGGGCTGGAGATTGCTTTACCTATAGTTCAGAGGAATGTGTAGCACAGGTCCCAATGACCTTGGATAACCTCAAACAGAAGTGAAGACACTAAAAACATTTCTCGTGGCTCCAGTCAATCTATGTCCATTTTCCCTGTCACATCCAAGAGTTACTTCTCCATCCCTATAGACATATATCACTGCTCTCTAACTGGAGCTACTCAGCTTTTTGCAGCAGTCCAGTGATGGCCCTTTTTCCCCTTCCTCAAAACTTAACCCTTTGTCCATTACTTTAAGACTTCTAGGAAATGACATTTTGTCTCCCACTGGACTTTGACTATTTTTTATCTTGCTGTGAGCTCACATCATCACCTGGAGCCTGAACACACAGATGCTCATACACGAGCTGGTCTGTGCTCCTCATGTCCATCCTCTTCCACCTCCAAAAGACAGATTTGTAGCATGCAGAGTTAAAAGCCTAGCACAAAATTCAATACCCTCATCTACTGGCTAGTTTTACTAAATGAAGATTATCTCTACAATGAAAGAAGGAACCACTTTCTTCCATTTAACTAGTAGCAGCTAGGAAAAACCTTAGAAAAGGATTTTTTTGGAAGTCATGGCTATGGATAGAGTGCGAGCTCCCTGGGGTCAGCAGTGTAGATTCATCTTACACTGGGCTACACAGCAAAGCTTGCACAAGGCCAAGTCACCAGGGCTTTCTCTGGAACTACTTGCATGTCCAGAAACCAGGAGATTGTAAGCCAAAAATGATTGTGTCAAGAAGCTGGGGAAAAAAACCAGCAGATACTTAACAAAAAAATTGGGAACTGGACTGGAAGGGAAAACAAAAGACAAACAGTTTCTTGGCAAAGGACTTGCTGGAAGAATAAGCCTCACAACTGTGAACAGCATAATAACCTTCTGCTTGTTGTTTCTCTTCAATCAGGGAAATGGGACTAGGTTAACATTCATCATTTAACCAGAACTGCAGTACAGAACAAACCTGACTGAAAACATACTTAGCTAGAACAACTCTGCAGGGCTAATGATGGGGCCAAAGAGACTCATTCTGACAGAAGACAACCTGGAGAAAAGAAAAGCTGGGCATTTTGAAAACCCTGAAGTCTACGAAATAGAACAGACTATGGGAGAGTACTGGGAAAATGGAACTATATCAGATTTAACCATGTCCCTTACGCTTTATTTAAAAAAAGATTTAGCAATTTTAAGTAGACCAAATACTGAAAGGAAATGTATTTATTTGCCTGCAGTGCTACCAGACAACTATTAATTGGGAAGAAGAAAACACAGTACACAATGCTACATCCATCCATCCATCCTGCATAGCCAGTAAGGCAGATTTTCTTGTTCAAGGAAAATATCCTAGTTACATTTCCTGCCTGCTAAATAGAAATATGACATTCTATTAAAGTTTGCAGTTAAAGTATGGAAGTGACTGGTCTATAAACAAGATTTTAACAGCTTCTCTTTTGAACAACTCTGACTGTTTAATTAATCTTCAGCCATGAACCATTCATTTAAAATGCCATTTACAAAATCTTAATTTTGCACATTATCAGCTGGTTCACAAATAGCTATCTATGAGCAGAAGCGTAATGATCTTCCTCTCTCTTTCTGAGAGCCTACAAAGCTTATAGTCAATTCTGGCTTCTTAATTAACCACATGCACATATTAGCATTTAAAATTAAACGGTGTTTTGTTAAAAAATACTGTGCAGAGAAACGCTAATACATACACATTCTGTTGCTGATTCAAGGAGCAAGTATAAGCTTTTGGTCAAACAGCATCCTGCGTAAGACAGAATTCAGCATCTCTGGCTTGCACTAGGAAATACGCAATGGCAGTAACACATGCAAGACCGTATGATTTCATTCCAGCTGCATGAATGATCTCATTTTGTCTTTATTTGTACATTGAAGAGGCTAACACCACCATCTGCATTTCACTCTGTATCCTCTGGTATGGTCTCATCTTCCAGTAACAGACCTGCTCTTTCTCCAGGGACCTAACTTTCGCATTTGCATCCAAACGACTGAAAGAATGGGACATTACCAATAAATAGGCAGAATTAACACAAAATAATTCCATGCAATAATATATCATACAAAAAGACAGGGTTGGGGGAGAAAAAAAAACCCTAATCCAAACCTGAATGCTTAACACAGCTGCCATAACTCAGGCTCACCAGCATCTGCAGCAGGACAGTCACAAGGGAGTTGTGGGAGTGCAGTATATAAAATTTTACACATCTGTCAATATGTGAGGTGATCCAAATGCAAACCCTAGCAGGCAGGATGCATGCAGGCACATCTGTGACAATTCCTGACAGAAGTTATTTCTGCTGAAGAATGCATGGTCTTGAACAAGCACACACACATCACATGGCAGCAGCAGCTCTGCTCTGGTTGAAGTATGGCAACTTCCTTCTGTTTAGACATGCTTTAAAATGCCCAGCGTCACCCAAGTTCCATGAAATCTGGGGTTTCTATGAAAAGTGAAAGATTGGGCTAGGGTCCCAGATTGGAAGGATCTATCTGGGTGAGGGGTTCCTGGGAAACAGCACTTTGAACTCTATCTGAAAAGCAGTTTTTCTTGACTGCTACCAGTCAAGAATGCTACATTCATTTTTCCCATGTAAGTGGGAAATAAAACCAAGGCTCATTTAAATGTGCCCCAGGAGGTCCAGTTACTCAACATTTTCCCTAGGTAGCCCAGTGAGTACGCAGCACCCCTTTGTCCTTTCAGAGGAAGAAAATTACAAATAGTATGAGGAGCCAAAAAACCGCAAGCCTCACTTCTGTGGCACATCCCACCACCCCGTGCAACTGGTGGCCAAATGGGTTTCTGGACTATCCTGCTTCCATGAGCAGGACAGCCCTACTGAGCTTCTGAACTTCTGCTGTACCTGCCAATGCTGGTTTGAATTAACTGTTGTCAGAAATCTATCAGCCAGGAAGGACAGTAAGCTGGCAAACAATAACTTTCTGTTTTTAACGTTATGGGAAACAGTGACTAGACAAGGGTTCAGAAGGCCCACTGGTATGCTTCAGAAAGAATAAATGTCAGAGGAATCAGGAGAGTCTCAGGGGATGTAGGATAGTATAAGATAGGGAAACAGCATAGACGATTTCAGGACACCAAGCACAAGAGGCTGTACGGTAAGGGAGAGTAAATGCTTTGCTTGTACTTGTCACTTTGTAACCCAAAATATTCCAATGTATGACCATCATTCTCTTTCCACTGTAACACAAGGCAAAGGGTATGTAGATACTACACAGCCTCATTCAGTTTCTATCTTGCCTCCATGATATTCCTCTTACAAAATAATCACTCCTGAGTAAAGGACCCTCTACTTCTACAGAAGTGGATTGCTCTTTTGGTAGTCAGTGACAAAAGGTGTTGTAAATGGATGCACAATGAACAATGCCTACAGTACTTAGAACTGAGAACAAGGAAACTTAAGTTTCTGGCTTAGGAGATATACAGGGCTAAGTAACATACCTGGGCAATCTTAACTTGCCCTTTTTGAGCAAAGCCTTCTCTGTGCAGCTCTGGATTCCTATGGCCTTGAATTGCGCAGGATAGGCACAACCTACACCTGCTCAACAGACAAGCATTTAGCCTGCTTTTTACTTTACAAAGTTCCCTTTGCTAACTGTCAAAGCTCCAGACCCTTACTCTCCTCTCAGGCTTACACATAGCTTACATCTGCCATTTGGTTTGTCAGGACACACACACAGCAATTTCTTCCTTTGATCCTTTCCAGGGAGAGGTGGATTGCTCAGTGTGCTGCCCCTCACTCTCATGACTCTGGCCAGCAAGGAGAGTGGGACACCAGGGCCAGAGTTAGGGTTGTGCAGAGGTAAGGATTTCACTTCCCCATTTCCAACTTTGCATGCTGCTAGACAGAACAGCCTGGAAGAGTGGAGGTTTTCATAAAGGAAATTTTCACTCTGAAATAAGGAAGATCAATTTTTCAATTAATTAATTAACTTTACAGAGTATTAAGATCTTGCACAGTGGGTCCCAACATAGCAACTCCAAAAATGTAAAGCTGACTCAGACTGGGCTTTGGACTCTACTCCTATGTAATAAAACAGTGTTGGGGCTTTTATTAGTATTTTTTTTAAATCTGCAACAAGACACAGCTCTGAATCTATTCTCACTGAACAAAGGAAAGCTGTATTCGGTTTTGTCAGACCAGCACTTTGAAATTCCCCAAGATAAGACACATAAATAAATGAAGAATTATACTTGGCAATGAGTTTGGCATCAGACCTTAAATGCTTCATAGCTTTGGGCTGAGGGAATAAGTTGAGCAAAGTCTCTAGAACCTTTCTGGAGATGTGCTCGGGGTGTTTGGATATACTTGACAGCACCACGTTCAAGGAAGGAAAAAAGGAAATTGCTTATTTGAAACGTGAGAAAGGGTTGCACCATGTGACATGCGTGACATTTAAGTGATAATAGCGTTGTGCATATGCTCTTTTGGCTTTGGTCTGACACCTCAGCTCTGCCATGGTGCAACTTAGCACTGTCAAGGTACAGCCTTGATGATTAAACTTGGAGAGATGTGACTTACCACTTGTTTCAGGAACATATGGGCCACAGATCACCAGCCTCTGCCGCAGGCTGGGGAAATGTAGAGCGTCTAAGGCAGAGACCCTGCGAGTTCCCCAGCTGCAGAAGGTGGCTGTGCAGGCTGCACCATCCTTTGGGATGCCATTTGCATTACAGAAAATTGTGGCTAATTAGAAATAAACAGAAAAATGCTTGATTTACAAAGAAATGTGTGATTTTGCCAGCTTTTTTTTTCACTCTCTTTAACTTAACATTCACAGAATACACTGATCATGCTAATGCTTTCGCTATAGTCATTAATAAGGACAATTTACATTTATATAGCACCTCTCTTAGTTAAGAATTCCAAAGCTTTCAGCAAAATATACACAAAAAATTACATCTATTTCACTGAATATAGTCATCGTCGGAATGAAAATCAACAATTGTGAAGCAGTGCAGAAGAACATTACACAACAGTTGCAAATAAGACACTAAGCAAAGGCTCCAAAAACCCAAAGCAAAAAAACCCCTGAGATGGCAGATGCAAGCGTAGGTGAAAGGGGTGTTAGTATGCAAACAGCAATGTGAAGCAGGCCTATGTGTGCCCTGAGGAGCAGTGCGTGGAGGCAGCAAACATACTTCATGATGATTAAAGCAAGAGACTTCATACATGTGCAGCCTACTGCTTTTCTGCATACTGAGGGAGACTATCAGTTTAAACATTCTTCTGCTGAGAAGAATGAATCAGGAACCTTCCATGAACGCTGGTGATGAGAAGAGGGAAGGTGTTTGTGAATTGAGAACAGCCCCTACCTGACCACTGAGCTTCATACTTTACAAAGGGCCTCCAAATTTTAAAAGGCATTAGCTGTGTTAATACACTCTTCAGGGGAAAAAAAAAAGCTTCTTTTTACAAATGACGAGTTTTAATTCTCCATCCTAAGGACACATAACTGGAATTCCCAGACCAAAATGAAATAATCTGTTCTTTCTGTGCTCAAGTCCCCCTTTTACCCCAAAACCCATTTAATTTAGTCACTGATCAAGTCTCCACATGCTATATTACAAGTTGAGAGTCAGAGGTGGGAGTAAAAGCCATCCATCTAAAGTAAAATTAATAACAAAACTTTGAGAGAGAGCTTGCATGCGTTAGCAAGACCAAAGCACGAGCTATTACATGACAAATGTGTTGATAAATGTTCAGCTCTGAAAACACAAAATAACTCTGGTTTGGCTAATAAGCATCCATTATAGCCCTTTCCCATCGTTAGAGGTAGACAAGGTAGTTTTCATACTTGACCCTTGAAAGCAGATTTGGTTTTGTAATTAACATGTTATCCAGGGATTTTTCTTTCCACATCTCTTTCTTCTTTCAATACCCTCCCTCTAGCACAGAAACATTTCCTTGCCTGAAGTTGCCATTACATCCAACAACTGCTGGCTGAGACCTCATGACCCATCGCATAAATTCACATAAAATTATTCATGTTTGGCACATTTCTACTGGTGAATAACAGTAACCTTTTTGTCTCAGACAAAGGAAAGAAAGATTTAAAAAAAGAACAAAGGCAGCCTAATAAGAATCCTGTATTTCCTATTTTTTCCTAATCTGGTTAAACAGCCCCTACAGCCCTGAGAAATTCAACAAAGCAAAGTTGTTGTGGACTGTTTGCCTTTCAGTACAGAATCAACACAGACGGAACAGCCTCTCAGCGTGACTTCTGATCACTGACTCAGATATGAGGTAACTTTTCTTGCCTGTTAGATGTTTTGATTTTAGCTTTTCATTGAGCTATTGTGTAATTATAACTAAATCCACACTGAAATCCATGATCCCAGCACCAAATCCAAACCTGATTGGGACTTCAATCTTGTCCACATAGCAAGTCAAGAGTTCATGCAGTGTACTTACAACCACACTATAAGCAATCAACTAAAAGAGGCAAGGGGGAAAGACTTGAGCATTTCTTTTTGCTGCATAGAAAAAGAATGTATAGATCACACTTCAAAACTGATGGCATTTTTAAAATGTAAAGCTATGAAGTCCTGCTAAAACTGAAATTATGAAGCAATCTTTAGGACAATGTCTTCCTCCAACTGAGTTACATCCGTATATATTTCTATTTGAAAAATACATAAACTGGAATTTAGACTTCCCCCATGCTGGGAATTCTCATATCTCAGTATACTGAGTTAGCACGAACTCTGTTTCTGATTCCTTCCTTACATGCAGACGTTTGTGCACCCTTATGCACTAGGGAAAGAGTCAAAGATATGCAAGAAAAACATCAGCAATATCATCGTGTTTGGAAAGATCTCTACCATACTGTATTTAGGTGAAAAAGAGAGCTACTTGGCCCATTCTCTGCTACAAACTTAGATTTATGTCAGATTTATGTTTTATTGCTATTTATAACAATGACTCAGTAGATGTTTTTGAAGTGCTGTGATGCCACAAACTGAAAACACTCCTATATCTGTGCTCACATATTTCTCCAAAATTAACAAGTGTGGTATCACACAGCACAGACTGAGGCTATGGGGAGACACTACAGATTGTAATATGAACTCAAAGTGTGAACAATTCCTCAAGTCCCTCATGGCTTACTCTGTCAGCTCTTCTTTTCACATAGACTTGTGCATCTTTCCTACACACCAATAAATTGGTTTGAAAAACCCAACATGGATATATTTAATGCCATGACAGTAATGAAGTCTTACATTCTTTTAGCCCCAAATTCCAGAAATAATCAGTTTAAAAATCATCATAATGGTGGATACACCATCAACTCAAAGGAATTTCTGTTTTTCCTTTAGAACAGGGAAAAACTTGACCATCTTTCTTTAATGCTATCAACCTGGAAGCTTGACAGTAAGGATTAAAAATTGCTCTTTCCTTCCCACTTGGTTATTGGAAAGGCTGTGAAAGGCGATCAGTCTTGTGAAGCCACACTTCACAGTCTGCATAAAAATGCCATGATTCCCAGTCCTTTCCACAGCCTAATGAAAGTGCGTAATATCACACAGCTGGGGAAAACTGAACATAAACATATGCAATATATCATGCTATCATATAAAACCTGTTACTAATAGGCACTTGATGATCAGCAGAATAGAAAGGGATCTGAAAACAGAGATTATTTTTGCTGCAGGGTAAGAACTTTTCCCAATTGAAAGAGGGAAAAAACACTCTCTCAGCAGTGCAGGAATTGGACTGGAGTCAGTTCATTCATTCTGTTTGTGAAATATGGACTTTCCTTTAATGATTTCTGTTTGACTGCTGCCTTGCTCAGATGCTTCGGGGGCACTGCTGCAGCAAACCATGGCTTTGGTGAAGAGGAAATCCATGGCTTTCTGTTCAGTAAACACAGGGGTTTGGGGCATCTGAACAGCCCCCCAACCTAGCCCTGGACCCTCCCCCCTCAAAGCAATCACTGTTTGTCATGCCAGATGGAAATATTACCTGTCACTAGGCGTCTGTGGGTAGTGCTGCTTGTTTATTTTTGCATACAGTCCTTCCAAGTGCTCCCTCTCTATTGGTGTTGAAGGAGAATCACGTGGATATACAAAGGTTTCTGCTACTGCTGGTGATGATGGCCTGTAGAAGCTTGCTGCTGGATAAACCTCTCGGAAGTGGTTTACTCTGGCGTAATTTGGATCCACCTCATCATCGTCAATGTCAGGTCCTCCAGGGCCAATAGAATAATCACTCAGACCCCTCAATTGCTTTTGCCGTAACTCCTGATGCTTTGCACCAATCCTAAGAACGAAAAAGAAAGCACAAATATACAGTTGGTTCAACAGTAACCCCAGGCACCGATTCATCATTCAAATTCGGAGCACCAACCCCAACTGTTTAGATCTTCCAGTACACTGTGAAAGTGGTGCCAGATAAAACAAAATGGTGCATGCAGTGATTTTGTTGTTTATCTCTGGTAATCAGCTTTGTAACCAAGGTTAGTTATCATTCTGATGAAAAACATTACTGCTGAACATACTGCGGCTTTTCACAAGTGTGCGTGTGCATGAACACATACAGTTTTAATTGCACATTTACCCTCCACTCTGCAGTTCATATACCTAACCCAATCCTGAAACTTTTTATCTAAATTAGCCAGTAAAATTGTTACTGCCCCTCAGTCACTTGACCCACCCAGATTCTCCTAAATACATTACCTTGTGAAAAGTGGATTAAATGTGAACGCAAATGGAGAGATGGCACAGTTGTCTCAAATCAAAGGATCACAATTAATTTGCTGCAGATTTAATTATTTTATTTTGGCTACATAAATGTAGAAATCATGCCTTATTATATAGGGGATAGGGACAAAGTAAAATAGCAAGGAAATTAATAGAAACCTGACAGAGATGAATTGGTACATATAAGTGAATTAAAGACTATTACTGGCAGTACTCCACTGTGATAAAGCTTTAAGTGGTATTACAAAATGTTGCTGCTAATCAGGGCCATTGTGTAATCTCTTTGGAATAGTAAAACGTATTCAGGTAAATTTCAAACTCAGCTGATATTCAACGGTTCAACATTCATGCTGATGAAAAAAAACCCTATAGCAAGGCTCTGTGAGAATGCAACTTCTGTTCAGCTACTCTTCAACAGAGTGTAATTAAATGCAGTGAGATGGATCTGGCAGAATGCTGACCATAGTATGTAATAAATAGCATTTACAGAAAATAACATAGCATGGAGGGAGAAACAAAGAACGGAAGACAGATACAGAAATATAATGCCTGACGGAAGAAATCAGCATTTGTTGTTGACTGTATCTGAAGCACAGCAGCAGCACAGAAAGAACAGCATAATTTGTACCACAGGAGAATAAGTAAAACGGGTCTAGCAGACCTGGTTACCCGAGTAAAGCACAATGGCCTCAGGACACTGCATTCTGAAAAATCCCTGAAAGTATGAAAAAACCCATATAGACAGGGCGCTCAGTGACATGGTGTAGTGGTAGATGGCAGTGCTGGGGTAACAGTTGGACTTGATGATCTTAAAGGTCTTTTCCAACCTTGTTGATTCACGGTTCTGCGAAAATAAATGCTAATACTTTACAAATGATTTGTGACTAAAAAGGTTAACAAATTATGAGAACAACATGCCTTTCTACCCATAAACTAGTACATCCATGTGTATTGCACATGCTTTCCAGTTTCAACATACTTAGATGCTAGTTTTAGTAGCCATACTTTACAGCTGGATGAGCCTGTGTACAACACAGTCCTTGACAGCTGGGGGGAAGCCCACTATCCATTCTGCCTTTCCTCAGTGAAGGAGATTACCTTTATCCTCCTACTGTGTGCCTCACCTTGAGTACTGTGTGAAGTTTTGGGTATCTCAATATAAGGACCTCAAACTATTACAGTGTGTCCAGAGGAGGGTTACCAAGATGGTGAAAGGCCTCGAAAGCAAAACGTAGGAAGAGAGGTGAGGTCATCTGGTTTGTTCAGCTTGGAGAAGAGAAGGCCAAGGGGTGACCTCATTGCAGCCTACAGCTTCCTCAAGGGGGGCAGCGGAGGGGTAAGTGCAGATGATCTGTCTCTGTTGACTAGAGACAGGACACAAGGAAATAGAGTGAAGCTGTGTAAGGGGAAGTTCACATTGGACAGCAGAAAAAGGTTCTACACTGAGAGGGTGATAGGTCACTGGAACAGGCTGCCCATGGAAGTCATGGCACCAAGCCTGCCAGAGTTCAAGAAGCATCTAGACAACAGTTTTAGATGGTTTAGTTTTAGGTAGTCCTTTGAGGAGCAGGGAGGTAGACTTGATGATGTGTAGGGGTGCCTTCCAACTTGAGAAATACTGTGAAATATTTTACCATAAAGAACATGGTGAGGGAACAACATCTTCCTAACATGCTATTTCTGCTTTTCCCCAAGTTCCTCATCCCAGCCCTGCTAGTTCATTTTCTTTAATTTTTCTTAAGATAGAATTAAACGCACTCACAAAGCCTTAGTGCAATTTACTACAGTATTTCTTAGAGATGAAAGGATGATGAGAAGAAATAAGCTACAAATGTTTTTTCCTTCATGGAGCTTCTCTTCCCTGCACAATCATTTCCTCCTGTAACCTTCACTCCGTTCCTCTTTTGCTTCAGCTTTTAATACCATACACACTCCTATTTTAGACTGAAACAGTGGCCTGGCTCAGGATAAGCATTATTCTCAAGTGCAACCTCAGCCAAGATAGGGCAGTGTCTTGAAGTTGCACACTTCAAAAAAAGTCTTTGATTCTGCACAATTCTGACTCTATCCACAAGAGAGATTTTATTGCAGAATCTTATGGAAGGCATAACCTGGTGTCAATATGTGGGAAATTAGTTAGTAAGGCACATATTCTCTCATTTTACTGCTGACTGAACTGGGGGAAGTGGCAGATGGATTCTTGGGATAGTGAGAGTGGAATGGCATTTGCAGAACTATGGGACATGCAACTTATTCATTGTAAAACTGGTGGTGACATTGGTACAGACCTTGATAAAAGTCATGATTTTATTGATAAAGCAATGGACAATGGCATGGGGAGAAATTCAACACTGAGATGTTGTATATGAAAAAAGACACTAAAAAGGAGTGGTCAGCTTGCATTTCTATCTAGATCACAAAGCATTGCTAGCAAATGAGAAATAACTGGAGAGCACCTGAAAGCATGCAAATGTTCCCAAGGGTTTACGAACAGAGATAAAAGACAGATCATGCAGCAGGGAGTAGTGAAGGGAGCCAGTCTGCCTGTGTCCATGAATGAAACACCACATTCATCGTTCACTTAAAGGAATTCGGAGCAAAGTTATTACTTGGTTCATTCACGTAAAAACCAGCCTTTTCAGGTAGCTCATCATCTGAAAGCGCTTGTCCTACTGCAAGGACAGGGGTGGATTTCCATTGCAAATAAGGCTTCAGACACCAATGAAGCAGGGAGGGAGGTCTATGCTGCTGTTTTCCATGAAGCAGGGAGGGAGGTCTGTGTTGCTGTTTTCCATCTTTTATACATACAGGCAATTCAAGAGAAACCCTCTTGCACAATGATTAATATTTCACATGTCTCACATGGGATTATGTCAGAAATGTAAAAAGGAAGGCACTACTGTTGTTTAAGAAAAAAAAATAATAATAAAAAGTATAGTCACACAAGTAACTGTTAGCTCCTGCACCAAACAACTGTCAGTCTGGTAGTAGTCTTTGCCTCTGATTATCCTGCACTAAAGCGCATAATGCACTTTGAGATTGTCACTGGCTTCCAGATCAAGTCTGATAAAACACCAAACATTCTTAAAAACCTGGGAAACTTTGAGGGCTTCACCCTCAGTTAGTGACAGAAAAAGCCCAAATACAGAATTTAGTGCAGGAATACATCATATGAGATACCAGTTTCATTGCACATAAAGGTCCCTGTGAGATGGTACAGGCAGAAAAAAGGGAAGACACTGTATTTCAAGGAATGGTCTTATATGCTAGCACAGAAGGCATGGCACACAGTCCCAAGAAGTGTCACAGCAGTTTCTCAGAAAATGATGAGCCATAATGGTCTCTGGACCAATACATCACCTGTCCCCTACGTATTTAAGACATATTTGAAAGCAAGAGTAGTGCAGCACAACAGCATCATGTGAATCTTGCTTTCAAGTCTGACAGTGAGAATAATTTGTCCTGCTACCAATACTGGTATATTCTGCACAACAAAAGCTGGAATTAGGTCACCACAATTTTCTTTTGTTCCTGTGAATAAGTCCAGCTTCTTCAACTTCTCCTTCTGAATGCAATCTTCAATTGCTGTTACTATTGTAAGTCGAACCTGCTCAAGAACAATTATTTCCATTCTATATTCCACAGACCAGTCAATACCAGGCTATGTGAAATTCTTCATGATCAATGTTTCATCTTTTCAGTACAGCTATTATAATTGCATTAATATTTCTTGTTTCGTTTTTACTCTTCCACATAAATCTATAAAATCTGCTCAGTGATCTCTTTTTCATTTTAAGCCAAACGTCCAAACACAGGGAAGCATACTATCAGATGGCTGGGCTTTCCTTCTTCCCTTCCTTCTTTCCTTTCTTCCTTTTTCCTTTCTTTCCTTCATTCTTTCTGTCTGTTTACCTGTCCTTCCATGCTTTCCCTTACATTTTTCACCTTTGAAGTGTCTTCACATATTTTTGTAAAGTTTTAAATATCTTCACTTATTTCAGCATCATGTTTTCACCAAGTTTTAAAGCAATCTTTTCCACAGCACATCCCAGTAGATGCCCAAAAATTCTCTACCAAGGTACAAAAAATGAATGTGCTGTTCTTTCCATCACTCATCTAACACTCCGCCAACCCTGTTAAGCAGCCTGCTTCTGCTATAACCCACTCTAGACATATACCATTTCTGCACTTCCCTCTGCATTTCTCCCTATCTGAAGCAGCAGTGTCCTTACTCCCAATCTCAACAAATAATATAAAAATATTAACCCGCCCAATCTTCCAAATCAACACAACTATCACAGCAACCAGCTTATTGAACAAACAAGAGAGACCCAAGCTCACAGCACAGGATGGGTCTGATTAAACAACTGGTGCAAATCTGTGACAAAACATAAAATGTCACTCAGCACCATGATGCTGGCAGTGAAACCAGAGATGAGGAGAGGCACAGGTCACCATCTGAACAATTTAGTGTAGCACTAAAATTTCTACAAACTTCCTGATGATGGAAAGGGAAAAGAAAAACTCACAGTGAATGAAGGGAAGTTAGATATATTTCCTTTTGGGTATCCCGTATCAATCCTGCTTGCTCTCTTCCGCCACCTGAACACCATGCTTGCAGTTAAATCATTGCATGACAACTACATCAACTTCCCTTAGCTGTGTTTCTGTATAAACACAACATTTGCACACAAGCAGCTACAGGACAGGCAACAGAAGTGTAGCATCAAGCAATGCCTTTTCTTCCCCCCTCCTGTAACCCATCTTTTTCCCAATAGTCCTCAAACACATACTGTATCCTCATATTCTCTGCTGCTTTCAAGACCCAGTAGCTATCACTAGAACCTTCCTCTGCAACAAATAATTTCAGAAAAAGAAATACAGTTTGATAAAATATATAACCTCAATAAATTACAGGTAACATTTCCACAACATCCTCTTTGCAGAAATCAAATGAAGACCAGATCCTATATACCTAATGTACTGCTGGAAGTGGGACATGGTATATTTTGAAAAAGCTTCTCTACACCTCACATGCTGCACAGTAGCACACCCCCAGAGTTGTAAATCAAGGAAATGCTCTCATTTATCCTTCAAGCAATCCTCCTACCTGACATGTCCACACAAATTTTATATGGTGATTTCTCATGTACTAATGCTTGAAAGGATGCACAAACCAAGAGTGCAGCAGCCATAAAGGGGTTAACAGCCCAAACAGTTCCTTCCAGCTGCAGCTCAGACACAGGATTGAGTTACTGTGGCTTAACAAGTTATTGTGTTTCTGCTGAGCTACTGTCAATGACCACATATGTATTCGCTGCCTGTGACAAACACAATGTAAAATGCTTTAGCCTGATGTCAGTGACAGAGACACTGACAGGCAAAAGCTGGATTAGAAGACTGCAGCATAGGTGTTGTGAGGCAGCTGCAGGAAGGGATGTGGGCCACCTCAAAAAAACTCCCGGAGAGCTGAGCAGAAGTGACTTTTGGAGCACACCCAGAAATGCTTTTGGGAATAGGAGGGCTAGGAAAGCAGCAAGAGAGACTCCTCATCCCTTGGTCCACAGGCAGAAGCTGGGTGCGAGTCTGGGTTGCAAGTGGAGAACAAGAAATCACTGAAGCTTCTAAAAGCGGTGCTCTAAGCCTCTGTGAAAATTAAAACATAAGACTTAATTTTACCAGCACAGTAGCCCAAGGGTGGCCAGGGTCATCAAAAGCCATGGAAAGACTGCCTTCAATAGGGAACAAAGAGCAGGATGCTGAATGCAGCCCAGCCTGTGGTTCTGGAAACCCAACATCAGCTCAAAACAAGCTGTAAGAAGGTAAGTCACACAGTCTAATAAGCCATCACCTTGGATCAGGACAAAACTCAAAGTAGCATGTCCTCCTGGCTCTGCCACTCCCAAGCAAGGGACAGGGCATCTGCTGCCCAGCAGGAGATGTGAGAAGCAACTCAGTGGCACCAATGGCTACTAGGTCGGGCCACTACAAGTGGCAAGCTCAGACCAGAAGAGACTGTGGGCTGTCTTACTCAGAGAACTGCAAGGCTGCACTCCATATCAGAACAGTTTTGGCTGGGGAAAACTGACCAAAATAGGCCCACAACAAAACAGAATGATCTTTACTGATGTGCATAAACTCATCCTCCCTTGCACTCCCACCATGAGCTTTGGGTCATCATGTTTCTTCTGACTTTGCAGGGAAAGTGTAAAAGCAATGCAATGTTTTTTTACTGACCGTGTGCTGAGCAGAGCCCAAAGAACAACATGGTTTGAGCCCGAAGGTGCCTATCTGAGTAGTCAAACACAAGATAGAAACTGTAGAGGCTGACCAAAACAGTGTATTAAACAAAGGGACCTTGTTCATACTTCACATAAATAGAGCAATATTTCTTGTATTAAAGGCAACAGACTTTGTGGAAGCACAAAGAGGTACACAGATGAGCAAGATACTGGCTAAGTCAATGAAAGATATTTCCAGTGAAGACATATGAATAACAAGCAAAGACAACATGTGTAACACAAACAGGGCCATAGGTCTGTTGGGATAATTTCCATTCTTTTTGCAGTAAGAGGAGCAGAATAAGAGGAGTCAAACAAGTGTGTGTAAAGTCAGTTTGAGGTACACCTATGCTCTGGAAAAGGACCTGATCCTTTAAGTCTTTTGAGATCACTGAGATGCTAAACATTTTTCTGCTCATTTGGTTGTTCCTTGTGAGCAGCAGAATAAAAGCTGCTGCTCTTTCTTCCCCACTCATGTGACTCTCCCTGAGATCTACATACTGCAATGATTACTCAATTTACATCTGATTTAGTATCTTAAAACTTCAACTGTGATTTTACATAACATTTCTGCTTTTGTCTCTCATTTACCTAATTCACACATACATTGAGTAACGGGTTGTCTAGAGGAAAGCAGCCTATTTCTGTAGGAGGTCACTTAGATTTCCATTGGGTTTAATGTTTTAATTCCTTTCTAGCTGCTAGCGAAATATATTTTGGTAACTAAAATCTTGTCTCCTCATTCATTTACATAATAGTGGACTGAATACATCCTGCCTTCAGATATTCATAAGCCATAATCACTGATGGGAATGGGCATATTTCGCTTGAATATCTGAGGAGAGAATTTCAGTACAGTGCTTTTTTTGTTTATTTCATAATCATTTTTCAGACAGACGTGGTCTGTAATGACATTACCAATCTTATTCAAGCCTGCATCTTTCCTCAGGAAAAGACTGATTTGTATTTTTTCAGCCATCACGTAGGAAAACTCTAGAGAGGCAAGTCTCACAGCTAAAAAATAAATAAAAATAAATAAATAAATTCCACCTCTTGCTGGTAAATTGAGGCCATCTGATACGGATTCATCAAGACTCAAACAATATCTAATTTAGTATTATCTTTCAGGGTATTCTGCTGGAAGCATATTTGTCAAATATCTTCCCTATAAGCTATGCAAGTGTTTCTTCATTCCAGCTCACTCTATTGTGTTGGATTTGAACATCATCTCCCCCATAATTAGTATCTGTAATTGTAAACAAGAACAGAAACAATCTCAGAAATACAATAAGGCAAAACCACAAATTCAAGGCAGTAAGCGACTGTAAGTCAGGCTACACACAACAGATCTTAAAACAGCATTAACCAACTCAACAATGAAAAACACTGGGGCTAAACATAAAATATTGCCTGCTCTAGATAACGAGCCCATACCCATGTAATACTGAAGTGACCAAAGAAGCTGCCTTTGGAGGGTTGTAAGTAAAGAAACAGAGGAAAGAAAAACCTAAGAACAAGATGGAACTACAGTGACCTTAAAATTTAAGATTATGACAAACTGGAGATGAAACATAGCCCTTTCATACCACAGAATGAGGAGCGTGCGCTTTGGACACACAAGACTGAGGTCCTAATGTTCTTCCATTTATTTCAAGGGTGACAGGGAATGATTGCCACCTTACACAGGATCCTGCCCTCTAAAGAAAATCCTGGCTCTAACGAGGTCAGTGCATTTTCCCTAACACCATGAACTTCAATGAGAACAGGATTTTACCTTTTCTGTTAAAACTGAGGAAGCTTTTCTGTGTCTCTTTTGTCCACATTAGTTGTACATGGAGTGAAATAAAGCAGATTATAACTACTGTAAAAGCCAAGCATTTTGCTACATTATGCAATTTTCTTTACCCACAGAGTTATTTTTTGAAGTGACAATACCATAAAAGCTGGAAGGAACCCTCCGAATGTCACCCTGCTCAATCTCCTGCTGAAAGCAAGGCTGACTGCACAGATCAGGTTGCTCAGTCTCCTGTCAACAGGATGTTCCTTGGTTTGTGATAATGTGGACTGACAGCAGAATCACTCCAGGTTTGTCAAAGTTACTTTAGCATCTTACACCTGAGATGTTCCAATGCCTTTAAAGCCCCAGACTCCTCCTGTGCAATGGCCATGGGTCTGCAAGGACTATGCAAACCACAGGTAAGTTGCAGGCCTAGTTCTCAACTTAAAGGAATTCTCAGGCTGCTATAATTTGTACTTTTCCATTAAAAAGCAAGATGCTGTGCGCATCATACCTGAGGAGTCCCTTTTGCTAACATTAGCTCATTCTGCAACAAGTAATCACAAAAAGAGAATCAAAATAACAGAATACTCCTAGAAAGCAAGATTTAACTTTGCTTATATTTTAGTTATTGGGAACTTAATGTCAGGAATGGAAACAACACCAACTGCTGTCAAAGCCATAGATTCACCTCTCCAACGAAAATGTCAGCCAGAGAAGCTCATCGGATAAACAGTGAACAAGTACAAAGTAACTGCAGTATATCTGCAGCAATACTACAGGGAGACAGAGGCTTGAGTCTATTCATTGCTACTGATCAACTCAGCTCCAGCAACTGCTGTAGTAGATATCAGTCAAAACCACTGAGGATTGTAATAGTCTGAAGAAAAATACCAGAGACACTGCAATGACCATGGGAAGACACAACATTGATTTGATACCTCATGAAAACCCAACATCCACAGAAACATGAGGTAATACCTCTCAAGAAGACATCCAGAAAGACTGACAGCTACTGAGTCCCTAGGGCCTCCTCCTTCAGTAAGTGGGTATTCTTGGAACATCTCACAGCTCCACTTAACTAGTGAGACCTCATGAGTTCACACAACCAACTCTGCAACTGCATAAACATTATGCTTTTATTTGAATGGAATCCCAGGAGTGGAAGGAGCAAGCCTAGCTCAGTGATACGATATTCCAATGCATATTTCTTTATTCTACACATACGACACTGAACTCTGAGCCTATTGAACAGAAACTCTCTTTTCAAGATTAGGAAGAGGCTCCATTCATCTGCCATCCTGGGATTCACAGGTTGTTTCTAATTAATTATATGCAAATTATCTGAAGGGGGCCTATAAGGATGCTGGGGAGGGACTCTTCATTAGCGACTGTAGTGATAGGACAAGGTTAATGAGTTAAAACTTAAAAAGGGGAGGTTTAGATTGGATATAAGGAGGAAGCATAACTGCTGTTTTCCACAGGGTGGTCAGCTTCTTTCCTTGCAAGAAGGAAGGAAGCCAGTGTAAACTGGAGCATAGTTCCATGTGAACATCGGGAAGAACTTCTTTACTGTAAGAGTGACAGAGCACTGGAACAGGTTGTCCAGGGGGGTTGTGGAGTCTCCTATGCTGGAGATATTCAAGGCCCGCCTGGACAAGTTCCTGTGTGATGTTACCAGGTTACCCTGCTCTTGCAGGGGGGTTGGACTAGATGATCTTTCGAGGTCCCTTCCAACCCTTGGGATTCTGTGATTCTGTAAGTTCTTTACTGTTAGGGTGGTGAGGCACTGGAATGGGTTGCCCAGGGAGGTTGTGAATGCTTCATCCCTGGCAGGGTTCAAGGCCAGGTTGGACAGAGCCTTGGGTGACATGGTTTAGTGTGAGGTGTCCCTGCCCATGGCAGGGGGGTTGGAACTAGATGATCTTGAGGTCCTTTCCAACCCAAACTATTCTATGATTCTATAATAGTCCTGGATTAGAAAGCAAAACTCAGCTTTGACTTTGCAGATAAAGCTTTAACACTTTCAGGTATTTTGGTTTAAGACCACTACTGAGAATTACATAGGCAAACTGATTTCCTGCCTATCTCCATGAGTTCTCATTTTGATCCTGTAGGTAAACGAATCTGAAAACAGGAAGTGTGTGCTGTGGTACTACTTCAAAGTGCATGCCAATAATTAAGACAGACTTTCATAAATCACATATGGAAGGGCAATGAATGAAATGCAGCTTCCAAGTCACTCTTATGCCCTTATTGATTTTGGGGGAGACAAGAACTGACCTGTATTCAGTACTGCATCAAAGAAATCTCTAGGCCAGTTTAGCTTGTCTCTTAGAAAGCACTCTATTACCCAGGCTGGTGAGTACACTGGCCAGTTTTACTTTATTAGTTTGACCTGTGAAAGTTTCTAACAGCAGTGTTTCTGGTTTACAGTATAATTTTAAAAAAACATCAAGTAATAAAGCTCCAATATATACATAAAAGAACAACACATTGGCCCATTTATGAAAGAAAGAGCCAGGCTATTGCACCTATCTGCTATGTTTTCCTGTGGAAACTGGTATCCAGAGCAAAGTGAAATCAGTGCCTCAATGAAGGACAAACCAATGGCTTAGATGAGAATTTTGGTGCTTAAATTCTGAGGGCACAGCTATGACACCAGGAAAGTGCTATTTTCATCAGTCTCTAATACCTGGAATAGTACTGAAAAAGTGCAATTCCATGTGCCATTGTTATCCTCAATTCTTAATGTTCTTGAGCTAGAATGATCTGGGATCCACTTTCAGCCTAATGTTGCCTTTAAAATGTCCTCCAGCAGTGGATTAGCCACATGAAGCAGCTCAAAAATTGCTATTTGGCTCTAAATGCCACATCACAACCTGCAAAAGGTAGGCGAGACCCATCTACCTCAGCTGTTCATAACTAAACATCAATCTCTCAGTGTTCCATGGTAGGCTTTTATTACATGTTCTGGTATGCAGAGAAGTAGCGGATCTAAAATGAGAATCATTCAGAATCAATGGGTTGGGATTAATCTGTCCCCCTGTCCAGTGCAAGTGCTGCCACAGTAATAAACAGAAATCTGATAACTTCATACTGTCAGCACAAAATGAAACTATGACCTTGACCTGTGCAACATCATCCCGTAATTTTTTCATAACTTCAACATACCATACTACACAGCTATGATCTAATAAGAATCTAAAAGTAATTAACTGGAATTTTTGAAAACTGAAGCCTTAATCAAATATGTATTCTTATCAGGGTTCCAAGCCAGCAATAAAGTGGGACATTTAAAAACCTGGGATCTAATCCAATACGTGATCTGATCAGGGTTCAATGGTTATAATAAATTGGGAGTATTAAAACTGGGATCACATCCAACACTTTATTTTGTCTAAACCACAGGACCTAGCTGTGCTGCAAAGTCAGGAATATTGAATGAACAGATATACCATGTTGGATTAACCCTTAAGAAATAATGATGCTCAAGCTCAGGAGTCCCAGAAAACCACATGGTTCAGCACAGAGCTTAATGGTGAGAAGAGCAATTACCAGCATTTTATCAGAGATCAATATGAACTATAAACAGCCATAATAATGCTTTTAGACTTAGAAAGTGGATAAAACAGGCACAAAAGCTACATGGGGTCGGCAATAATGTGTGTGTGTATGAGCACGCTCTAAGATGTACGATGCATTTGAAAAAATAATACTTTGATTTTTGTAACAATCTGAGTTTCAACTTCTGATTCAAACCGGTTTGGCTTTGCTACCATACTGCGATGCATGCAGCTATTCTTGTTTTCATTTTGATTTCCAGTAACATACAAATCGTTTGTAATTAAATATAACGAAACAAATGCTGACAGAAATGGAATGGAGTTTTATACACAAGTATTCCCTCATATAAGTGGTATCTAAATGTTTTTATTTCTGCAAAATGCATTCCCTTCGTACAGGGATCTTGCAGCTGCAAAATTAAACCTCTTCCAAATATCAAAAACATATGTATTGATTTTTTAACTATGGGAACAGGCAACAAGCATCAGAGCTGCTAAGACACGAGAGAAATGCTCTTCAGTTGCTGGAAGGTTCCTCAAAAGTAAAGAAAATTCAGTCTTTAATACAGAAACAATTTAATTTTACCCAAATTTGTGATTTACTGTAACTAAAGCATACAGCTCAGACATCCAGAAAGCCAGATGTTCCTTCTGCTTCTGCAACACGCTACTCAAATACTTTATATTATTTTAAAAGTCCTCAGTTATTTCCAATGAGAACTACAAAACTGAGACTGTTTTAACAAGACAACAAGCTACTTCTGTGAACAAGTGCAGAGCATTACTTTTTCTACAGAGTGCCTCCTTTTTCAGCAACTCGTTTGCTTTATTTTAAAATTACCCCATTTTCAACAAGGTGCTTCCTTTTGTGAAATTTACCCTAACATCAAGGAAATGTTCAACTCTGCTGGAAGACAGACTTTGGTCTCAGCAGGAATATTCCAACAAAATAATCCTAAACAGGAAAAATAGTTTTCTTTCAATTGATAGTCAACTTTATTTAGGCTTGAAAGGCAAACAAATTATTATGGGTAAAACTCCAGTGCCTAATATACTTATCAATTTTGTTTTATTATGATTTTTAAATGCTAGCAAATTAAAAGACAATCCCAAACAAGTGGGAAAAACATGGAGAAAGGGAGGAAGAGAAATCTTGTTTTAAGTGAAAGAAAGAAGATGAGAAGATCTCTTCTAGTACTTAATAATGTAGTGAACATCTTGTGTTAAAATGATAAATTCTGAGTAATTTAAACAGAACACACTAAAAATATAGATTTGAGTCAGCTTGATCAAAATAAACCTCAGACATAGCATTTGCTTTTTCCTTTTATGGGCAGATCCTAGACCTTTGGAGCACATGCTTTATTACAGCCAAACTCTTTGAAGCATGAACAAAATGATGAGTTTATTTAAAATAGGGCCTCAGTCCAATGAACCACTTGACTTGTGTCAGGAAGGACAAACCACTGCCTCAGAACTGTATCACCAGTTAAGTCTGTCCTCCTGAACTGTGCCATGAACTTCTGACTTTCTCCAGTCAAGTTTCAGTGACATTGCATCGCTGTGGCACAAGAAAAGCCAAGGGAGGTAGGGGCAGAAGAAGAAAATAGTGACATTTCGAGGAGGTGCTGAATTTGTATCCAATTGGACATAGATAAAGGCTATTACTAAAGAAGGAATGCCTAACATCCTAAGTTCCTGTTAACCACTTGAAGCTTGCAGAAGCAGTAGTTGTATAATATAAAGTACTGGCTTTGAAAAGGAAGGAGCCCTGGGGCTGAGGGTCTGGAACAAATTCCTAGCCTGACAGGGGCTTTTTAGGAACCTGGACAAGCAGCTGCACTGCCTGCATGTCAGATTCACACCCACAGGATGCTATTTTTTTTCCTGCCAGATTTTCTCTCTTCTACCTCAACTGTAAGTTGGGGCCGGGCCCAAGCTTCCCTAACAGCAACGAGCACAATGAGACCTTGATCTTGGTGAGGACTGCTAGGGAATACAAGCAGTCAAAAAACAACGATGTCAGCATTTCAGTGCAGGATGTGGAGCTGCTTCAGAGTACTGCAGCTACAAGGCAGCACAGAGAGCTGTACTGAAAACTGAGACTAGAACAATGTGGAATGGAAATAGAAATTACTAGGCTAGAGAAATACTAGATTTATTTTCACTCTTTGAGGTTCAAATCTGAAACTTGGCAGCCCATAAAAGGAGTTGCCAGGCAAATCTATGCTGAGTACCAACGTGCAAGCAAATGCAATCCTTTTGCGAAGCATCTGCACTACAGAATGAGTGCTGTATACGCTGTCTGCATACGCCTACTAGCTGTAACACATTCTGGATGTGCCAGACTTGTTGCACATGCACTGTACAATTCCTTCTCTGTGCAAGCAGGAAATCCAGCCTACTCCGAGCATGATGGACTACGCTCATGCAATACACCTACGTAAGATCTGATGTTTCTTCTCAGAGCCAGAGTCACTGCACAGCCAACCCATACACATCTGACAGAACACATCTGACATCTCTGCACATCTGTTAAACCTGACACAATTTCTGGAAGAAGGCCACATCCTTCACAGAAAGCCTACCCCTGGAATTTCATGAAACATCTGCACTCATTCAATACCAACCAAAAAACTGCAAAATTCTGAGATGCCCTGCTCCTGTAAACTGGAAATGTACTTCCTACTGAAAAATACTTCTCAGCTGAGATCTTGGAACAGAATTCTCTTTTTTGGAGAGCTGCCAAGCATATACTGCATGCAAAACCAACATCCAAAACCATGCGAGGTCCACAGCTGCTAAGATGCTGAAAAGCACTTGATCATTAATCCTGTCACACCCAGCCCAAAAATCAACTACTCTGATCTCTTCCACCAGCATCCAAAATGGACAGCTCAGCCTCTGAAAAAAACCCGATATAATGAAAAATCATAGTATCAGTTAGCATGACAGATCCTGAAATATTTAGGCAGTCAGCATTAAAGAAAACTGATGTTTAAGCAAAACTCCCAAGACTGTAATAATGGGATTGAGGATCTGAACAAGAATTACTTATACAGCTGATTTTGGAAAGGTAAAATTAGGTGCGTGTTTAAGTTAATTCCACATACAGTAAATGTTAGAAAAACAATTTTTATTTTGTTCAAGCTGTTAAATATGGGATTTGTTCACAGGTATTAAGGGGCAAAACATGCTAGATTTCTAACAACTGTTCTATATTCTGTTCTACTATATCATGAGTAGTTTTAACATATTTCACTCTCAAGAAGAACAGGTTTGAAAAAATACACCTATGTTCTAGTAAGATTCAGTGAAGCTTGGTTTTACAAATATGAGACCAAGTATGCAGGATTGCAGCTAGTGAAGTCATAGAAGCAGAAGATCTATGGTGTGGATCTGCTACAAGGTTTTCTTTGCCAATATGTGCATTAAAATCTTGGACTTGAATTACATTATAGAATTACTAAATCTTGGGACAGAGCTATAAAACTTGTCTTTACTGTCTTACTGGGCATCATCACTAGGTGAATAGTCAGCAACTAAGCAAAAAGACTGAATTACCTTCAGGTCAGGTAATGTTTCTTCCTACCAATTATAATCAATTTTCCAAACAGTTCTTACCCATATGAGAACTGCCTTCCTTATACAATTTTCATCTGGAAAAGATGAATTCTCTTCTGTTTTATGATCAATTCAAGAAGAGTTCAATAGTCAGTTCACAGATAGTTTTATTGTGGTCAAACATACACAGCCATGTTCTTCCACGTTTGGAAAGTTGAGTGTTTTTTCCAGCATGTGTTGCATGGCTTTGGGTGTAATGTCAGGGAAAATTCATTTCACTCCCGGTTTGTTAATTATTTTATAATTTTAATTCCCCAAACACGCAAGATGTATTACCTGATACAAAAGAGTGATATTTCTATCCTTGTTCATTATGGAAGAAGAACCAAGTAAGTGAGTTAAAAATATCATCTTAATTCATCCATTTCTCAACACACCTGCTGCTCTCCATTTCAGTTGCAAACTCTTCCAGGTCAAAACTGAAATCATTACTAGAGAAACCAGAATGATGAAGACATCAAGCTGCCAGTTTCTAATGCAGCCTTACCAAGTTACTGTCAATCAGTGACTGTGATTTTAAAAAAATAGCATACAACACTAAAGAAATATTAAGAACAATTATCTTGTGTCCAATTGGAACGTTAGACCTCCAGACAGAAGGGTTCATTCCTTGCAGCCTGCCAACATTTTAGTAAATGACACTGGCCCTTTAACAGATGGGATACATGCTTCTTAGCTTGCCAGGATCCTAATAAAAGACACTGGCTTCTTTAAAATGAAGGACACATACCTCTCAAATTGCCAGTATCCAAATTGGGAGTCAGCAGTTTAAAATAAAGGCACTCATCAATCTGGCAAAATCAAGGACACGGCACAGAAATTTTAAAACGAATGGTACAAAGTTTCTCCTGACCCTACTTAACTCAGATGAACTAAATACTTAAACACTGGCTAAGCATATCCAGTAGCAGCACTGTAGCAACTGGATACCTTACTAGCTATTAAAACAGTAGATATAAGCTGCAGACTTCAAGAGTTGGTGTTTGGTTTTACTCTTCCTCCCCCATCAAACCTGTTAGTTACTACTTATTCAGCTGACCACACACTGCATGACTCGAATGAAAGCAGGGTGTCTTTTCCCTGAGGAATGACCAGCACCCACAGGCTGGCCCGTATGGAAATACCCTGCCTGCTCAAAAGAAACCGTAACTGCTTCCATTCTGTCTCCCAGAAAGCAGGATACTCCAGTGAAGGAAAAAGACCTCTGAAAGCTTTCTCCATGCCCTGACAACACATATTACTACAACATGAAAAGTTTTACAGCAACTGCAAACATCTCTTGAGAGCCAGAAAGTGTGGGGTCTTTAACTTTTGTGACAGTAACCATCAGAGGGAAACAAAGACCTTCAGCATTTCATGAAGTACATCTGGATGACTTGGGGAAAGGGAGAAAGTTGTTCTCTGAGCCTTGTCAGCACTTACAAACTGTCCCCAGTTCCTGAAGGGAAACCAGAAAAGTATGAATTCTCTTTTCTGGAAAGATAATGAAGTTGCTAAGGTTGGGCATGAAGAAAGGAGTATTTTATGAATGGGACAGAGAAATGGACTTATTCACATCAGTGGTTCCTCTCATTTCAGTCCCAAAGCCATACCTCAGAAATATGGCAACTCACAGCTGGCACACACCCAGCTTTTTGCTTCACCCATCTCACTCACCCCACACCCTCATCAGACTGATTTTAACCATTTGAACCTACTTTACTCCTGGTGCCTTTTGGCATACTTAACATTTGTTCTGCACATATTTCTGCAACAAGTGGCTAATGAGCAAACAGAAAAGAACACACTTAAGTACAAATACTACAGCACAGCCAACTGAAGCTGAACAGGTCTGAAGTGTTGGAAAACACAACAGAGGCTGTCAGGAGAGAAGGGAGGAGTTCTTGCTTTAGAGAAGTAGAGGAAAAAATTACTAAGTCAGCTGGTGTTGAGAACAGGCAGAGGTAAAACAGGTTTTGAAGGAACTGATATTCACCAGATTAGCAGAAGTTGGGATTTGAATAGCAGCTACCAGAGTGAAGAGCACAGACGGTGCAGGAGACAGACAAGCTCCTGTCATATCGCAGCCATGACTCCACCAGGAGATCAGCCTAAAGCTTTTTTCCTGGACCTGACTGCCTGCAGGCATAGACCGGGACTTCTCCAGCCAGGCTGTCTTCAAGGAATGAACAAAGATGCTGCCACCATTTACTCACCTTTCACGTTCATCTTTCATCTTCTCCAGCTCCTCCTCTTTAAGCACACCTTGCTTTGGATTCCCCTTCTGATCTGTTTTCCCACTTTTATCTTCTTTTTTCTTACCAAATCTGTTTAAGATATCAAGGAAGGAGTTGAGAGGAAATAATTACTAGAAGAAAAAAATGGTACTTATCATAAAACACAGAAATTTTAGGTAATCAGAATACTGTGAGTTTTAATCTTAGTTATTCATCAATTTCCCACATTGCAAAATAACAGTATAAAATGGGCTATATGAAATAAAGGACTGGTTACAAATTGATTTGAATCCTGTACTTTCAAAAGCTATTGCTTGAAACAAAGTTGAAAAGCCCCACCAAACTTGAAATGTAAGGCACTGCAGGGCTGGACTATTAACAGGCAGATTTTAAAGTGGCTGAAGGTTCTTATGACACGACACCTATCTCAAAGTAGTCTGCAGTGGCTGTGGTGTCAGCACCCACACTGAGTGGACCATGTATTTTGCTCTTATCTGTAATTATTGTCTCTCATGCATGTCTGGCCTCAATTTAAGGATTTGTTCTTTGTTTAAATGAGGATTCAATTGGAAAGAATAAAATCTTACTGAGAGTACAGAACTAGATAAGTTCGTAAGAGCTCTTTTAAAGAGTACTTCTGGATTTTTCTTTCTGTCTACTAATATACTGTCATTTAATATTTATGCTGTGAAAGTCCTCCAGAGACCCCAATCAGTTCGGGGGTCCCACTGTTCTATACCCTGTACAAATATGCATAACGTAGGTCTGCTTTATGCAGCCTATAAAAGGTGACTGAACCAGAGAGCCGCATTTCATTTGTGACAGAGCTAGGCAGAATACTGGGGTCAAGCATGTCAAATATGTTCATGAATTATGGGCCAAAAGGTATAAAAACGTCCCATACTCTTCCCCAATTTGAAATTCTCAGTTGCACAAGTAAATGATCATTCTGTGTGTTCCTACACAAATTAATGTGTCCTTACATGCATGACAACAATGATGTACAGAAAAAGTAATGATGTATTTATTAGATACACCATACTGCAAACTATGTAGTCTGATTCAAAGCTGCAAACTCTCCTGTGAAAGTCTGCAGCATTGCCTTGGTGGTCTTTCTTTTACCTTTTTTATTTTTCATGTCAGGCCAAACTGACTCAAGTAGAATAGCTGAACTACTATGCATATACTTAAGCTGTAAATCACTGACTTTAGGTTTCTCCTCTGATGAAAGCAGAAAAAAGCAGAAATCTTGCAAATACTCAGGCTCATAAGTTAATGAGCCAAATCTTTTCTGACTTTCATCAATAATTCCAAGCTTGTGGTAAAATTAAGTTCTTGAGGACTCTGCAGCAAGTCTTCCAGACAATATGAACTTGGTTAGAAAGAGAATGATGGCCGCAAGAGACAGACACGTAGCATTGTGCTGCTAGTGAGAAGAAGGGAAAATACTACAGGTAATAACATGAAATGCTTTTATCTTGGCTCTGCCATGGGCTGTGCTGGGGAGTAGGAAAAGTCGTATCTCAGTGCATGGTTTTTCTTCCTTCTTCTTCTGTGTGGCAATGAGAAATGTGGTGTCTTAACATACTTTGAGGGATCCTTTGATCAAGCCATATATACACCTCACCTATAAACAATATTCAGTCCTTTCTTTGTGATCCCTACTCATTCCAGTGCTTCCAGAAAGACAGCAGATTCTGTCCATGCTTTACTTTTCCTGAGTATTGAGCAACACACTGATTCCACTGCTGCTTTTTCAGTTCTAGCAGTCCCAAGACTGTGAAGCCACAAACCCCACCAGTGAATGGTGGTGGCAGTGAAGGCAGCAGTCGGGAGACACAGGAGAGACAGATGTTATACATAAAGAGTGAGAAGATGCAAACTGAGAAGGGCTCACAGATTTAGGGACACCCCAAGTGAAAAAGAAAAGCTAGATGAAACTGTATATATTGCTCTTTACAGAGATGTCAGGCAGCCAAACAATAAATTGTCTGAGGACAAGCACCAGCAGGCTGCACCTGAAACACCCCTGCTCTCTAACACTCACACATGCTGGGAAGGTCTCACGGCAGTTTTCTCAAGAGAGGGTGTATTAGCACTTGCATCTTGGTCATAATCCAACTCTGGTACTTTGTTTATATTCAGGCTGCCTACTTTTCTGCCACAGTTTCAATTATGGGTTTGTGGAGTCTCATATTTGACTGTAGCATGTATTGATTTTGAAAACATTATTCTTGGGCATTTTGTATTGCTGCAGGGAGTTGAAGTTGGATATGCTGCATACTCAAGAGGAAAGTAAAAAAAAAATAAAATCTTTAACATACATCCCTTTCAAGTCAAGGTTTTATTTCTTGCTTACTGGGGAAATACATTTTAAATAAAATAAAGTGACAATTTTGATTGTAATAACTGCCAATGACAACTCTTAGCAAAAATAGTGCTGTTTGCTGGTAGAGCTGCTCTTGCCATAAAATTGGCAAATTCCAGTGTAATTATAAATCTGAAATAGTGAGTTGGTGTGATGAAAACAGCTTTTGGTTTTTTTTTGCTATTTTTTATTTCAGATGGGATTTGTGCAGGCTTACAATTTTACCTGTTACATTAAGTATTCAGCATACAGCCCAAGGCTAGGGAAATGTTCAGATTTTTGGCCTCTTTTGCACATTGCTATTGCATGAAAATCCATTCTTTTATTATTATCATAATATGTCCTTCAGCTCAATCAAAATCTCGCACAAACATTAAAAAGTAAAACCAGCAAAAAATTTAACACTGTTAAGAAAAGCAATACAGACTAGACAGTATTAAACCAAAAGACCCAGTCTCATCTCTGCCTGAATTTACACCCTGTTCTAAAAAATTCATGGCCTGCTCACTGATGCATTCTAATTGCCATGGGCTTCCAATGATAGAATTAACTTCCACTTCCATCCATTGTAATTTTGCATGGGCTTGTGCACTACAGGTTTAATGGCTCTCTGCTGAGAAAAAAGAAGAAAGAAATAGAAGTACTTGCTGCCCAACTGTGTTTGATCATGTTCTCACTGATATCAGTGTGAGGCCTTCCAGTGCTTTCAATAAGGACAGGACATTGTCAAAATTATCCTATGGAATTAACCAAATCCATGTAAAATTCTATGAACACTGAATGGCTTCAGGATTCGAATTTCCAGTTCTCCAGGCAGCAAATAATTGGATTGTGGCAAAATCTGCCTTCCATATTAATACTATCATCAGAAGAAAAAAAATATTAATGAAAAAATATATGGCACACAGGCTTTTCAAAAAGCCTATTTTGCCATACTGTGCAGAGCAAAATTCTCTTCAACTTAATATCTGAAGGAATTGTTACTCTGAAAACCATAAGGAGCAAATGGAGAAATAACTAGAAGATCTGAAAACAAATGCATCAGCTGTATCCTCTCATTCTACACCCATCTATAATCAATTTATGTCAAATGAAGCCACTTGTAATCATAGTGACAGTAAGGAAATAAAACCGTATCTGCTCCAGCTCTGATTATCCACTGAAAATGCCTGGGAAATACTGTTAAAGAATTTAAAGCCCTAATAACCTCAGTATACTTTTCAGTTGAGAAAATTAATATTCCAACTACTCAGAGCATAGTCCTCCTGTAAACAAAAGCATAAAGGGATTTTCTTTATGTGATCAGATCTTTGAGCGCTTCATCCTTATGGGAAAAGCCCATATGCAACAGTTGAAAAACATGCAGCGCAATTGTGAGTAGCTATTCTATTTCTATTCATTTCAAAGGATGCCCTGCAAACAACTAAAATTTCTCCCCTTAGAAGCATTAAACGAAGTTTGAATACCAAATGTTTGTTGTCTTTGTGCAGTATTTATTACCATTCTATTGGCATACATATGCTTCTTTCCAAGCCTTCCAAGAGATAAAAATTAAAACAAATGTCCTATAGACCTGCTCTGTTATACTTGGGATAAACGTCTTATATGCAAGACCTAAAGCTGTGGTCATGGCAACACTTCGTTTCCGTTTGGAGCCATGAGCTTCCAGATCTCAAATGTGTTGATATTTGCTTCAAGGATTAAAAAAGCAGGCAGGTCTATAAAGCCCCAGACTTCTAAGCAGGCAAAACATCTGGTGAGTGGGACCCAAGCAGTTAGCTGACTGAATTCAGCAATTTGGATTTCTTAGTCAGTTCAGTTGCCCTAGATCAGTAGGTGTCACTGCAGCTAACAGGGTACACAATGGAACTGCAAACATCTGCAGGGAAACAATTCCAGAGGGCCTATGACACAGTCAAACAAGATACGAAGTCTAACAATGTCATAAAATCTTGACATCTCCAGAAATGACCTGTAAAAAAAGAGTGATTTGTAAAGTACATCTAACAAAAACTCTGGCTCCCAGTCATTTCACAGCAAATGGGGAAAAATGCCAAGATTATTAAAGCAGGTCCCTTATGAAAGACTAGAAATAACCCTTAAAATTAAATTTAAATGTGCGTAAGAATGAATGAGTGAGCAAGAAAGATAAAGATACTAATAAGGTATGATTTTCAAGTCCACACAGGGACTATAAAAAGCTTATTAACTGCCACTATTGCTGTGTGTTTTAAGTTATTTTATCACTCAGCTTTACAGCAGAAGGAATACTCTAGAAGCAGGACTGTGTTTTGATTAATCACTTTTATACATAGACTTTTACAGAGTATTAAACACTGCCATAAAGATCTTTAGTGAGTCAGACTTGTTGGTGATTACAGGCCAGGTTCATTTTACATTTATGTTAATAGAAGCATTAATGAAATACATCTTTCACATTTTTAGTGGCACTTTAAATACCTAAAAGGTTTGTTACTGAATGTTTACTTATTGAGCCAATGTATGCCATTGAGTATTACTATTGAGTATGCCATTACCAGTGGGACCAAGATCTTTTCAACAGCTGAAAGAGGAAAAGAAAGAGGAGAACATGCTGCAGTAAAATGCTTTGAGAATTTAAGAACGGAGTACACACAGCAAGGGCTGGGCAACACTGTCCAAATCTTCCCCAGTATCGAAGAAGAAGAACTTCCATGCAGCTCTGCTCTGGGGGCCTGTGAGCCAGGAGGGTGAGCATCTCTCTTCCTTGCCTCACTGCCAGATCCCTGCTTTCAGTGAGTTGATCCCATTCCCTCTGCAGAGGATTTAGCCCCAGCAACATCAAGATGCCCCAGTGTACAAGATCTATTGCAGCAAGGCCTCCTCATGACACAGCCTTGCCCAGGAGCCTCCCTGCTTGTTGTCTCAACTGCAGGGTGAGAGAAAAACCCAGATAAGATGATAGATACACAGGAAATGGCCATTTCAGCCCCTTCTGCTCTCTTCCTGCTCCTGGTGAGGTTTGTTTAGAGGAAAATCTACATGGCCAGCCTCGTGCTTCCCTGCTTGCCCACCTGCTGAGGCTCACTCCCAGGGCAGCACCAAGTGAGAGGCAAGCAAGAGCAGGAGCTTTCCATAATGAACAATGGGCAGCTTAAGCAAAGACAGCTCCCATAAAAAGGGAACGATGATCTAACCTCTGACTTAATTCTACCAGTGGAGGCGACACACGAATTTGGTAAAACATCTTGTGCTACAATTATAATTTTGTTTCACAAATGCAAATAAATTTAATGCATGTGAGTATCCTCATATTTACCCATCTTCAAACTATTTTGGAGGATAATCCACATTATTCTAATGCTGCAATCAGAGTTAAACTGGTTATGGTCAGCAGGAAAAGAGAAGGTTATGCAGAAAATGTGAATATAAAGAAATCCACATTACTAACGCCAATATATGTTGCTCCTCTTATGTCAACGTTAAGTGAACAAGTGCCTTTTTTTTCTTTTCATTTTAATTACTGTATCAGGCTGCTGAAGCTACACTAAAATGACTGCGCTTCCAGATCCAGCCTAATGGGAGCAAAACTTATCTTTTTAACAACTCTGATTAAACACAACCTCCCCCCACCCGTTTATTTCTTTGATGCCCAAATTAGCATCTTTTCTGCAGCATGCTGAATTAATTAGTACAGTGACAAAGAATTAGTCCAGATAAGATCAAAGCTGAAACCATATTTATCTGGAATTTGAAATTAAGAGCAGAGAGTATTAACCCTCAGCACTTCAAGGAGCTTTCCACATGGCATACTTAGTAAGCCTTCCAGGAGTTCATTCAGAATAAATCAACAGTGCGATTTTTTTCCTCACTGAAGTTTTGCTAAAAGGAAAATAAATTTGCCATAAAGCCTGCTACAATGGGGAGCTGCCTTTAAAGCATACCCTGAACATGCTACTCATTATGTAACTTGTAGGCATCAGTAGAACAAAGCAAATAAAGCTGAGAAAAGACAGTTAATCACATTTGTATTAATCCGTGGATCATCACATCGTTCTCAGACTTAATGGCTAATGAAAGAATTTCCAGCACCAAATCTGAGAAGCTGCTTGCTGTAACACCTCACAGGTAAATAACCTATAACCTTCAACAGAGAGGGTCACATGCAGAAACAAAATGTCAAACAGAAGCTCTGAATTACAGAATGAAGGTTACTCTGAGAGCAACAACCATGTAAGCAGCAATAAAAGAAAATCTTCATGGCTGGTATAATTGTCTTGGCTATTATCTCTGTTTCAGTATCAGAAAAAAGGCTGAAGGCTGTTTACCATGTGAAATGCAAGATGTTGCTCTTAGGCCTAGAAATTGCAGACCACAGGCAATCTAAAGAATCACCCCAAAATGTTCGCACCCATCATCAACCCTAAGTCTTTGAGCCTCATATCCTTTAAAAAAATAAATATAGAAGTTGGTCTTAATTTAGATACATGTGAGTCATTGTAAATCATTTTGTTAATTAGGTATTAAGAAATCCTTACCAATGGGGCAGGTCTGTTCATCTCTACCAAACATCAAATCTTACTTCTGAGGCACATGAGCAAAGAAACTAAAACAAGAACTGTGATGGTACCCTAAGACTTGGGCCACCTGAGTTAGAGGTGGTTGCTGTAAACTGACAAAGTCCATCTACTGAAGCAATGGAATAACTCTTATCAGCTACTATATACAGACAGACAACAGAAGGCAGCTATGAGAAGTTATCCTTCATACTCCAAGGAACTCATTTTTAAGAAACATGCCAAGGTAGTCTGAGTGTTGGAGGCAGCGTTCATGAAGAGGGGTCACCACTTCTATTATGTGATCAGGAAAATCATGATATTGAATGGTGGCTATGTATCTGTTTCCATGAAATGATGCTTCAATCATCTCATGACCGTGTTTCTAGTCTTTAGTCACCAGTACAAGAATTCTGCATTCCACATCACATGCATCAAGAAAGGAAAAACTGCAGTAATAGAGCATGGCTGTGATTTACAGCTTCATTAGGAGGAAAAAAATGATTTATAGTCTGTACAATACAACAAGCTCTGCCAGCTTGTCCACCAGACTGTGGAATTACCCTCCACCCAAGTAAGGAATTATTCCCATAAATTCTTATTTTTCCCTACTTCATACAGCATCAGCCATTTTCTCCTCCTGGTTCCACCTTACAGGTGGGTAATTTTGCCTGAAGCGAATACTAATCCTGTTCTAGCCAATGCATAGGAACAGCTATGCCTATTCTGCATTGCGTCTGCAAATGCCAACCTGCCAACTCCATGGGAATGTGACAATCACACCTATGGCGTGTTAACTCCATACTCAAAGCAAAGGAAAAAGACTAGACTATTAAGCCCTTGACACTGCTTTCTTAATTCCCATTTCATAGTCATCCATTTTCGAATCTCCATGAAAAGAAAACAGAGAAGCAGGCAGTTAAGCTAGCTACTAGTTTTTCCAGGAATGCAGGAAAACAATGCAGTTTCTGACTGAACCATAGGTGAATAGGTTCAGTCAGAATTCCTATTTGTCTAAGGTTCAGTCAGTAAGACAAAGTAGGAGACAGACTCCATGTGCAGTCTGTCGATATTGCCAGCTCCCCTTCCAGAACTACCTGCTGACTTTATGGTTTTCTGGGATGTGGTTTTGGAGATTCTGCAGTCAAGTGAGAGCCAGCATGCTCTGGTGTCCTACCTGCACCTCTAGTCCTCTGCAGATGACTGAGAGCCACCTGAAGGTGGGACAGGGAAAAAACCAACTGAAAGCTAAAAGGTAGCTCTTTGGGTGACAAACTTGTCAAAAACAGGCTGATGAATTTCTTCTTTTCTATTTCAGTCTTTCTCCTCATCTGTTGTATGTCTCTCTTCCCTATTACTAGCCACACGACCCTAGAATTCACTGAAGTATCAGATACATATTATGTAAGTATGTGTCTGTATTATGCCTGTTTATAATGGGAAAGACTTAATTTTTCTCATCTCGTAAGTCTTGTGCTATTTTGTGTTTTTCTTAGGATTTCAGCTACTGAAGCACCACAGGAGAATCTCCACTCGTGCTAGAAAACTTTTGCTCAGCCTTCCTGGCTATGGAAAAACAACGTGCAACTGTGACATTGTCAGAACTGCAGATACAAACTCATGGAGCAAATTAAATATACAATGTTTGCAAAAATAAAACAACCCTGAAAACCTGCTACATTTGCACCAGAGCCATGGCACGCTGAGGTGTCAGACTTGCTAATCATCTCACCACTGCAGTATTCACCTTCTTAACCAAACCACATGCCTTCCTCCCCTTACATGCTGCAGAGGGGATTTGTTTGGGCTTATCTGACTTTCATGAAGTGAAACTGCTTACTGCAGGTTCCAGCAAGATCTCCAGGAAAAACACGTCCCTTGAAACAGAGCAGGAATACAGAGGACTCCGCTATGTTTCAGTTGAGACAACAAGTTCCGTTCTCTGTGGGAATGTAGTGACTCTCTAACGATCAATTAATGTTGAACATATATCATCATATCCATTCTCCAAACAAAGAAACTGAAGCATGAAGGATAACAATGTCCTGCACCATTTGAAAGGTCCTGTTCTCTGATCACCTCAGAGATTACCTAATCTCTACATATCTACCTGCCTCATTTTCCAGCCAGTTTGCTATGATGCTTTTTCCCCTCAACTATTTCTCCCCCATCTCCTTTAAGTTCTCTCCTCATTCATTTCTTCCTCCTTTCCTAATACACTCTCTGCCCTCCCTGCTCCACACTCCTTTCAGATGCTCTACTGCTGCACTGCTACAGAAATACCTCTTCCTGGGTATTACTGCTGAAGACTGCACAAAAGGAATGTGGCTTGGGAACCAGCACTCTTGCTTTGAGATGCTATGCAGAAATATGCACTAGAGACATGCAGAGATCTCTACAGCTGCTGAGCTACCAAAACCGGTCTTCGTTCTCAGTGGGATGCATTAGACTGTATTTTAGCTCTGCACTGCTCAGAGTGCTTGAGAAACTGAACTAAGAGACAGTACACAGTGAAGAGACTTTTGAAGGGAGACTTTGGGAGAGAGATGGCTCTCGAATAGGAAAAGGAGGTTGAAAAGGCAAACAGAAAACGTAGTGTGACTTGTTTTTCCCAATGAACTTCTAAGGTTAAAGCATCACAAATTCCACTTCTGCACCTGTACTGCAGCTGAACATATTTACAAAGCAGTAACATTCAAAACAATGCCAAAATAAGAGCGGAGTTATATGTAAAGTATTTAGAAAGATGGGTTTTTGCATAATAAATAAGAGATGGTTTTGCATTTTTAAACTGTCAAAATCAGTCCTTCAGATAAATAATACCTTCCCTCCCTGGCCTTGGCTATTGCACATTACTAATTAGACACAGTAGTTTGTGGTTAACATCCTTCCCTGCAGATTTATTATTAGCTTGTATATTGTTTTCGGTAGAATTGTGCTAATGGTAAGGTCTGCTGGAGGCCAACTGCATGAAGCCACTGGGAGGAGAAATCTGTTTGCCTGTCAAAACAGTGGCTATCAATTAGAACTGTAAATGTGATTCCTTTAAGTGTCTTGGATGGTAGCAGAGATTTCCAGTGATGGATTAGGGAGCTGAATCACTTTCATATTGTACTCAAGGAAGCTTTCAAGCAAACAGCTGTCCACATGAAACAAATTCACCACTATTTTTGAGCAAATCTGGAAGAACCAACTTGATCTGCTATTTTTCCAGAATCCCAGCTATATGGCATTTTATGTGACATACTGACAAAATTGGTACTAGAGTATTCTGTGGTTTGCTTAGGAAAACTTGGCTTAAGATAGCTATAGCAGCAGGAGAAAAAACAATGAAGTTGTTGAAAGACATGATGCATCAAAAAAGAACCAGTGAGACGATGCAATTCTACTGTTCACTGATTTGGGATGCAGCCCTGGCACACAGAAAGCAATTTCCCCTTTGATACAAGCACCCAGCTCTCATTAGCATCAGTGAGTTGTGTGGACATACTGATGGGAATATATGCCCTGTATTTTGCAGGAAATTAACACCACTCATTCGGGGACTGAAGGAGGCACTGTCTGTCACTCAGGCAGCCTCTCTGCCAGTTAATTAAGCAAAAACCTCTGCCACAAATCTCAAGAGGAAGCTCTTCCCTGTTCTTCTTGGTAGAGCAAAACTGAGACAAAGCAAAATGTCAGGAGCAGGAGCTGGGAAGTGGTGATGTTCAGGGAAGATGTACATCAGCCTGCCGTTGCTAAGATCTTTTGCCACTAGGATTTGTGGATTTTGTAAATAGTTATTAGCAATCAAATGGATTAGTTATAGCTGAGTTTAAGCTTTAAGAATGATTTAAGAAAGCATTTTCAACTCATACACTGTGGTTTTTGGTTACTGGCTATTTTCAGTAGAGGTAATCTCCGATGGCATGTATAAAAACAAGTCAGCAAGATTGCTAAACCCTCCAGGACTTTGATGCTAATTTCATGCCAAGAAAGTGACTAACCAATACAAGAACAAAGGACTCCACCATACTCACAAAATTTGTCTCTGGCAGCTGAAGGACAAGATTTCAGGATGGGGAAGGTTTCACCCAGTTGCTACATGACAGACTCTCTCTTCAGGCTGAACATATTAGAAACCTTTCCTCAGTACCACTTTGTAGATAAATATCAGAACTGACTGAAATTTTTAGCCAATTACATGAACTATGGAGATCTGTCATATTTGCTTTCAATAGCATTGCTCATGAACTATGTGCCAGAAACTTACTTTATAAGGTTTCAATGAAAACCTGGCAACCACTTCTGTTTCTTGAATCTTAAAAGCAGTAATTCTGGCGCAATCAGACAGAGAAATACATTTGACTGGATAAGGCCAGAGAAAATTGCCAGAATAGTGCTTCAAACCATGAAGTATTTTCTTTTGCTGGCTATTACAACCACGTAGCTTAAAGTTGCACAAACAACATAAACAGCCCAGATTCTCAAGCTTTTTCCTCCTTACATATTTCTTGCCTTTCACACACTGACTCTCTACCACAGATATTTATGCCCTATATTTAAAATAATTATTTGGTACTGGTGTTCATATTGCCAGCCTGTTAATTTTCATGTGACAACACAGGGGAAAAACTCTCTGCTTTCTTGTAGAGCAATGCTTTGCTCATCACACAAAGGCTTTGATTTCTTTTCCCACTACCCCCAGAGCTCCATGTCCTAAGGTTATATTCACTCATTCAACTCTTTGCAATACTAAGCCACTAGCACTAATTTTACCTAGTGACCAAAATGAGCACAGATATCTTACAAATTCTGCATGTTATCATCTCAGCATAAAAAAGTTGGTCTGAAAAGGTACTTCATTATGGGGGTGATAAAACAAATGCTAAATTCAAAGCCCACAGCAGCATAGAAGGCTGAAGAACACAGATGGAAGACTGTCACTCATTTCATTAAAACTTCTGCCACAGGAGCTGCCAGGAGAAAACAGTATCACTGCATGAATAAAAACTAAATGGTGTTGATAAAAAACTACTCCAGGGTGTGCAGTCAGACAATTCACTCTTTCTTTTTTGTTTCCAACCTGTGCCTGGTTCAATCACATTTTTTCCTGAATGTATTAGGTACTAGCCATTGTCCACTGAATAATTTGTAGGGAAAAAAACCCTGCCTCACAGGCTACCCCATGAACCAAACACAATCATTCTTCATTACAAAGAACATTCTGCTTATTTGCCATTAACCGCAACTATCTCACATATTGTTTCCATTTCTAAACTTGATAACTCATTGTTTAAAAACTACCTTCACAAGCAGAGGGGAGGAGAAGCCACTCTACACTTCTTGAAAAACAAGTTTTGGCCACAGGCCCAAAAAATCTACTGCATAAAAAAACCCACAACTGTATGAACACAAATTTCACCACACAAGTGCTCACAGTTGGTGAATTACATTCAGCTCAAAGTATTTCATCTGTAAAACAAACTAGAGACCAACGTAAGCATCTGCATTTCAACTTTCCTGGCTGTATCCTTGGTCTTGTATCATGGGAAAGAGCAGAAAGAATTTACCAACTATATACCACTTATTATTTGATCTTTTTATACCACTACTACTTTAATTTTATTAGATAGAACATTTAAAACTGTTTTTTGTTAATAATTGAGTTGTCTCTGTAATCTTGTATTATTGTTGTGCATCTAGACAATGGGACCAAAAATGTACGTAGATTTGGATAAACCTGCATTGTTGATTTACAGTGCTATGATGCTGTTATTTGGTCATGGTCTTATAACTAAAAAGCCTAGTTGCCTGGCCTCAATTTTGCTTTTCTTCTCATGTGGGCAAATTTAACCCTTTTACACCATTCCCTCCAGTCATACAATTTCCTGCCATCTTCTGCCTCACTTGTACCTATATAGCCATTCACTTATACCATGGTCTCTTTTCCAGCTGCTGCTGAACAGACAAGTATCACTACAAATATATTCCACTGATCCTTGGAAAAAAGAAATAACAGCATATGGGAATGTAAAGCAAAAATCATGGTCAAATCCAACATCCAATTTCAATAACTGGAAAGCTGTACACATGGAAAAAAAATTCCCCAAAGTTCTCACAATAGCTGGAATTAAGAATTACATCTTTTGTGCTATTAGACATACTTCCTCTAGCAATTAGTTGGTATATTCTCTAAATAAGCAGAGTAGTGAAAACCAGTTAATGTCCCAGCAACTGCTATTGGAAATCTTTAACAAAAATCGCTAGCATTTAGCAGAATGGTTGAAATCTAGTTCCAAACAGAGAACAGTGAGGATTTTGTCTCTTATAATGTGGCTAATACTGTCTGAAACTGAAATGAAAAGGGGAAGGTAAAAAAATGGAGATACTTAGTGGTTCTCATCTTGCTCAAGATATATCCAGAAGGTAGAATGGAGTCTGAGAATGAGAATGCCAGCACAAGGGAAGAAAATAGACAACAGATTTAACTGCACTAAGGTGCAAAATATTTGCTTTTGGTTGTTTTGAATAAAAAAGAACTCAGATTTATTTAGGCTTAAGCAAAAAGAGACAAGATAAATATCCATGTGGGAGGAGCAAACATCAAATATCTGTGTGAGTTCTGTTGCGGAGGAAGATTGCTAGGGAAGAGAAAACACTAGAATTGAAATAAATGTCCAATATCACTAACGCCTGTGCATTAAATATCTTGATCTTTAAGTTAATTTTATTTCTGTTAGGTACTCTTTATAAAAGCCTATTTATTGGACACCACATTTCAGTTTGTCCTATCAGCACAACTAGTCAAAAAAAAAAGTGAATACACAGAGGCCTGAACAACACCCCACCTGGGAAATTCCTTCTCTTTCCAGTAGTTGCTGTCCTGAATTCCAGCATTGCCTAGGAAACAAAGCACAGGCTTTTCATGTCCTTGTGATTCCAATCACAGCACGTGCTAAGGAATGGTCATTTCCCAGAGCCAGCAGCAACAGAGAAAGGTCTATTTTGTTCTAGCCCATCTTTTTAATTCCCCTAGTAGATGCAGTGTTTACCATTTTACAGAACAGCTGCTCCAACCAAATGCAAACACTGTGTTTGTCTTGTGGTATTCAAGTTATTGCGCCAGAGAAACTCCGTGTCTCCTTTCAACAAGATATTTCTCAGATGCATTGTTTTTCCAAATATCAAACACAGAGAGAAAACTGGTTGCAAATAATTTCATTGCAACTTTATCAAGACATGGAGAAGTCTTTCTAAAAGGAAAATCATTGAGATAAATCAGAAAAGGCTTCTCTTATCATTATTAAATAATAACTTAAGCACAGGATTAAATTTAGCCAGATCACTTATGCTATTAATGACCTAATTTTTTACCACACCTTTATCATATCCCTTGATGTTCCTGAAATAAAGCAAGCTCTTAGACCCCTTCTCTCCTGAATCATAGCCCTTTGCAAGAAACTGACACACTCCTCTTTTTCTGAACCTTATACCTAACCCCAAATGAGGACCCAAAAATAACTCAGCAACCTGTATTCATAAGATGTCATAATTCCTGCTTAAATTCGTCTGCTTACTGTCCTTCCCCATTAGCCTCTGGGCCCTTTGATAGCCAGCAAGCAGTGCTGTTCTTTGAGTTCTCCTTTCAGATTCAAACCTCAATATTAATATTATCTCACCTAGACCTTTACCATATCTAAGGCACATCCTTGGCCTTGCACAGCATCTATAAAAGTCAGCTGGCATACAATTTGCTCACCCTTATTCTCACATGTGCCCTTCAGGCCACTGGCAACTGTTTCGGACTGGAATGGCTGTCCACTAGAATGCTCTTCACTTCATACGTGTTCATCATGCTAGTAACAGCTGGGATCCTCCACCTTGGGACTGACCAGAACATTTTCTTACTTGAGGACCAACATCTGTGAAACGCACTGAACTTGGAGAACTGTCAGATCCAGAGTTCCCAGAGAAGAGTATTTGCTTAAACGTTTGTATTTGCATTTTTGTGTATGTGGTAGGAGACAGGGGAGAGAAAAGGGAGCTGATGCAGATAGACAGTACAGTCAGAAAGCATATGGTAACAACTACAAAGAAGTTCAATGCTTTGTAAAACTTCTAAGATAAGCTACATAATAAGGTAAGTGCTTTAAAACAGCACTAATTTTAAAAGTGCAAGCTCCTTATTTAAGTCATCAAACACTAAGATAGAAAAGGACAAACTCAGGGGGGGGTAACACAGTGTTGAATAAGAACCAGCCTGGCTTCTCTCATGAATTCACAATCATGTAAATTGTATGATCTCCCCACTCTGCCAACAGAGCAACAGTTTAATCCACGTAAGTTAATGTATCAATTTCTATGACTCTCTGAAGCTCATTAAAGCCTGCAAAAGCAGTGAAAACCCGATACTTTCAACAGGCTTTTGCCACCAGTGTGAAACATGCTCCTCCCCCCAGTCCTTCTTAATTTTGCTGACATGGGGTGATTTCCAAAGGCCCAAAGTTTGGCCTCCCCAGATCTGCAAAAGCTGTCAGTTCTCCCCTGCTGCCCCACATGCTTCCTGAGCTTTTGCACCTAAGCAAGAACAACTTTTCTCCTGTAACATCTTAGAAAAGCAATTCTTAAGAAAACAGTGGCACATCTGAACTGGAATGGATAGAACCCCATAGCAACAGATTCTTCTGTACTTGGGAAGAAGCCTCATCAGCAAAGCAGCAAAAAAGACAAGAACGGATGGCAGAAACCTATTTAGCTGCCTGGATCCTCATGGTTCTGATTCTGACTTCCTCTTGTTTCTACCCATCACCCTGTTTGTACCATGGTGATTTTTACAGGAAAGCATACATATTGTAAAAAAGCAATCTTTGAAATTAGTGTAAAAATGGATTAGTATAGTTAATATCTTAATAATTTGAATGTTACAGTTAAGAATGTAACTATATGTAGGTGAATTGAAGCTAAGTAATTGTTATACAGTGAGTTGGATGTCTGGTTTTAATGATCTCTTCAAATTATAATTAATATATATATATATATATATATATATATATATATATATATATATTCCATACAGCAGTAGGGGCAAATGTAAGGAATTCTGCTTGGGAACAAATAATTAATGGCATATATTCTATAGAGGGAACACACATAATTGAAATTCTGCAAAAAAGATGGGCAGTTGTAGTGAACTCCAAGCTGAAAATGGGTGCAATGTTACAGTTAAGCTGTAAAAGAACTGGAAGAGATCACAAAATCTGCTAGCTTTTCAGAAGATTGATGTCTTTGACTACATATCAAGTAAACAACTTGATATGTAGTAAAAGTTACATATACTGAGTATCATATAGGCATGTTTTATTATCCTTAGAGCAGCAGGTTGGATTACACAGATTCATAGAATTATTTAAGTTGGAAGGGGCCTTTGGGGATTTCCTAGTCCATTCTTCTGCTGAAGGCAGGATGACCTTTGAAGTTGGATCAGGTTGCTCAAGGTATTGTCCAGTTGAATTTTAAGTATCTCAAAGGCTGTAAATTACCACCTTGGGCAACTTGTTCTGGTGATAGACTACATCACTGTGAAAACGTTTTTCCTTCCATCAAATTGGAATTTACTGTTGCATCTTGTGACTATTTTTTTCCTATTGCTGTGCTGGCTCTCAAGAGTTGGAGGCAGAATTCAGCCACCCCAGAATCTGCTGGAAGAAGCCACAGTGGGCTACAAGCAATTCTGGAAATCTCTGATTGTGTTGGGGACACTTTTTTTCAACAGATGTTGAACACGCCTAGTAGGTTCTGCATTTTGCTACTTATGGATAAGGACTGGTCTGGGATGTGACTATCAGTGTCAGTCTTAACTGCTCCTTCTGTGTGCTGGCAGGGCAGAACAAAGACTTGTTGTAATCCAAAGATAACTCAAATGCATCTAGCTAAATAAGTTTATATCTAATTATGCAGTTAAAAGTGATAATGTTACCAGCAAGTAGTTAGATACTGTTCATAAATACAAGGACATGGAACTGTTAGAACAAGTCCAGAGAAGGGCCACGAGGATGATCAGGGGACTGGAGCACCTCCCGTATGAAGACAGGCTGAGAAAGTTGGGGCTGTTCAGCCTGGAGGAGAGAAGGCTGCGTGGAGACCTCATAGCAGCCTTCCAGTATCTGAAGGGGGCCTACAGGGGTGCTGGGGAGGGACTATTCATTAGGGACTGTAGTGATAGGACAAGGGGTAACGGGTTGAAACTTAAACAGCAGAGGTTTAGACTGGATATAAGGAAGAAATTCTTTACTGTTAGGGTGGTGAGGTACTGGAATGGGTTGCCCAAGGAGGTTGTGAATACTCCATCCCTGGCAGTGTTCAAGGCCAGGCTGGATGAAGCCTTGGGTGATACGGTTTAGTGTGAGGTGTCCCTGCCCATGGCAGGGGGGTTGGAACTGGATGATCTTAAGGTCCTTTCCAACCCTAACTATTCTATGATTCTATGAGTCTCTCCCAGAACAGATTAAAAACAAAAACTTTGCACTGTTGCTTGTACAACAAGGTTCAGCTAGCTCCCTCATCACATAAGAACATGACAGCCAATAGGGTTAGGAGAGAGGAAAGCCTAGAACTCCATATGAATCAGAATCAGAACAAATGAAACTAAGATCAGACTAAACAAGACTATTCTGATCTGATATTAACTGTACAGTAGAGCTTGTTTTGTGCAATGAGCAAATTATGCATGCCAAAGTTGAAAAGCGAACATAATATAGTCATAACCTTTTTGTTCCCACTTACTTTCACTTCATGAAATCCATAGAACTCATCCGAACTCTTAAATAAAACCCCAACCACACATACAAAACCGTATCTTGTATATTAACACACTGAATGAAGGATGCTACAAGGCTGCTGACCAATTTTCTTTTCAGCAACCCCCCAGGCAGAATGCGTTCACAGTGGAAATGCCATCACTCCACTTTTATGCAATGCAAAAAATGTCCCTATACAAACAGTCTGTAATGATCTGTTTGATAACTCAAGCAGGGTAGGCAGACTCGACTACATTCCATAAATCTAGCTAGTATTTTCTCCTGTTACTAACTCATTGGTGGTGTAGATTTTTCAAGAGCTGCAGAGAATGAGCTGCAGTTGGATAGAGGGGATCAGCAGTAGCCACTGGGGATCTATGTCCCAGTGCTATCTCAGGAACATATTCCTTCCAGCTACCTCATACATCACTGCAATTTGCCCACTGCCACAGTTGCAAAAAACCACAAACACATCCAGATCTTCCATTACTATAATCCCAGTATCTCCCCTTTACATCTCAGCTCTGCAGCCTGTCACACTTGCGAGTTCCTCTAATTATTACTGAAACAAAGGATTCAAATGACCACCTGCCTGACACATACATTAAGCCATTCTGCACAGCTTCAGCCAAAACATGGCTCAGCACTCCAGAAACTGGGACGAGCACGATAGCACTTGCATGAGCAAGCACAGGAGAGCATGGCTGCCAGCCAAGCACACAGTGCGGCTACAGCCAGTGACCAGCTATATCAGCTCCAACCAACAGCAGTACAGATACAGGCACCTCAAACCAAGCAGTGCGCACACAACCCAGCTGCAGATGTATCTCTCTCAAATCCCTTCTGAATTAAAACCAAACCAACTAGCCCAAAGCAGGCTCTGGGGAGAATACAACAAGAAAGTTATCACTTACAAGTGTCAGAAACAAAATGTCTATCTTTTAAAATGCCATTATCTCTCAGTTAGTTAGCCCTGCCTAGTATCAGGTACACAGGGAAGGATGGTAAAGGGTGGTTTATTAAAGATTTACTCACTTCTCCCTGTCTAATGAAGACTCGGTTTGTGACTACTCAAATTATAATCTCCCCTGACCTTCACAGAGGCAGAACACCGTAAGGCAATAGAAGCAGCAGGAATGGGAAGTGAGCCATGCTGTTCTCCATGGCTGGGAGACGCTTCCTAGTTGGAGGTGCTGCAGGAGGCACATCCTGACCTTTTCCAGCCAGGCTCTCAGCACCACAGCACAGGGCAGCCAGCCACCTGGGAACTAGGGTCCTCTGTGGGAAGGATATGGCACTTTTCTCAGGCACCTATTTAAATGCCTACTTAGCTATAAATGTATTTAAATATGCACATAATCATACCCATATGTAAATACCCCACTTTTTGTAATACACACTTATTTAAATATGTACATACTTAAATGAGACTCCTAAGTAGAGACTAACTTCTGTTTTTCTCTCATCAACATGGGCCCAACCCAATTCCTGAAAATACAAACAGGAATTTCTAAATCATCTTCACTGAGCATTAGATCAGGCCTCAGAAGTCCCCCCACCAGCTCCCCCCTATACATACACTAGCAAAATTCTCTAACAGCTTAATACTTCCTGAGGCCAGATATTACAATGATTAGTTCAGACAAGGGAATATCAGGACACAGCGGTCTTGTGAGAAGAGAGGTCTGGGAACTCCGAGTTAGTGAGAGAGAGATTTCCTCCTGTGCTCCTTTCAACACGTAAGTTTTCATCAGATAAACACAAGTAAGTAGTACAGCAGTTGTTTAGTGAGCAGCTCAGGGACATATTGTTCCCACTGTCCTAACTTTCCTGAGACAACTGGTAAATTTAGACATCTAATTAACAATCTGTGCCATTTATCACGTTACTCATTGCTGGATTTTTTTAAGGCCATCAATTAAGCTTTTCAAACCTCAGACATATTCTCCATCTCCAGACTGAGTCCTAGGCCTCTCACAGAGTGATTATTCATGCCTCTAAGACCTTTCCTGTTCTGTTTATATGGGTTTTACAAAGCCCAAGGGAGATGAACTATCTCTAAAGATAGCTTCAAAGTAATACTGTAAAACCTGCATGTGTGGGCTGGAGCAGACCAAGCAGGAGAAAGAATGGAAGAATTTACAGCTCATCTCTAAAAAGTCAGATGGGGTACACCATCATCCAGTAAGAGCCATATTATAAAACATCTGCATATTTGTTGTTATTTCCATAATTACATTTGCAGCTCCTACTTTGTAGGCCTTGCTGCTATGGGTTTATGAATGCACATTGTTACCTTTGCTTATTTATCCTCTTTTGTGCTATTAGCTCTTACCTCTATGTATGTAAAAATGTAAGATTTTCCACAGTGAAATATTTAACCCTAGTAGTGACACTGTTTGATTTCAAGTCCCTTTCATCACTGAAGAAGGAAAGAAAAGTAAGAGCATGCAAAGAAGATCTTTCACAAGTTTATTGCCAACATGCAAAACCAGCTTGCAATCTATGACAGATAACACTAGTTTTGTTTGCAATGTACAGTCTTTGACCAAACCAATGCTGCAGGCCTGCACTACTGTGAATCCTCTTTAATAAGCAGTGCAGTTATTATCACTTCTTTCCCAAAGAATAACAATCATGTAGCACTTGCTCTCCTCACACAGGTATGGAAAAATGGGTCTTACAGCTCATGCTTAGCTAAATAAATATTGCTAAATGTGCATCTACAACAGATTTCTATAATGATATTCCAGTCTGAGAAAGGTAGATGCAGGATGAAAAAGCCCCAGGAGAAAACTAGGTTCTCTTCATCCCCGTTTTTTTCCTTCTAGTTTTATGTGGGGCTCCTGAACCATCCAAATAATTGCCAGATTACTACTACCAGAAGCAGGCAAAGGAAGAAAAACCTTTGCATAAGTATCTATTCATACCTGCTCATAAGAGATGCAATGCATTTAATTTTCTGGCAGTAGTAGCAACCCAACTAAAACTGCAAAGGTAATTACCTTCAGGGTCATGCTCAAACACATGGAACTTGTTTACAGAGATTCAAGACACTAAAAATCGAAAATGCCGGCAATGACTGTTCAGTAGGCAAAGACGTGCTTTAAATGATCAGTTTTTAGGGTATGGTTGCTGTTTGCTTTGGCGACTTCTGTGAAGAAGATAAGATAGGGTATGCAGCCCCACATAAAACTGGAAGGAAAAAAGATTCTGACAAAGTTTTGTAAGAGAGTAAACACCTTGTAGTGAAAAATCCTGGCTGACATCAATCTAACATCAAGTAAGAAAGGCCTCCTCTATGCCTCTCAGCAGCTCACCCACTTCCCATGAAGAAGTCTGACCTTACCTTCTGTAGCTCCAGGGCAGCCCAGCATTTCTGCTCTCCTGGGTCACAGAGCCTTGGAAGGAGCCATTCAGAGCAGTCCTTGAGCAGTCTGCCTGGGGAGCTGCCCAAGGAAGCCGGGAAGAAACCCAACAATCCTCCTTTCACTCTGCTCCTCTGCTAGCAGCACTGCTGCTTCTCTGCAGGAGCTGCAGCCTGCTGGCAGAAGTCAGGGCCCCAGGTTTCTTACCTCTGCAACAGCTGACCACTTGGAGTACTCTGGGCTCTCTACCAATCTCAGTGTCAAGATTGGGTGTTCAGGGAAACTAAACCGAGCTTTCACAAAAACCACTAATGCGTTTGAATGCCTTCCTCATCCCTCCCTGAAATACTTTTAGTTAGGTTCCAATTTTTGTATCCTGCCTGGAGATGAGATGAAGGCCTCTTGAACGTAATTTAGCAATAATAAACTGGGCAACACAGGAGTTTTAAGGCTTCCTGCTTCCATTTTTTTGGTAGTTCTTTCATGCCATGGACAGATTTCTTACAGGAAAAGCAGTAACCCCAGTTTGCTGGAGCTGAGTCGCGTGCATGCTTGAAAAACATTCTGGCTGATATAAAGAAATTGCAGCATTTCCTATCAAGATATTCTCATCACAGAACTCCAGAAATTCAGGTCACAGGGAGGTTATTTTTCTGAAGGGGATAAAACATTAGGATTCAAAACTTAAAAAAACATCTTACAAATTCAAGGACAAGGCTGTGACCAGTGGCTACTGAAAATCTACAAAATGTCTGTGAATAGAATAATTATTACTGGTTTCCAAGGTGAGAGCTAGCACCTTTGACTGAAGAGTAACAGCTAACTTGGGTTAGCTGAAACCTTGATTGGAACCATTGTGCTTCACTCACTCTCTGTGGTTGATCATGCCTAGGGAGACTTCCTTCATTATATAAAGCGTGTAGGAGATAAATGGAACAAAAATCTCTAGGATAGTTAGGTCAGATGACATACACCACAGTGACACATTTTCCTCTATGAAGCCAGAAATTTCCAGTCCTCAGACGTGATAGATGTATCAAGTTTACTTTTCAGGGAGAAAAAAAGGTGCTGTTATAGCTCTGGCTAACCTTTATAGAAACCCTTAATTCACAGAACAAGTGTGGAATCGTGTCTGGGAAAAGCTTATCTCCTGCTTCATGCCTTCAAGCTACTACATGCCTTAAGTACCCTGACAAGATTCTGAATCAGACAATAAGGATGAAACGAAGGAATAGAGTCTGTTGGGGCACAGAGAGGGAAAGGAGGGGTGGAAGGGGGGGACGAGAAGAGCAGATGGTAACATTTGTTATGTTTCACTTTCACCGTCCAAATAAGTTTAAAACCCAAAGCAACTATGCTGCTCCAATGCAATCAAGTGCTTCACTAATGTGAAAACCTTTTCTTTATGAGACACAGTAGAGTACAGAAGAAGGTTGCCTCTGAGTGGCCACTCTAAAAAAACACCCTAATCAAAGCCATTTGCTAGTCTTATCACATACAGATGCACTAAGTTAGGGGCTGGAGAGCATCTCTGTTAGCAACAAAAATTGGCAGTAAGACTTGGTACCTTAAACCAGAATTCAGCTCTTCATCATACAAAATCTTAAATAGATTTGGAGGTTCCTCAAAGTCCAAACACACAGAATAATGTTGAACACATGTCTGTCTTCAGTATACTTTTAACTCAAACTCAAGTTTTTACTTTTTAATAAACTAATCCAGCTTCATATTCCCTAGTACATGAGAATTTGAGTATGAAGTACTGACCTTAGTGTTGGAGGGGGAAATGTAAAAGTTGAAGAGTATCCAGCTGCATTTTACCTGCAAAGAAATGCTCAGCTTCCACAGCTGACTGTTAAGATCTTGAGAACATTCATTTTGTACAATTACAAGCATGTTCCAAAAAGCTACAAGGCACTGCACTTGCCCCCATACTGAGAAAAAACATTATTTTCTTTGGAAAAGAAAACAATAAGCTCCATTTCCTAAAACACATCGTGGGCAAGACTTCATTCTACGTTATCTGTGAAGAATTAAGTACAGCTACTCAGAGCACAAAATATAACTCAAAAAGTAATGGGCTCTGTGATAAATTAAGACGTTCCTTTCATAGATTATAGTGCATTCTTGTCACATTAAGGCATTTTGAGCTACAAAGCCAACCTAGAGATTGATTTGACTATTTTTTTCAATAATTGAAGGGACTATATGCCAACATTTATATTCCAAATAGTTTTCTTAAACCTTATTGAGGATATTTTTCTGAATGTTAAAATGAAATATAACCAGATTTATGATTAAGCACTGCTTTATGGAGTAAGTTAAAATTTGGAGCAATGCTACAAATCAAGAGGAACAGTATGGGCAACTGACTTGCATATTTAGAAAAAGGTAAAAAATACACTACTATAAATGGTAAAAAGTAAATGTGGTTTTGTTTTTTTCCTAATACTTTAACATGTTGAGTATTATTCTAATATATTTTTAGAAACCCAGATAATTCTTATTATTTTTAAACATGACTGACACAGGGAGATGCAATGACCACACAGTGCTTTTCAGGAATCTCACCAATTACTCAAGCCTTATTTACTAAAAGGGGGGCCCAAAATCTTTTCTGTGTAAAATAACTTGTGACTGAACATACAACTACGAACCTACATGTTTTAACTTGGTCTCAGGTCTCTATATTCCCACAGCTCGAAGTCTCTTAAATTCACTGACAAATGAATACCTGTTGTGAAGATGAGGTTCTTGTCCCTATCAGGCTGCTTTTGGAAAGCAGCTGGAGAGGTATCACCATGACTGGCTCTTCCTCCCCCCAGTATTTAATAAAGGTCTGCAGAAAGTTAACAAAAAAGAGCAAACCAAAAAAATCTTCAAATCACCACAAAAAAAGCCAACACCAAACCCCGCAGCACTGGACAGCTAGAATCAATCAGCCATCAGCACAGCTGTCTGTCCTTCTGAACTGCACATCTACATCTCCTTTGCTACCATAGTTAGGTTTGCCTCTGACCTTAGGAAGAGAGAGGCAGCACCCATCTGCCCTGGTCCTTACATGGGGAAGATGTAAGAGAGCCTGGACACACACTATCATCCAAGCTACCCTCAAGGTCAACATGGCAATGGCAGAGTCTATCTTCCAAAGGTAATCACACTATCCCTGAGGGAAGATTTCCTTGCTCAAATATCAGGTCAAAACTGCTCCCAGGCCACTTGGTATCAGAACATTCCAAATATTCAAAAACTCCTTTGAACCCCTCTACCTCCCAGCGCTGTTTTATTTTTAGATAATCCATCTTATGTTTTTACTCAGACACTGCAATAAATAACTGCTGTTTATAAAACGGTATACTGATATTTTTCATTAAAATTATTACAACACTCTCCCTGAGATAGATTAGCTAAATCATAGATGTGATTGAAAACCAAAACAGCAGATAAAACTTACTAGAGATTTGTTTGCTCTTCAGCCCGCTTCCTAATATGCACTAAGGAACTCAGCTGCCTGACCTATGCTGCCCAAGTTCCCTAAACGAATACCTGGGAGAGGCAAATAAACAACATAAAACAGTAAAGCTAAAGAGATTACCAATTTATCTCTTATTTCCTGCTGATCATTGCCAGACTGTGTTTCTGCCTCAAAGTGCAGGCTTCATTATTAAAGATGGACAGAATACAAGAATATTCAGCAGAGGCCGGCTGTTCAGGAAATAGCTATAATTTGGTAAATAGCATAATAAACACTTGAGCATCCTTGATGCAATGGGTAATGAGCCAGTGCAGTCATAAGTATGGACATAACAACGTTAAGATTGTATCTATTTCACATCATATATATACACACAGAGTCATGTAGAGATGTCTGTATAATATTTCAACTACCATATTTGTTTCCCTCCAGACAAATTTATTACTTTTTCTTTTGTACTCAGCTGGTCACTTGTAAAAGACAGCAATGTTTTACTTTCATTCTTTGCTCTTTCGTTTTACTTCTAGTATGCCTACATAAACCATTGGAAGCTTTTGTTCATCATGGCAACTGAATGTATTACACTTTGAAGCACCAAAGATCCTGGAACAAAATGCAATCTCACAGCAAGTCATCAGCATGTCTACAGCCCATGCAGTGGAAGGCAATTTAAATCTCCAGCCTGTTCTCCTTGCCACTATGGAGAATAATGACAAACCATAACATATCCCATTCATCTGAGAGAGTAATGAATTACAGAGATAATTCAGCCAGTCATTATTAAAAGATTACAACATTAAAAATGAAGGTAGGTTTGGTCTTTTTTTTTTTTAAAGGCAAATGATCATGTTTTCATATAATATGAGTGAAACAATATACAGTATTATAGCTTCCCTGCTATATTGTAAGGGTCAGCTTATGATGAAGTTCTCAAATTAAGTTAGATATAAATTTAACACTTCTCTTTACCACTTACTGCAACTCAATCCAGGTTCACATGGGTTTATTCCAAATGCTGAAAATATCAGTATTATTTAATAGGGGTCTCTAGAATTTCTTGCTATTGGTCTCTGACAGCATTAACCATTTTAATAAAACTGCAAATGCCTACAGTCGATTTTGCTTAATACCATTCTTGGTCATGATTTAAATTAGAAGTAAACAAAAAACCCACCCAGGAACACCTCTGCCCCAAACCAGACTATATTGCATGCTGCATGCCACGAAAAATGTAACTGGAACAATGTCTCTGCCTTACATGCTGAGCTTTTCAAGTCTATGCAGCCTATGATTCCATATTAAACACCAGTGGCTTCAATTCAGAACAAACCTGTTAAGCTTTAGTACTTAAAACAAAAAAGTTCTTTATCAGGCAAGCATCAAGCTCTTCCATCCAAGGGATCCGGTTACCCATAGTCTTTTCAGGTTAATTCAGTGACAGATGAAATATGTACATACCTGAAACTGTTCTCTATGTAGTATAGCTAAATGCATGTTTCCACAGGAGACTACTCAATCATCAGATGCAGGACACAGCATCATCTAATATAAAGAGACTCCATAATATAAAACACCTGCAACCTTTCTATCAGCTCCATCTAAGTGCCTACCCAGGGTCAATTAAAAAATACCTCAAAAGTTTGATTCATAACCTTTTCATTTTCCCAAATACATTTCTGCTGTTTTCAGGGTATGAGTTGGGAGGAGGGGAGAAGTGCAAGGAGAGGGGAAGGTCTAACAAGAAAAATTATGTTGTCAGAAAACATCAATAGTCACAGCAAATCTCCTGTAAATGATTTTTGAAAGTCTGTTTCACTTTACGTATAGCTGAACAATAACAAGCATAATGCCAACTTCCATTTTGGAAACAAGCTGCGAAGGGCATCTGTATGTGGGCACAAATCATAACCAGTTCAGACAAAGGGAAGTCCTGCATCAGGACTTCTTATGGAGCAGACTGGGAAGAAAGGACATTCTTGGTTGGCATAGGCAGGGGAAATCTGGAAACCTACTGCTACAGGGCTCAAAGAAGGGGAATCAAAGGTGATTATTTTACCTCTAACTGCATTTCCTTTGTTCATTCATTCACATCATGTTGTGGACGTCTTTGAAGTGACTGGCAAGGGCTACTGCAGGGTGGCTACATATTTCTCACTGTCCCTTACCCAACAGGTCAGAGCACTGTCACCACTCTGAACACAGGATGGGGCCAAGGGGGATCCAGAGAGGAGAGCGCAACTGGGGAAGGTCTTAAATCAGTATTCTTCTCTTTAAAGAAAGAAGACACACAGTGTCAGCTCCACTTTTAACAAAATAATAGGCACAAAGGAGGGCAATGATATGCCTTCATTTTCACGTTTAGTATTCCCTCTCCATTGCTGGAGAGTTGCCATTATTCTTCATTACTCATTTTCATACTGTAAACTTTCGGTTGACTCTGCTGAGTGGCTTTCTTATGTGTCTATTAGCCCATAATATTTGTTTTGAGCAGGCTTCTTACCTTCCTCAGAACATTTTCAGTGCCACACTAAATCCTACCAGAACCTCATGGGCTTTCACCATCTGCGCCACACAGTCAGTGCCTTACCAGAAGTTTGTTATTACTACTATATACATTTCTAAATCATGAGTTGATTTAACTTAAAAAATCTTTTAAACTCTGCTCCGTGTTCTAGTAATCTCTCAAGGCAGATTGTTAGAAATAATAGTAGCAATGACTATACAAAAGAGATTACATTTTTCAGTCACATCATGCATACATTTTTATGATGTTAAACCTTGGGTTCAGTGACCACCATGTTCCTTTTCCTAAAGTACTACAGAAGCCCATTTCCATTTTCTAGGATGGTAGATTTTACTAAGCAAGTAGACTGTAACAGGTTATCAGGTTTTTGTTTGGTAAGCAATTTTTCTTTGAATGTCACAAATCGCAGCAACATGGTGCCAAATCTTGTCACAAGTTTTTTAATTGTCAAGTTTCCTTGTATTTTCACAATAAGCTGTTAGGGAATTTAAACAAAGTGACTCTTCGGATTAAACCCCATCTTACTCCTTAGTAAAAGGACCTAAAATTAAAATGTGAGAAGAAAAGGAAGTATTTTTAACTGACCCAACTTTTTTCTTAGTTATCTTGTGAGAAATGTTTGAGCCTTGGAACTGTTGTCTCAACCCACGCAAGATATTGTATGAAAATCTAAAAGTTCTCCCCTCCCCAAAACTGAGTGCTACACAGCAGAAAGTGAACTTCCCAGGTCTGCTTCCCCTGCCATATATTATTAAGTAAATAAAATTAGTTTATCTTTTTACTCCTTTTGGCCCTGAACAACCAACAAAGCTAACGGACAAAAATTAATTACATGGTGAAATTCCATCTGGAATTATTCCTGTGAAACACAAATCAAAACAATGGGATTGCAAAGATGCAGCAAAAGGAAGAATTTGGTCTCAGAAATCTTTGTATACCAGTGAAAATAAACGAGTACCAGAAATATTTTCTACTTTAGGCTGCAGTTTTCAGAATAATCAATTAAAAGGTATTTCTGGGAGAAAAACAGTCTGATACTGAGTCACTGAAAGAAATACAGCACCTCAACATACCATTTTCAGGTTCACTATTCAGGGAAGAGATGGACCTTATCAGCTCTCAGTTTCAAGCTAGGATCTCCCCAGCAAGTCTGAAAGAACACTCGTCACTGACGTCTAAGCAAAACTGGGAATTAATTCTACAGCATTATATCCCAAAGGAAAAAAAAAACATTAGTCACAACGTCATAGGCACTCCAATCTCACACCTCTATGTACTGAGGAAACACTCTGTGAGTCTTATCAAGTACAGGACTTCCATGAAGTTCAGCAAGCTTTGACTCAGGCCTGGAAACTTTTGCCACAAAGCTACTACAGATATGCATTTCAGTGGTTTAAGATCAATGCAACATCTGCTATTTTTCAGTTCAGGAAGACTGAAAGGCTTTGGGATGCTCTCCACTAACTGTTCGTTATTTAGGTTCCCCAAAGCCTTCTCTCTGATCACTCTGTTCTGCCTCAGTTGCTACTTCTATTTCATTTTTTGCAATCAGATCTGACCACTTGTGCATGAGATCCCTGCTCCTTCCACTTTTGCTATGAAACAATAAACACTTCTACACTCAGCCTCATTGCTGGTCATGCAAATTTGGTCTGAGCTTCTGGAATTTTTCTATTGTCATTTAAATGCACAAATGTTAGCTGTTTTCAGAAGAAACAGGTTACAAAACCTGCCTGTTACAGTACTCTCTATGCTTGCTTTGCTCTGTTTCAGAACTGCTACAAGTATATTGATTTTAATGAAGTTCTGTTTTTTCAAGAGACTGACGCAATTATTACAAGTCCAAGCTCCAAAACGGACAGATCCTGAACCAAAACTTCCGTATTAAAGGCCTATAATGATCTTTTTCTGCTCAGCCAAATGGATTGTTATCTGTGTTGATTCGATGCAACTTGTCTGTGCCATTCAATACAATTGATCACAAGATGCTTTTACAGATCATTTGGTTATCCTTGAAATTTGGTATCCAGGGGTCCTGGAAAATGCCCACAGCTTGAGGTGTTCTTCAGTGAATACCCTTCTCTATAGTTGATAGTAAAATTGTTCTTTTTCTTATCTTGCTTCCAAAATTCCCCATACACATTCAGAGAAATTTTGTTTAAGCCTCACTGTCTCATTCCTGATAGCAGCATCCACTTGGTAATTGTAATTAAATCTCATTGCTTCAATTATCTGTATGTAGACACTATCAATTTAAGTTGCCTTTTGGGTTGGTTTTTTTTCCTCCTCTCTGATATTTCATTTGGGTCTCTCTCTCTTCTGCTTGGTCAGCCTTTGAAACTGGGTCCTTGAGAAGGCTACCTACCGTAATTTGGGTTGATGTTTTTAAATTGTTTTTTAAAGCACATTTTGAGTCAATATTTACAAACAGAGTGAAAACCTCATACTTCAGTGCTTCATTTACAATCTTCTCCTTTTAGCTGATAAATTAGCATGACATTTATGGCAAGCAATTTAATTTTCTATTTTTCCTCCTCCTCTGATCACTACTGTATATGCATTTTTCTCTGATTTATACTACAGATTTTCATATCAACCTTTAAATTTGTGGGCTTATTTTAGGCTGTATCTGCCTTGCATGATGGTTATTAAACAAAAACCTAAATGGTAAACATAATTTTCCATTTAGCTTTGTGGAAATATAATGATGGAGCTCATCTAAACCCTGCTGGACAACATAAAATATTTGCTCCCCTAGACAAGGATTTCTCTGTACAGAAGAGAGAGGTCCCCATTTCAATCTGACTGGCATTTTCTAAATACAACACTTAAGCTTCCTCACAAAGAAATCTGCCTGAGTTAATGACAGCCCAGATTCAACCAAGATGTCATCTACCTGGAGCAGCCACACTAGAAAGAACTTGCTTTCGAGCTTTAACAATTTTACAAAGACATTACAGTATTACTGCAATGAATATAGTATCAAAGCCAACAGAAACCAATGCTATCACATGCAAGCAGCCTCATGAGAGTGACTTAACCTTTGACCAGTAAATTTGATCTATTATAGGCAATTTGTGTCCCAAGGTACTTGGTGAATGGCTGATGTACACAAAATAAACAAAGACTGAGAAAGACAATAAACTGACAGCCAAGATAAACAAATGGTCTTGGTATCCCATGAAGCCATTAATATAATACTCTATTAAACATGCTTTTCTCCAGACGTGGGCTGTTTCAACATATTTGAGAGCCTCTGTGTCCCTGAGAAGACAAGTGAAATATATAGTGATATGATGAGACTATTCTACTGTAAAGAAACTTATGTAGCCCTTAAGCACCTCCTTGTTTCCCTCCCTTAGAATATTTATAGTGCTCAAACATGTAAACCCACCACCTCCTCTCCTAACCTTTTGCTGTTCTCATTACAGAGACAGAAATAGCCTGTCAGAGCAAAGAAACCCAGCCTTAACTTGATATTCTGGAAATTAGTCATACAATACTTCAAAAGATTTACGTGCTAATCCCACCAGTTCCATAAAAAGAGAAGAATACAGGTAACAGGTTAAAACATCAAAGGTAGAAAATCATGAGTTCCTGTGTGTGATGCGAGAATTATACATACACAATCTATACACATAATCAACACACTTCTCAAAAGCTACCTGTTTTAATTTTAGCTCCACTGTAGCCTTTTACTATGGTATGAATGCATTGTTTTAATAAAGGTCTAGAGCAAAGAAGACAGAAGCATATATAATAGAGCTGTAGTTTACTGCTGTGCTGTGCTGAATTGAGGCTTCAAGAAGTTATTAAACTGCTGAGGTAAATCTTAACTATTCAGTTATTCTGAACCTCGAGCCTCACTTCCCCCACCCCATTCTAGGATTGTTGGTTACTTTGCTTTCTGTTCTCTTCTTTTTTAAATCTTCCCCAATGAAAGATCATCTTGTCTGTGCTCCACTTTAAATTGCATACAAGTGCATGGACAGCAGTTTATGGTATAATGTAAGTTTTCTGCAGCAGGTCTAGGGCCAGCAGTGATCTTTCTTCCCACTCTGACAGGAACATCATCTTTCAATTTCTTTAAAATCTAGCCTAAAACCAAAAAAGATTAAACTCATTCTCTCCAATGTGAGTGCCGCCACAAGATAGAGGAAACTGGTATTTAAGCCAGAATAAATGTTAAGGATGAATTAAATAAATATACTGCTATTGGAATATTTTTGTTAGCATACTCCATACTGCCTAAACCTTGGCATGCTTCTAATTAGACCAGTAGAGCACATATTTTGTATGACTGTGGCTTCCTTCCTCCCCCTTCAAGCATGCAGAAACACGTACATCTTTGTAAAACACTGAGATATCTCTACAACGCAGATTTTTTAATAGTAATTTCCATGCAGGAAATGCAATAAAGGCAAATTTGCTTTATTACAGCAGTAGGAACTAAAGCCAGCTATCCACTCAAAATTAGCCAGCTTGCATGCCAAATCAGTTTTCACCACTCACTGGATGTAACATACTTCACAGGCAAATCAACAAATTATGCTGCTTAGAAAGAACCAGCACCACAGGATTTACAGGTCTCATTTTGGTCTTACAGAACATCGTCAGCATTCATACTACAGCTACATAAATACAACTTCCACTTTGTAATTACTGAAATTAGCAAACATCTCACATGTAGAACAAAGCAGCTAACACTACTGCTATAGGCAGAGAGAATTCAAAGCTGATCCATACCTAGAAATTTCTCTACATAGCCTCCCAAACCACTTCAGCCCGGAGCTCCTGGAGCCTGCCTACACCACCCTCCATTGCTGCAGATGACTGATGGTTCGGGAAGCAACAACTGACAACCAAGCTAAAATAGCCTAAATACGAATTCATTAATAAAAAGATGGGTCTGAGGTCTGCGGAGATGAAGAGGCACATTAACCCACTGAAGTACTACCCATAATAATCTGCCTTTTTAAAAGAAAGAAATAATTGCTAATTTCTGAGAAACTGAGATCAAGTCACTCTCCAGTGAGTATGTATGTATTCTAGTCATAGGAAAAATGATCTGCAGCTGTAGAGTGGAAAATTTTTTCTCAAGAGTACAGTGGTTTGGTTTTGTGAAATCTTCTCATTTTGTCCAAGTTTTTATATTATAAATTGTATTTTACAGTTTACAGTGCAGACTGCATCAAAACAAGCAAAAATCAATAATTTAAAAACATGTATTGTTAAGGAGACTAAACGAAAGAAAGTGAGCTTTCTTGACAGCTCTTCCTTGTTCCATGTTAGGGAGGCTGCAAGATTCAAAAGCATATGAATAGAAACAAGCCCTTCCAAATGCAGAAGAGGATATGGAAAGCACATTTAGGGTGGAGGGAGAGAGGAAGAAAAGGAAAGCTAACTTCTTTGAATTGTTTATTTCCTCAATCTAATTTTAATTAAAACCAGGACATTAGGATGTCTGTTATACTAAGCTACTGTACTAAGGATAAAAAGCTAAACAAAAAGACAACAGAGGTAGAATGAACAGTGCCCAACTCATTACTCGCTAGGGTTCTTTGGCTAGAAAGAAAATAGCAGATGAGAGTGGTGGCCTTCTGTCACCAGAAAACAGCTTTATGATTCTATTTACACATTGTTACCAACCAATCTGATAATCTGGGGTTAGCGTGAGGCCAGTTATTCACTACTTTCAAATAAGGGACAATGAATGGCACAGGCATACAGTTCATCACTTCAAAATCTAATACTGAAGTTAGTAAAAGAACTATAGCACATTCTTAGTGGCCTGTGTATCTTGTACTACATATACACACAAACACAGGCAACTGTTAACCTTTAAGACTTGAATTTATTTATTTCTTTATTTTAATTCTTAACCAGTGGCCACACATATCTCAGAGTTCATATAACATGTACATGGCACACAGAGGAATATACTTTCATGTCAGTGCTGGGCTAACACTTTGTATTTGCCCAGGTTCCTTTTTATTATTTACTGTTTCTTCTCAACAGTAAAAAAAAAGAAACAGGACAAAAATGGAGCTGCAGGAACACAAAGAGAAAAGGAAGAAGACATCTTCATTTTCACCACTAAGACTTATTCACAGACTTTTCTAAAGAGGAAGATCAAATTCCCTCAAATGGCCCACATCCAAGCCAAACCCTAGAGGCATCATTTCCACTGAATGAAGGAAACAAGCAGATGAAGGTTTTTTGAATGTAAATATTTCTGTGAGGGGAGCACTCTATAGCATAATTAACTTCTGTAAGAAAAGCCATGCAGCATCATGACCACTGAGGAATCAGAGCTTTTGCTCCTCTAGACAAGGTGCATAGTAGAAGCTACACACACAAGAGGGCAGAGCCCAATCTCTACTAGGCTTGTTAGTCAAGGGTCTGCATAAGCTGTGTGACAGCTAGGACAAGAGAGCACCCAAGAGAGGGGGGAACCAGAGTAGGGTTGAGAAAAGAGGAGGAAGTAACAGCGGCAGAAACCTGGTGACATACAAGCATCATCAGAGGATGGAGGGCTGGATGTGTTAAGCTGGGTAAGGATAAATACTGCACCTTTGCCTTCACATCCTAACAGCTTCCTATCAAATGAGGACTGGTGGAGCTGAAATGGGACACAGCCAAACATACAGAGCAGGAAGCTGTAAAGAGCTTTTCTTTCTTACTACCGATGGACAGAGATAAAAAGCAGGAGCTGGGGTGGAAAGGATATAAAGCCTTACTTCATCACTCCTTTAGTCCTGCCAATGTTCATACACATCATGGAAGTTTTGCAGCAGAAGCAAATCTTATGGAAGGGCTATATAAAATATTTCCTGCCCAGATATGCTACAACATACTGCAGTAGAAATCATGCTGCTAAGACAGGATGACTGGTAAGTGTTCATGGCTGCTCAGAGCAATGCTACCACACTGGTCTGTTAATGCAGACCAAACTAGGAAGGAGACAAGTTGGTGCTGTGCAGATAGGGGCATACAAGTGTAGTGAGAGCAATAACCCAGCAGTGTGACACAGAAGGGAGCTTGACATAATCTGGAAGCAGAATGAATCCAAGCTAGAAAGGAAGAAACTACTGTGGTCAGGTCTTCAGTGTAAGAAGTGAGCAAATTTTAGACTGTCCCACTGAGTGGGTTTAAGGTTTACTAAATGATGATACCCTGTGTATGGGCCTTTGTAAAAGGGGAAGAACATGCCGCTAGTTTCCATGATGACAGAAAAGGAGAGAAAGAGAAACAATCTGCTGAGAAAAAATTAGTTTGCCCATGTTAAATTTGAAATGACAAATCTTTTTTTTTCTTTCTTTTTTTTTTCTATCAGGAAGGCATAAATCAGAGTAAAAGCTAGAAGGTCAACTATAATTCTGAGGCATTATATTCCAAACCACATTTCTGAACATAAGACTGTACCTAGGACACAGTACAGAGAGGAGGAGGAGGAAGCCCCATTTTGTCACCTCATGCACTACCTATAGCAAGAAACATAAGCAACCCTTAGTAACCCTGTAGTAAAGGTAAGCAATCCAGTATTCTGTCAATTTTCAATAACAGTGCAACAGCAGAAGGTTGAGATTGCCAGCTGGGCTACGGTTGCTTCCTATTTTTATTTTTCCAAAGACAGAACACACCAAAGTTTGCTAAAAATGGATGGGAAGGTAGGCAATAATGGACAAGGTTACAAAGACAATGGGCAACAGGAGATTAACAAATGAGAAAAATTGGGTAGCTGGGAAAAAAGTGAAAGAAAGTAAGAAGTCCTCAGGGAGTGAAGGGAAAAATCCTAGAAATGAGAGGAAAATTCTTTTGAGAAAATCACACAAAAGCTTACTACTTTTTCACTTCAATTTTCTTCAAAATAAACCTATTTGCCACTATACTTTAACAGTTGTAGCCACAATAGGTTTTAGATGTTGGTTTTTTTTAAACAGATTTATCTGAACAATAGTCATATAAAACAGGGAGATGCTGTTATTTTTATTTTTCATAAGCACAGGGGATAACTTCTGCATAAGGACAAATGCGGCTCAGAGGAGCTAAGTGAGTTAACCAGTGTCACCCAAGAAAATAGTAGCAGAGCAGGAACCTGAACAAATCCTCTCTCAGACTATTTTCCCATCTCCTAAACCACCTATTGTCCATTTTCTTTCAAAAATCCTGTGTGGAAAAGAAGAGGGGAGAAAGAGACAGAGCAGTTCAATGGGGTCAGTTTGTTCTGAAGCTAACATACTTCATATGCTCTGAAATTGTGACTACCCCGAAAGGAGCTTTGTTCCTTTTATATGTCAGCAAAACAAAAGGTCAGCCTATTGAAATATTGGTCAGGTCTGACTTTCTTCTATTAATAACAAGTAGAGACACATTTTTTAAAGTAATAGTTAAATAAATGGCTACATGTCTGCAATCATTTCAACTTAAAATGTCAACTGGATTTGAGATGCCATGTGCATTTAATCAATGACTCTGCATTATAATATAAATATTGCTTTGGTTTGACTGCTTTGTCTGGCATAAATCATAATTCAGTGAGATGAGTACATTTAATTTTCTCTACAGATGGCTGTTAATGGCAATACCTATTAAACTGGCACCTGCCAGCACTGTGTAGTTAAGGAATCTGTCAGAAGCCCCCCTCTGTATAATTTCACTGTTAATTGTTGTCTCTCCCCTTAACCCCCCCCCCCCATTTACCAAGTTCATGTTACAAGAATTACTGAAATAGAAAATCTGCAAAGCTGCCTTTTTCTTTGTCTCAAGGTAGAACTCATACTCTGCTCTGTATTCCTGATCAAAATACGCATTTATTGGTTAAAATGCAGCTTAGGAAGCTGTATTCAAATTCTTGCGGGCACAGTGTTAAGCCCTCAAGGATCTCTGACTATAATAATTAATACAGAAATACCCACTGTACCACAGCTTATATGGAAAGTCTTGAATTCAATTTTTATCCCTCATGTAAGAGATGGGTTTTAGAACAACTAACAGCCAGCTAGCGTGAATGAAGGCTAAATACACCGCCACCAGTCTTCAGTATTCATCAAGAATACTACTTGCTTTCTAGGACTTTTTCTTGCAGAAGGCATTTCTTGGGGGAGAGGAAACTGACACTTAGAAGAAATATGCCACATCCAGAAAAGGCCTGGAGTTTACTTTTTATTTAGCAGGTGTGACATGCACAGAGGACAGTATGAAACAGGCAAGTAGACATTTAAGTGGACATGTCATAGGACTTAGTGCACAAAGTTAATCCTTACAGACAAAGTACACTGGCTTTTATTTTTTCTCTTTTTTGCTTAGTAATGGCTTGAATGATATTTCAACTTGAAATGAGCATGCAACTATTTCACAAAAAGCATGATCCTTGCAAACAGTTTGCAATTTCCAGTCCTTTTAAATAGTCAGAGGGAACTTTCTGCTCTGATCTGTTAAGTAAATATAAATCTTGTTATCCAAGTTCAGTAATGAGAGTGAAGGGTCTATTCTTCACTGCACTTGCATACATCTAACGTTAATGAGATTTATGCATGCATATTAAGAGGAGAACAGATGCTTAATTAAACAAATAAGCCTTTAGTAGGCAGTCCACATGATCATTTTTTGTATAAAACCCCTTATTTTCTCTGTTTTAGTGTGACTGTGAATGCAGCCAAGGAGGAAGCAATACAGTGAAGGAAAAGAAAACTTCACACATGTAAACTGAAATGTTTGTCTTTTTCACTTTAAAATACTTAACAAACTTGAGACACATTAAATTGATTAGATATCTCCTCTCCCTCATGCTCTTGTGGTCTTTAAAGGAAACATGAGTTTTATTTACTAATTTATCTATTTGAAAGTGGCAATTTCATTAAGCAAAAGGAAATCAAGGCCTCTAAATAACTCATCTGCTCCTTAACTGACGCTGTCTATCAAAGACACAGGCATGATCTCAGATCATTTTACCATTGAGGACAAAAAGTTAAAATATAATCTAGTATTTTTTTTTTAACCTATCCATGTCCATACTGATTTCCAGCACCGTATGTACATACACACAAATACATTAACAAGTTATATATGCTGCCTCTCTCCAGCAAACCACATCTTTACTATTTGCTCATTCCTCATTATATTGCTAACTTTTCTTCTACATGCTCAAATTCTAAAGGCACACAGACCAGAAAAAAAATATCTCCATAAGCTATCATAGTGCTATGCTTAATGGAAGTCAATATCTGTATATTATGCTATCTACTCTGCAATACCATTACAGGCTCAACAGTTCTGGTTGTAAAAAGTATCATTCTGAGCACAAGGCCTATAACAGTAATAATGAAAAAAGGGTCATTTCTGTCTTCCAACAAGAATGAAAAATTAAAATCGCTAAGGCACTTAGCTCAAAGGAAAATTGGCAAATTAAGGGGACAAAAATAAAATATTCATGGCTCATATTGTGAAATGGAAGGTAAATAATTTAAGATGAACTATTGTGTGAGAAAGTGCAATCTTTCTGAAGAGGAAAAAGCAAACGTAACAAATACACACATAGAGATTCCTGCTTCCTGGGCTTGCACTTGCATGTATATACATACAAATATACAAGTCATGGTTACGTGCAATATCTGTGAGGAACAGACATTTTCTCACTTATACTAATTTTGAAATGTTTGCTGCTAAACTGGTGAAGTCAATTTGACAAGAGCTGCCTTATACAAAGAAGGTTGGCGGGGATTTTTCCCTGTATCCAGCCTAAAAGTGAAGACTGATGGAGAAGGTGTTCTCCCACTGCACTCCAGTTCGGCAAAACTCTCTACTCTGAATCACCAGTTACATACTTGCTCTTGGATTTTCATACCACGAAAAAATTATGACTTCAGTCTACTGGTCTCTGCCTGGGGGAGCTACCTATTAAAATGCCATTGGTGTGGCTGCAGTCCATTAGCTAACGTACCTTCATACCCATAAAGCAGAAAGGGCTGTCCAGAATTTCTAACAATCACTGCCTGGAAAAGGTAGTGAGAGCGCTATAGACTTAGGTTTATTATATGCCAGGACTGTAACAACTGCTATGGGATTAGGATACAGAGCAGCACCACACAGCAGAGGTCACATTTCCTTGGTGATTTAAAGGTTCAGTCTTTCTCTAACTTAATTTAGAAACCAACACAGAGCCTACCTATGCAAGAAATAACATTCTGATAGTATTTCAAGGCATGGTAATAACGACAGATCACAAATTCAAAACCTGGAGTTCAGCACCTAGCAAACTGAGGAATACTTTTTTTTTTTTAATTAACCTTTTGCTTAGATCAGCTTTGCGTGCTCGGTGCTAAGCGATAATGCATTTTGCATTAGTGCTCGGCATCAAGGATTTCTAACCCTGGCACCAAAAGGTTAATTAACCCTTCCAAACAGGCTACAAAGCCACCTCACAAGGCTTTTGACAGTTCCAAAGCAATGACATTACACACTACCTTTATTCAAAGGCACAAATATGCTGTTTCTCTACAGTGTTTCTCATAAAAATACAAAACACCTTCAAAAAGGAGGGCAGGGAAACTCATTTGATGTCTAGAAGTGTTGTCAAGACTCACCATGCCATGAAAGAATCAGTCAGCTCAATGTAAGAAAAGGGATGAACCAAGGATTGAATATAGCATTATGTAAACTGGCAGCTGTTATGTATCTGCAGAGAACTGAGTATTACTTCTGTTCCAAAAGAGCTTCGGTATAGATGCTAGACACTGGCTTTTTCCTAAGACTGCAGTGTACATGTAGTCACAATAATAACAATATTTATTGTAGTTGTTTTCCTGATATACAATATCAATTTACTTCACTGTCATCTAGCAGTGGGTTATTTACTGAGCTATGATGGTGTAATGTGCCAGAAAACATAAAGAAGTAAAATATAATGCTCTTTAGCTGGTGTTACATACAAACAGTTAACAGTGTGAACTTCTGCTGTTCTTTGGACAGCACATGTAGATAACCAGTACTGAGGCAGGCAACAGATGCATCAGAACCAACCAAACAAGAAAACAAACACTGTGCAGTTTGCACCACAGTAAAACAGTATTTAGGATTATAAAAACTTAACTGATCAGTAATAACCAGCGTCATTTGCATTTCAAATCTCCAGCAGAAGCAACCTACTTTGCTCCAAGTGCCACAGCCATTAAAATGCTGCAGCCAAGAGTTCCAGTTAATACTGGGTGAAACAGCGGGACTTTTTTTAAAACAATGATTACAAAAATAAAAGCATGATTTCTGGATGGTCTCCCTGAATCACACTCACATAAATAAAGTTTCAATGCAGGAAAAGCTTAGCAGGAAAGCAATCATTCTCTCTTTTTTTTGTAGGTGTAAAAAAAGACCAGGAACTACAAGTAAATAGCAGCTGAGCAACAGATGAGGCACTAAGTGAAATCTGTTAGCAACTGCTAACAGCTTTGCTATTTTCTGTTGTTAAATTAAAAAAAAAAAAGTAAAAACCCAATGCAGTAGCAATTGCAATATGTTCAAAAATCTCAGATGCAAAAGACTAAAGCTCAATGCTTCTTCCATTACAGATAAATACTTGTGTTTAGTTTTAATTTCTTGAAATGCTTTGTTATTGATTATAAGGCAGAAACAAGCCAACTCACATGGACACACTACTAAGATAAAAATAAAACTTGTTATAGCTGCATATGTGACCCAGCAAGTACAGCTCAAAAATGCCATTATAGGGGGGACTTTCCCAGCAGCTGCTTTAGCCTCAAATTCTACTTTCCTTCGCCCTTTACACCTGACTCCCAGTCATTCACCAGGAACTGCATGTGTCTGAATTAGCACTGAGCTTTCTGGCAAGATCTTAGAAATATTTTAATTGTCTTTCTGGTCCTGTCGCTTTAACCACAGATGATCATTTCCTTCTTATCTCAACCCAATCTTCATGTGGGTTCAGCAAGTTTGTTTCCCTGTTCAGATGCATCTACACAGCAGAACTACACAGGCACAGCTGAAATAACTCTGAACAAAGAAGCCCACAAATTACAAACACTATGAACATCTCAGTGTGTTGTTCCAGCTCTCAGTAGGATCAATTATTTACATGGCTGCAGTGACTGGACTAGCTTAAAAATCCATGGCATTGGTCAGACCCAGGCAGATTTATCCTCTTCCCACTCCTGCCAGTTTCTTTCTTAGCTTCTTTACTCTTGGGTCTTTCTCCCTGTCAGTGTAGCAGGGACCTTGGTTCTTTGTTCTTCATTTTGGTGGTCTCCTGCATGGAGGATCATAGTACAACCACCACCATATCCAAAAAAGGCACACCACAGATTTCCTTCACCATCCAGCTTCCTGCTCCCTTATGGTGTTTACATTTCTAATGCCTCCTGTGGTAGGCTCTCCTTTGAATTTAAATGTAGCATGTCAAAAGCTGAACTCACCTCTGTTTCTAAAATACTTCTCTACTTCTTTCTCCCAAACTACCAAGAGTTAATAGTCACCTTGATGGCTACAGAGGCTCACAACTTTGTCATCTTCAGTTTCTCTGTTTCCTTCCACAGATATTCTACCAAACATGCCAGTTTCATCTCTACAATGTCATAAAATGTCTGTCAATTTCTTTCCATCTGTGTTACTGAAATACTTGATCATTCAAACCTTCTTACTGCAGTCTCCTCCTCCCTAGCCCTCCTGACATTCACTCCTCACTCTTCACATCAGTGAAGAACTCTGGTTCGAAAAATAGCTCTTAAATCTAGTATTTAATCAGTATTTGACCCCTCCTGAGTTCCCCCATTAGTTTCTTATTATTTCTTCTAAAAACGTTCAGATTAACTGGTTTTGTTTTTTCATGTCATTCACAGTTTCTCCCTGAAAACATACCGGACTGGTTTTGTTCATCTTGAGGAGGACATATGGTCCCCAGTTCTTTTGTAAACTCACAGAGTTTACTCTTGTTCAATCTTTATAAGTCATCACCTTTCTCTCACTTTTATCATGGCTGGGATTCCCTAAGACTCTCACTTTCTCAGGAAGGAATTCCGTTTCAAGAAGAATTTTATAAATTCTAAGAAGAAACACTGATGAGAACACAAACCTCTAAAAACCTCCCAGCTGAACTGTTAGCGCCTACAAACAACTCCTCCAATTATTACAACCTGTTGCTTCCATCTCTGTGGCTTTGGAGAGATTTTCAATGGTGTGGGATAGAAATTCCCATTCTGTGCTGCTATACAGATAAATATTATTAACAATTGCTGTCTGCTGGGAAGACTATCAATCTAAACAAAAGCAAGCTTATGAAAAGAACAGATGTATAAAGCTTGTGTACAACCAAAATGCGAGATACATTCTGAAAAGGGAATCACTAAGAATGGTAACCTATTGTTCACAGCTTTGCATATTGATCATCAGCAGATTTTCTTGTTGACTACAACTGCCTTTTTTGGATTCTGATGTCATTCCATGCTCCTTCTGGTTCAGGCATCACGCCTCCACAAGTAAAGACTTTGCACTTCAAACTTCGATTCTGCTAGTGATACATGAAACAGAATACTTATCTTTTTGTCAGACCTCTGTGTCACTCCCCTCCTTAAGTTAAGAAGAATAATGAAAATAGACATAAAGCTTAAGATACATAAGAGCTGTTGGAAGTCACCCTCCTAATTATTCAGTGTTTTGACTACTCTTCCATGTTAAGCCCTATTTCTTTAAACGGTATGAACACAAATGCACGTGCAATGCACAGGTGTGAGTGTGTGCCTCCAGCATTCCTAAAGAGCCCCATTTAAATACAGACTGGTATACACATGCACCTTCATCTTATGAACAGTAATGACTACTAAAAAAGTGCAAATGTGGCACATAAGCATGCCTGTACGTTTTTGACAGTACCTCTACAGTGTTCAAAACTTGACAGGACAATTTTAAGGATTTCTATTGATGATACATAGAAGGTCAGGTAAAACCTTCCACATTAATGTAACACAAGCCATTTGATTGCAGAGGACATACCAACCAAAAGCTACAATGCAAGTTCATATATCACTGTCCTAATGAATGTCATTGTAAGTGAACTATCTTGCAACTGACTTTCTTAGTTGACTACTTAAATGTATCTTTGTCTAAGCAATGATTCTGGTTTTGTACATTTCTAGCTTGTCTACAATACAACATGCTAAGAAACACTAATAGCCTCCTAAAGCTAACATTAAGTGCTCAGTCTGAGAAGTAACCACATGGTCATACACACTAACCTTCAAGTGACCATTACATTTCATTCAAATACCATATATTAATTGGAAAGATCTACTTTAATGGAAACACTTTAATCCTCAATAGAGTAAACAGGTACCAGAGGCAGGGATGACAGCAACTAGAGTCCCTACAGCACTCCAGCAATAGCAAGAAAATGACTTGGAGAACTTTGTCTAATGCCTAATAAACTCCAGAGATGCAAACCCAACAAACAGCCACAGAAGAAATCCAAACAGAAGCCTGCAGGCTGGGTCGGGAGGATGGAAAGCTTTTGTCCACTGCAGGCAACGGCTAAAGCTGTGAAGCAAAGATTTTATCATAGCTAGTGGTTATCAGCAACTGCAAATGTTACAGGACTGTTCACAGTCACACGAGTGATCCTGCTCCCTTCAAAGCTTCTGAAAGAAGCAAGTAAGCAAGAGAAGAGAAGGCGAAGTTCTGAACGTGGGAGTGGATCATGTATTACTCAGAAAAGCCCTCTTCACTGACACACGATTGTTTTTAGACTGAAACCTTGAATCTTTTCTGACATATGGGAATGAATTTCAAAGGCACAAAAAGACATTTTGTCTGCCAAATGTCTTTTGCCTCAGCTACAAGTTTGGTGTAAAAGTATAAACTGCTTTCTTTTTAAATAACATAAACATTACTTTGAGTCCAAGTGAAATAATTTTTATACTCTATGAGAGTATCAGTTGTTCCCTACATTATAATGAGAAAGTGTGGCTGTTCTGCTTTGTACAAAGCCGTACCTCAACATGACACCAAAGCCTTTCTTCTTTTTCTTTTCTGGATCTTCATTTTCTTCCTTCCTTTTTTTCTCTTTGATTTTAGATTTGCCCTTTTCCTTTTTCTTCTCTTTTTCTCTATTTTTTTTGTCTTTTTTTGCTTTGGTTTCTGTATCTTCTGTTTCAGGGTTCTCTGGATGGGCAGATTCCACGTTTTGAGCTTCCTGACCAGAGTGAGAGCTCTTATCAGAGAAACCATCTGCACAGGATGAAAAAGAAGAAGCAGTGAGGATGGCTAGGGGCCACTAAAATGCATACATGTGGAATACAGCACAAGCGTCTACAAAGTGCTCAAATGACTCACAACACTTACTCATCTAATTAAATAATTTAAAAAGCAGACTAAACATATCTAGTAAATTCAAGCAGATTTATATTGCAAATTAAATACAGAGTTATTTTAGTGACTTGTTTTCTAGTTACTATTCCTGAGACAAAAAATCCTGACATGGTAAAACACTATTCTGTTTGAAATCTAGCTTGTTAACCTCCATCAGCTTGAGAAAACTGACATTCTGGGATGCAAACACTGAGAGCTTACTTCAACAAGAGATTCTGGCAACTGACATAACCAACCTACGTAACAAAATCTTTCTATTTTAATGGCTGAACAAGAAATAGATGAACTGCTCTGTCTGGTTGGAGAAGAGCTGTGCTGTTTCTATTTGGGGGGCTCAGGATCCAAGCACAGTTTTATGCTCCATGTTAAAGGAGACATATTTCCAGACTGGGGTCTGTGAGCCCATGGTGACAGAATGAACAGCAGGGTGCTATCAATACACTCTGCCTTGTCTATAACAGGAAACAAATTTCCTGGTTGGAGAAGGGGGAATTGTAGACAGCTCTGTAAAACAAGCAAGATAATTTTTAATGTAATCTGAAGAAGGCAGCTGCTCCTTGAAGTTGAAAAATATAATTATTTAAGGATTGAGTTCTAAATCCTCCAATCCACCCCCGCCCCGAAGGAGATCAGTGAAAGACTTTACACTAAACCCTGTCAAGGTTGGATGGGGTACTGCAAAGACAGCTCTATTCATTGCAAGACATGAACAGCTTTTAAAATATGATCAACTTCAATTGGACTAAATCATTTGCTCATGTGCTTTACAAAGTTGGCCCTCAGCAGTGCTAAATGAAGGTGGCTCCTTCCATATGCGCTATTAGCAACATACCCTCCTCTCCATCTTCAGGTCCATCGTAAGACTTGTCAATGGCAGCTCGGAAACTCTCATTACACCCCCGTCCACGGACCACATGAGGCCTGGGTCTGTGAAAAGGGAGTTCATTCTTCCTAACTTCAGCCACAGCAGTCTGAAGACTCTCAAGAGAACTGGACTTCTTCAATCCCAGAGTAGGACCGAAATCCCTGCCAGAAGAGTCTGGAAAACAAATAGTTAAGTTTTTATACCAAAACCACACAGAGAAATGAAACTAGTCAGACTTACATTTAATTGTGTACTTTATTACTTGGGGCCTTTGAAATAGTATGCAATCAATGTAATTTGTTCTAAAAATAACTTCAAGCTATACCTAGCTCAGTAGATAGCCCTGTTCATACTTGGAGGGAATGGCAAATAATTTACAGACATAACAACAGTGATGGGCAGGCAATAGGTGGCTCACTGCAGCATTTTGAAGCCTGCACAAGTGGTAAGGACGGGGTTACTTCTTCCCCCTTTAACAGCAATGTGTCAATGTGCTAAAGGTCTCAAGGAGAACATTATCCTTAGACTCACAAAACCAAACACTGCTACACAACAAGAGTTTTGTGTTTTAGAATGAATCAGGTTGTATGAACAGTTGATATTTTCAAACACACTTATCCTGTGAGAAGATATTATTAGTTCTCTCCCAGTCTGATCCAAACTTTTTCTTTAAGCTAAAACTAGAGCTATGATATCAACATACACAGCAGGTTTGTCAAGAAACAAGTATTTCCAGCAAAGTGCTGCTTAACATAAATGATGCTGCTGCCTCTTTCCTTGTTTATAGGCATAAGAAAGCACTTCATACAAAAAAGAGCAAATATCATCCCGAGACTCCCAAATCTTTCCTCTCTCCAAATGCTTTACTATCTGACCTTAGAAAGGCATAACTACACTGGGGCAGCAGTAGTGTTAATGAGTTTTAATATAATGATAGTAGAATAGGTAAAGAAAAAAGTGCAGTGAATACATGCATACCAATCAGTGAAGAAATTAACAGCTTGATTTAAAAGCCTTTGCAGTATCTGTTTACTTTTTATATGGCAGAACAGTGAATGTGACATACAGGCACTGAGGAAGAGATTTTGCCTTCTGTCTTTGAGACAACTATTAAGTGATACTAACACAAGCAACAGGATAAGAACAGAAGGCCTTCACATACATGTCCATATACTTTCATGCCTAAAGAGATTTAAGGATCACAGAAAAGACAGATAAGTTAGTACTATATGCTGTGATTTTAGCAATCCTAGAGTGCAGGTATTTCTGTCCTAAGGTAGTGTTACCAGTGAATTCTTAAAAGGAAAAAAAGCTAAGAATTGCCACCAAATAGACTCATCAGTAGTGCCTTCATAAAGCAATTTACACTTCCACTACTTGCAGACTGATATGTAGCTGAATATATCTGTGTGGTGCGGAGACAAACAAGTTTAAGGAAAGCCTGATTGCTAGGTCATTCACTGGAATAGGTCATACTTCTTTGTTCACTAATTGCCATTCTGAAGACTACCATTATTGCCAAATTAGCAAGTGCTAAAACACAGAGCAATGACTTGCATACAACAGAAAGGTGCTTAAAATCACTTACAACTTGTACTTTAGTGAGAGGCACTGTGATGCCTATCTCAGGCTAAGAAGGAGCACAACCAAGGGAAGCATAATCATGGTGAAAAGCAGCAAAGTGAAAGCCACTCTGATCAGTAGAGAAAAAGCTGGCTGAAGGTCACTTCACTGCCTAACATCAAAGCATATTGTTACCTTAACAGACAGTATAAAATGGCAAAGATTAACTGCATTTCTCCCTCACTAGCAAGGAAAGTTAAACATCATCTGTGTTCTGCCATTTAAAAGGTGTCCTCATTTATTCAAAAATCTAAGGAGTCTTCAGTGACAGATTAGTATCAAGTATTTAGCTGCATCTTTCTAAGACTGTAATAATTTTATCTGAAATTTCACTGGCAACATTGGAAGTTTCGTCACTACTACCATCAAAACCTACCTGTGAAGAAGCATCTGAACCCAGGTAAAAAATAACTTGATTTTTTTTTTCTTATTGATGCTTCAGTAGTAGCAATGCAACCTCATTAAGAAGGGAACATCAGAATCATAGAATAGTTAGGGTTGGAAAGGACCTCAAGATCGTCTAGTTCCAATCCCCCTGCCATGGGCAGGGACACCTCACACTAAACCATATCACCCAAGGCTTCATCCAACCTGGTCTTGAACACAGCCAGGGATGGAGCATTCACAACCTCCCTGGGCAACCCATTCCAGTACCTCACCACCCTAGCAATAAAGAATTTCTTCCTTATATCCAGTCTAAACCTCTGCTGTTTCAGTTTCAACCCATTACCCCTTGTCCTGTCACTACAGTCCCTAATGAAGAGTCCATCCCCAGAATCCCTGTAGGCCCCCTTCAGATACTGGAAGGCTGCTATGAGGTCTCCACGCAGCCTTCTCTTATGTTAAGGAGTTTAAATCCTTGCACATTCTCACCACTGAGAAGTTCATATCCTTGCAGTTCAGCTTTTACTCCTTTTTCTCTTACATTATAAGGCTGTAATAATCACACACTAATGCACAACTAAAGATACAGGAGCTGAAGAGCTTCCCTAAGCAGGGAGACCAGTCCCCTTGCTTTCACAGCCAGCATCTATTACTGCATGCACAAGACCCCACAATGAAAAACTACCAGATCCCAACTAGAGAAATTCCTTCCCTGCTTCAGCTCCTTTTCCATTTCCAAAGACATTTAGGACTGCCATAAGCTGAATATTTCCTTATGGGTTAAAAGAAACCCCAACAAACCAACCCCCCCATAAATAAACCACAGAACCCCCATCTCATCTTCTACAAGTTATTAACAGGCATTTCTGGAAGTGCTTGGTATGTGTATGTGTACGTATCTAGCCCTCCCCATACTTTGAATACAAGAATACAGTTTGACAAAGAGAAATTTAACTGTTCACTTGTAAAAATGTTTCCTTCTACGAATTTTAAATTCCTGAGCCCTCGTTTTAGTGCATCTTTTTGGCACAATGCTAAAAGGTCAACTGAAGTATCCACTTTTTTTTTAGTAAATGCCTTATGAATTACTTTAAGCATCGCTCCTGAATTTAGGAGAGAAAACAACTGACATCAGTAGCTGCCTAAAACTGGTTGAAACCAGCTTGCTGGTTCCTAGATGATATGTGTAACTGATCATCCTCTAAGATGGCTATTACATATACCTTAATTTTTCACTCAATGCCAATATGGCTACCACAGATTATTTTCCTTAATGTATTAGTAAAAGTAAAGTTCCTTTCTGTTCCTTTATTACTATTATTATGAGTTTCAGGACTTTCCAGGCTTCTCTTTTCCCACATCTGCACATTCCTCTCTTCCTCTTTTTTTAGCCCAGCAGAAGGAAACATGCCAAAAGCAAGCTGTCAGTCATGAAAATCAAAGAGAAACAAATGACACAGCGTTGTGGGCAATGCAAGCCACCCCAAAGGCACATGTAGAGAGAGAAGCCATGAATCACTGCCACTCTAAATGAAATACTACTCCTAAGACACCCTAAAGAGTAAGCATTTTATATATTTATCATTCATCTTACTTTTAAATAACGATTCTTCTTGAAAACCAAAACTATAGGAATATACCTAAAGGATAATATTTAGAGGCACATATTTGTGTGAGCTAGACTAATTTACTATTTACTTTTTGAAAATTACAGTGAGGTAAAAAGCAGTTATAAAGAAAAAAGAAGGGAAAGTGTCACTGAGATCGAGAAATTAGAATAAACACAAAATTGCAATAGATTATAAATAGTCTGTCTCTGTATTTACTGGAGCCCTAAACACACACATTCCTAGTTCCTACTGCATTGCACATGACGGAGGTTCATGTGTTGCTAGGGAAGAGAAATGGTTATGAAAACAATTCATCTTCTACCCTGTGGATACTGGGATGCTGGAGATAGAACTCGAGTGCTGTTAGCAGGCAAACAACTATTTGTTCATGAAACACCAAGGCTGACTTCTTTTGTGGTAGGACTCCGTCAGATATGCAAATAACTTGGGTTTTATATCCAGATACTTCCTCAATAATCAATTAAAGGCAGAGAATGGTTTAGGAAAGAGGAATTTGAAAGTCATTACATCATGTAGCTTGCGATTTTCAAATGAAGAGCTTTAACAGGACATTTTTGTAGAATAACCTTAGATCATACTGTAGCCTTTTCTTCAAGACTAGTTTATACAGGTAGTCTAGAAAAGATTATGAAGGGTTTGATAAAAAGCAAGAGAAAAATCACTACCTTGCACTCACATATTAAAGACAACATGTATCATTTTGCTCATTTTACACATCAAACTAAGCATTCCAAATTAGGAGCAGGAATACTGAGCACAGAACAACCCCACACCTGACACGGAAAAAATAAAAAAAACTAAGAAAGAGAAATCAAAGCATGGGCGAATTTAACAAGTTCCCTGATTAAAAGAACCAGCTACAGTCTTCAGATTTACAGATATTTCAATCTATTTTACCACATATAATGATTGCAATTTAGCCCATATTTGCACAGACTGCAATTTCAACTGTGAATAATGGCAGTTCACAATTTGTAGCCCAGAAGGTATGCTGAGCTTTAGCCCACTGAAGAGGAAATGCTTGGGATAAGGCAGCCATTAAGCAAGAGGTAAAAAATGCACTACTGTCGTCTTAGAAATGTATGCTGGTGTCACTGTTTTCTATAGTCTTATCACTAACAAACGACACTGCAAAAGAACATGTTAATGTTTCAAAAAGAATCATAAGTATAACATTAAAGGTCTCAAAATACTAATAGTTTTCACAGTGCAACAATATAAAACTAAGACGTAGGAGCAAAAGAAGAAAGAGGTTCAAGCAAAAGCAGTCAGAAATGGCACACACATTTCTAGGTTAATGGTGAAATTGGACAAAATGCAGCCAAGCCCTGTCTTTGCATAAAAGAATGTCTGATGGTATCTGTTAAAATAATTAGCTTTCTTCATTTAGTTACACAGGTTTAACCTCTTGCACAACCTTTCGCTTCACAGTATAGCTCTGCATTTAGTGAAAAGTTTTCCTAGGCATTTGAATCCCAACTCCTCCCTCCAGCAGGCTCATATTCTCTCTCTAGTTGGTTCAAACTGAAGCACTTGCCCTTCGAACAGGTCCCAGTATAAATTAAGCTACCTGACCTTCTACAAAGCAGGAGCTTTCTCCTCAAGGATATTTATATATATCAAATTGATTTTAGATAGAGCAGTTACAACCTGCTGGAGGAAAACAGCTATAGGAAAAGTAATACAGACAAGAAAAAGTCCAGTTTTTAGAAAATATGATTCCCCAGGGATTTCAGGCACCTTGTAAATTGATCAGTCTGAAATTGGGTAGTAGTAAAAAATTCCAGAGCCCTGTGATTGCTTTACTTTTACTTCCACACCCGCCCTCCGATAAGGTCAAACATTTCAATCTGGCTTTAAAAGATTGGGAAATGTGACACTTTCTGAGATTAATTGATATAAATTACACTTCTCAAACTAAACCAACATTTTTGTTCCCAGGCCAAAGTTTAACATGAAGTGAGAGTCCCTGCACTAATATTTAAACAAAGTCAATTTAATGGTACGAGGTTAACATCTAGAGCGTTACCTTTGACCTATAAGATGAAGGAGGAAACCTCTTCAGTAGCAGAACAGAAAAAAGCAAGCCAATACTTACATTACTTTCATGGTTATGATCTATCTATTTTGTTAAATCTTAAGCTTATTTTGAAATAAGCCGCTGAATAATTACTCAATCTTATTCATCGAGCCTGAAACCATATTTTAGAAAATGGCTAATTTAAATCAGATGTAACAAATCAAAAGGATGCAAAAAGTTCCCATTAAGCTTTCTGTTTTCTTTGCTAACTCAAAGTTCTTTTTTTGCATTCTTTACACAGAAATACAAGAAGAAACTGTCTTATCAATAACTGTAGTCATAATTTATTTTTTTTTAATTGCTATGTCCTTTTTATGCATCAAGTTTTGGCCTGAACACATTTTTACAAACACTCATATAAGCTGCATGTTAAAGATTGCTTTGAGCATCGTTCACGGATTATTTTAGGCTATAGCAACAACAAGGAAAATGACTGTTGTAAAAGAAAGGCTAAACCAAGGCAACAAAGAAACACACTTTTCAGTTTCGCCAATTTAACTCACACTTAAAAATTAAATAAGCCACTTCCACTGCGTATGCTTTTCCTTATCTGTGAATATTAAGACTAAGGAAAGAAGTTGGATTTTTAACAGAATGACCCAGAAAAAGGATACCTTTTGCGAATAATGGCACTACTTTCGTACACCTGCCCACACTCTGATCAATGTATCCTACATGCTTGAGGTATTTATGAGCTATCTTTATTGCTAACCCCACCAGCACCAAACTGCCCAACAGCCACTCTAATTTAAGATGCTCTAAATATTGTTGCCATGGGTGACACATGAACATGGAGTAAGGCAAAGCTCTGCTAATAAAAAGGCTTTCACAGCATTTCAGTCCTTGCTCATAAGTAAAGTTAAAATTTATGGCTTTTAAAATACTGGATCTGAGAGAGGTCAGGTTAAATGGCTGCTCGTAATAAAAGGAATCAATATGCCACAGCATCTGAAGCAGCCAGCAAACTAAATAAACACTTCATCCAAATCCACTTGGCCCTGAATTAAAAGAACATAAAATACTGTATTTATTTTGTTTGCCCTCCACCAGTCCGTGGTTTGCATCACTACATCCACCAGAATTCTACACAGAACAAGCAACAAACATATGTTGGCCAAGTAGCAATTAAACTGTATGTCAAGGCTATGAGCAATTAACTGGGCATTAACCTTATCAGGGAAACAATTCTGGATTAGCCAACTACAAACAGGCAAACATCTCAGTCTGGGAAGATTCTGCAACGTCTATTTACAAAAGCTTCAGAGGACTCAGACTTTCTGTCTCAGGCACAGAGTAAATGAGCCATTTTCAATAACAATCCTTTCTTCATAAACCCAAAACAAAACCAGAATCACCTTTTCCAGTGATTAGTGTGTCCTATCAGCACAAAAATGCAGTACCACTTGTTCTTTACAGCACTTTAAAATAAAGCAGACCAAAAGAAGTGGTGAACTCACATCTTTTGCTCCTAATTCACATTTGGTTGAACTTATAGATTGATTTCCAGAAGAAGTTACAAAAAACCTATTATCTTCTGTTTATTTGTACATATTTAAATAGAAAGTGCATAGGTTAATTTTGAGCCTAAGAAATTAATGCACTTTTTGCTTGAAGTTGTCAGCAGATAACCTATAAAAAAGGCACATACACACCTGCAATCAATCTATCTACATATATATACACACACAGAGGCCATTCACAAAGGCACCCATATTTTTGAAATTGCTTTGTTTGCAACTTTAATAATACTTGTCTTGAAACAGATTTGAAAAGTTGATGTCAAAATCCAACTCTTAATGGGGATATGCAGAATTTTGTCAAACACACTAGTAACTAAGAGAAACAGTTATCTGGCATAGCTCTGACTCAAAATCCCTATAGAATCTGAAAGGATTATGTAGATTTTCAGCAAAAGTCCTCAGCAAAATTCCTTTTTATTTCCTAGTGAGATTTTTTAAGATCATTTGAATGTTTAAGAATTTGATAACATTATTTTACTATAAATTGCTCTCAGCTGAACCCGCAGTCGTAGTGATAGCAGGTCTTTAACTTGGCTTTATTTTACATGATTCAACTGTTTATTTTTTGTTACCTCCCCTAAACCATGCTTTGCACTGAAACTTCTTTGCTTGGTCTCATATTCCATAGATGATTGTTTTTAGAAAAACAAAAAACCCCAAAGAACACACATCCCTCTCACCATATCTGAATAATTGAGGAGTGGGAAAACTATATTCTTCCAGGAGGGTAATACTTTTCGTTTCCCTATTCACCAAATAACTCAAAAAGGACTGAAAGGAAACCTTTCAAATTTTGTGTGCAAATATGCTGTGCACTAGGTCCTTCCCTCAGCTTTTAGGAAAGAAAAGTTTAATTTTAACATGTCCAACATGAGTTGGCTCTGGGTAAAGTTGGCTATAAACAGGAATGGAAATACATACGCACTCCCACAGGTACATGAGCATAGAATGATATTCCATGTGCACATTTTCAGCAACTACAATGATCCCATCAACTGACACACCAGAAGCTAGACAGGAATAGTCACACATGCTCCTTAGCCTATGTGTTTAAATAGGTCACAAAGCTTAGTAAGAAGGAAGGCAGAGGGTCATGTGAGCAGAAAGAGCGTATAAGTAGGATAAAAGACTTCAGTACTGAGAAGGTCTTAAAACATGAGAAGTATTTTCAGGGCTTTCTGCCACAAAACCGAATCCTTAGAAAAATCATGTCCAATTCATGGAATAAACGGCAAGGAATGTTCCTTCTAAACAGCTGCAGCAAAGGAGTTTGAGAAACTGTTCTGTAGTGTGCAAAAGCACAGACTCACACCCAATGACATCTGGTTGTCTTCTGGATTTTTTAACAGACACGATTCACAACTGGGTTAGAATCCCAGCCTTGTTTAAAAATAAAATCAAAACATTACTTTAGTTTACTGGTTTGAGGCCTAGTTTGTACGATTTACTGCTTTACATTTATTTGGGCATGAACAGTACAACCCTTCCTTAAGAGCTCTGCAGCTCCCTTGCCAGATAAGTCATCATATGTCATTTTAATGTAAAGGTTATTAAAAAGAAAAAAATAAGGTAGAATAAGATATCAAATAAAGCTGGGTTTGCAAATATGTATTTTTTTAAAACCTCATTACATTCTTAGATGTTTAGCAAAAGTGCACCTAGCCTTAAATATCCCCCATGGAATGAGGAACCTCCCCACATCTCTAAGTTCTGTTTCCCCTGCAGCAAATTTTAATATACTGAAGATGTTACTCTATTAATTACCGACTTACGCATTTAGAACCTTTTCAATATGCAGTTTTGATCTGCTACAATGTGTTCAAATGGCAAATTAGAAAAGCAAATGGAATTGCTGCATGGAATAACTTAGAATATGATTTAACTGTAGTAGCAAATGAATACAAACTTTTGTTTAGATTTTTCTTATCCATTTTTCTTGCCTACATACAAATCACATTACCTTGCTCCCTTTCATTTGCCCAATAAATGATGAGCATACACAAATATGTTTCAAACATAATATGGTACCAGACTGCAGAAACGTAGGGCCAAGAGAAGGAAGACTCATTCCAGTTCTTCTTGGCAACATCCCCTATCAACCAATGGCGACATTTCTGGAGAAGGTTATCAAAGCACTGTTCTAAATCATGATTAAAAAAATTCCAAATTTCTCCAGGTTTAACAGGATGGTAAGCAGCAGCCACAGTGATACTGGATACAGGTTAAGCACAATTAAATTACATTTTAATACAGACAAATACAAGATGGCTTATCTTAGAAAAACAAAGGTTTCCTCTAAACTGGGACTCGATATTACTGGAAAACACGTGCTTCTGCTCAGTGACTCCATGCACTCTTGAAGCATAAACCAAAGTCTAGTTAGATCAGGATGCACTTGGATTATCAGACTTTTAAATCAACCATATCAGAAAACTGATAGACTACCATAAGTCAGGTGCAAAACTGAGTGCCAAATTTTATCTACTTCAGCTATTTGGTGGTAGGATTCTTAGACGAAATTTCAAAATCTGGTATTGCAAAGGCAACAGGAACAGGCAGCTCTCACTGTGTTCTTTTTATAGTTCTACAGCATTTAGAAAAAATAACAAGCATTTACATATTTTTAAAATAACACTTTTCCAAGTAACGTCTTTTATGTTGTTCTTTTGTCTTACTTTAAATAACAGTTTCCTCCTCTGCTGATATTTTGCTTGGTCTTTTGCGAAGATTGATGGAATCCACCCAAAATATGATGGACAATATGCATTGTTAGCATATTTTATGTTATTTTAGCAAATATGTTTATGTTATTTTTACATAATAATTTTATGTTATTTTTAGCAAATATTTTAGCAAAAATGCTAACTTCTGAAATACTAATCTGCAGATATGCAATTACAGCTTCGGTTTTGCTTGAGATTGACAGCTAACTTTAGTAGAGCCTGACCTGTAGCCAGAACACCTTCATGGAGACAAAGTAATTAGATTAATGTGCAAAGCGGGAGTTACTGTTGATCATCAGTCAAATGGGAAATAAACCTGTGTACAAAGAAATGTTGTCAGATATACAGCACTAATAAATAAAACCAAAATTTATTTTTGTAACCTTTTTCTGTTATGTCAATTTGAGAGTTAGCAGGTATAAAGTTTTCAGATTCTAATGGGATATTGCAAATGACATTGCTATTCAATACCTTGAATCATTTGCAACAATAAATGTCTTTCTAGTAATCTCATTTTGAATTTTATATTTGGCTTATTTAATACTAAAAGAAAGGCACATCAATCTCTCTTTGCCTTCAAAATACAGGTATTGCTCATAAACATACAGTTTACTTACACACGAAGGCAAATATATTTGGCTATATATACACAGTCATACAACATAAAGGTATAAAACTTCATTCTTTGCAATCAAGTTGCTTCCTAGTTGCATTTCTAAATGCTATGACAGTATAAAAATTAGATACTACTACTTGTGTTACTTACCCTTCAGTAGATACAAACATAATGACTATAACTAATATTCTTGACATTATAAACTTTTGCTCCAGCTACAATAAAAGCCAGTCTCATGAGCATGAAGAACAATTTCACATAAACATGTTGAACAATTTTGAGTATATTAAGTAATTCTGCCAGATTTCTCTAGCAATATCAGAACATCTTCATTTGCCTTTTTACAATGGCTAGTACTGCAGTTAAACTTTTTCAAGTTGACTAACTGCATAAGAAAATAGTTCTCATGTTCAGTGATCACTTGTATAAAAACCTTTTAGCATCTACACAAATATACTAACTTCTTCTTTCCTCTGTATCAACAGTGAACACTCACATCTCTATTCTGGCCTATATCTTATTTTTCGTCAAATATTTTTGCCTTATTTATTCCTTCTCAGACTGCAGGCCAGTATTTTCTCCACATTAAGAGGGAAATTTGGTTAATCTGTGAAAGTCATGCCATTCCACCTCCTCAAGATAATGCAAAACAAGCCATAATGTGGCTGAATATAGATTCATGGCAATCAATTACTTCAACATTTATATAATTCTTCAAACTTCACGCATATTATCACATGGTTAACCAGAGCTGCTCGGAAGCTTCTTCCCTCAACCTTTAATGAATATGTCAATACTCCTATTGGATCATGATACATACTATGGAATTTACTGCAAAGCATAAAACTAAAAATCAGAAACTGAAACACTGAGGTTATTGCTATTAGAATTTAAAAAAATGAATGATTCTTCTACTATATGCTTAACTGGCCTCCCTGTGAAAGAGCAGCCCCACAGGAAGGAGCAGGAATCTACTAGCTGTGTTCGCATTTTGCTGTAAGAGGAAAAGCAAGTAATGGATAATCAATCATAATTTCTTTTCACAGCAACAAGTTATGTGAATAATTTTATTTAGTTTTGGGGTTCTTTTTTGTTGTGGGTACTGAGAATTTACAGTTTTCAAAGGGAAGCAAGAAAACTCAGGAGAAGCAAAATCTGTTGAAGCTTAGCAGATGAATGCAAACTATTCTTGCCTTCAATCTTTAAGTCTCTGAATATTTGAAGGCAAAGAGAACTCTTGGAGAAATAAGATATAAAGCTTGTCATACCTTTATATTTCTTTTTGCGCATTGGCATTTGGTGGTATCAGAAAGAGGACATGGGCTATATTTTTGTCTGATCCAGCATGACACTGTTATCTTGTGATGGGATACAAATGAAAGGTGTCCAGAAGAAGGTGTCCAGAAACAATACCCCCTCTAAAATAAAGATGACACTGCTTCCTGTTCTTATTAATTCTGCATTACCTGCATTATGAAAACATATAGAACCTCTCTAATCATGGGCCAAAACCTCACTGCATTTGGTATTACAGCAACTCAAACTAGAATTATTTTCAGTACCTCTAATAGTTTTTGATCAAGACGACCTGTATTTCCGCAATACCACCTCAAATTTTGAGTGGCTAGGCCCTAGACATCTGTTTCTGCAGTGATTTCCTCACAATTTGTAAACACTTTGTAAAGTACAGCTCGTCTCCTGCTACATTCCCTTTATACTCCTATGTCTCAGATGTTTTCTATTTTAAACAGAAAAAAACAGATGTTTTGGCATATTATTAATTTACTCATATTTCACATTGAGGTTGAACCTGAATTGTTAATGTAAGTACAGTATTTCAGATGAATGTTGCAAGCAGCAGCCTGTAACAGAGCTCATTAACAAGTTCCTTCCAATCTTTTAAAGACAACATTAGTTGTCTGGGACAAGTTCATTTCTTCTAAACAGCAAGACAGAAGAGCTAAACACAGAACTTCCTTATGTTCTCTTAAACTGGTTTTGATACTTGTTTAAGTCAATTCTGACAGTACAGTCTCTTCTTGCTTAGGTGCTGTTCACAGAATGGGTTAATTTTTCTCAAAATAGATTATAAAAACCCCCAACCACCCTTAAATCTGTTTCAGCGCAGAAACCCTCTGATTTGGAGTTGGTGTCTTGTGGCAGCTTTAATATGGTCTTACTGCTGACTCTGTCATTCTTCTATGTCTGTGCTCTTAACCCTCAGAAAAGACTTAAATGATATTCCTGCATGCTAAGGCACATTACAGGCATACCACTTTCTATTTCATTCAGTTTGAGCTAAACCAGCTACCCTGAGTAAGAACTAATGTTGCAATTGCCTTACACCAGATGACTGTTAAATTTTAATCACTAGGTTTTCTTAGTCTGATTAAGCAATTAAACTGCTTAACTGAAAACTACAGGCAATTGATTCCTAAGAAGGTACCAAGAAATTCTATTTAAAGTTTAAGAACAGTTCCCTACCAAAGATAACACCACAGGAAAGCTCAAATTGCAGAAGCATATTTCAGTATTAGTTGTTCTAGTATTGTTGGCTCTTCTGTTGTTTATTGATTCTATTCACTTGAGCAGTGATTCCTGGTTTCCATTTTCTAAAAATCACTAACAAAATGGGCACTCTGTTCTGCTAATGCAAATTACAGTGCAAGTGAAGATTCTTCATACACTGTACGCGTAACTCATCATTAAATTGAGAGAAGAATTACTGGAATTTCTGCCTCTGCTTTTTTAGCTACCAAAACTTCTTTAATAATGCCAAAGTTTCCTTCATCCAGTTTGGATATTAAAGGATTTGCTGTAGCAAGAGAGAAGCAAGATAGGAAAGAGGTGGAGGTTTTAATGTCAATTTATGTAGGTCTAAAAGTTAGTGTTGCAGGAGCACTTATTGCTGCTGAGGTTTGAGAAACACTGAAATGAGCAGGACTACCTAACACGGTAATTAACTTCTCAGATCAAACAAGAGCAGAATTAGCTCTACATCTGATCACTTTATTGTTTATTTTTCTCTAGGTGAGTATCAGGAGATTCTTGCATCCCCAGTTGACATGTACTACTAAACATAAAACATGGCATCAGAACCTTGCCAAGACTCCCCTAAAAAAAACCGAAACATCAAAAAAACCCCAACCAACCACAAAAAACCCCAAACACCAAACGCAAGATGGAAAAAGATTGTGTAGATTTGCATATATGGTGCCAGGAAGATGTTTTGTGGGTTTTTTTTTTCTTGCCAAATACAAGTTAGTGAACATCAAATACAAGCTATTTTGGCTTGAAGCAATCAAGTATATATTCACATCTCTTACCACTAATAACATTCACTACTACATATACCTTGTTGCTTTGGCATCTTGCAGGATGAAGAAGCATTAGAGAAGACAGGTAAGCTAATCACAGACAAATACCACTGTGCTGAGGGGTGAGTGCTCAGGTCAGAATTTTAAAAGACTACTTTCACATCAGGAAAAATAAGGTAGAAAAGGCAAACAGAAACCAGGCAACCACAGAGTCTATAAGAGGTAGGATTTTATAAAATATTAAGTACTTGCTCTCAGAAAATGAATGCTGTGAGGTTTCAGCTTCGATCTTGTGCCCTATAACTCATGACTTCCCCCATTTTATTTATAATAGCTAAGATACTTAATCTTTTTATACTATCACTCTATATTGTTCCAAATCCTGAGTTTTAGGCCTAACCAGCACTAGCTACTTAAATTCCAAGTGATTCCTTAAAGCATATGTGGTTTATAGAGTACAGCAGGATCTTTCTACATAGTGTTTGCTATATTAATAAAGAAATATTTTTATTTGTTTACACATACAGTATTACTGTATCTACTACATATTAAATAAAATGCATAATTTATTTGCATTTTCCTGTCTGATTTTCTGAAAAGGCTCATAAAAATTTAATGAAAGTGGTTAAAGTAACAGACTATGTATTAAAATTATATACAAAAAATGACCTTAAAAGAGTACTATTAACATTGCAAAGAAAAGCACTTCAGCTTGGAGACTGCTGCAGCAGAGGTGTCCATGGTTAACTTACCTCTAACTTACTGTAAGAGGCTTTAATTATGTCCCAAATACATTATGACAATTTCATCTACAGAACTCCAGCTTCCTTCTTTCAGGAAAGACCTACAAATCTCTTCTTCCACATGTACAGCAATTACCCCCATTTCTGACTCAACACATACTTTAACAACTGCTCTGACATAAGCATTAAGCAGTCCTACATGTGTCTTTCTCATATGGAAGTAAGCTTTGTTTAAAACACTAATGAGATCATTTTAAGACAAACATGTACTGTCTGTGTGTCAGAGACAAGGAATTGAAACAGAAGGATTTTCATAGAATCATAGAATCACAGAATCATAGAACAGTTAAGATTCTCAAGGCCTGATTCTCCTATCCTCCACTCCCTCTTCTGAATACTTCACATGTAGCATTTCCTGGGCTCAGTACTATTGTCCCTTGCCTTGACTGCAACCTGAATGCATTGAGCACTTCTGCAAATGAGCACACATGCAGGTCAAGCACCAGTAAGGTGAAGAACAGACAAGACTATCTCATTGCGTGTGGTTTGAAGACACCTTCGGGCCCCCAGTAATTCTGAAGTAGAGGCAGAGCTAGAAAATCATTTCAGCAGCATTTAATGGCTAGAAAACAGAAACAATGTTTCTTTTTCCCTGAGATATCATAACTACTAACATCATATCCTGCAATCATAGCAAACATAACACTTTGACCTCCAACAATAAATGAGGCCAGGGCTGGGCCTTACACAACAGCTTTCATTACCCTTAAGCAGATCCCTCTTGCGCACTGAAAGTAGTCTTTGGGAAGAAGCAGGTTTTGGTTATAGAGGCTCACAATCAAAATTCATAAAAAGGGTGTGATTTGCCTTTGCAGAAGACATCCTTACTGCTAGTGTTTGCTTAATCCTGACACCTTAAACCTTCAAAATTACATTCTCTTAATAGTGTTATAGTTTCCCAGATTATTTTTATTGTCTGATTTTGTTTGCTTTAAAGAAAAGCCATTTTCTTTACTGAAAGTCTGTAAAAAAGGGCTGCCACCCTCTTCTTTCCCATGTGGATTCCAGATCCACTGTGCTAGATCAGCACAAGCCAGCCTTCCTCCCACTCCCTCTGTTGCCAGCTCACTGCACCCCATACTGCATTTTCTCACCTATCCACATGACCAACCTTCCTTTTCCCCTATCCCCAGCATCCTTTTCCAGCTCCCGTCCAACCCCCACTAGCTTGCTATCATCCCGGCCTCCAGCCATGTATTCTTACTTTTTCCTCTCCTAAACAAAAACAAATACCAGAGTTATTTTAGGAGACAGTAGAAGAACAACCTCTGTCAAAAAAAAGCAAATAAAACCCAGGCTTCAACTGACACTTGAATGGAAAGTTTTACTTCAAACAGCTCCAATTTCACAGGATCTGTAATAGGATGTGTCATGCATGACACTTAACAGGTGATAACACAGTGACTATTGCACACTACACCCGTGCTTTATACACAAAAAGAGAAAAGAAAAAGCAAACCATGTGTAAAGGAGAGCAAAGGTTTTTCCTGCGATTTCATGATTTACCCATATTTCCTACAGGATGGCAGAAAAAGAATTACTATGAGAAATATTTTTCTCCTGCTTTATTTTTTTTAATGTGTTTGCTTTTTGGGTATAAACTCAGACTGAGAATTATTCTTTGTAGCTATTTTATGATGCACATTTCAGTAATAAGCAGTGAGCTATTTGATGCAACCGCTAACAAAATTTAGTCCTGATTGTAATGCTCATCCTTTTTTGTACCTTTAAAATTAAAGCCCATGTGCTATTTTTTAGAAAAGAATGAAACTCTAGAAGCTTCGATTGAACACTTTTGTCATTTTGTTTTCAGAATTAGGCTTCTGAGCCAATTATAAAGCAATAAAAAAGAGCCATCTGAATAACCACACTATATTGGATTTCTCTTTCATAACATCTCTGTTTGTCAACAGCAGTATTACAACTGGCAACCAAAAAAAAAACCAACCCCTTTTTGAACACAGGAATTTCTGCCAAGTGCAGATAGCAACAAAAATTGTAATTACATGAAAAACCCAAACAAATCAATGCCAGATCCTCTGTTCTGGTCCTATTGCACAGAGAGGCTTGAAAACTGCCATAGCAAGTTAACTGAGGTTTTTGTTTGTAACCTATGTAACAGCAATCACCGTTTCTGTAATGGATTTAAGCTTCTAGTGCCAAGTTCTAGTTCTATTCCGTTTGTTCCTCTGTTTGCCAGTTCTGATCATGGCACTGGGAAGGGAACTGATCTCTATTTAAGCTTTCAGCGTGGTAGTCAGGGTGTTGCTGTTATCATGGAACTAAGGAAACCAGCATTCTGAAATTGGGCAAATTGTAGAATTAGGGTCTGCCTCTCTCCAGTGAATTCACTGCCTTGCCCCAAGCCCTCTATTCACACTAGATAGAATGGGTCCTTCCTACTCCCTTCAGACCGTGAACTTAGGAAGCAAGCAACAATAGAACAGGAGAAGGAGATGGTCTCACAGAAAAAAAAACCCAGTGCTAACACGGAAACATACTGTGCAAGGAACTGCCCCCATCAGCTGTCCCCAGGAGAAGACTATGCCCTGAGTGCTCTCCTGGCCCTGGAGGACAGAGGAGAACCATATGCAGAACAACAGGCAGAAGTCTCTGCATGAACAAGCATCACAATGTCCAAAAGAACGTGATTAAATAAAGATTATGTAGATATAACTGGGCTAAGTCTGTTAATATCCTTGAAAATCTGGAGGTGAAGCTTTCAGGTCACAGATTTGCTCCCCTACCACACAGATACCCAATCCACAAAGGTTTCTTTTAAATATAAGAGCCAGCTTGAAGAGGAGGGAAGGATTAGAGATGATTTTCACAACAGAGGGTGAACAACTAAAAGGCCAGGAGTCAGATACAGATGAGCCTCAGTATATGTGCCAGGCTACTTGGGGAGAGAAGGAAAATAAAAAAAATCAGTATGTAAGTTTCTTTAAAGAACCCAAACAGAAGTAAGTTTGCTCGTGTTTCAGTAGGGGCTTCTGTGCACTCATAGGGTTAAGATACCAACCATTACGCTTATTACTTGAAGGCGAAACAAAATGATTGGACACTACATCACTCCATGTAAGACTATATTAAAGCCAACAAGAAATTTTATCTATCAAGACATTAGGCATAAAAAGAAGGGATACACACTACAACAGCTTATATATTTTGAAAGGGCAGAATGGTGCCATTGCCTGAGATACAAGGAAAGTACCTACTGGTAGTCAGAGGTAACTCAAGAAGTGCTTTCTATTCTTCTATGAAATGCTTTTCATTTGGGTTGCCACTGCTATGTACAGAAACACTCTCCTGCTCTGCTCTTAGGTCAGAAAAAAAGCATTTAGTAGGACACTTAATTAGGGATGATATTCCTGGTACTTTCTGAGTGCTATGTACGTAAGTGCTAAGTAGCATCGCTGTATTGAAAGACCCACTAAAAATAATGCTCTTTCATGAGATATACAAATAGCAATACAATTCTTTCCTTCAAAGTTAATTTGTGAACCATATTGCTCTGCACGGCTTTTATTACACAAAGATGTGTATTAATAAATAGCGCCAGCAACCCACTTTATATAATAAAATCTGATTTCAAACATTATGGAAGACAAACACTGTACAAGATACCATTCCAGAAGTGAGATGGACTACAAATAGCTATTACTGGTAGCTACCTTCAAAATCCTTCTTATTGACATGGCAACATGATGAGACTTCAAAAGAAAAAAAATGAAGAAGAATCATTCAAAGTGGAGAATTACAAATGCTTCCCTGTCTATATCCCTGTTGTGGTTTAAAACCAAGCTGCACAGCTTGTGCACTCACTCCCCCCGTTGCTCCCCCCACTCCCGGAGGGTTGGGGAGGAGAATCCAAAGAATGTAGCTACCATGGGTTGAGATAAGAACAGTTTAATAACAAAGGTATAACACAAATCACTACTGCTACTACTACTACTACTACTAATGATAAAGCAGATAACAAGTGAAGAGAATACAACACCTCACCAGCCATCGACCCATAACTCACCCCACCCTGCCTGACCGAGCACCGACCAATACCTCCTCCATCCCCCCAGAGCTCCAGCCCTTCGGGGTAACTCTCGGTTACCTCCTGGGTATGACATGCTATGGTATGGAATACCTCCTTGGCTAGCCTGGGTCAGGTGTCCTGTCTCTCCTTCCTTCCGGCCTCCCTCCTTCCCCTGCAGAGCATGAACTCAGAAAAGGCCTTGGACAAACCAAACATTTGAGCAGTAACTCAAAACATACTTGCCATCAGCAACCAGCTCGAAAGTCAAAACACAGCACTGCACCAGCTACCAAGAAGGAGAAAAAATGACTGCTACTGCTGAACCCAGGACAATCCCACAGCCACAGAAGGTAATATAACTGGCAAATACAGTGTTACAAAATGTTAAAACCTGTAAACATAAACAAAGCAAAAAAACCCCAAACAAAATCACAACAGTCAAACCCATGGGGCTATGTCATTTTTAACTTTCAGTCAACTAGCTTAAAGTAAGTGTCCCTTTCCCCTCTTCAGCCAGTAGCTCATTTAGCTCAGTGCTCTTCTTTCTACATCTCATACTTCATACTCCAAAATGTAAGTTACTCAACCAGATGTATTATCTGGGATGTTTTCCAAATTCATTAACTCCTTGGCACCAATGACTTCAGGATACCCACTGCCAGCCCTGAATATTAAGCTCAGCAAAAACCCAGCTCCTGGAGGGAAAGGATTAATAAAATGAGCCATTCGGCAGTGGCTGTTGGTCTCTTTGATCACAACAAGCAACTAAAAGAACCACAGTAGCTGCCAACACTGATGACAGCCAACTTTTTAGTACCTAGTACTCTGAAGGCCTTTCCTGAACATCTGCAGATCATTCACCACAAGCCTTGAAAAATGCACAGGTACTATTGGAAGGAGCATGAAACCAATAGTCAGAGAAAAGACTGGCAGGAAGGCTGTGACTCCAGTTCTAACTATAGAGGGAGGTAAATGTTGCCTATGTGCATTAGGGTCACATCAGCAGTTTCTTCTCAATTATAGAAGAAGCAGTCTGAGGCAACTCATTTTGCTTTCTGAAACAGATACAGTCTGGCTGTCACCAGCTAAAGGGCTGATGACTAAAATGCCTTAGAGATGCAGGAGACCCAATGGATCCACTTGCTGTTTTCAGCTTTCTTCTTAGGGCCAAAGGGGCTGTTCCATGAGGGAAACCAGCTTACTATCAGTCATCCAGGCATTTTGATGAGCCATCTGTTCAGGCACCATCACCAGAGAAGCTCTCTGATTTAAAGATCACCTTTCAGCAAGAAGCCCCCAGGATTTTAAACATTAAACCTCTTTTGCTTGCTTCTGTGCCTTAGTTTGAATCTCCACTGTTTCAATAAAAAGCAAATCAAATTCTCTACATTCTTCAAACTTCCTGTTACTTATGCTTTGATTGCGGTTAATGCCAGCTTTCCTAGTTGTTGGGTTTTTTTTGCCATCTCCAATCAAATTTAGTAAGGATTCTTATTGGGCATTCTAGGACCCAGAGATGCCAAGATCTCACTTCCTAACAACCACTTCTGCAGAAGGAAGGGAGAGCTTTATTTGTGCCCAATACCGCACTCCTCATATAGACACGTTCACTATAATTACAAGTTCTCCTACCTCCATGTGAAGAACAACTTGGCATATGAGGCAGCAGGAAGCTCCAGCTCAAAACAACTTTCACCAAAGACATGAAATCTGGCAGACTCTGCATAGACTTTTACTTTTTGCTATGCAAAAAGTATCACCAGGTCTCAGGAAGAGAACACATGCCTCAAACACCATACAACTAATAATGCATGCCAGCACCACACCATTTACAAGAGAGATTATTTCAGCAAGCAACAGACCTCTGCAGGCACAAAGTTATTTACCATAGAAAGATGACCACTTCAAATACTAAAAGGCCTCATGGTAAGTGGATGCATTCATTAAAACTATTAGAAGTCTGCACTTTTTCATTTCATACTACTTGAACATTCTAGGGTTTTTAATACTCTCTTGACCTGCTTCACTGAATTCAGCACAGAACAATATTTGGCAATACTGACCAGGCGGATAAATAGCAACTATGAAGTGTGAGCATTAACACCCCTCACCCCCACGCCTCAGCTAGTATAACATTATGCCTACAATCACTTCAGGAAATTAAAGAGGAAAAAATCACAGGAGGTAGAATGAATAAGAATATCCAAGTATCATGGCTGGAAAAAATTCTTGTGTGTTGGATTTTTTTTTTCCTAGTCACTTGCCCATCAGAAGGAAGCTGTAACACTGGGTAAATGCTAAGCATGGTATTTTCCAGGTCACATTAAACAAAGTTCCTGCCCCTTTCTCTGCTCCTGGAGCAAAGAATACTCCCCAGGGAAAAAGGCTGTTGGTTTGCAATCCCTGGATGCCAACACCTTATACTGGAAACTGCATAATTCCCATATTATCATAGAATCATAGAATAGGATTGGAAAGGACCTCAAGATCATCTAGTTCCAACCCCCCTGCCATGGGCAGGGACACCTCACACTAAACCATATCACCCAAGGCTTCATCCAACCTGGTCTTGAACACTGCCAGGGATGGAGCATTCACAACCTCCCTGGGCAACCCATTCCAGTGCCTCACCACCCTAACAGTAAAGAATTTCTTCCTTATATCCAGTCTAAACCTCTGCTGTTTCAGTTTCAACCCATTACCCCTTGTCCTGTCACTACAGTCCCTAATGAATAGTCCCTCCCCAGCATCCCTGTAGGCCCCCTCCAGATACTGCAAGGCTGCTATGAGGTCTCCATGCAGCCTTCTCTTCTCCAGGCTGAACAGCTATATTGCTGAGATGCGATGGAAAAGAAGTAAATCTTTCACCTCTATTGTTTATTTTTGAAGCCTGCAGGTCGGGTATCTGTCAGACCAGGCCCTCTCCTCTGAGAAAAGGCTGTCTTTACTGCCATGCAGACTGTCCACTCCAAGTTTACTCACACATAAAAATGAGGCATTCCTGACACCCAGAATCACTCTCCAGCATCTTGCTATAATAATCTTAATGTCACAGCTTTAGCAGCCATTTCCCTAGCTATGCATTCACAGGAGAGCTCTGTATAGTTCCCATCTGCAGGAACTCTAAGTTTTGTTTCACAAGGGTCAAACCGAAATATCTATCTTTGGTATGCTTTTAGGACACAAGCTTCCTTCCCAGAGAAGTCCAAGTTGTGCAGGAGTTCTGGGTAGATGTACATGCACTCTTGTGCTTAGATTGTGAATATGGAAAGGGCTTTACTGTTGAAGCCCTGTTTTACCACACTCAGGTAGTACAGAGAATTTACATTTTCTGGGTGAGACAGAATGAATAAAAGCTTTGGCTCAACTCATGCTTTTACAAGATCATTTGTCTTCTGGTTCAGCGGCTTTCTGTGATCAGCTGGACTACAAGAAACTCTACCCAGTCCCTGTGGCTCTTCAGGAAAACTGTCCTTTCTGTCTGAGCTGCCTTTTCACTCCATCTGGCACTTACGAAAGCTTCACCCTGCTCATCAGAGTCGGCTGCTCCCAAGGACTCCTCAATCTTTTCTCATTCCTTAGGACAGGACCAGACCCAGCATTTAGCAGCCCCCAAAAAGCTAAAACATAGCCATAGCCCTTTAACAGCAAGTAATACCACACAGTCAAAAATACACAAACCCAAGTTTCACTGGCCATTAAACAGACCTCTCAGAAACTCACTTTAAGTTTAGTCTTCAGGATAAGAAAGAAACACTCAAACTTGCTCCCCCACTTCCCTTCTTTCAGCACAAAGACATCTCTGAAGATCTGCAAATCTTCTTTCATCCACATTCTTCCTCAGATGTGTTTTTCTACCCCCTCCACCCTGGTCCAACTTCCTTCAGCTCAGGCTGATCCCAGGATCAAAAACTGTCAGTTACAAAATCGTTCTTCTGTTCTCCTGAACTTCCTTTTTTTTCTTGTTTCCTTGGCTAAACCAGAAGAACACTATTCTTTTTTTTTGCTTGCTAGATTAGTTCCCCCAACAGCTCATCTCAGAATTATTAATAATGCTGGCATAGAGAGGAAGGAGGCAGAAACACGTGGCTAGGCATCTGTGATTACAGGGGTGTCATGGGATCCTCTTCAGGAGACAGGAAACCATTAAACCAACTATGCTATATTATAAAACCTCAACCACAGACCCTTGAATCTGCATCCACACTGCAGTTGGTTTATATTCAGATCTGCTCTAGATCCTAAATCTCACACAAGAACTTTGAGGGAAACAGGTTTCTCCTGCAAGTTTGTTATTGTTCTCAGATCAGATCTATTCACTTTAACTGCAGTTCAAAGAAAGATCAATGGGCACTGCTCTGCCATCTCTTAATACAATGTGCACTAAGAGTCAGTCACAGAACACAAAGAATTCATAAAATCAAAGTGAATAAGTGATTTAAGGAAAGATTCTTGCAATTTAAGGATGAGACAGCAGGGATGCCTGTCTTCAGTTTGCAGAGTTTATTGCCCTTTTTTTTTTATTTCTTGCTCCTGCCACTGGGAAGTAATTTTATCCATCGAAAGTAAAAGTATAAAAAAAAATATTAGTGTAAGTTTGGAATTTGAATTTAACAAGGGTATGGTTTGACAAAGAAGATAAAGTGATTTAATATACAACTGCCCTTGAAAGCCATAGCTCTCATGTCTATCTATCTACTTGCTGACCTTCCCAAATACTGGCACAAAAGCTTACCTCTCTCAAATGAGTGGTTCAAGGAGACAAGCCCACCACTGTTCACTTTTGTCTGTCTTGTTTTACTGTTTGGCTGCTTTAGCTCTCTAAACTATCGCACCAGCTAAGCTGTGGGACTGGAATAACAGAAGTAATGGGAACCAGGCAGCTGTGGGTAGGAGGTATGGTGACTAAGACTGCTTTTTTCAGCAGCAGCAAGCTGATTTAGATCAACATAGTAACATCAAACTGCACCCTCAAGTGAGGGATTTTTATCAACACATGACTTTCTCAGGACCTAACAAAAAAGGGGTCACAACAATCATCATCACACAGCTAATAAAGTCTTCAAAAACAAGGAAAAAAAAGCTGCCAAAGGAGTAGTTACAGCTGCTGAGTTGCCGGGGACATAAAATGATTCTCCTCAGAATAAAACTGAGAGCTTGTTTCCTTCCATAGAGGAGAACTATCTCACTAGGTTTATCCATGACAGTTATCAGCCACATAGGCCTGGCAGGCAAAGAGAGTTTGTAAATATCATCAGCCTGGCATTCAGAAGAGATTTTGATCAACAAACTGCTCTTTCGTCAAATTCAACAATACAGCAAGTTCTGTTAACTCAGAATAACTGTTTGAAGTGCAAGAACTGCAGTGTCCAGCCTTCCTTTTCCTGAGGCACTGTAACATCAAACTACTCATGCAGAAATACACACCATTTGATAGCGGGGGGGATATGACTGCTGCATCAGTTCCATTTTTAATAGCCTTTTAAAAACAATCAATATCCAGGATGTCCAGTTTGAGCTTTTCTTACTCAAGTTCTAATTTTGTTTTCATCTTGTCTCAATACACTTTCCTATCTCTGACAGGTTAAAATACATGAAGTTCCAACAGACAAATGAAAGTTTTTTCAACTAAACATTCATACTTTTTTAGCTTTTCCAACTAAACATTCATACATTATATTTAGCACTTTAAATAGTAGAAAAATCAAAAGACCATTTATCTTAAAACTAATTCTTAAGAGTCAGCTCATGAAAGCTAGAGGCTCGGGATTTACTCCTACAGACTTCCAGACTTTGACCATTCAGACATGAAAAAATCCTGCAGCCCAGCAGTTCAGTATTGCGCTCTCCTGTCCCACAGGCTTGGTCAAAACACGATTCTGGTTCCTGTGCAACTAGGCAATGCTAAATGAGGCCCTTTACCACTCACAATGTAGGTGGCTAGAACAACCCATAACATGAAAACTAATACACACACATATTAAAATAAAAAATAAAGTGCACTAAAAACAGGGTAGTAAAGCCATACTGGCATAGAGTACTAAGTAAATGAATTTATCATCCTAATTTCACTAGGTAAGCTGTGTTTGAAGGTAAGGAAATTACAACAGTCGCAGAGATTCAATGAAAGCTAAACATTTTAACTTTTGGACTAGAAATCCTTACAAACCACAACAAAATAATAGATTGAATGTAACATCTTTGACTTCAGACCTTACCAGACATAAGAAGTAAACATTAACTCTAAGTGCCCTGCAGGAAAAAAAGGACTCCTGCTGCATGAGTCAATAGAGATTCTCAGATGACAGCAATTTATTGGGAACTCTGTGGTCAAAGGAAAACTTTGCTTGGACAATCAAAGTTGTTGATGATGATTATGATATTGTTATTTATTAACAATAATAATACCACCACCATCACCACAAGAAAATAGTCCAGAGAGAGAAGCCCAAGGTGAAGGTAACAGAAAAAGGGTGAAAAAATCTTGCAAAAATATTCCCAGCAATCAAGCATCAAACTTCACCCATAACTTGATGTTTCGAAGCCTAAAGAGGCATGAGTTATAGGTAGTATGAGGCACTGAATCATCATAGAAAGATACTTGCATTTGTTTTTACGTCAAACTGAAATAGCACTGAGTTCTACACTGGCTGAACTAAGGGAAAATTGCATAGCACAGCTTCCAGTGCCACCAGTTTGCTTGCTTCCAGTACCCAAGCCAAGATACATAGGTTAAGCTAGGTTACATGGGTATTGCTAAGGTATGCTGTGGTCTACAAGGTAGGCAATTCCTCTTCACACTTGCAAGAATGACCGATGCAGACAAATACCAGACTTTTATTATTAAAGAGAAATGAACTAAAATCAACCTCTTTTCTCCTCTCACAAATGAAAAGGTAAGTGTCAGATTCTATAAACTACATGCTTTCAGCTCAAGGTCTTTGTTTGGACAGGCACTTCACTTGCATATGCCAGGCAGCTCAGCCATTTACAGGAGTCTTTTCTACTGTGGATCTAGTCACTGTGTAAATCCTTATGAACTCAGTACTAAGTCCAATGCCCCCTTTGGAAAGCTCAGCTTCAATGACATCTACAGCAGTGAGAAGGCTTGTTTAAAAAAATTATGAGATCTGACATGAGGAAAGGAAAGCACCACTTCCCTACACACCTCTTCAATGCAATTGTGCTGCCTGCAAATCAAAAGCAAAACAGAAGCCAAACTTGCTACAGTGGCACTGGTCTCAAATAAGCCTAGCAGCATCCACTAAGCTTTCTGTAGTCCTTCCTAACCCAACCATTAATTCCCAACAAAATCCTTCATTAAAAGAGCCTTTTGTGCTACACAAGTACACATAAGCCACTGGATTTTGCTGATGTTCCAATAGCTCAACCTTTGCATGATTCCTCCAGCTAAAAAAAAAAGGGAGGGGGGGAAAGACAAGAAAGACTTCTCCAATTTTGTGTGTAGTCTGTTCTTTTACTGGATACTGCCTGCACCAGACCCTGCTCTGTCCGCCCAAAAATTAAGCTAGAGTTCTTAAAATCATAGAATGGTTAGGGTTGGAAAGGACCTTCAGATCATCAAGTTCCAACCCCCTGGTTATGTTTGTATTTGCAGACATAGCAGTGGCTGGGTACACCTGAGTTTACTAGAATGTAATCATCTGCACTATATAAAAGCTGTTTTGCTCTCAGACAATTCCTAGAAATAGTTCAAGAGTTAGGATGTAGCAGGCACAGCTTCCAGAGGCAGCCTGAAACCATCTTGCAGTAGAGGCTCAGAGTACAGATGAGGATCATCCTGTGTCCAACCTCAAAGCCAAAAGGGACATTCAGCTTACACTTGTTTAGGTGCAATCTTAGTGTCTCAGATTTCCATTGCAACCATGACTCCTACAATAGGCTGGAGAACCTTCCTGAAGGTAATGATAAAGCTTAATCTGTTGCACTTCCCACATCTTATTTCAGTGGATCATATAAAAAAATCTATGAATAACCCTAATTTTTCAGCCACTCCTGGGTCCTAAGACATAATGCTCATCCTGACCTTAACGAAACCTCAGTAAAATTTATTTACTGCAGAATACATACTGGCATTAAATGATGCAGAGATACATCAAGACCTTTAACCTACCTTATTCCCACATACCTCCAGTCCCAGTATGAATCCCATCTTAACCACAACTCAGTTATCCATACTTGAAGCAGTACAGACTGGAGGCCTACCAGATACATCAGCACTTGAACCTCATAAAGCTCTTACCTTTGCAGGCTTTAGCTGTACACCCACCTCTTCAAGCCTTCTTTCTCAGAAGGCTAAATCTACCCATAGGCTGAACATTAACCTGGTAATGACACTGTCAGCAAAATTAACAGTAAGGGGCAGAACTTGACCAGAAGTATCCATCAAGCTATCCCAGTAGGCTTTTTTGCTGTTCAGGTCCTAAGCTTATCTCTTGCCACATAGCATTAATTCAAATTCAGCTTGGTAACAGAGCTATCCCTGTATCATTCAATCTTGCAAGTACTAATCCATAGCCCCATCACATGTTCCTCATGGAGCAGCCAGCAAGGAAATAAGATCTTCAACTCATCTTGTCTCAAAACTGTCTCGAAACATAACCCCAGCCAAATGCATGGTCTAGTGACATTAAAATAAAAATAGGAAAGCTTTTTTTGCCCATTTTGCTAATTAATATGTCAGAGCTCATAAAGAAAGACTCATCAGCTTTTCTCCAGCACTGCATCATCTGAAAGAGCTGTGTCAGCAAGAGACCTCAGCAGACAGTCAATACATACTAAAAGCATTCTAAGCAGTAAATCAGAACACAAAAAAAAAGAATTTCAGGAAAAAAACAATTAAAAATAGCCACAAAGAATTGAGTAATTGTTTTCAGTATTTGATACAAATCAGGTTATATTTAAGGTACAACAGTCCTGCCCTTCCTTATTGATGATATCCTCCTAGCTGTCCTGGAATTGCTTCTCTAAAAAGCTAAGAGTTCCTGAGAAACTAAGCTGAAGTTTGCTGATTTTTCACCTCTGTGAATTTTCATGGATCTTCTTTGCTTTATGATAGAGACACCACCTGTTTGCCTCTCATATCTGGAACTATGTTTAGGGAATGTGGACACACCATTGCTGAGCACACAGAAAAGTTTGCAGAGGACAAAGTCCTCCTCAGAGGATTCAGAGAAGATGCCTTGCACACAAATACTTGAACTCTGATCTTTTCTAGAAAGGGCCATCTAGGCTACATCAATCCAGCACTCCAGTGCTTTTGCCAGTGGTACTGCAGCATAGAAAACCAACCGTATCCTGGGATGCATCAAAAGGAGCGTGACCAGCAGGCCTGTCACTCTACTCTGCTCTCATGAGACCTCACCTGGAGTACTATGTGCAGTTCTGGTGTCCTCAACATAAAAAGGACATGGAACTGTTGGAACAAGTCCAGAGGAGGGCCACGAGGATGATCAGGGGACTGGAGCACCTCCCATATGAAGACATGCTGAGAAAGTTGGGACTGTACAGCCTGGAGAAGCTGTGTAGACATCTCATAGCAGCCTTCCAGTATCCGAAGGGGGCTTATGAGGATGCTGGAGAGAGACTCTTCATTACGGATTGTAATGGTAGGACAAGGGGTAATGGGTTAAAACTTAAGACAGGGGAAGTGCATGTTAGATATAAGGAAGAAGCTCTTTACTGTAAGGGTGGTGAGGCACTGGAATGGGTTGCCCAAGGAGGCTGTGAATGCTCCATCCCTGGCAGTGTTCAAGGCCAGGTTGGATGGCATCTTGGGTGACATGGTTTAGTGTGAGGTGTCCCTGCCCATGGCAGGGGGGTTGGAACTTGATGATCTTAAGGTCCTTTCCAACCCTAACTATTCTATGATGCTATGATTGAGGGAAGTATATGCAACACTAAGAACGCTTGTAAGCACTGCTGCAGTGCTCCACCCACCAGGATGAAGGATAGGCCAGCTATGAGAACCAGAAGTCACAGATGCATTTCTGTGAAGGTGAAATACAGGAACAAGTCTCCAGCCATCTTCCCATAGAACACACAAGCACAGGATGTGTCTAGATATGCTTCTAAAATCAAATCGACTTTTCAAGGAAGAAAAAAAATAAACCCTGCTGCAATTGTGGGTGCAACATGTAAAAAGACAAATGAGGCTACAGCTACAGATCCTTCTAATGCCTTGGTCTTCTGCAGAATTGTGATAACGCTTTTTGAAATGAATACACACCACTAACTCCTGCTGCTGCTAACACGTAATATGCGAGGGATACAGCAGCTACACATAAAGCTGAGACTATATGCTTGAAAAGCCACTGCCCCAGAAGGAACAGAAAGGATATTTCCCTAGAGAGAATTACTCAACTGCGTATTTCATAGAACAAGTCATGTTGAAGGAGAGAAGGGATAATTGCATTGATTGTTGGTAGGTGATAATTAATTCTGTAGAGAAATATGTTTAATTTCCTGAAGTCTAGAATAGGATGGAAACTCTCTGTTCTGTAATGAGAAAATAATGGTGTTTTGCTCCCAGCACAAGAAGCTGCAATATCTCCCTTAGTGTGTTCTTGGAAAAGGTTCCTATAGGAAGGCAGCATAATGAATGATATTGAAACATGGGTTCAGTGATGTGACTGCATGCCAGCAAAATGTGTGTATGATATGTAATTCCAAAAACCATACAGTAAAAAGGCACCAGAGGAGAAGAATACCATGTTCTTGAACAAACCTTTAAAATAAATATTTGAATGGAACAATGAGAAAGCTGAAACTGCAGTTTGATTTCTCTTCACGAAGGGTTAGGAAACAGAACACAGAGAGGGGAGAAACATGTTTCAACAGTAACTGTATAGCATTTAAAGAACCAAGAAACATCATTTACAATCCAACCTTCTCAGAAATTAACTAACTCTTCTTACTCTGAAGGGAGGGGGGGGAAATACTCCAACCTGCAGGATCTTTGTATCTATTCCTTAGGTGATCTACTGACCACTGAATTTAATCAATGAAAAGAGACCCTAGGTACATGTAAGAGGTAAGCAAAGGAAACAAGCCAAAGTTTAGTAAGCATGGATCCATGTTTTCACATAAAATTTGTAGATGTCTTCAAATAGATAACTTTTCAAAGCCACAATTTTCAAGATTCTGGAGGAGTGTGCAGAAGAAATATCAAATGAGTGTAAGAGTGATATTATAAAGCTTAATGTACCCATAACAACTGATTGCCAAAGAGTTATGATCTCACCAGGTTTCCCTACAGTATTCTTTGATAGCAGTGAATTCCACTGATCTTTGGAAAAATTAATGATATTTCAACATCTGTAGCAATTTTTCTGCACAGTAAAAAAAACAAGGGCCACCCTGTAGCTTTTTCAAGTTGACAAGATCATCTGATGTTTTTACATTCTCAAAATGAAAGGTTGAATGAATTTTTTCTCCCCAGAAGTGATAATGTTACAAAACATCTGCACTACTCCTGATTCAGAAAGAGAATCCAAGAAGTTCACTGACGTAGGAAAGATGACAGAAAGAAAGAATTTGTTTGTTAAGTTCATGAAAAGGTCTTCAGATAAGTAAAATCCACACCAGAGAACTAAAGAAGGACACCCAGTTGTACAGAGAAGGAATACTATAAACAATCAGGAATCTCATAGCTGACCTTCCTTTACATGAATTCAGCTCTTTAGTTCTATCAAGGGAGTGGAAAAAGACAATGTGCAATCACGTTACAAAAGGGTCTTCAAACATCAGACGAGATTGCTGAATAACTTTTCTAGAAAGTTTAAGGTTTCTTATGTCAGCTTACCCGTGGCTTGTGAAAAATTACAATTTCTTGTGACATTTCCTGGACAGTTTTTTTAATGCAAGAGCTGGAAGTGGAGCCTGGTTTGCAGACCTCATTTAATAAGTAGGTACAGTAATGACAGCAGTATAGACTTTTTTTTACTAGTATGGCCTGAAAAGTTTTAGAAGAAACAAGTTATTTCTACTGCACAAGCTCTATGACTGCAAAAGCTTTGACATTTGTTTTGTAAACTGGAGAATTTTTAATGTTATCTTCAGTAGTCCTGGGAATGGAAGTGGAACTCAGAGCAAGAAGAAAAAGCAAGAAATATTTATATTTTTCAAAATGCATATCACTTGTCTCCACGCTCCGTAACACATACTGTATGTGCACTTATCTAAAAGGATGTCTTCTTCAGTTTACACCACCTGCACTGAAAAATAAAGTTACAGCTCTTCCTGCAAATGACTCAGCTACATGCACTGTTTGGCTGGCAAAGAACAATCCCTAATTCATCACTGTACAACCTGGAGTCAGTGCATAGAAAGTAATGCCTTAATTTGCAACTCTTTCAGTCACCACAGTTTCTGTAAGATGATTTAATTTACTGCTCATACGATTTCCAAGTTGCTGACTTCTCCTCCAAAGAGGAGAACTGCTTACCCGATTTGTGTCCGGCCAACAAACCAACTTTGCTTTCATCTGCCACTGGAGGAATAAAAGAAAAGACACAAAGATCAGAAACTTATTTAAATTCACAAGCCTTTGAAATACTGTCAAATTATTTCAGACACATCACATCCTAAATCTTTAACTTATAATTGTTTGTAAAAAGCCTTCTTTTACCTAATGTACCTGGGGGTGCTTCAAAGTCCAAATATCTGAATCAAAGCCCACTGAAACCAATAATAGGACTATCAGCAGTCGTCGTGGGTTACAGATCAGGACCTCAGCACTTACATACTCAAAACTGAGTTGTCAGAAGAGCAATTGCATTTGTAAATAACTCATCTTGCTGGACAAATCACAGGGCATAGGAGAGTTGTAACATTCTCAGATCAAAGACCTCAACTGTAAAAAGAATCCAGATGTGAAAACCATCTGCAAGGCATCTCACTGGCTCACAGGACCCTCTCCAGACAATGAGGTCCCACAAAACCTAATCTTTTTGAAGGCCTGTGCTTTCTTCTATGTTACAATTCATTTTACCTGTAAATTGTACCTTTGTAGTATTTCACAACATCTTATAAAAGAAGATGTTTACATTAGCAACAGCTTGCAGACAGACGAGTGGAGGAGCAAATTCTGAATGCAACAAAAATTGTAATATTTCTTTAGCAACTATACTTTGGTTTATTATCATATATCTCAAGAAAGTAATTAAAATACTCTCCCAGAGGGCTGAGGCAAGAACCAATCACCATTTCTTAAAAAGAATTCCATGCAAAAAAAAAAGGTGCTAATGTAATGTTAGGGATGATAAAACAAGCACAGGAAATGAATGTTAGGGTTGAAAGCTTATCCTTCAACTCTGCCTGCCCAAGCATTCCCTTGTATCATGCCTTAAAACGTGATCTCTTTATACAATAAAATAAATTGTTAAGTCATACGAGAAATACTATAAATGGGAGCTTAGACAAGCTTTGCATAGTGGTCACCATAAAAAGTTTACACACAGGGTTACCTGCAATGATACAGGAATGTGTTATTTTCCGCCCACTGCAGTAATTATTGACATTTAGGAGCCACTACTAGAAAAACAATCACAGTAGGTATTTTCTTATATTGTCCCCACACTTTTCGGGAAGTTTTTCCCTCCAAAATCAGCATCAGACTGAGGACTAGGATTCACAACTGGAATCATGAATCTACAACTGGCCATGGTATCTCTTCTCTACCTTTGTATCTTATTGTCATCTGATTATTGGTTGAATTGACATAGTGTAGTTTTGTTGTGGGAATTCAATGCTAATCAAGGAAGACTCGTATTGTTTGCAGTATTACACAGAGTTGCCACAAAACAAAGTAACCATGGGGCTAGTCAAAATTAGAACTGCAATTAAAATTCAAGGCGGCTCTGTACTCCTTGTCCTTTAACCTCTCTTCTAGGTTTTTCTAGTCCCTGGAAATATCTATTTGGCTCCTTGATACACAGTTTGATTCTGTAACATAAAAAGACCAGACTTCTGATAGAAGGATAGTTCAAACTCCTTTTCCTCCTCTCTCCTCCCAAATTTACTTCTAAGCAGAACAACCATGGAAAACTTTAGTCCCAAAGGTTAGTGTTTTGACAAGTTATGATTGTGTGAAAACAAGGGATTATAATGGAAGCTGATTTGCAACCTTAATTATAGCAGTCACTAATGGCAACCACTGTAATATATGATAATTACTTAGAGTAGGTTATGTTACAGTACATACAAGCTTTAAAAAACTAGATACCAAGGTTCGCAGCATTTTTTTTAAACTATGCTGATGACTTGGCTTGCCTGAAACTAAGTTTTACATTATTAAAAGGAATAAATCCATTTAACTTAATCATACTTTATACACCAGCTTCACACACAAAAAATTAGATTTTAATACTGGAGGGAAAAAAGCAAGACTAAAATGATTAGAAAATGAAAAATAATCTTACCAGAATACAAGGTTAGCATTATGAGTTTAAGTACACACAGAGAAAAATTGGGAAATGCAAAAAATTAGAGTTTTATATCAAAGTTTGAGCAAAATATGCATGCTCCTTCAAGGGGTAATTTTCATTTCATGGGATATTATGCTTAGGCAGTAACTTCTAGGCTAGCCATCTTTCGTTAGACTGAACAGGAGTGGCACAGACAAGTCCTGTGGATGAAAATCCCATTCCTTCTCTTGTTTCCTCTGGGAACAAGGAGAAGACGACAGTAAAGAAGAGAAAGGCTAACGAGAGATAAATACTTTATATGCTGAAGTTGAAAACTTTGTAGCTAAAAATTTCATTTAGGCAGCACATAGGATGTCCTGTTTCACAAAACAGCATTTGAAAATACTGCTCTGCGTGGTGTTAAAAATTCATACAATCATTCAGCTATGCCAAAAATAGTATTTCTCTGGCTATCTTCCTCAGCTTCTGAAAAAAACATAAGCTAAGTGTAAACTTCTTTTCTAAGACTCTCCTACTGTTCTCTATCTTTGCAGAAAGGCACCTGACAGATTTTAAACTGAAAAAACAAAAGAAATACTGCCTACTCTTAAAACTAAAGTAAAAAAATCCTAATTATTTTTATATTGCAACATCAAAAAGTAATTATATTGCACCTATGAAAACTTGAGCTCATATATGGGATATATCAGGAAAGCATTTATAAGAAACCTTCAATTAACTACTATTTATGCAGACACCAGAAACACAACACATTCTTGAGCCAGAATGCTAAAAAAAGGATATCACCTAATCTGGGGACTACAAACACAAATCTCAAACAAAAATCTGGAAGGATCAATGCAACAGAGTAAATACACTCACACACAAGAAGATACTTCTTAGAGTCATAAACTGAATAAATAATTCACATTTTGATATGTCCCTGGAACTCCTGAGGATGTTACTTCATGAAGCTCTTAATGTCTGTCAGTATAAAACATCCTAGCTCTTTTAAAGAAACATTTGTAATTTAGAAACTGCATTTGCGCCAGAGAAGTCAGGTACATTTTCATTGTCAGGTAGCAAAGTAATTGCTGAAATACAAGTAATAGAAGTTCAACAGCTGTTTAATAAAAGTACATACATTTGGGGGACTAGCAAGACCACAGATTAGGAAATATGGAATGTTACTATAACAAACAAATCTCTCCACCTGATAGCAACCAACTGGTAGTAATTTTTTTCCCCTAAACTATGCCAACAACCACAACAAATGGTAAAAAACCTCTACCCTTTATGTCATGAATAATCAGACGTATTAGAATTCCCTACTGTAATATACTGGAGTGCTGTTTTGCTTTAAGAAAACAATAGAAGCACCCTGCAATGTATCCATGTGCTTCCACATAATCTTTTGATTGCCATTTCTGTACCCTACTCAAGATAACCAAGGTAGCCATTTTATTTGAATTGCATGATTTTCAATGGTTTAGTATACAACAAGCCTTCTGTACTGCCCTGAAGTTTAAAGGTCATACTACTTCCTAACTATGATTTACAAAAGCACAAATCTATACTGCGGGCAATTATGCCCAGTTCAATCACTGTACCATTATATTATTTTTCCCCAAATAAGGAGTTACCACTATTTACAAGATGCAGGGTACTACTATTCAACATAGCACCTCTTTTATGAAGGACCAGTTTTGCACATGGACTAACAACTACTTAAAATCTTCTAAATGTATGAAAGTTACTTATATTTCTACTGGACAAACTGACACGTACCTTTGAAGACCAGCTGCAGTTCTGCACTCAGGAAAGAAGTAAAAAGGATTAAAATTACAATTAATGAGAAATAATAAAAAGAAACACTGAAACATCAAAGAATTTCCTAGAAAACAAATTTCCTGATACCTTTTTATTAGTCTATAAGAAGCCCAATATAATTTTTTTTTATTATACACTAATCAATTAACAAGGGCTGTATTTCCAAACCACATATATAAATGATGCTTCTGTGCTTTTAAGAATGCATCAGTCTCTATGGTATATACATATGAAAATAAAGTAAAGCTACAAATTGATCACTGTTTTTTTCTGATTAACTGTGTCCTTACTCAGCCCTTTCATTATAATGAAGGCACAGCATCATTAATTAATTTTAGTCAATGACAGTGCCAATGACATAATTCTCCTGCTATTTTTGTTTTCTTGGTGAAGCATTTCCTCATCTACGAGCTGCATAAATCACTTGGAGAAATTGTGCCAAATGTTGGCTCACAACTATCACTTTGAAAATGCTGCCTGCCATTCTAGGTTTGCCCTGTAGTACTGCATACAAACAGTACAGGCTTTCACGCTATAATTTACATAAGCAATAAAATGTATTAGGAAGGTAAACTTGTGCTGAGTTTAAAGTATTTGCTTTAATAATTCCCCTTCTTCTCCTCTATAGCAACAGTGAAACTTCACGTAAGGGCCCATCTCTCTTTTTCTGCAGTCACCTGGTTATCCATCAGCTACTCAGTCTGGAAGGACTAAGTCCTTGATAGATTCCTCTGCACCTTAATATTGAAAAGCAGTGAGACTAGCAAAAAGCTTGTACAAGGACCAAGGATAATTTATATTTTTGTGGTAAAAAAGATAAGCCTTTTCCAAAATGAAATGTACCACAACATATGGGATACCCTGCTCAGCTCCAAAGAAAAGAATAAATCACATCCAAACTAAAGATTATGGATTCATTTTTCACCTGTACAAGGTTTTCTCTAATTAGATTTTTCACAGGAATTTTGTTAGAATTGATTTAGTACTTGAATTCAATTGTATTCAGAGAAAATGCCCGAGGGATACATCTTATGTGTCAGCACATGAGAATGTAAATGCCTAAGCCTGCATTCACTATTACTACTACGTGTTGTTGAAGAACCAGTAGTACAGTTCACGCTGTCCACTGGAAAGGTTTTCTCCCTGCAGAAAATAACATTGTTCTACAATTTCCCAGCCAGTGCGGTATAAATTTCTTCACTTTCTTTTAGTGGCACAGCTACTCATTCTTGAAGGTTACATTGCTAATTGAGGCCATCACAGCTTCTTTTACACTTCTGTTGTCTTCTCTAATCCTCTTTCACCTCTGTTCCAGAGAAACCGTACCAGGCTAAAAGTGATCCAACTCCCCCGTTACACATCTCCTGTATGTCATTAACACTTCTCCCACCTCCTAGGGTTAAACCATAAATTTCTAATCTAATCTGTCATTCACTGGCTAAAATACTGATAGGGAACAGGTTTAAGACACAGTGTAGGTAACATTTATAAATTTGTTTTTAAAAGTTACTTCATTATTATCTGTACTTTTTTATAGTAGCTATATATTAACTTAATTGCCATTTCTCCCCACCACTTCATTAATCTAAACGCAGATTAACTCACTTAAAACTTACACTAAAGCAACATAAGAAACTATCGCCCTCAACCATGTGTTACCATTTTCTCAGCTCTATGACCATCACTGCTCACATGATGCTTCTGTCTGCTCCACAGCAAGCTTCCTTTTCTACAAAACCAGTTCAGAAAGTTAATATTCCTTTCTGCCCTTCTGTCTTTATGCCACAGTTCACCTTCCCTTCAATTGCATCAATGGAGATTTTGTATAAAACTGAGTAACGGAACTGTCCTTGTTAAAAGTCTTCCTTTTTCACACAGAATAAACCTGATTTTAGTCTCATTTCAGTTCAATTCACAGCATCTCTATTACTTCATAAATTATTTTGTTTCATTCTCTACTTATGGATCTTACAAACAAGAATTTGAAAGTCACTTAAACTAAGAAAACTATGTTGTGTTCATTTCTTAAAATTTATTCTGCAGGGTGGCCTCAGAAACCATCCATCTAATGTGACAGTACTAGAAAGCTGCTCTCTCTTGGCCCTTGATCCCAAAACCAATCACAGCTACAAGCAATAGAGATTTTGCTAAAGCCACGATGGTTTTGGTTTTGGAAAGTCTCTCTCTTCAAGAGATGATTTGTTAAATTACTGTTTGTAAGCCAGTAAAATTGAAGTCTCTTAGAACTCAAAGCCATCTTCTCCACTTCCTCATTAATGTTCTAATGAGCTTAACTGGCTCCTAAATGCAGTTCTGAAGTTGATTTCAACCCAAAGCAACCTGATAAATATTCCATGCATACAACATGTTTAACAAAATAATGATTTTAAAATACCAAACCACTTTTTGTTCCACTAATACCATAATTCTCACTAGAGACTCTCCAAAATGTATTCTTTTTAATTGTATCTGAATCAAAACACTGATTAAAGACTACTCTCCGTCAGTTCTGCCCAGTCCTCATTTGGTTATGTTTTGAGATATTTATTTCAATATCCAAAATAACACTCAGAATAAGAATAATCTGGTTCAGCACAAACCATAAAGTAGTTAACAGCATCTTGACTGCACTTTCTACATACTTCTGGATGTGAAACCCTGGTTTCTCTTTGTCTTAAGAGGTTCTAAAAGTATAAACTGTAATCAAACGCATCTCTTCACTAACAAATAAATTAGTTAAATATTGGCTTCCCTGCAGAATACTCCATACCTTACATCTTGCATATTCACTTTCTCATTATTCCTAAATACATAAATAAGTTGGCCAGTATCTTTAATAAGTAAGCCCTAACGTTAAGGGACTCTGCATCTAGTGATGTTTTACCAAATAATATTATATTCATATCCAAAATCAAGTAAAGGGTATTTCAATTCCTTCAGGCTGTAGAGCCTAACCAGTTAAGATCTATGGTTTTTGCTATTTATCAGGAAAGGAATGGGAAATGAGCAATACTTTGGGATAGAGGTCATGGGTTATTACACCAACATCCTCAAATATAAATCTACACAGTACTTTGCCTGAATTGATACACAACAAAATTACTATATACTCATTTGATTCAATTTCACATTGCTTCAGGTTAAAACAAGCCACACTTTCATGTGTTTGCATACAATTCCCATGGCTGTGGCTTTTACAGTACATTAATGCATAGCCTAAATCACTCCTGTGCATAAAGATTCATGGAAAATAGGGGCATTGGAGATAAATAATAAAACACCGTCTTTTTCTTAATAGCACACCGATTCTCACCTTTCAATACAACATTTAAAAAAATCCCATATTGCCGTTCACTCTCCACAAAAATTACCTTTTTAATAGTAAAAAAAAAAGAACAAACTACTGAAAATGGATTCTGATGAAATATACAGAAATTCTTCTCTAGACAACTGTGGTACTGTATGGGGAAATGTGTCTTTATAGAGGGTTGTTACATGGAAAATCATCCTTCCAATGACTTGTACAGAAGTCACTGATTTCTTCTTCATTTTTAATGCATCATTAAGTTTCAAAAAAAGTGCACCACTTCATTGGGAAGGGAGAACATGACATAATTGTGGCATTTCTGACTTTTTCTTATTTTTAACACTATATTATAAGCACAAGTCCAAACTTGGCATGCAATCTCAACTTGGTCAGTACAGCCATGCACTCTAAGCCAGTATTTGTTTGGCCCTGGACAAATTCTTGAAATCACAGTACAAGGAGAATCTTTGCTAACACATTCAAACACCACCAATCCTTAACAAAAATCATATGTAACTGAGTGGATGTTTCAGATGCCAGCATCAGCAGAAGGAAAGGGGTAGCTGTGCTCTTTTGTCACCATCAGTTCGAAATAAAAATAGGCAAGACAAAGAAAAATATACTGTAAGACACAGAATATGAACTCTATCAGTGATCCTGAAAGTGCTGTCATTATCTCAACACAGCAGCAGGAAAGAACATGACTTATAGCTGATATGGAGCTAATCTGTACCCTATTACTCTGAATGAAGCTGCAAATTTTGAGAAGCCTTTGAGACTATGGAAATTATGGATGCTAAAGCAGGGACTGGTCACACTACCCCATATGCTTTGCAGAAGGACATCATCACTATCACTGTACTTGCCTTTTTGATGTTTGGGGTGCCTACAACTGTAACTCAGTATTCATACATGCCACAGATTTTTATTTATTTATTTTTAAGTAGATTCAAGCAAAAACTACCTCATCTGCAAATAACTTGAGTTCTTCAAATACACCACCTCTAGACAATGGTACTTCCAGATTCATGCTGTTTGTGAATTTAGCAGTTAAAACTTGTGTCAGTTCATAGCAGGTGCATGGCAGCATAGAGCCCTGCCTAAACAACAAGTTGGCAGTGGTTCATGCCCATCGTTCCTGTCCAGCTGTCCAAACAACAACCCAAAAATGCAGTAAGAGTTAATAAACTAAATCATATCTGCCCTACCGGCAAGTAACCTACAGCTTTTGCTGCATGTGCCAAGTTCCTTTCATTGCAAGATTTGCTCTGGAGACCGACAATGACAAACTGATGGAACATGTAAGCAGTACTGAATACTTTTTGATCACCCATCCTTATTTCCTGATATTATTCACTGAGGATATTAATTTAGAATAATTATTTTGTACATAAATATGTCTGGAAAACAGATTAGGCACTCAGGTTTCTGGGCCTAAATTATATAAAATCTGAAAAGATAAACATCAGTGTTAAATAGGTTTCCATTGTGAACCTATGTAATTACAGACTAGTCTTTACTTAAGAATTTTGCTTCTTCTGTCTACATTAACCTTCATCAAAGCCAGAAAGACCCTTACTATGCACTTTCATTAGCTCTCCAATTTAATGAATTTGCTATTTACTCATAAGGTTCACAATTTGTAGAAAAGTTTTGATTCTGGGGTCTCTAAGTGCTTAAAATTTTCTGTTACTGACCTTTGATGATATTTCTGATGGTGATACCATTATGTAATCCATGCCTTTCAAATCTTATAATTAGGCAACAGATGCATGATATACATTTTAAGGTGAAGTAAAATGTTTTGTAAAGTGAATAGCAGTACAGATTTCACACTGATGTCCTGTATCACACCTGATTCAGAGACAATTTGGTTTAAAAGGAAAGAAACTGCACCTAAATCACATTTGTATGGCCTCAGAGCTCTCCTCCTGAACCCCAATTCCTTGATTTTTCTGTTCATGATGTTGAACTTATTTTGGAAGGCATTGGCAGAACTTGAGTACAAAGGAAAAGTAGCAAGTGGACAGCATCCCATGAGGCTTACAAAAAGAGAGCCTAGCAGTTACACAAGCATTTTTAGATGTCATTCACCTCCTCTTTGTTACCAAATCTGCTTCATATATCCTCTGTGACAAGCTCAGCTCTGGGTCTCGAAGATCAAAACAGCAGCACTTTTCTTATTTTGGTAGCAAACAATGCACTGAAACCAGTAATGGATGCACAGCCCCATGCTGGGATGTGAAGTTACTGTGGGTCCTGACTGCAGTTAAGTAATAAGCAAAATATAAAAACAAACTAAGAAGTAACTTTCCTTCCCCATTGGAATGTGCATTACATTAATGCTCTATTTGGAAGCACAGTTTTAAATACCAAGTTACTGGGATTTTTATTTGTATTAGAAGCATTTTATACTGCAGGTACTTCACATAAGATTTTCATGTTCCGTTTCCTTTTACTCTTCCAGCCAGAAGCTTCTGCTTAGAATTTCTCAAAAGGTGGGAAGTTGAACATGGTACTTCACTGCTTGCTAGAAAATGACAGCAAAAGGTCAGAGCTTTCATCTTCCTCAGTTTCTTTATTTGTCAAGCTACATGCAAGCAATTTTACTTCATCTCCTGTTATTTCTGTAACACAGGATGATTGTGGTTTGCTCACAGTCCCTCCAGTTCTTTACATGACTATCTCAGGTAATAGATTTACTTCCACATCTCTACATACAACAAGGATAAAACATCAATGTTTCCAATCAGACTGATTGTTCTCCCTTTTGTTTTTTATTTTCATAGCAGAAGGGGCATTTTCAACAGCTACCTTCTATAAGCAAGATATTTTGAAAGCTCTTAAAAACATTTTTGTACCTAATTCTTACTTTATTTTTTCTGCACCTTATTACATTTCAGTTTTTAACCGTTATGATTTAGTGACTCATATACATTCTCAAAGCATTGATTCAGAGTGTCAAGAGCAGATTGCTTATACAAACTTGAATCTCAAAAAATAAATAAATACAGACCAGGACAAAAGGACGTACAAATTACCTGGTAGTCATGGATATGCTCTCAAGCACACTTCCACTGATTAATTTTACACTGGTGCTTGTGAGCATTCTTTCTACTGACTTCTTTAAGAGCTGTAGATAAATCTTTCTAAAAGAAGACTCAGTAAAGCTGGACATTATTTTTTCCAGTAGACTACATACAATACACGTTTTGACTCAAGTCTGTAAACCTCATTCCTTGTTGAGGAGCATTTCCATTCTTAAAAAAAATATGCTACTCTCTGCCAAAATAGTGGAACAGAACTGCAAAATGATGAGTATCTGCTCTGGTCATGCAGCAGCTTTAAAATTCTGCCTTAAGAACTACTCTAAATGAATTCTTACCCATTCTTACCCTGCATTAAGAACTCTTTGACTTTTCTTACATTCCATTCCATTACACACATATTATGTTACGTTAGAACATTACATTAAGATGACAATAGAAATCAACAGTACAAAATCTAAGACCAATCTACAGCATTTCAGGGAAGGAGAGAAAATCAGCACCACCAAAAACCTACCTTGAAACTATACATGAAATTAATTTTCTATTTCTGGTGTACAAAATTTGATCCAACAAAACACACAAATCTATGATTAACGACATCCTAATGGGAAGTGTCAAAGTTATTCCATTGAATTTGAAAAAAACAGATAAAGAGTGCCAAAACGAAAGAGCAAAATAAAGTAAAAAAAAAAAAAGATTATTTGTTTTTTTTTTGAGGCTTAAGAACTTTGTGATATTTTCCTTGAATTCTTATCAAAACATGACTGTTTTCAACTGCAATAACTTCAATCTTCAACCTGCAAATACCTTCCCAATATTGAAAGAACCCCTTACTTTCTGCTTCACCCACCCTGCAAGTTTTTCTGCACAACACTGACCACTCTTCAAGCATTTACAAAGATCTACTGCAACACTCTGATTGCCTGTTTTTGTCATTGTGAATGAATACACAATTTATCTTACAAAAGTTACAGCCTTTGTCCAGGGTAGTTCTGCAATCATTTATATGCTATGTGGAAATGGCTTTCGTTATTGCTGTTTTGCTACATTTTTTAGACATATAAAACTTGTACAGCAATTCTTTCTGCTCATTGTTACAAGCCTGTTTTTCAGCTTAGATTTCAATACAAATGATAGAATGGCCTCTGAGAAGGAAAACACCAAACCCTTTCTTCAGCTTCAATAAAAAGGGTACTTGCAATTAGATGTTATAGGAGGCTGACCATTGGCTTCATCACTGTAGCTCCTCTGCAGAACTTACTCCCTGATGTTTTTGTTTAAGAAACAAAAGGATGAAATAGAGATGGTACAGATGGGCTAAGACTAAAAAGCTGATCTGTATGTCACCCCACCCCTTCTTACCAAGATCCATGCTTTTTGAGGCTTTCAGATTAATTGATTCGGACTGCTTGGCTGGTGTCAAGGATCTGAAGTTGATGTGCTGATCTGTTAAATGCACTGCTGAATTTATGATAGGGCTGCAGGAAAAAAATGAAAAAAGGACATGGAAGATATTTAGGCACCAGTTCAAAACACAAGTGAACTAATTAAAGCACACAGAGATATGCATGTGTTTATTCCTCCAGTTGCTTACAGCCATACATTTTGATATCAGTTATTGATCCTCAACTTTCTTTTCTGAGACTTAACACTTCCAGTCCCTAGCTTTTTATCACAGATGCAAATATAAATATAAATGCTTAATCGGTTTTTAACAATTCACATTTTGTCTAGCAGAAGAAGAGGAACATACCACTGCCTGCCCATCTGTCACTTTTTATTTGGTTTTGTGTGTTGTTCCCCCTCCCTCCCCCCCCGTTAATCTATTTAACCACTGCATTTCCAAATAACATGCTATATAAAGTTGGAAAAATACTGCCAATGTAGCTGTCTCAAATCTACTTCCTCTGCTAATATAAAGTATTTGACAGCTTTGTACCACTTCTGCAGAGTGCAGAGGCTGGATATCTCAAGGAAGGTGCCACAAAACTCTGAAGAATTCCAAGGAATAGTGTGCGTTTGGTTTTTTTTTTTTTGTTTTCCAACCTAAATCATTCCACGATTCTCTGATTGAATTTTCAGCATCAGAATATGACAGGTTGAAATTATACTTTGCTTTGTACCCTGTGCTGGTTGACACTAAGTTTATGTCATCATGACAAAGTATATGTCATCATCTGCTCTCATGAGACCCCATTTGGAGTACTGCATATAGTTCTGGTGTCCCCAGTGTAAAATGGACATGGAGCTGTAGGAGCAAGTCCAGAGGAGGGCCATGAGGATGATCAGAGGCCTGGAGCACCTCCTGTATGAAGATAGGCTGAGAAAGTTGGGGCTGTTCAGCCTGGAGAAGAGAAGGCTGAGTGGAGACCTCATAGCAGCCTTGCAGTATCTGAAAGGCGGCTTCCAGGGACTGTAACAATAGGACAAGAGGCAATGGGTTTAAACGTAAACACAGTAGATTTAGATTAGACAGTAGGAAGAAGTTCTTTACTGTGAGGGTGCTGAGGGACTGGAACAGGCTGTCCAAAGAAGTGATAAATGCTCTACCCCTGGCAGTGTTCAAGGCCAGGTTGGACAGAGCCTGGAGCAACCTGGTCTAATGTGAGGTGTCCCTGCCCATAGCAGGAGGTTGGAACTGGACAATCTTAAGGTCCTTTCTAATCCAAACCATCCTGTGACTCTATGAACTTAAACATGTTTACACTTTTATTCTGCACTTCAAACTTCTGCATTTGCTAAAGAAATTAAAACTTGTAGCTGCTATAAAGCACACCAGCCTTTACAACAGATATTCTTAAAACATCTGAAAAATCTACCCAATGCATTTCCAACTGGTAAAGTGTCCAGTAATCTTTCCTCTACACATTTAAATGTTCAAAATTCCTAAAGCTTCATTTTGTAACCTCAATAATGTCTTTGGCCCGCAATCTGCGTAAAGAAGCTTCAGTTTGGCTAGGACTTTTAAAGAGACTTCAGTAACTTCATCTACACATGGCACCCACCAGTGTGATCCATATATTGTGGACAGCAGGCATACTGCAGCTTATGGACAACTGAAATGAACAATGCACTAAATGCTAAAGTAACATTCCCACCTTATATTAAAGGATCGTTCAGGTGACTGAAAGCAGTAGCACAAATTTTAGAAAACAGAAAGTGATTTTAAAATTAATTAGAACTACTATCACAACCACTAATGACAGGTTAGCACTGTAAATATTAAGTACAGTTGAAGTCCAACCTATGATTATAATCCTCATTCAGCAGATCCTCACTGGGATGCGGTGGGAGAGGTGGGGGAGTTTCGTTTTCACCACTGCCACGATCAGACACAGGCAACTCTGAAATAAAATATAAAAAGGGGTTAAATAAACTGCAGAAACAAGTACATTTCACTGATCAATGACTGGACTAGAAGGCCTCAAGCAATGCTGAAGTGAGTCACAAATTATTCAAATCCCTAAACTAACTAAACTAGAATTAAAATCACACGAAGCAGAAAATATATCCCTTGGGATTTCCTGAAGAGCTGATTTTCTGATTTGCATATGCATAATTAAAGGTAAATATAGGGAAACTTATAGTGAAGTTGAGTACAAGGCACAAATTGCTTTACTCCATTTGAGTGGATTTTCACTTATACATAGCTGCATCCTAACTTATTGGAGGCTCATGTCTCCATTCACTCTGATGGGGAGCATTTACTGCTTTTCATGTACAGAAGAGAACCACATTCTCAGCGAAGAGTTCAAAAGAAAATAAAAATTCTGTTACCCCATGGCAGGAGAATATAGAGGCATTTCTGAATTACAGTCTTAATTTTCCTACCATTACACTAATTCCTTCTTTACTTTTACAAAAGGCATTCAGCTCACCCCGGAACATTACTTTGGACCAAGACAGACATGAACTACCCAGTTAAACTGTTCAGTGGTTTGCTAAGCAACATTTACGGACATGCAGTATTTAATAGAACTGTGCCTGCTGTAGATCAGGTTGTTATTGTCCTGTAAATTCATCTCAATCTGATCTTACAAGAAGTTCCCACATTTTGAAATGTGGTGTATGTCTTCACCTCCCTGATACTTAATAAGGAACACAGACATTTAGCAGTTCTTGGGTTTGAATGGCAGGTAAGCAATGTAGCAACAGTGATGTACCACACTTTCATGTGGCCTGCTCCCTTGCATTGAATGCTGCTAGTCTTTTTTTACACAATCCTGCGTGAAAGTACTAATCTAACTTGAGACAACAAGGGTATTACAAGGAGGGAATAAAGGCAGACAGCAATAGATTAAATTTATCAGGTAAGAGCACTGAGGTAGCTCCCAAAAAGCAAACAAAATACCCCAAAGAAAGCCACACTATCAGCTCACAAATCCTATAACACCCCTATTGGCTGAATAACCTCCTAAAGATTAAAGAATCATAGAATGGTTTGGGTTAAAGGTAAGAAGCAGTCTAGACCCTGTATCTCAGGAAAAGTGAGAACATCAAAAGAAGAAAGTGAAGGTAAGTAGATGAGGAGAAAGGTTCTAATAAGACCTTAAAAACGTATTAACTGCCAGTCTGATGCAGAAAACAGGAATCGTACCTGATGTATATGCATGCTGGCTTTGTACATTATGATCACATTCTTTCAGGTTGCAATTTCAGGACAACAAATGGAGGAGTAAATGGGAAGTTTTCATAGCAAATAGATTTCACTGCAATTAACTGATTAGAAAGATGAATCAGAAGATGAAAAGACTTACTCATGTAAAAATACTCAGAACTACCACAACCAAGCAGACTACGAAGCTCTGCAAAAAGGTTGCAGGACATTAAGGAGGAAATGCAGGTAAATGTCCCAATCAGTGACTGCAAGGTGATGCACATGGGAGTAGGGGAAAACTCTTGACACATACACAAAAGCTATTACTTTAGTGATTTCCACTCTGGAGCAATACATTAGAAGTGCATGGGATCATTCTTTGAGTATATACTTAGTGAAGTCAAAAGGAAACGGGCATTTATAGAAGAATCCAAACGCTCCGCGCAGAGCTCAGAATTAAAGGTGTGCCTTGTTTTTAAGCAGCATCCAAGGTTTCAATCTCCCGATCTGAAAAATTATGTAATATAATTCAGAAATGCATTGAAAAGATGTCAAGGGCAGTTGGACACATGCAGAAACAAGGAACATGGACTAGGATTCTTTGAATTAGAGTAAGAAGAAATAGAAGGGGATACAAGAAGAGTCTATGAAATTGTAAAACCTATGCAAAAAGTGAAAAGCATGCTCTCACTAACAGTGTAACATGGTAACACAGTAACTAGAAGGCACCCAGTGAAAATACCAAGTAGAAAGGGCAAACACAAAGTAGTATTTTTAAGTATGTAATTAAATCATGCAACAGATTGCCCTAAGCGTGTTTTGGAAACCAAATATTTAAAAAATATTAAGAAACTGAATGAAATTTGGAGAGCTACTAATGGCACAATGGTCCAGACAGAACCTCTGATTTAGGAAGTCCCTAAACCACTGACTACACAGAGTAGGAAACATGACTGGTGGAAGGAGAAGAGGAAATAAAAAAACCCCACACATCACACTGCACCATACACCTGTGCATTACCTTCTTTGAGCAGCCTTCAATAGCCATAGCAAGAGATTGAGCGTATCGCATAGTTGCACACACTTGGATTCACAGCAACTGATACATCATTTCATAAAGGCTGTTTGGTGATGGGTTACCACCGGCATTTTTGTTGCAGAAGACAAATGTTACACACAGAAGAAAGTTGGACTTCCTGAGTGAAATGAACGTGATCACAAGGACTACAGCTTCCAGCAGAATGGGAACAGGAGCAGAAGAGTGAATTTAACCTAAGAGGCAGTCACTGGCTCCATGTTCAAGGCCTTAGGAAATTATCGTAACAGATCCAGAGAGATCAGAGAAACAGCTAAGCTAATAAACAAAATGTACTGAATTTTCAGATTAAACAGTTTTTGACAGTAACTAACTGAATCTCTGTATAAGATAATGTAATGTTTACAAGCAAAATTTAAACATTAATTTAAAATTTCACTTCTTAATTTTCTATCTGGGCATTACCACACATATGAAAACAAAGATGCCTGCACAACTATGAAGACTTGGTAATCTATGGTAATAGAGGAAATTTATGATTATTCTACTACTTAACCAGAGACATGACAGCATTTCCCCTATAACCATTTATAATGTAGGGTTATAAGAGATATGTAAGAACTTCTAATGAAACACATTCCAGTAATCTTTCAACACCAGAAACGTAAAGCTGCTGGCACTGGTATCAATTCTCAAAGAGGTTGTTCTAAAAAACACTGAATCTGTGCAACAGCTTGGCAGCAAAAGAAGTGAGGACCTGAAGGCAGCAAGTATTATTCATGCAAAAATAGAACAAACACTGGCATTTCAATATTGGATCAGTATCCCCTCCCCCTTTATTTAAATATCCACAGGCAAGACAAAATGTAATGCTTTGGCTATAAGCATCTTTCCCCAGACATTTGTTCTTGCTCATGTATAATAAAAAAGACTCTTAAACCAGACAGCAATATCAGCAGGCCAAGCTTCAGTGTGTTTTTGCTGAGCTTTTTATAAGGTTTTATTTGTAGGAGCAGTAAATGATACTGGAAACAACTTACTAGAAAACATTAATTGAGAAAGTGACATTTTATAAACATAATACAGCTCCTGTCATTAAATTCTTACATTAGATCCTGTATTATATCAAAAAACTCTTCTATCTTTGTTATTTGTAAAAATATACCAACCACACTTCTACATACAAGATCTGGATAATACATCATAAGAATGTACAAGGGACTGTTCCTGCCTGTCATAAAAAGGCTCACTACAACTGTGACTCACATCCTTAAATAGGGACATAACCCAAAGTTCATAACTGAGTTGAATGAGGGTAGTGCACAGGTGTAGTGTTTTGTCTCTTTACAGGTGCCTTGAAAACCTCAGGATAATAAGAAACAATGCAAAAACAATATTTGAACCAGCAACTGGAAACAAGCGACACGTTCATATGGAAAGCAGAATGAGTATTAGCTCAATCCTCCCGGACAATAGCCCTCAGCAGCACTCCAGAGCATCCTTTCCACATCCAAGACACATTCTCTTCCAAGGCCATCACAGTTTTTTGAGATAATGCCATCTCACCATCCTTTTTTAATAAAAAATATGTCCACTGAAAACGATTTTACAAATGAGCTGTAAAGCAGTCATCCTGATTTCTGGACTGCAGTTGGAGAATAGTTATCTGAATGTACAGCTCTTCCATGTATTTTGTTTTCAATTTTATTTGACAAGTTACCTCTTACCATTCACCTATATCAATGGCTCCAGAGCAGTTGCATATATGTTTTTTAAGGAAGCATTTAAAGGTGTTTGCTGCTTTTTGATCCTTAGGCAATGACTAACTACAAGGCAGGCTAGCTCTGAGGATGACCCTTTTCTCCTCTAACCACAGAATCAGTATAAATTCAATATAAAAGAAATATAAAATAGATTTAAACAGAATGATCTGATCTTTGGATATTTACAATGCTTGAGCCTATATCTAATTCTTTGCCTGGAGTCACACTGTCAAAAATACCAAAGTCAACACAATTATTTACCACTAAATTACACAGGAGTTTATCATGAGCTTTACAGATGCAGGCTCTTCTGTTTCGGTTAAAACAGTCATCACAGCAGTCTATGAAATTACTTTTTGCAGGCCACCCAGATACCACAGTTGTCTTGAGAAGTGGGAAAAATCATGTATAATTCAACTACATCAAAGAGAATATTTTTTTCTTACTGGAAGGTATTTAAGTATGTGCTTGGCTTGAAGGATAACGGCACACTTAAAAGGAAAGGGGTCAAGACCATCTCAAATACTTGACTTTTCAGATAACTAGTACCTTGCTGAGTCAGGTGCAAATTGGACAGATGGTACAGCACACCATCAGAAACGCAAGATGACAGGAAAATAAGTGGTATTAAAAGCTCTTATTTATATGTTTGCATTTGCTCATGCATGCAGGTTTTCTTTGTACAATGTACACATCTACCTAATTTTTCTTAATGAGTTCATTAATATAATTCCAATTTGTAAATTAAGGAAATGTTTTTAACCTTTGAACAAATTTTACCTTAAGTCTAAAATAAGCAAGTGTACTTTATGATCATCACGCCTTTGTATAAATTCATTTAGCTTATAATAACCTGGGACATAATCTAAGAATTCAATGTGAAAACCACTGCACTCATTAAAGATATATAGAAAATAAACATTTTGACAACATATATTTTGCACTCATCATTTGTTTTTTATCCAACCTTACGTGTTGGGGCAACGAGCTAGAAACTGTTACTTAAACTGGAATTTGTGCCAGGAATCTAATTCACAACTTCTGAGTCAGCTCTCCCACCCTCACTGGATCTTCAAGCCTCAAAGTAACATAGCCTGCACTTACACTAATTAACTGCTTTTGCAGAGGCTGTGGATTTCAAAAACCAAAACCACAAAGCACTTTCTTTTAGCACAGAGAAGGGTATATAGACACTACCTTTTATTCTTTCCTGAGGACTGCACGTTACAAATGGCTGAAGAATAGTATCATTGCGTCGGGAAGCAGCCGTGAAGTTATGACTCCCATCAAAGGCTGATTTTTGAAAGACTCCCTGGTCTGAGCGTTCCTAAGGGAAAAACAGAACCACACATTATAACAAAAATACCTAAATGTTCAACAATGCAGAAGATCAGCCATCACTACAGACAGTGCAGAAACACACTGTAATGTAATATGTTCACTGTACATTGCTTCCTTTCAAATGAGAACTTGAAAGATATCTTCAAAATTACTGTTTTGCTGACCATGAAATCAGACAATATCTAAGCTATAACAATCATTAAGGATGATGCACAAAAATGAAGACTGGTTTGGTTTTTTTTATGACCCACAACTGGCTTCATTCAAATTCTCCATCTGGGAGGGCAGCTTGTGACATTGTCAACACAAGAACACGGGCAATGCCAATGGTATTTTTCTGCCAGCCAGCTGGTTCCCTTCTCTCAGAGACTGAGTGCATATGTTCTGATGATCACACACTAGAGCAGTTTTGCAAGTAAAGTTACACCAAACTCCCAAACGCAGGTCTTCTGGCTAGCAGCTAAACAAACTCCTGTCACACCTCTAGTCAGCTTTTCTTTTGAGATATTTCCCACCCCCCATACATGCCATATCGCCTAATTTATTCTCCTGAGCAGTTGCTCAAAAGAAAAAAAAGGGGGGGGGGGAAGGGGGGAGAATAAATCACAGATTCTGAAACTGGGACAGACCCAGAAGGATGTTTCTGTACTTGTTATTCGGGTAAAACAGAAAACCCACAGAGGGGACTACTGTGGATAGCTTTCAAAATAACCTTTATAGTTTCTGTGATTTTATATCTGCTTTTTAAAGGGGCTTCCAACTGGCTTCTATTTTTAAACTGCATGTTCATTACACCAGAAAATGTTATGCTAAATATACCATTCCTTAAATCTCATATAGTCACATCTCCAGAAGAAATGCATGTATCTAACCCTTACAATTTCCTCGTAAAATAATACACAGGATTTAATCCATTGGCAAGTGATGGCCTGCAAACCAATGCATAAGGACAGTGTGTTACATCACTCTGCAACCTGCCTTTCAAGCTGAATAATAGTAATAATAACAACAACAATAATAATGAGCTTTAATAATAATTAAAATTAATAATAAAATGGCAAAAAATGCAACTCAGAACACAAATCAATGCTGGAATGCTCCTGTTGACAATTCGGTTACAAATGTAGTCCTAGTGGACAGAGCACATGCAACATGTTCTCCTCCTTTTCAGTGCAGCATGAGGCATTTGAAGTAACCATTTTGAACCTCTGTACAGAAACACACACACCACACAGCCACTGACAATCATGTTTTTTCTCACTACTGGAAATTCTTTAGTTTGCATAAGATACTGGTAGCTAAATTAAGCCTTGCAATATCCCAACCACTACTACACTGGAGACTTGTACCTAGTGGGATAGAGAGCCTTAAATTAACATCAACAACAAATCTCCTTTTCCAGCTCTTTGATAAATGACACAATCAATATCCTAACAACTGATCAGTAACCAGCCTAATTAGAGTGTTCAGCTTATAAAGCATAGCTGTCATGGAAGACCTCCATTAGTGTCCTGACCAATAAAAACAATAATGCATTTCTAAACATATTCTCCTTCTACCAAGCTGAGATGCAGTACTCAGGAAGCTGTTCTGGGGAAAGGGAAGAATGGGCAACAACCCATTTCTGCTACGGTCTCCAGGCTCAAATGGAATTACAATTGAACCTAAAGACTACCCTATAAAAATTAAATGAATTCTATTAAATAAAGACTTCATTATGCATTCTTTATAGGGCATAAGTCAAGATTATTTACCACTTTCATATATCTGGATAGTACGCAAAACTATATACTTGACTATAAAAAGCAGTCTCATACCTTTATAAGGTCAATCTGATGTTTGAGTGCAAGTTTTTCCCTTTTAAAGTTTGGCTTTTGTTAAATGAAGAAAACTTGCAGGAGTGAGCTTTATTTGAAGGTGAGCTATCTTTCTTATATCACATGAGTGCACAAGAAATATAACATATACTTCATAATTTTTCTTACAGCATAATGCTATGTCTCATGGAAAAGGAAAGCAAAAATCCTCTAACACATTCCAAAATTCTTAATGAGTATTTCTCATATTTCCCTGGCACAACTGACATCAGTGAAGCTTTTGCAGAGTGTCCTCCCAAAGTCTGGCAAGTAATATACTTCTAGATCTATTTCTCAGTCAATCAATGATGGTAGTAGATCAAATAGGAAATTGCCAAGAAAATGTTAGAAGTTAATGATACAAAAATAGACCTGCATTCTTTTTTCCTGTCTGATATTTTATAGAAATGCACCCACAAACATGATTGTTCTTAATATCTTAATATCTTCTAGCAATGTTTATTAAGTAAGAATCTTGAAATCATCTCTTGGAATTCTATAAAGGGATTTATTACAACCTTTTAATACCCCAAATCCACTCATGTATTTTTATTTTAAGGAACTGCACAGATGTTAAAAACCTATTAAAATTTTACTCTAGGGTCAACATTAAAACTGGAGTGGGGCAGCCATTATGCATACACATGTCTATGTGAGATGAAGAGTGTGCACATTTCCATGAGGTCTAGAAAACATAACCATTAAAATTTCTTTCTCTTTTTTTGTTACCTTACTTAAGCAATTTTTATGGTAATCAACTCAGAAACCCACCCTGAAGGGGTGGCTTTAACTGACCAGGGAAAGTAAAATATTAATTCCTTGATGGTAAAAAGAAAAAAGAAATAAGGGGGGGGGGGGGGGGAGACCCATACGAACATACACACACAAAATAACAGGCAACTTTTATCCTGGTCTCAACAGAAACAGCAAGACGAGGAGATATCAACAAGAAACACTCCAGGAAGTCAAGAATTCATCCTGCCAGGTCTCTGTGTGACCCATTCTTCAGCCACCATATCTCTTGTATGAAGAAACACTGGGACCAGAAAGACATTCATCTAACAAATGCATTTACTGCTTCACCTCTGTCTGCACCTCTAGTCTCCTGAGAACTACCAGCTGGATCCTCCCACGAATGTTCCCCTCCATAGACATGGAGCGTCTCAGTGTTTCCATAGCCTCATGATTTGACTTGCCCAGAAGCGACTCCCCATTTACTGCAACAAGCTGATCATTTACTCGCAAACGACCATCCTACAAGCAAAAAATAAAACCAAAAGGTTAAAAAAAATATTATTAGGCGGAAGTGCTACATACAGGAAAGCAAGATGCAGGCAATCAGATATTACTTTCTAAAATTTAAGAAACAAGAGACTGCACAGTACCAGAGAAATCTGTGGCCATTAATTGGCCTTTTTCTTTCCCCTCCTTCTACTCTACTTTGGGAGGAGTTCACAGGGCAATTGCAAACACAGAAGTGCATGCACACACTGTTGTTTTTCTTGCATATAAAATTTAATTTGTATCAGTTCTAAAAATAAAACAGGAAAAGAAGCATTTGGTTAGTTAAAAGGACCCACATGATAGCTGTTAGTATCTGCAGTGCAAACACAAAGGAGTACTGCTATGTTATTTTCCATGCATTATTATCTGCTATTAGGGTCTGGCAAGAAGCAACTCCAAAAATTTTGTCTTATAGTCTCACTAGTGTCTATCTTATCACAATTACCATGCCACCATATGGAGTAGTATTCTCAGTTCAGAATAGTTAAGGCTTAAGCATCCTTATTTTATTTAATGCCATTCAAGTATTTTAACATCTAAACCTACTGTCAATAACAAAATTGGGGTGGAGCCATATCAAGTACCCTATGCTTTGAAATAAAAAAGTCATTCAGTTTCATAGCCAAGGTTAACCAACATTTGTGGGTGTAATAAAATCATGGACACTGCTATTTTGTGACTCAGGAGTTCTAGTGCTGTTGCCATTATTATATGTGATTTATTTCTTTTCATAAAAGCATGTGCCATGGACATTTCTCTCTTTAAAAAGAGGATAAGGTCTATTTAATGAAGAGACAAGAATTTCTTTTTAAGCTAGTCAAGTTCACAATTATCAGGTTGGCATAATTCCTCAAAGCAACAGAACGAGTAAGAAACTGGAGACATCCAGTATAGAAGGGCAGTAAAGAAAGAATGTCAGCAAAAGAACTTGGACAGAAATACACTGCTTAGGTAAAATGAATCTGATTCATTCATAGGCTAACTATATACTCTTCATACAGTATTTTTCTGAACTATTTACATATTTCACGCATTTAAGTAATCAAAACCACATATATTTTTTGATTATTTTTTTATCACTAAGATGTTCACTTAACTCTTCTGCTATTGCTGCCAAGTCTAAGTCATTGGTGCTCAAGTAAGTTACAGCAGCAGTGAAAAAACCCAGCTTTAGTAAAGTGGTATTTTTGTTGGAACTGGATATCATCATTACTATGGCAGAGTATGAATAGCCACAGAGCTGAAAAACAGCATATACTAAAACCCAAAATAAACTGAGAGGGACAAGAAGATGGAAAGACAGAACTGGAAGATGAGTCAGTAAGCAAAGGAAAATGAAGAGAAATAAAACTTTTCTCAGGAGGGTATGGGAATAGAGGATAGGAAACAGCAATGCCATTTGGAAAATACTGAAACCTCTCCCACCTCTTTGTTGAACATTTCATGCCAACTTAAATTTACACACAGCCAAAGTCAATAGGTTAACCCCACCCCTTCTCTACATACAAAATGATGCCATCACACATAATAAAGTTTAAGGAGAGAAGAGTTAACATTGTTGAACAGGGAGTTTTATTATTTGCACATGTTGCAATTCCTTTGTGTTCTATCAAAATTTGCTGAAATGAATGGAGCCATTCACGGCAACAGGAGTTTAAGGAAAAAAGAATTTGTTCTTTGTGAGTTTCTGTAAGGCTTTCAAATTTTACAGGTTCTCATGTCCTCCTCCTAAGGTCCCACAGGTTATTGGATTACTTTGTTTCCTTTTTGTGGATGAACACCTATGTATGAATATACATTAAAGCTTCTTACTACAGTATATACAAATACAACGTCAAATGCATCTTGTCATGACTACCTCTTTTGATTATGCAAGTGTCCTGAACACAATGTGTGTTTTTAAACGAATCACTGCTCAGAATTGGCCTGATATTTGCCTTGGAACACTTTTGTATGAGATTGTGTGTTTATTTATATTTTAATAATGTCAGTTCTTAAAGAACTCCTATAGATGCATCTCCCTTCTTCCCACTCTGTTACATGCTCCATTTTAATGCAAAATTCAACTGGAATTCAACACTTCAGCTATGACCTGAGAAAAAAAAAAAGGATGCATGCTTTATAAGTGCCAAGTCACCTGCACAGGGTGGGTTGGAAGATGGCTGAACACTGTTTTCACACATGCTCAGGTACAAGTTATTTCACAGAAAAAAACTTTTGATATATTAAAAATTAAAAAAAATAATCCCAATGTCTGGACAGTTTCCATTCATAGATTTTCACATCACTGGTGTTACGGCCTGGTTTAGAAGTCTGAACTGCAAGACAATCTGCTTGGCTTAAAACAAAGTAAATGTTGTTTTAACACATTTTTAACTTTCATCTCAGAAAGGTAGGTTTCTTTGTGGCTTCCAAGTAGAAAAACAACATTTGGCACTTCAGCAAAACAGTTTTCAAATGCCATCTCTGACACAGCAAGTGAGCTAACCTATTGAAGGGTGAAGTTACTCTTCCTCTTGCTCATTAAAAACAATTATTTTAATGGAGACTCACAGCAATGGGTAGAACCATACACCCCATGGCTACCATATTCAGGCAGTCAGTCACAAAACTCGCTTTTTACAGTAGAGCAGGCATATAATGCCATGTTCCTTGCGGAGTTTTGTTTTTAATCGAAGCACACCTAGTTATTTCCCTTATCACATCAGTGACATTTCTCTTAGAAGAAATTCCTTGATGGCATTCACTGAAATCATCCAGTTCCCCACACACTGCACACAACAAGCACAGCACTCAAAAGCCCCAAGGAGGTTCAAGCTGCACCATGTTTGATTTGAACAAACGCACACATATAAAATACTCCATTATTTTTTCTAATAAATGCTCTGCTGCATTTCAGCTGCAGTAGGCAGCAAATACCTCATCATCAGGAATGCATCACAAGTGAAAAGCCAAGATGTCTCAAGATGAACATGAAGGCTGAAATCCCTAAAGTTATGGGGGAAAGATGATGCATTTAAACTCAGTCAAACGTTTGTTTTCTTCACATGAAAGGCTCTGAATAATTATAAACATTAAGTATTATAGTAACCTCTTTATCTTAGGGATGATAAAAATATAGACACTTCAAAGTTGCAAAAGGAGGTTAAAAAGGAACATAATGGTTCAATCAGCAAACTCTAAATGCAGAAGTGAGAAAAAGTGAGAGAATTCTCATGTCAGTGACCATTATGATTTCCTCCTGTGATAGTTTCCCAAGAAAACTATGCACATTGAAAAACAAATGCACATGTCTAAATGCGTAATACCCTGTTTCAAAGACTTACAATGAATAGCATGGGAAAATGCTCTGGACAACTACCAGCTGGAAAGAAAAGCTTTTTAAAAAAAACAACATGCCAGAAGAACATAATTAAAATAAGGACAGCAAGGACATCTTTAAATATTTACACACAAAAATGTGCACATTTTTTAACTTGATACAAGAAATTTTATTAGCTGTTAATACCCACTGATTATGTTCTATATAAAGGTCATTAGACAGGAGAAAGACAGCTGTTCTCCATCCATATGCAAGTTAACTGTGGTTCCTAAGACACTGCCAGAATGACTGCATTCTGTGAGTACTTATAAAAAAACACAAAGATTCTCTCAACAGTTCTGGGTGAAGCTAGAGCCTCAGCTACTACCTCATTTGCTCTGGAGCCTACACTCAGATCTATTGCTACACAGCTGTAATAGGTGAAAGGGTTATAACAAGGTAGATCAGAGAACAGGTCACAGGACCACAGGTTATCAAGAGACAAAATGATCTTCTGGCCATGGTGATTATCTATGCCAGGTGTCTGTTTACTTTGGTGTGAGCACAGAAATCTTGCTTTGTTAGTATGCAGACCCCTCAAGCCAAGCTTTGGAATAACTATGGAAGAACAGAGAATGGTAAACATACAGAGCTAGAAAAGGTTGTTTTATATGTCTGTGATGTGACAAGTTAGGAAGCCAGTCCACTCGTGCTATAAGAATATGGCTCCACAAGCCTTGCTGTTCAAAAAACTGAGTTTACCCGTGGCAATACAGATTGTCACAGCAGCTAGTGTGGACAATCACTCAGGAAACACAAACATGGGAAAGCAAGGAGGGCAGCCACATTTTCACAGTAAAATGACTTGCAGTTCATAGCAGACATGCACATAAATTGAGTTTATCCAGCCTTAATATGTCCAATCGTTCCTTAACTCATTTCTGATACACAAGTAGGTGAGCTTATTTCAGTTGTATTTTAGCCCTGAGTTAACCACAGTGAGTATTCTGAACTGCATATACTATAGTATATATGTATAGTATATGTAACATGTATAGTATATATAACTTCTCAGTTATACTTGAGAAGATCTGAACTTTGAAATAACAGTGGGACTAGGAGAGGTAAATAACAGAAGCAGGGAAGTATTAAACATTCACATCAAAGCTAAATCTTGGTTATTGCTATTTACTAGCTGCTGTAAATAGATGATCATGAAAGTTTTAATGCTGTGAACTGTCTTACTCAGCAGGCTGATGTCAGTAGACAAATTTACATACAATGAATTAAAAGGTATTTTTACAGAAAAGAGAACAGTGAGGAATTGCTGAGATAACACAAGACAAAAAAAATTACCTTATGGATCCACAAAAGTTAAACATACTAGCCCTGCAAGATTCACTCTTGTTTCTAATTTCAAGAAAGTTCCCTTTTCCAAGTTTTATTAGGGAAAAAACCCACAGTCAACGTTTTTTCCTAAAGATTAGAAAATAACTCAAATACTTTTAAAATCATAAAAATGCCCAGCAGTCTTTATATAGTCTTTAGAGAGAGCACAACAATTCAAACACTTTCATTTACTGATTTAATATTACCAATTCGATACACCTCAGGAACAATTGGTAACCTGCATAACTGATGGCAGGCTCAGCCAAGTCACATTCTTATTACAGTGGTAAAAAATATTTGGAATGAAAAAAAAAAGAAAATGATGAGCTAGTTTTTAATTTACAGCATAAATTAAACTCATGTTCCTTAACATCACAGAATCATCAATTTCTACTTTTTTTGTGAAGAAATTTATCTTTTGAGTGTTTTTTATAGGTCTGCCTGTATCACTTTGGGAGGACTAAAATCAGTGCAAACAGACAGCAAATGTAGGTATCTGCCATTGAGGCTAACAGCACATATATTTTCTCATGCACCTCTGTAAGCTGTGGGGAAGCTGGGAGGCAGCCTTTACTCACACCCACATCCCCTTATCCTTCACCCTTCTCCCTATTTCCGACAGCACCCAAATGCCCCCCCCAAATTTCTGCCAATTCACTTCCCTTGGGGAAACCCTACCAAGCACACTACCAGAATCTTGGGACAAAACAGTAGATTTACAGTTCACCTAAAGGAATGAGTGAAAATAACTTTCTAGAATCGAGTGACATTCAGTACTTAACATAGAAACTTCAGAAATTTAATGCAGTCACCATCTGATGGGTTTCTTCCATACCTTAAAAGCAGCACCTCCGTGAATAACTGATTTAATGAAAATCCCAAGATCAGCTCCAGTTTCCCGAGATTTGTTGCCTTTTAAGCTCACACCAAGCCCAGCAGATCCAGAATCATTCAGAGGAATCTCAAAGGTCAACTGCTCTGTGGTTTCTGGAGAAAGAATACTGCAGTTTGGCTCTCCTTTCTGTTGGAGAAAACAAGGATGAAAATATGGGTGAAAAGGGGACAGAGACAATGGATGAGTTGTATCCATAGGTTCCTAAGATAAGAAACAGTCCTCTTTTCCAGAAAGTGGCTTGAAGAAACAGCCTTATAACCAACAGTACATTTAGCTGACATTTTGTCACGACATGGCTTAAAATGTTATTTTTAATGATACCCACAAATATGCATAAATAGAAGGTAAAATAGCTTAGTTCTACATGATAGGAAACGGATGTTGCAGCAGAATATAGAAAAGATATTTACTTTAAACACAGCTGCATTAAAAATGCAAGCCATAAAAATCTCAACATCTTTACATGCAGCTCACAAACTGTAACAAGAGTTGCACTGTTAAATCCCATTCCCTTCTAAAAATTGAGATTCATCCTTAAAAAATTATCCTTCCCTTAAACCTGTCTACAGAGGGAAGTTGGTGTAACATAAGCGAAGGTGAGAAATGAAAATGCAGTAACTTTGCACTAACTCTCTTTGTACATACTTTGAATCCATTGAGGTTTCTTGGGGGTATTTTTTCCTCCTGGTATAGGTCGATGAGAAGCAGACACTGGCTAGAAGAATCGCATGAGCCATAGTGCTAGGACTATAAACCTAAATCCCATTATACACCATGCTCACATTCTTCCTGGAATGTAACTGCATGACATTAAGTCAACACAATTTGCCTAACTGTGAAATATAAAAATGACATAGCACCAACACTGACAATTGTCTTGATGCCAGCACTTGTCCCTAGTATCTGTTACTCATTTGTGCTTTTATCTTTGTTCACCAGTAGACAATTCTCAGTTACAGATTTGTCACTTTCATTTCTTAGCTGTGGATATCGAGACATCCTGAACACAACTCCCCCAAACCTACAAATTCATAATTACTGTGAACAATACAGAATGATAATTTGTAAACACTCCTGCTCTGACTTCCTTCGAAAGAATCAGTGTAAGGAAAAGGCCTCACTATTTACTGGCTTTCTAACAGCATTTTGCATTTAAGGTTTTAGAAGAAAGATTTTCTGCTCCAACTTCTGTTTTTCAAAACACGCATATGCTTCCCAGCCAATTCACAACTCTTAGATCAGAACTCTACTCAAACGGAACATCCTGTCCAGATTTGGACAGACGTTTTTCTCAGTGTCCCAACATGTGATATCTCCTGCAGCCCTTCAGGAGAGTCTAGTTTGTATTACTTTCCTGGTGCCAGAAGCAAGCAGTTCCTGTGTGCTGCTGCTATTTTTCTGCTTTAATCAATGACACCTGTACCAGACTCTTGCCCCTTCTGTATGTCAATATTGTGGTTTTGTCTTTCCCAGTACTATGAGGAAAGCAGTAAGGGGGCATGTTGTCACAGGACATACATCTAGTTCAACATAGTCCAATTATCCTAAAAGACTCTCTTTTTCATTATATTCAACCTTATCATTAAGATCTAGAAAAAGTTGATTTAAAAATAATGCTGAATAGTACTTAAAAGATTTTTTTACCCATGAAAGAGGTGAATTACATTCCAATGATTTCACAGGGACAGGTAACAGGAAAGGAGATGCACATCTACAAATCATTGATTAATTCATTATCAGCCCAAGTAAACTCTGTCTTTACTCCCTTAACTTTTTAATTTGCTACTCATTGTGTGGCATCTGATAGCAAATGCCTGGTAGTCAGCCCACAGCATCAAGACTCCCTGGTGGAAATACAAGATTGAAAACTTGTCTTTATGGGAGTATGAGAGAAGCAGTAAAAAGGAGGAAAACCAGATGACAAATGAAAGGGGATGAACAGAAAAAAAAAAACAGAAAAGCTTGATTCCATCCTATACTTGCTAAATGGTCTCAAATTATTATCCTGATGACAGTGCTCTTCCCAAGGAATGCAATTTTTACTAATGGCTAAAAGAGCTCCAGTCATCCTTAAGTTAACAGATCAATTAACTGCTTCATTTGGGCAACTAATTTCATGAGTGATGGTCCCTGTTCGTAGAATATGCAGGTATGAATATTAAATGCTGCTAGTGACTCATACAGCTGGATTCCTACTGCCTCTATTTCCCTGACTTTGCTGAAACATTATCCCAAGACATCAATACTTTACAACAGAGCAACCATCATCAGCTCAATTATTTTCTGGTAAAGGGAAGTCCTCTTCAATGCACTAATGCTTGAATTCTATTAGATATATTTCTTATCTCAAGATTGTCCTAGAATCTGAATTCACTCAAACATAGAATGAATGAAAGGAGCTGCAACACAAATATGTTTCTAGCCCAGAAAACACTTAAGTTTAATGTTGTAAATTACCCAGTCAACAATCACATAGTGTATTTTCCATGACAAATGTATCACATTTCAGCACTTCAGGAATTAAATGACAGTATATTACTGAAGTTATTCCCTACTGCAGACACAGGTAAGTAACCCAATGGTGCTATGATGAACAAGAAATTCTGGCATAAATCAAAGTCCAGACAGCCCAGTGATAGGCCCTCAAGATGGTCAGAACTTTGAGGTGGCATGAGCTGGACTTTTACTTTAAGATGGGAACACTGGAGACAGCAAAAGGGCTTTTAAACTCTTAAGTATTAATAAAACATACTTAACAGCACAACAGGTCAAAGTTAAAAAAGGAAAAAACCCTGAAAACAAAACCAGTCCTTCTCTCCACCAAAGAACTAAACTACACACACACAAAACCAAACCCTCCTCACAAACCCCCAACAAACACTTGAACAATCAGTCACCACTGCTCATTTTGTCCTTGCTACTGCTCACTTTGTCCTTGTTGGGTAGGTGCCTCCTTCAAGCCTTTCTACAACTTAGCCTGTCATCTTTCAGTGGCTTCCTCAGCTGCAACAAGCTCTGAACAGTCCCCTCTAGATATGGATGTTTCCCTTCCCAGTCACCTCTGGAACTCAGTGATGTTTGTTCCCTACTATTTATAGGGGTCTGCCAGCTGCTGCTCCTGCTGCAAAGCTGTCTCCTGGTTGCACCATCCAGCATTCTACCCAGACAGTTCCTGACCCCTTTCAACTGCTTGTGGAAGACAGTCTCCTCTCTTTCTCTAGGTGGTTTCTCCTGGACCAAATGCAGCGGTCAGCAGTCAAAAGAGGCAGTCTGTCTGCTTGCTGTCCAGAATCAGCTGTTAAAACAGAATAGAGCAAACAACTGAGGCACCATTCCTCACAAGGAAGATCAGGACAGGAATGCTTTCATCTACTGAGATACCTGCATGGTACTTTGGTAAAATAAATTTTGACATTTACTGAATCATCACAAACCACACTAAAAAGTTCAGAAGAGTTTGTATGAAGGTGAAAGAAAACAGTTTGCTAGATTTGGGAGCAGAAAGCCCTAATGATATGTGCTAAATAACATTCAGAAATGCAGACTGAATTTATTCAGTCTTTATTCATGGGCCTCAGGATATGTTCAATTAATTGACATTCTGCCAATAATTTTACTTAATTTTAGACGCACATCTGTACTTCAGGTCTCCGATTTCTTAATTATGAGCCTATAATAAAAGACTCTTAAAACAACCTAAAATTTTACTGGTATATAATTTTCACCAACAAATTCTCAGTATTTTAAACAGTAATAAAATACTTGTAGCCTTCTCTTATTCCCACAGCACACAAAACCTGCTCAGTCATCCGCACAAACAGAACTGTAACCTTTGAAAAAAGTACTCTGCATTGTTTTCTTTCCCTTTCTACTTAGTCCCTGGTTATATCTACTCAATATTGTGTCAATCCTCTGCCTACCCTGGGACACCACTTTCAATTAGTCCTTTTATTTAATCTTACAACGCCCGTTCTCATTGACCACAGTACTTTTGATCTGTGGATTTATGATAATCTAATGCATATCTCTCACTGGAAAGGTTGCCTTATTTATCCCCATTGTTCTTCTGCCAAAAGAGAAGCTTACAAAAAAATTAGCTCTCACTTAAGGCAGGAAGGAAATAGCATTTGTTTAACACAACAAGAGACCTTTCAGTACCTGTCTGCTGCCCTTGACCAACACACTATTATGGTCTCTCAATATGCTGGCTGCCCCTTGCCTGGCTGCTCATTTCTGATAAGAGATGCCAACTCCCTGGAGTGCCATTCAGAGCCAAGAGCAAAAAGCAAGAGACCCAGGAGGGTTATTTTCAAAGGCTTATGAAGGAAATAAGACATTTACATGCTTTTGCAATTATTTTTGAAAAGAAAAAAAAGAAAAAATATCTGTAAAAGTTAGAGAGCTCCATTTAAATTGTGGCACCACGTAACTATCACTGGCAGAAAAGCTTGAAAAAGAATTTTTTTTCTGCAGAAAAGCAGAAAAGATATGTCCTTATCTGTGCTATTCTCTATGTTCTTCCAAAGATCTTAGCCACAATTAAGAAATACTTTGCTGACAGCTCAGTCATTTACTCACTATAAAAATCTACACTGTATTTGCAACAGATACATAGTAATACTCTTGAAAATAATACTCAAAGGTAATGTACTGCTGTAATCTTGTCACAATCTAGTAAATAACTGAAGTCATTGCTGCATGTATTCATCTTCAGCATTTCTGACAGATGCTTTCAGATTGGCTTCTTTAAAATCATCTGTATTCCATACTGCAATAAAAACTAAATCGTCACTAATGGCACACCCTGCTAACACAAAAAAGCCAAGAGCAAATCCATGGAGATATATCATACTGTACTTGGATACTTTTTACATTAACACAGTACACTACAAATTTGTGTCATATCAGATAGAATGGTTCTGGTTTGAATTATGTAGACTCCTTGGAATTACAGCTTTGAAAACTGACAAAACTATATACAGCTCTTCAAGACAGATGCATCACATTTCACTGTTTACTATTCAGTGTCAGAGGACACTTCAAAACCAGAGATTCTCAAGTTTGCCTGACATGCCTATTCAAGATCCTACAGCAAGTTTCACCCAAGGAAATGGTGTGTCTTTGCAAAGTGTTTTGTAATTTGATGTAGCACTGCTCTTCAACTTACAAATGCAGTCTCACTTAACCTTTTATGCAACTGTAGGAAACAGAGGAAGAAGAGTTAACTTGCTCAGTCCTCAATCAAGGTATGCCTTACTGTGAAAACACCCATTTTCATCCCAGGTATGGGGTTAACCATGTACTTAAGCACCCTACTGAGCTGGAGCCTTATGCAGTTAATACACCTTGCCACTTAAATCCTAAAGTCTTATCACTCATGAAGATGGAAGACTGCATGGTATTTTCAGGGTGAATTTAGGATTGCTGTTACTGTATACCTTCAGAATAAATTTCTGGCAAGCAGGTCACAATACTGATGCACACATCCAACTATTTAGTTGATTTACTGGTTACTGTTTTAAAGGGAGAGCAAACAAAGCAATAAGCAGTGCAAAGTTCTTTTATGTCTACTTCAAACACCACATGCACACATTTCACATAAAGTCAGCCTAAGAAAATCTTTTTCATGGATTCTAAGGCAGAGAGACTTTTAAAAATATTCGCATGGCATGTGGAATAAAGCTGGTGACCCTTGTAAATGGCAAGATACTACAGGTGCCAGTAAGATTTAAGAATTGCCCAAATACTTCGGTTTTATTAAACATAAATACTGTAAATCTGGATAATGCATCTAAAATGTATGGAGACACAAATTCTGGTAAGAGACAGACTTTACATGCCTCCATTCTAATGTATACATACTTCTGATTTCATAAAGTGGGCTGCCAAAAAATTTTGGACAACACCAGAGCTGAGACTCATGCTATCAAGTAAACAGTTTTCATTTCCCAATGCTCTGAGGTAGGGTTCCTCAAATTAGGAGTTTTTGGCAGTAATCCTGTAAGCAAATATAGTATCTCATGGTACAAGTAATATTATGCTATCTCTTTACTTGTCTCCACTCTATTTCTTTACCAGCACACAGAGCACAGTTAGAAGTTCTTCCAGGCAGTAGGTGCTATGACCAGAACTTTCAGACCACCTTTTTAAAGTTCATTGTATTGGCTGGAAAATAGGAAGACTGAGGTCTGAAAGACAAATCATTGCTAGATCGTAACACTGATAAGCTTGATAGTGAAAGCAATAGCAGACCAGATATAGCAAGGTCTCAGCAGCCTTGAAAAGGCTGACTACCACTATTCACACAGAAAAGCACAGTAAACATGTTTGTTGTATTCGTAGTTATATTGGCACTTCACAGCACATGAGAGCTCATTCTGCATTTCAAAATTGTTGGATGTAGTTTAAATTAAAAACAAAAAAAAAAAACTTTTTAAAGATACCTGAATTATTCAAGCAATTTATTCCCCCCTTTGGTAAGTTAGGGAGTCCCACTAAAATCTGGGATAATGGGATACTTTCTGTCACACTTTCTGTTTGCTGTGACAGGAAGGACTGTCACATTCCTTCCAGACAGTGATCTTCCACTGACTTTTATAACAAGCACAGTAACTAATCAACAAACCTCAGTGCAGTTTCTAGTACTCTAAGCTATAATGAACTAGTAACCACCTTCTGAAATAGATAATTAAAGCTGAAAACCTTTGAAGGAGCTGTACTACACAATGTTTTCTCTCTAGAAAGATGCATTTGCGTAGATAAAACCTACACTAATTTCTCAACTATTCCAGATAAAGAAAAGCTACCCCAAATTAAACACTCTCCTTCAAAAGTTCTTTAAAAAAACACCCCAACAAACCAAAAACCCAGGACTTCTTAAAGCCTACACAGTTTATAAAATTATTCAAGAGAAAACATGTCATGTGTGTTCACAATATCCTTCTCTTCATTAATGCAGAACAATTCACAAACTTAATCTTGTACATGTTATTAAAAGCCACTATGTATATTGTCCTACCCTCCCACCCACATCAGGTTCTCCTGCATTTCACAGAATCACAGAATCATAGAATCCCAAGGGTTGGTTGGAAGGGACCTCAAAAGATCATCTAGTCCAACCCCCCTGCAAGAGCAGGGTAACCTAGAGTACATCACACAGGAACTTGTCCAGGCGGGCCTTGAATATCTCCAACGTAGGAGACTCCACAACCCCCCTGGGCAATAACACACCAGAGAATTAGTACTTGCTGAAATCACATTCTGACTGAAATTATTTGACCATTTCTGTTTAATTGAGTTAGAATCAGTGGTTTAACCTACCAGAACAGGTGCAAAAATGGTTAAGTCTAGGTTGAAATCCCACCTATCATTTCCTGCACATAAAAAGGCAAGAAACAATTAAAAGGAAGCCATAGAAATTAAGCTTTGAATATTAAAACCAAAAAGGACAACACTTCAGGTAAACAAATTTAACTAGGGGAAGACTGAAACATAAAAGTTAATCACATGGTAAAGCAGAAAAAGTGCTTAATTGAACTTGCCAGTCACCCTGCTTCTTTTTAACCTGTATAGTACATGTGTACTATAAAGTAGACTCAGAGGAAAAGATCAATTACTACAATGTATACACTGCTGTTGTTCTATTAGTTTTTTGTTGTAAAAATCCTGGTTTTCTCCTTTTCCTCCATTCTTCAGGGATCAGTGAATATGCCATAAACCATAGAAATACTGATTACATTTGAGACTGTCAAAGCTATCTTAAAAAAGAAAAATATGCAAAACCTGTACTATATATGTGCTCTAACTTAAAGAAAAACGCACTGAAACATTTTCAGTGCTATACTATTTCTGGCAACTGCAGAACAGGCACATTCCTCTGCTTATGTGCATCATATCCTCTACCCTGAAGGCTCATGAAAAATGACAATAAAGAATTGCATAGGGTCATGGTGTGGAATGGGTTACACCAGAGCTGTTCTCATTCAAGTATCTTTGCCTGTTTTACCAACACAGGCATAAGCACAGGCAAGGAGGGTAAGTGATCTTTACATCCTTATTTAAAAAAAAAATGGCAGCTTCAAATCACATGTTTTCCTTGTAGAAAATACATGATGCAACAAATACACATGATCAAAAGATTGTATTTTCAAAACAGAGCAATAGCCACAGTTTTATGTGTACTTCGTTTACTTTGATGAGAGATAGAAAATCCAAATCTGCCCAGTTAAGCCAGTTTCCCTCTGTAATATTCACCATCCTTTCGAAAACAATCAGTGTTACATAGTTTAAAGCCCAAATGCACCTTAAAGAATGCACTAATCACCGGCCACTCTGTAGAGTGCGGTAATTAAGTGAATCAAGATCTTCCCCTGAGTTTTGGAATCAGCTCCTTACTCAGCTGCTACACTGTCAACAGCTGGCATGAATTACTGGGAACATTTGGCTAACTGGATAATAAGGACAACAGCCTGTGGTTGGTCCAAATTCTACTTCACTGGTCTGCTTCAATTACAAATAAAAAAACCCACAAAACAACCAAAAAACCCCAAACCTCATTAGATCCTCCTTTTCTTTTTTTAAACCAGTAACAACACTACAAAGATTGGGTTTTCTATTTTATTCCCTCATTATGTGCAAGCAATGCAACTGTACAACTCTCAGATATTTCATAGGCTGGTATAACTGAAGACCCAATTGCTGACAATTTAATGATGCCTGTTTGTACCACTGACTCATCCTCACCCGCATACATCTGTCTTGGCTGCCATGGTAAATGTTTGCTACTCTGAATATATTTTCCTACTTGCTAGCAATTCATCAGGATAGATCACAGTAACAAAACCTCCAAACTCTGCTCCCATCTAACTTGCTGAAGAGAAAATATTCTTGAGACCAAGCTTTCTCCAAACTTTGCTACAAGGAAGAGTCAAATTGTATTAGAGACCAAGACAACCAAATGCCACTACTGATACTTCTTTATATTACTTGCTTTGTACCCATGCAACTATCAAATTCTTTCCAGAAATCAACCGAGGAACCTGGTTCTCACGGAGCAACACGTTCGTAAGTGATTTTGTGCATGGGTCCAGCTTCCAGAGGCATCTTTGCCCTAGGAGGCTGTGGGGAGTAAGCATGTTTACTAGCCAGTCCTTCTCTTTTTCCTTGTAACAGGTAACAGTTAATCTAAAGAAAATGGCTTCTCAGGTTACAGACCCTGGAGAACTGCTCAATTTAAGAACAAGTCTGATATAAAGCAATTACTTTATTATTGCCAGGCATTAACAAAACCCCCAAGTGTTTAGGTAAACTCTGCATGCATGTTACATAGCCAGAGCATTCATTTACAGCCGTCCTTGAAAAATACTGGATTAGTCACTGCCTTTTCTCCCCAAACCAAACATTTAAAGTGTTGGCTTTTTTCTTGTCTTTGATCAAAACAGCACTGTAACTTTTGAGGTAGCAGAGGATTAGTCCAGTGAGTATCATGGCTAAAGCTAAACACAAACAAAAAAGCTAAAGCAATTTTCTTTTTTTTTTAATCTTTGTCGAGACTATTCTCAAACATCTCATGAATTCTAACAAGCATTGTGTTATTATCAACATCTGGTAGCTTAAGGGCATGGTAATCCACACTTTTGCTGTGAGCTACCAAACAGATGTTGCTGAAAGGCTTTTTAATTTTGAAGGGCTGGTTCCATAAAATTACCCAGTGAATTTGTAACTCACATTTGTAATATATTGTTCTTGATTGGGATAACAAGGAACACAGAACAGTACTAGAATTCACATATCATCTCCCTTACAGTGAAGGCCATCACTTATGCATCATTCTTCTGTAGAGAAAGCAATCTAAGCGAAGGTCAAGCGAGCAGGATAAATGTGGCTACTTTCTGGATTTCAATCATGCCAGTCATAAGTAAGTCACCTTTTGAAAGGTAGTTGATCCTTACTGTAGGGGATAGAATTTAATAGCATGCAAATGTGGCAGGTAACAATTATAAATATCTTTCAGATTCTTCCAGTCTTTTACATCCTCACACTGGTACAGTAATTTCAAAGAGAATGTGTACTATGACAATAAAGAATAAGGTATCATGTTGGGGGATAGGAGAGAGAGAAGAATACATACTTTTTTTAAAAAAGTATGTATTTTCCAAGTGATGTGCTTTACAAGTCAAACCTGTAAAAAACAACCCGTTGATGGGTAGCCTTTTCAAAAACTAATCTCTTACTTAGAAGAGCTGGTGAAAGAAACGAAAACCCAAATATAATAGATAATTTAGTACTTTCAGACCCAGAAATTCCCCTCCACATAAATACTGACTCTCCAGCTTGGGGCTTACTAAACAAAATATTACAATGACCAACTTTGGTGCTTTGGAATCTGACAATGAATGCCCAATTAAAGCGCAGAAAAAATAAGTTTATTTTTTTTATTATTATAAAAAAAGGAAAATGAAAACAAAACCAGTTTTGTTAGGACATGTCAGAATTGCTGTACTACAGGAAAAAGTGGGCACCAGTGGCACACGAGAAAAGGCTCACATGAGAGAACCTGAACTCCATTTCAGCTTCTTATCCTACCATAGGCAACAGACACCCTTACCTCACCAAGCTCCAACTGGTAACAAGGAAAAAGAGGAAAACTGTCAGCAATGTTTTGTGAGGAAAGATAATAGAGGATTTCTGTAGAAGATCCTGCTAACGGTCTAAAGCAAAAGGAAAGGCAAGAAAACAGCATCTTAAGAGAAGGACAAAGGCGGTTTGTGTCCTTTAAAGGAGATAAAGTGAGACAAAAGCAGGAAATGCTGTCCTTCCCTTATCCTGAGAACTGCTTAATGAAAGGTCAAGTATAGCCATCAATCAAGATAAGGAAGAGGCAACCAAAGAGATGACCTTCTTTGAGAGGAAACACGTATGTATCAGATAGCACTCTTATACTGATGTAGTCCTCCCTCTGTATATGTGAGAGAAAAGAGAACAGTTTCATGACAGTGTTAAAAAAAGAAGTAAAAATTAAATACTTGAGATAGAACAAAATTGGACATGCAAGAAGAGCCTATTAAGTCAAAGACTAGCAGCCAAGTAAATGTTTGCTTCCAAAATTTGTGAAGAATGCAATGGAATTCTCTTCCTCATGCTCCTGCAGCTTGGCAACTGGCTTAGAAGATGCATCCCCATGGGGGCAGCCACCCTCACTAGTTTGTTACTGATAAGCTGCAAGAACTTATTACATGCACTTCAAATTTCTGGTTTAAAGTTTGTTTGACTTTGGGTTTAAAGTCTTTTGAAAGAGAATTATTCTTTTTCAGTCATGCTTGACCTCACAGTTACAAAACTAGTTTACAATATTCCCCTGTGAGTTATGCTTCTGATGTCATTTTCGGGATGAAAATACAGATTGAACGGAAATGCATCTAAAGTAGATAAAATGAAATATCCATCAAAATCAAAGGTAAGTGTAAATACTTCTCAAATGCAAGCCTTACACAGTTATCCTTTGCTAGATAACTAGCTGGATAACCAGCTATCCTTTGCTTAGCCAACAACAGTTAATTTCTATTTCTTGGTCTAGTTTTAAAACATGTCATTGTTTCAATACCACTCTTCAGGAAAAAATGACAAATTTACCAGCTCACGAGGTAGAAAGGCTTCCTCCTGACGAGCCACCAACAGACAGACAGTTTCCCCTTGCTTTGTGCTCCTCAGCATAGCCACAAGCTCTTCTTGGGTCCTGCCAGTGATGTCCTGTCCATTCACCTACCAGACACAAAAGAACAGAGGATGTCACATCTGTATTTCATCAGGTGCTCCTCACATAACACAGCTGTCATTCAGTGACTGAGAGCAAAGAATTAGCAACAGCTCCCACACTGTCTCTCCCTCTGGCCCTGCACAAATCTCTTAACCTTTTTCCCTCATTTTCACCATCTGTTAGAGCATCTCTGTAGTACTTACCCACATGCAGGGGGTTTGTGAGGCTTAATTAGTTTGTAAAGCACTTTGAAGATGAAAAGTACAGAAACAAGACCTAAGTATTAAAACTGTTTGACAGCTTTTTGAGGTTAATAAGTAAAATAACCCATTAGATGAGACTGTAAGTCACAAGATATCTAAAAATTTTTAAAAGACAGATTTGAGCAAAATTGCCTTCAGATGAACGCTTAACCACCTTGATATTAACCTGAGATTTTTGGACATGACTGAAGACCATGTTTTGTTTCTAAACTGATACATTTATCTGCTTTAAGAACCATGATGTTATTAATTTCCCCCTGTTCAAACAGGCACAGGTTCTTGTGAAAAGCACCTTTTTCCAAATCATAGTGTCAAATACTTGTTGACAAACAATACAAAAGCCATGAGACTTTTTTTTTAAGGCAAGGTCAAGAATTGTAATTCCATACATCAGTAGCATGTATAAGGAAATAAAACATTTATGCCCAAACCAGCAATCAATACTCAGCAATGCAAATAAAAGGGATGTTTATCCTAACCTCTAGGATTCTGTCTCCTGACTGCAAACGACCATCTTTTACTGCTGCACCTTTTGGTAAAATATTCTTCACAAAAATCGGACCAGGACCATGCACTGAAGAGTCTCTGGTAACCACAGTGAAACCAAGTCCTTCTGGACCTAAAGTCAGATAAAAAACTCCCAATATAAAATTCAACAAGAAAATGATAATCATTAAAAGTAAGTCAACAATGTCAGAACATATTACAGGCACTCATTCAGGTTAGCTCTTAAAAAAGAAAGCAAACAAAAAGCTGTAAACACGAGTATTTTCTGCACATCTGCACAATTCTATCAATGTCAGAATACATGATCAAATCCTTCTGCAACAGCTACAAACCCAGATACTTTTGGATACTCCACAATAATACAAAACAAGCAAGAATTTTCATTTTAAAGCGTTTACACTTTTTCTCTAGGTGGTTTTAGTATCAGTCTTCACGTTGATGTCAAGTCTTTGAAATAAATTAGAGCAATCAGAATTGTTTGTTTATGAGCATACAAATAATTTAGCAGTTTTTACTAAAACTTGGTGAGAAGTGGAAAATGTCACGATTCGAATGCGAAAACTGCTGAAAACATGCTGTTCAGAAAGGACAAAGTAGTGTTTCAAAGTTTCCATTAAGTGGAGTTGTTTGCTGCTTGGAAATAAATAACCTCAAGCATTCATAGATAAATGTGTTAACAAATAATTAGGGAGTAAAAATCAATATTAGCAGGTACTGCTTATAAGCCACCAAAATCACCCAGGAACAGCAGGATCCATAAAAATCTTTTTTATGTTGAGCAGGATTGCTACCCACTGTAATAGCCTTCAGAGATATCATCTCAGTATCTCATTCCTATTATTTCTAAAAATATAAATTACTGTTACAAAATCAAAAGCATTACATCTAAAATAAGGAGAATACTGAAGCAGGTTTTGTTAACGCAAAGCTGAAGAGTTCAGAAGTAAAAATGAATGATTTAAGTTAAGAAATAACAAAACATTAAGAAATGACAGCTTGATTACATTCATTACATGTTAAAAGAATAAAGTTACAGACAGTTTTTAAAAGGGCCACTTCTGGCATCAAATTTAAGTCTCAGCCAAATCAGAGACAGAAATTAAACAGAAAATATAAATGCTAATTGGGATCTGCTTGAGCACATTTTACTACATGTGCATAAACTTGTTACTCCACGCAAAAGAAGACATCTGCACTAAGCGGCAATTAAAGACATAAACGTAAAATTCAGCCTGCTGACAGCTGAATAAATACAGATGGGAAGAAAGTGCAGAAAAAAGGGAAAGACAGGTAAATCTGTGGTCAGCTCCCTTGGATAACATGAAACAGAGCAGAATTTATTTTTAACCAGATCGTTAAAGCCATGTTGTAACAGTGCTGTGGTCAACCAGCAGATATGAAGGAAAATAAAATGTCATCAGCAGACAGTTCACATTTTCATTCTGTACTTATGAAGAATCTAAATATCTCCTAATACTGCATGTTGCTAATGAAATATCTTCCACATCATCAGTATCAGATGTTCTAAAATCAATAGTTCTCATGAACATGCACCCAAAATTCATCAGAAAGCTGACTGGTGAGAACTTCACTGTTAACAGACCTCTACCTTTTGGACATTTTGGAACTTTTCAACTGCAAATAACTTGCTTATACTTCTGATGTCACTAGTTTAGTTAAATCATGTATGTAACAGTCAAACCATATATATTTAGTTAAATCATATATATATATATGTATATAATCTCACTATAGAGAGCATGATACAGAATTAAGCATATCATCTCCAATGTCTTACCTTTTTTCAGGTCAATCTTTATTTTCTTCGCATTTTTTTTATTGCCAAAGCCCATAAGGGGAGACAGGGAAGGAGAAGACGACTTTCTACCCAGACGTGAGAGGTTGGGGCTCTTAGCTTGTTGTAGTATTGTCTGTACACCTGCCTCAAAGCTGCTTGCTCCAGAAAGATTAACTGTTTTCAGAGCAGGTTTTGGATGAACAGGAGGTGGAATCTTTGTTTTTACAACTCCGTCTTCATTATCCAGAAAACAAAGAGGAGCAATAGCAGACTTCTCATACTGCTCTCGATTATATGGAGGAAGGATTTCCAAGATGACACTTGGAAACTTCATTGCCTGACGGAAGGTGTCCTGAGCCCTTTAAATGAAAGGTATGAAAATTCACATCACAAACTGGAACATGTGGGCAGAGTTTGAAGTTATTTCTAAACTCCTTTACTTTTCAAGTAGGAACAGCAGATCTGCTGGAATTCTTGACATCAGCCAGAATAAATTAATGAACACAATTCTTCATGCGGAACATGAGGAATGGAAGTTCTGATGGCAAAAGCCCTAAAGTCATACGTTGCTACTTTTTTCAAGTGTTTGTTTGTTACATATTTTCTTATTGGCACAGAAGCACACTGAGCACTTATGACCAATTGCTCTGGTGGATACAACTACACTGAGCAAGCTCAAGACTCCATTTACTCCAACTACAGCCTAACTGCCCCTCAGATTCCTTCACCTTTTCATTTTCACCTAATGCAACTACTGGCATTCTACAGCAATAAAAAAGGATGAGAGTATGGGATACATGGGGTATATTTCAGAAGAAATATTGTGACTGCAAATGCAATACAAAAGGATGATGGCATGGGATATATAAATATCATAAAAAAACCTGGTGACCAAAAAGGTGCAACTGTTTGTGTGGTTCTACATAAGCACATAAATAAATAAGTAAATATTACTCACACCTTCCAAGCAGTAACCTCTTCCTAAGGTGGGTATATAGACTTAATAAATGCTTTTATAGGTGTGCTCAATTGCAACATCAGAAACTGTGTCAGGGCATTTAATAGAACTACTCCCCTTGAACTGGTGACACAGTAACAACACAGACTTCAGGTTCCCATGCATTTCAAGGTGATTAAGACAAGTTGGCCAAAATCAACTGTTCATAAAGCCTTCCCTGGATTTTGCGTAACCAATAGATCTGAACAATCAAGACATTTTACAAACCCTGGATTCTAAAGAAACAAAGGAAGCTTCTCTCTCTCTCTCTATGCATTCCTCTCCCACCTTCTGAAGAAGTGCACTGATTTTTTTCCATATGGCACAAGACAAATCAAGTACAAACAGAAGCAGTAGCTGAAGCACATTTTGACAATGAAAAATCAAGAACTCCTGCTTAGCAGAACTAGGTCAAGAGGGGAACTAGTGGCCACATTAATTTTTAAATAAATCATGGTGTCCTTTTGAAAACAATTTCTATTTCTCCCACCTTTCTGCAGCATGTCTGTCAGTCAAAGTCAGTATTTTACTGAACTCTTCACTACAGATTTACACTCAGTTACACAACAGGAGTTAATCTTGAATGTACTTCCAAAATAAACAGTTTTTTACACTGATACAGAAAGGAAGCCACTGAAAACGTTAACATCTTGAATACACACCTATTCACCAGGTGAACAAAGTCGCATGGTACCTCCGCCTTGCAGCTATACATAGTGGAAGGACGGGTTTGTTTCATGAGGGTTTTTTGCAGCATGAACATACTGAAGTCAGGGGCCAGTCCCAATGGAAACTGCTATGGGAAAGTACCATCTGGTCTACACTGAGTGCATGGGCACCAAGAGACAGAATAATTAATTGACAAGAAGCTTCTAGAAGAGAAACCCCAAACTTGGGAGAAGCTTCCAGAAGAGAAACCCCAAACTTGGAAAAGAAAGGTAGCACAGAGAGTGCTGTAAGGACGGTATTCCTCCAGTATTACCCTCAAGGATTATGTTTCAAATCTGTAAACAGCACTGTCCCTCAGAGGTTATAGGTTACCTTCACATCTGTGCCTTGTGAGTGTTTCCAAGGACAGACCTTACTATGATAGTAGAAACCATGACATGCTCCCAGCATAAGGATGTAAAGTCATAACCGGATTTCTTTCACACCCCATCTTCATCCTTGCAAGTAGCCACTTGGTCATATGTTGCAAGGTAATTTAATAACTCAGTTTCAAGGGATGAATATTTTAAATATATGAAAGAGAAAATATAAGACGATCTTCAAACAAAAATAGTGTAAATAACGCCAGACATCCTGTGGGAAAGCTCTTGAGGGGTAAAATAACTGGCTGCACTTCAAAGAGAAAAAATAATGTATGGAGGAATTTACATTTCTTGAGACCCCAAATGCATACTTTGAAAGAAGTAAGGGAGTCAATTAAAAGAGGTGCTAGAAACTCTGCAACACAACAAAATGTAATTGAATGGATTAACAGCAAATGAAAAAGCAGAGCAAGAGTCCCAATAAATAAAACTATTATAAACATGGGAATACAGAAAGTAGGCTGCTTTTACAGTTGCAGAAGCAGCAATCATCAGGAGCAATACCAGAAAGTCTCTGCTGAAAACGGAAAGAGACAGTATGTAACAGTCTTCGCTAAGTGTTAAAACAGCTTTTACAAGGGTTACGATGAAATGTCAATTTGAAACTAGCAAACAGATTTTCCTCTCAAAGGAGAATCTGATGACTGCTTCTGGGTCAACAATCATTGGGACAATACTTGTCACATCCATTACAATTACTGTGTTTCTGTGACTTGGACTTCTGTCAGGTTAGTACAGCTATGTCATACCAGATGAAAACTAAAAGACGTATCCACTGAGAGTTTCAACCTGGAAAGCTGCATTCTTAGCCATTCTCAACAGCCAAGGAAGACGGATGATGCCAGAAGGCTGTTCTGGGAAGGCAATTCAGCAGAACAATGTTACAGCACATGGGACCAGGCTAAAGCTTGTCCAAAATACTCCTCCCAGCCCCTAAACGATGTGGAGTCCTCACTGCCCACAGTTTTTCTCCTCAGATCTAATGCCACTGCAACTACTACTTGTAACTGTAACTCAAGGTGATTTAGACCAATTAGATTACATTCTGCTCTGAATCACCTTTTAGTTACTTCTCTCACTCTCCCCATCACAGAGAAAGATTGTCTAACAAGGCCGGCCTCTCTAAACTAGCAACTGTAAATATCTTTTCCAACTCTCAAAACTTTACAACTTGGAGAAAAACTAAGTGTCCTGCATTTCTCATTTTGAAGGAAATGCCTGATGGAGAACTGGAAAGTTTACTGCAGTATTTGTAACTGTCCCAAAATCTAGTAACCTTATAGAAAAATATGTGGAGTCCTCCACTCCACATACATTTCCATGGGCATAAAGTCTCTGGAGAGCTAGATACATTCTGAAGAGAACACAAAGGAGACCATGAATTTGTAAAAAAGAAATTACATACAATTTTGAAAACAGGGGTTTTGATTCAGGCAAAATCTCACTTTAGAAGGCTACAACTTCATTACAAAACTGCACAGGTGAGGCAACAAACATTTTAACATGATACTAACATTTATGTTCTGATAAAGTTGGTATCTCATGTAGGAACTTCCATGGGTGGAAGAGAATGGCATGTACTGTATCACAGCAGAATACATTTACCATCAAATATGCAGAAAGCAGTAACTTAAAAAGCTGTTGAGCAGCAAAAAGCACAGCCTCAAAAACAAGGTAAATACCCACACTACGGAACTATGCTGGTTTTATGAAAATCTGTTTTGCAAATATTTATCCCTAACAGTGAAATTACTTACTGGATTTTAGTCTAGAAACCTTGAACTGTTTAGAAAGTTAAGCTTCAACTCCCTTGACATCTCAATAGATTTTTGTTATATTATAAACAATCACTCAGCTGTCTAAACATATGGATTAAAAGTAAAAACAAATTACCGTTTAATTACTACAGCAAATATCTGTGAAATTTGAGAGGCTATTCTTTTGTGCAACAAAGTCACATTAATTCACAGCCTATCAAAACAACCTGTTACTTCATTTGAGATAGAGAATAAATGTCAACAGATTTGTAATAAAAGTCATAAGAGGCGAGACTTCCCCTTTAGCTCAACTAAGCACATTTTGACAGCAGTAGTATTTTTAAAAAATTAAATGCTCAAAAAAGGTGCAGCACCAAAAAAAACCCCAAACAGATCTTATTTCAGTTGCAAAAGCTCACAAAAAGCATGCTGCAATGATGACTCATTCTGAAAGTAAAAAAAAAAATGGAAAGAGATAACGGAAGAATTAGAAAGTGAAGATAACTATTAAGAATTTAAAGCTATTTAAATTAAGTAAGCACAATAAGTTCACTAAGACTCCAAGTACATTTCTCTTCTCAGATTTCACATTATTTGAAGGTTTCAGAAAGAAAATTACAAAGTCTCTGCCAGGTATCCATTTTACAGGCATTTTATCTGAAATAAATACTAATCCCTTTGCATGACTCACTTAATAAACACAGCACTGTATAAAATCCTGGCTAGTTAAAAGTATCTGCAAACTGGCACTTACTGTGCAAAGGTTTTATCTGTAAGGTCCACATGGTTAATCTTCACAATGCATTCATTTTCATGGAACAGACCATCACGCCTGGATCTGCTGTTTTCTTCAATACCACGGATGAAGAGTCCCAGCATCCTAAAAGACAAAAAAAACCCAAAAAAGTGAAATCTATCCTTATTCTGATGATATGAATCTATAGCAACTAAAACTAGATCTTATTCTCTACCGTGTATCAGATGAGACAGAGTAGATCACTATGAAGGGCTTAAACTAGAGAAATGATTTCCAGCTTGATCTTTATCTAAAAGGTAGGGGATTTCAAGAAACACCAAGAAAAATTGCCGGACTCTAATTCTATGCTGCTTGATAGAGCTTGGGGAACCACAGTCCCATAAGTCATACTTGGAGAAACAGAAGAAAACACCTAGATCTCCCTATCCAGTTACAAATCTGAATGTAGTTTAAGCAATATTTTTCTGCAACTAAGCTAGATTAAAATGCTCCAAAGAAAAGCACAAACAGATAAAAATTTTCTAACTCAACTACAGTAAACTGAATTGGCATTAGAAAAAAAAAAACTAAAAATCAAAACCCAAACAAACAAAAAACCCAAAAACCCAAACACTATTTCTACAAATGAAACTTTTTAGTTGCCAAAGTCCCTTGTTTTGATACATGACTAGCAATACTGTTTATTCATGGCGCAGGAGAGCAGCAGAACATCAAAATCTATGTTGTTTGTTACCAGGTTACCTGCAATTTAAAAGCTGAGGTGCAGCACAGAAACTACTGATAATGTGGTAAGAAAACACATATGGGTGGTGCAAAATTCCAGTGTGGCTAACTGCTGGGAACACTAGGCTATTTCTGTCCTACCTGGAGAATCTCTCGACTGCAGACTACAATTCAACATAGATTTATCCAGTGATACCAGCACAATGTCCAAAATGCCTGACAACTGCATGTTTGTGAAGACCTTTTATAATCAAGTTTTACCCACTAAATTTACATACCACATCAGCATTGAAGGCAGATGACCTTTAGCGACCATTTTCTACTGGTTGTACTCCATAAAATATTAATATACAATTTCCAACATGCCAGTATTCCAACCACAAAATGGAAGTCTTGTATTTTTTGTCTCAGATTCATGGCTGCCCCTCATATTTAAGTCTATTCAACAGATTCACAGCACGCCATTAGCTATTTCAAACAACGCTATTATATTCACTGTGCATCTGATTTTAGATTTACTGTATGAAGATTTAAAAATTTATATCGTATCAATGTACTTTAAGTAAAAACTTTGTTCCTATTGACTATTACTTCTCCAAAACATCTAAAACAATAAAAAGATTCAATCACACAAAGGTTCTCTTGCAACCAGTGTTACCCTTCACTCAAGGATTCAAAGGGGCAGTGG